>NC_049234.1:41638436-42291936 GCF_011100685.1 Canis lupus familiaris | reverse complement strand
AACTTCCAATAGCCAAAAAACAACCTACACATTTCCATCAACAGGTGATCAGATTTTTTAAAACCATGGTATTTTCAAACAATAGAATACTATTCAGCAATGAGAAAGAATGGACCACTGCTACTTTTAAATCCATTATGTTGGGACTCTTAGGGGGCTCAGCGGTAGAGCGTCTGCCTTCGGCCCAAGCCATGACCCCAGGGTCCTGGGATCGAGTCCCGTGTCAGGCTCCCTGCAGGGAGCCTGCTTCTCCCTCTGCCTGTGTCTCTGCCTCTCTCTCTGTGTGTCTCATGAATAAATAAATAAGAATCATAAAAAAATGAATTAATCTATTATGCTGAGAGACAATAACTATCACAACGAAAGATATGAATCCCATAGGAAGCCAAAATTAATCTCTCATGGCAGCAAATTAAAGATTTCCTAGGGCTGCGTGGGTGACTGAGAAGGGAATTTCTTGGTATGGTGGAAATATTCTATACTTTAATTACAGTGGCAGTTGCACTGGCACATGCATTCTCAAAACTCAGAAAAATGAGACTTATTCAAATGGATGTATTTATTGTACGTAAATTATAGTTCAATAAAATTGATTAAAAATTATGCTAATCTTTACTAAAATAATAGCTGTGACTGTAATAATATACTTTGCCAAAGAATGTAGCTGAGTATACACATTTAGATAAAAAAAATTTAAAATCAAAATGATCATAACACTAAGAACATTTTGGAAACACCATAAAAAGGTATAGGAACAATACTTCAGAAGTGCTTATTACACAAAATACTTTATACGTATCACTTTTTTTGTATCACTTTATATGTGATTAGATAAGGAACTCGATAAACAAGAAGTTTATAACTAAAGAGATAATTTTAGGAACCTGCTCATGTTCACAATGATATTCAGTATTGCATCAAGACATAAAATCCAGACCTCTCTGATCCAAACCAAAAAAAAAAAAAAAAAAAGCAAAAAAAACAGAAACTGTCAATGTCCTAAAAAAAAAAAAAAAGGATAAAAACTCCTTATGTTAGTCTTGGCAGTGATGTTTTGGATATAACACCAAAAACACCAGCAACAAAAGGAAATTTGACAAGAAGGACTACATCAAATGAAAAACGTTCTGGGGATGCCTGGGTGGCTCAGCGGTTGAGCATCTGCCTTTGGCTTAGGTCGTGACCTCAAGGTCCTGGGATCAAGTCCCACATCAGGCTCTCTGCATGGAGCCTGCTTCTCCCTCTGCCTGTGTCTCTGCCTCTCTCTCTCTCTGTGTCTCTCATGAATAAATAAATACAATCTTAAAAAAAAAAGAAAGAAAAAGTTTCTGTACAGAGAAAGAAAAAGTTAACAAAATAAAAAGGCACACTACCGAGTGGGAGAAAATATCTGCAAACCATATAACCCATAAGGAGTTAATACACAAAATATATAAGGAACTCTTAGGACTCAACAGCAAAACAGAAACAAAAAACAAAAACAAACCAAACCATAAGACTCCTGAATAATTTGACTAAAAACCATAATGGATCTGAACAGCCATTTTTCTAAAGACAAACAAATCACCAGCAGGTTAACGAAAAGGTGCTCAGCATCACTACCTGTCAGGGGTGTGCAAATCAAAACCGCAATGAGATCCCGCCTCACACCAACCAGGATGGCTATTATCAAAAAGATAAGAGACAATAAGAGATAATAAGAGATAATAAGAGCTAGCATGGCTGTGGAGAAAAGGAAAACCTTGTACCTGTTGGTAAGAACGTAAATGGTTACAGCCATAATGAAAAACACTATGGAAGCAAAAATTAAAAATAGGGCTCTCGTAGGATCCAGCAACTCCTATCTAAAGTTAATGAAACCGCTATCTCCAGGGGATGTATGCACTTCGACTGTTCCATGAAGCATTATTCACAAGAGCCAAGACATGGAAACAACAAAGTATAGATTTCTAAAAAATGTGGTATGTACACAGCAGAATATTAGCCATAAAAAAGAAGGAGATCCTGCTATTTATAAGAGATGGATAAACCTGGAGAATATAATGCTATGTGACTGCTAGAGAAAACTACTATATGGTGTCACTTATTTGTGGAATATAGAAGAAAAAATCACAGAAAGAATGGTGGTTGTCACAGGCTGGGGGAATGGGGAGAAACTGGTGAACAAGCCCTAATTTTCAGTTATGAGATGAGTTCCGAGTATTATAGTTCATAATACTGTAGTGTAAACTTGAAATAGCTGAGAAGGTCCACCTTAGACATCCTCACCCAAACTAACACGCTATGGAGGCGATGAACGTGTTAACCTGGGTGTGAAAATCATTTCATAATATTTACGTATATCGAATCACTCATACTCCCTGATAGGGATGTGACATTTGAATTTCTACAATTATAAAGTTCCACCTTACATACTGTAGATAGATTTGCTTTAAAAAAAAAAAAAAAAGTCATTCTCTTTACCTCAACTTTTAAAGATATGCTTTAAAAAAAAACAAGAGAACTATTTTGGGTTTATTTTCTATTTAGCTGTACTAAAGAAAAACAAAATATATGGATCCAATATTTGATTTATTCATCTGCCATACCTTACAAGTTAGAAATTTAGAAAGTAAGCAGCATATTCCCGGATTTAGAGGGTCTGGGGAGCACTGGTGATCTGTAAGAAAGGGCTCCAAGAAGACAGATGAAAATCCTTGCTGCCAGCCAGCTTTCACTTTTTATGGGAGATGCATTTCCTACGGCATTTCTCTAGATAAATTTAAATCTGGTATTTTGTTTTTAGTAAAAAGTCAGGAATTCCTGACAAGGGATGTCCTGAGAGTATCAACTTATGACCATTTACATACATCTGGATGATGTTTTGACTTCAGAGAGCAGCTGGGCATGTAAAGCAGTGATTAAGACTTTTTAAAAATATATATATATATACTATTGTAAATGGGTGACAGGCAATTTTCAAAGCTGGAAAGAGATATAAAATGCTGAAACAATTTCCACAGGGGCACAAAAGTGCTAAATGATGGACAGTTTCCATCTGATTTTAGAAACTGCGCTTGTATCCACTAAAAAGCACCACTTGACAATGTAAATAATTTTGCATATTATTCTTCACTGTATCATACACAAATATCATAATGTTTAGAGTTATTTGTTTCTTACCAAATGACTTATATTACTTTGTATGGTGTCCTTGGGTTAACTTAGATTTGATATGTGTGTATGTCGCTCTCATTATACGCCATTAGTGGGCCAGAGATCAAACTTATATGCTTATTGCAACATCTCTTCCATCTTAATTTGCTTCTTTGCATCTATGCAAACAAAATAAAATTTTGGGTAGCAACAGTCCACATTAACAGAAACTAATAATGGACAAAAAAGCAAGTTCTAACAGGTTTATATATATATATATATATACACACACATATATATATAAGCATATATATAAAACATATAAAAGCAAGTTCTAACAGGTTTATATATATATATATACACACACACATATATATAAACATATATATAAAACATATAATATATATTAATATATATGTTTAAAAACATATATATTACATATATAAAGCATATATAAAACATATATTATATATAAATATATATTTATATTTATATATATTATATATATATATAAAATATATATTATATATGTTATATATATACAAACATATATATATTACATATACACACATATATTTGCATAAGTTTTTATGTATATGTAATATATATATATATTACACAAAAATACATGTTTTAAGAGAAATCATTCAGTGAAGGTTTAATAGAAAGAAGTCCACTATTAGCTCCTTTTGTTTTTCTTCTCCAGTTTTATTGAGATCATTATAATTGACATATAACTTTGTAGGGCACCTGTGTGGCTCAGTCAGTTAAGCATCAGACTCTTGATTTCCATCCAGGTCATCATCTCAGGGTTGTGAGATTGAGCCCCATGCCCAGCTCTGTGCTCAATCCAGATGTATTTCCTTTGATTCACTTATCAAAGCCCATACTATGATGAACTGAAACCTCAAATGGAGCTTTATCAAAATTATAAGGCAAACAGCAAAAGGAAACCTATGTGAAATTATATGATATATTGGCTAGTTTACTTGAAAGAACTAAAACATCTCAATTTGGGAATGCATTATCCTTATTTGCTAGCTATTCCCTATATCAGATACTTTCTATTGTTTAATATTCAGGTGCTAAGTGCCCAATATTGTGTTGCCACATAAATCAACGAGGGTTGATTGAGAGTATTCTTCTAATTAGTTTCCAAGAGCCCTGTGCACCAAGAAGGGAGACTTATAGCCACTGGCATAGTCCTTGTAGCCACTGAAGATCCTATTGTGTGTCACTGAGATTATACTAATCAATAGAGTCAATGTTCTGGGGTGTTGGAAAGAGGAAATTTACTCACTGTCTGTGGTTTAAGTGGACATCACAAAGAGAAAATGAGCAATAAACTAAGTGAGGGCTGCAGGCTAAACAATAATGTTCACTCAAACAGTGAAACAAAAATAGACATAGGTCAGGAAACATCCATCTTTATGGATTATAATCTTCCCCCCCCAAAAAAAAGTATAGTAACATTAAAATATTGTGCAGATTTCAAGATATATATAGAAATACTTTTTCCCAATTTTTAAAAAGATTTTATTTATTTATTTATTGAGACACAGAGAAAGTGGGGGGAGGAGAAAAGGGAGAAGGAGAGAGAGAATCTCAAGCAGACTCCATGCTGAGCACAGAGCCCAACTCTTTTGGCCTGACTCAAAATCAAGAGTTGGCCGCTTAACCAGTTGAGCCATCAAGGCACCCCTAGAAACACATTTAAAATGTGCATATTCTTTGGATCTCTTTTACCATTTTTGGAATATACCCAAAGAATGTAATTAGAATAATGTACCATGGTTTTTGCACACAGAGGCTCACTGCAGAGTAGATTTTACTCTTTCAAAAATTTGAACTCCATTAAACAGGTGATTGTTGAAAGAAAAACAATCATACTTTAGATTGATTTGCTGATATTATCATTTATAAACATAAACTTAATATTTATTATTGATGATACTCTGAAATATTTTGAAACAGTATTTCTTTATGAAATTACAGATATGAAATCAAACATAATATCTACCTATTTTCCCTGCTTCTGAGTTAATCAAAAACTATGGTTCAGTACTCAATAGTGGACTGTATTAATTAGATAGTAGTGTTTGTTAAGAACTCTTATTTGTTGCCAACAGAACAGAAACTAGTTATAGATGAATGAAAATCACGTTGTAATTGGTTTTTTCCTTTCTGTGCACTTTCAGCAAAATAGATGCTTTTTTTTTTTTTTTTTAAAGATGTCATTTGGCCATTGTTAGATGTTTCTTTTGGCAGATCTAATACAAGGTCTGACATATAATAAGAATCCAGTAGTTTTCTGTTGCATATGGCGCCCCCAAGAAACTCTTAAGAAAGCAAGCATAAGCTTAGAAAAATGCTTTTTATTATCTACCTGAATTTTTAATGTTACTTAATATATTCAACCTATGAACTGTAGTATTCGGCCTCTATATGTGAAATGCTATCACATAAAAGATCCATTAGAGAACTTTCAATATTGTTCTTAGAATAAAGACATAATTATAAATTTACCTGTGTCCTTGTTACACTTTAAAGTAAAACATCACAAAAATTATAGTGTAGTATTCGGTTAGCAGATATTATCCAATGAGGATAAAGAATATGCACATTTTCACTAAGTCTTCCAGAAATTCATTGTCCTAAATATTTGAAATAGTGAAGAATATTCAATCTATACAAATAGGGAAACAAAACAGGAAACCGAGGGCATTCTGATTCATGATGTTGTGATACAGAAATAATGGTACTGAAACTTGTGCAAATGAGTCAAAGGACACGATGAGAAGAGTTAATAATAAGGTTATTTTCTACTCAATGATCACTTTCCACTTCAGCCTTTCATGCGCAAAATCTTTTTACAGAAATACAGCTTTTTGAGTTCAGCATAGGAAGTCATGAAGCAATGAATTTTAAATTCAACCTTCAGAAAAGAGAGACATGAAAACAAGGATGTGAGAACTGGCATTCTTTTCCAAGAAAGGCTTCAGAGCCAACATGGGTATCGATGCCCCATCGGTAACGCATCCCTTCCCACCTAGATCTGCACTGACTTGGTCATGATGCTTGATGACTATAGCGTAAGCATGTATCATAAGAGATATAATACAATTTAAAATAAGAGGAAGGTAGAAAAGACATTTTAGAGACATTTCTATCAAAATAGAATTCTTGAAGCCCTGAAAGAATTAAGCATCAACTAGCAAGCTGTTTATCAAGTGGTTTTTTAACGTTTGCCTGTTAAGACAACACAAGTATAATTACAACTGTGCCTTTATTGTTGGCATAAGGTTGAATTTTTCAGATGAGTCCTATATATCATAATATTTCATATTCTGAATCTCAATACTTATAGGTTGAATGTGTGATCAACATTGAAAGTTGAGGCGAAAGATAAAATTATTTTTTCCAACATAGTGCCTGCTTCCTTAAAGTTGTCTTGATGTTTCAGACACAACAATATGGAGTTTAGAAAAAGCAATGGACAAAATCTCTAGCAAGTAATAAATTATAGCTTTGAATAATATCAATTTGGAAAAGTCTAGCAAATCAGAATCATTTATTCTTCAGGGATTGCAGATTGGTGGTTTAATGTCTATTAGTAAATTATGGTAAACCTGCCTTCTAAAAACATCCTATCCATCTTACGCAGCAATATATATGCCACTGGATAGTTCTTCTGAACAAAAGTTCATTTTGGTTTGTTTGTTTTTGGTAGTCAGAACACGGAGATTAGAAGAGAAAACTGCAGACTTTGCGTTTCTCCATGTTGTAGAGTAGAATTTTAAAGGTCAGATACTCATTTTCATTATACCGTAAACTGTTGACTAAGACTGAAGCAAAGACTACTCCTACCAGATGGGATTGAATTGCAGAAACCTTGCCACATGGTTCCTTCCAGGGAAGAAATTCTTCCATAGTTTCTTTCCAGAAAAAGAAATTCACAACACTTCACAGATCTGACTGCACTGACTGATTATAAAACACGCCATGATTTCATGTACTACTGAGAAATATAAACATATCGTCAGTTAAAGGTGAGAAAATGCACGTACAATTGATGGAGTGCAGTATCCCAGTGTATCACATTGGGTGCAGATGGGCAGGAGGTGCTGGAGGAGCTTCGCAGGAAACCACCACCCATCAGAAGCATCCTGTCTCAGCTACTAAATCAGAAAACTGGTAACCATCGTCCGCCTGCCATCATGGGGTAAAGGCCACCCTGACTGTAGAAAGCCACTGAGTCACAGAAGTACATGGAGACTGGGGAATTTCTTTGCCATACACACCATGCACCAGAAAAATGGACTCTGGTAGCTTCTCTCTTCCCTAGTCCCCTCATTTTGGAATTCAGGTTTCCCTGTCGTCCATGTGATTCTCAGACCTAAATCACATCTGGAAAACTAGCCACAGAGGAGCTCGGGATATATCAGTCTAGCTGCCCAGCTTCTACAATACAGGAAGTGATATATGGAGGGTTAGAGGGTAAAGTGGGCATTGCAGGAGCCGAATTCCTACACCTTCCATCTCATTTTTACTATCGTATATGTGGCCGATCGACTGCTGGTACTTTCTGAGTTCTTGTGGAGGCCAGGGTAGAAACAGGATTCAGTTCTACTATCAAAAGCAGAGAAAATTCTATGTCCACGTAAAGCTTTCAGATATTAGGTTAAATGATCTCGGAGTAACTATTTTTTTTTTTTTTGTATGTGTAACAGGCTTTATAAGGTCTATTGCATTCATGCTCTAGCAAATCAGAGATTTTCTTTTTTTCCCTCAGCTTTTTAAGAGTGCTGATGGAGCTGCCACACTGTTTAAGAGACAGTGGTAGACACTATTGCATCATTAGCAGCCCCTGTGCTATGTCTCAACTTGTCCTCCTGGGCCAGTGCTCTCGAAGACAGAGTATTTTCGTCAGTGTCAATACTTAAGAATTCTTCCCCAGTACAAGCCATTTCCAAAAACTTCAGAGCCTGTAATTGCTACTTTATAATACTGTCATTATAGCCCCCAGCAAGAACCCTCCCACCTCAATTTTCTTTAGTGGAAAAATCTGAATAAGAAGGGAGGAGTCGAATCAAATAAGGAGAGGAAACAGACTGTAAAGATAAAAGCTACTGGCAAATAAGTTCTCCAACGGAATCTTTGAAAACCTCTTTTGTTCCTGTCTCCTTTTGAAAACTCAAATGAATTCTCTGAATGTGATAAATGGTTATTATTATTGTTGCTGGATTCTCATGTGGATGCTCAGTGGCATGTTTATTTGTAATAGCTTCACAAAATGTGCTATACACCATAATTATTTACCATAAACTCACAAAATGTAGATTAAGAGCCCATTAGTCTATTAATGTGGCATCTGTTTTTACCGCTGATCTCTCAAGTTTTACAATCAAAAGTGGTCAAAACTGGGAAGTTATCCCCTTGTAGCTGTTAAGGATCTCATCTGTTGGCTCAGACTGACCGAACCTGAGTTCTGGATCAGCCCCTTTCTCCCTGAGTGACCTGGAGTAAACTTGATTTGCTTCGTAGAACTTAGAGCTTAATGACTGTAGACACTGATGTTATCATCGAGGGTTACAGGAGTGTGAGTGATCTGAAAGGGGAGGCACAAAGGGCATTGCTGGCAGGTACCAGGTGTGGTTGAATAAAACGCACATCAAGGTAAAACACAAAAAATTCAGCCAATCATCCAGAATAATCAAAACTCAAATATTGGAAATTCTCTGAGGACTAACTCATGCTATGCACGTGACGTGACATTAAGGTAAGCGTCATGCCAAACAGACTGTCTGCCTAGAAGTCCTCACTATATTAAACCCAAATTCTCTTCTGCTATATTCACTTCATTTTCTGTGGTATAGACTTTGGACACAGAACGGGATGCTAGCATTGGCAAAATAGAGAAGAAGCCCCAATTCAACTTTTTTTCTCAAACACTATGATAATCCATCCTTTTGAAAGTATGGGACACCTGGGTGGCTCAGGGGTGGAACATCTGCCTTTGGCCTAAGCCTAAGGCATGATCCTGGAGTCCCAGGATCGAGTCCCACATTGGGGTCCTCACAGGGAGCCTGCTTCTCTCTCTGTTATGTCTCTACCTCTCTCTGTGTGTCTCTCATGAATAAGTAAATAAAATCTTAAAAAAAAAAAAGACAAGTAATTATTGGGGTTTATGAAACCAAACTTTCAAAGTAGCAGATTAAAAGAGGAAAATTAATCTACCTACACGGAAAATAACCATGGGAAAAATGGGCAACTTAATCTATATACTTTAACTATAAAAAATAAAAAAAAAGGTCATTAAATTTGAAAACTCCTGCTGAATCTGTAACTGGCAATAATGTAAGCTCTCTGGGCTATTGAAGTTTTTTTTGTTGTTGTTGTCGTTTGCTTTGTTTTTATGTTTTAATAGGCATTGAATTTTAAGAACAAACTACCCACTTCCCTTCCACCAAGTAGATTAGAATATAAATGCCCTAAGTACAAATATAATAGGTTCACACTATATGGGGGTCATTTTCAAATCTCTCACATGGAAAAGAAAAGAACATCAGTAAAGAGAATTGCTTGATTCATATCCAAAGGACCTCAGAGGTATAAGAAAGCAACAAAAATCATTGTTCTACGCAGTTGTGTGACTGTCTCTCCAGAAATAGAGAAGGTAAGGAAAGACAAGAGAATGCTACTAGTATGGGGAACGTCCAATAACAGAGAACACATTCCGGGGAAAGTCAAAAGAGGTGGTTTACAGAATCACTGGGAGTGCTGAAAACCTAGAATCAAAGCTGTGCTTTCAGGAAAGAGTCCCAAAGCCACACCAGAGAATGAACCACCGAAGAACCTCCTCTTCTACAATAAGAAAGCCACTGATGAATTAAGAGACTAACTTTAGAGCTCTGTCTTCTCAGTCCACACGATAGCACTGTAATCAGAGAGCCCCTCCACGACTGATAAAGTGCTAGTTTTGGGACCATGCTGTATGGTCATGACCAAGACAATGTCCCACTCGGTCCTCTTGATGCCTATGATGCTGCTGACTGGACACTGATATCTCTGCTAAGTGTCTGGTGAAATAAATAAGCACATTATAAAAAAAATAAGCACATTATTAAATAGGAAAATAAATAAGGCTCCACGATACTGCGTACCAGCCGGATTCTCAAAGAGAGCAAATTTCCAGCATCAGCCTCGCTTTCTGCTTTCCAAATGCGTGCAAATATTTCCAAATCACTCTGGAGTCTTAACTTGGAAAGGAATCTCAGTACTGTGATTTTCAGTTTTCCAGCCTCTGCAGTTCAGGAAATTTCATTAGAAAGAAGTTAGGAAGAGTGTCATAAACCAATTCACGAACAATGTCTTTTGAATCTTGACGGAAACATCTTTAATAATTAATATTTGTTCTTTGATGCTTCTTCTAGCATGTTCAGTCCAATAGATCTAATAACCTCCAAGCAATCTGATCCATTTATAAGTTAATGCTTGTGAGAAATCAGGAAAGGGAGAACTAGCCCTTTTTCAAAAAAAAAAAAAAATCCAAATCTATCCATTTTTCTCAGTAAGATAGTGAGGATTCAGATAAAGGAGAAATGCCTAGAGATACATGCCTAGAAATAAAGATTTTTACCAACAGTTGAGATTATTTTTTGTCTTTCTTAGCTTCTGGAAAGTACACTATTATAGACAGAATTTTACGATCCCCAGATCCCCATCCCCTGGGGCACACATCCTGTTCAATCCTCTCCTCGAGTGTTGGTAGATGTGACTATGATGGATGTCACTCTCATTATACGATTATATGTAATGACAAAGGTGAAGGCATTTTGCAGATGAAATGAAGATCCCAAATCAGTTGACTCTGAGCTAAAATACATAAGGATTATCCCAGCTGAGTATGGCTTGATCTTCTAAAGAGGGACTGAGTCCTTCATTGAAAGAAATTCTCCTGCCAGCCTATGAGGAGTAAGCTGCCGTGTTTTGAGAGGCAGGTGCCATATATCAATGACCAGAGGATGGCCTCTCAGAGTAGAAAGTGATCTTGGTCAATAGCTACCAAGAAAACAGAGATGTCAGTCATACATCTTCAAGAAAATTTATGTGTCCAACAGCTAAGGAGTTTGGAAGAGGACTTCAGATGAGTTTAAGATAAGTTTGCAGCCCTGGCCAACAATTTTGTTATTGTTATTATTACTTTTTAAAGAATTTATTTATTTATTTGTTTGTTTGTTTGTTTATTTATTTATGGAAGATAGAGGTAGAGACATAGGCAGAGGGAGAAGCAGGCTCCCTGCGGGGAGCCCGATGCGGGACTCGATCCTAAACCTCAGGATCACAAGGCAGATCCTCCACCACTGAGCCACCCAGGTGCCCCTATTATTATTATTATTATTATTATTATTATTATTATTAAAGTACAATTGACATGCTATGTTATATTAGTTTCAGGTTTACAACTTATTGATTTGAAAATTCTATATATTACTCAATGCCCACCACAGTAAGTATAGTCACCACGTATCACCTTATAACATTATTACAATATTACTATGAACACACACACACACACACACACACAAACTTTAGCATGGTGAAGGAAACTATCAACTAGGAAATGAGAGAGGATATTTGAAAATGATATATCCAATAAGGGATTAATATCCAGGATATATAAAGAATTTATATAACTCAACACCAAAAAAAAAATCTAATCACAAAACAGGCAGAGGACCTCAATAGACATTTTCCCAAAGAAGACATACAGATGTTTAACAGACACACGAAAAGATGCTCAATATCATTGATCAATAAAAACCAGGATGAGATATCACCTCACACTGCTCTGAACAGCTAGCATGAAAGGGAAAGGAAATGAAAGGAAAGGAAAGAAGGAAAGAAAAGGAAGAAAGAAAGGAAAGAAAGGAAAGGAAAGAAAGGAAAGAAAGGAAGGAAAGAAAGGAATGGAAAGGAAGGAAAGGAAGGAAAGGAAGGAAAGGAAAGGAAAGGAAAGGAAAGGAAAGGAAAGGAAAGGAAAGGAAAGGAAAGGAAAGGAAAGGAAAGGAAAGGAAAGGAAAGGAAAGGAAAGGAAAGGAAAGGAAAGGGAAGGAAAGGAAAGGAGAGGGAGGAAAGGCAAGGCAAGGCAAGGGAAGGGGAGGGAAGGAGGGAGGATTTTTTACATTCCAGGTACTACACTGTAGTAAGATACAAAACAGGAGAGAGCTCTGCCTTTAGTCTATTAAGTGGAACTGTAGTTCTGAGAGCACGCTTATGGTGTATTCTCAGATAAATTTTATATCCAGCTTTTATGGAGTTTAAAGATCTGGAATTTTATTCAAGGAGACTATCCACACATAGACACTCAAGTTTGGTGTATCCTGGGACGAAAAAGCAAGGCACTCTAGCACACGAATATGGGTTTAATACGTACATTATAATGGTAATCATTTTATGCCTCATAAATTCTTCCTTGATGCTCACTGGAAATACAGCTCACACTGTGGCAAATAATCTTTGCATCCTTGTTTTTTTCTATATGTTACATATCCTATAATAATGTCCTGACAAAAACTTCAAACAAGTTCGTTGGCCTTATAGAGTTGGTTATTTTAGTCCATGTGTCACTATTAAGCAAGACTTCTGATTGTATAATTGGAAAATGTCCCTCTTTCCATCATTCATATTTTACCCTCATTCAGAGAGAACAGCCCTCCCTCAATTTGTCTCCTTCTCAGTGTAGCCTATAAAGATGCACCCACAAACATCCCCACTGCGACTGGTTACCGTGAGAACACTACCAAAATCCCAAGAGTTCTTCCATCATGTGTGCACGCTATTATACATTCACAAGAGAAAAATGCTACTAGGTGCCTTCAAGATGTTGTCTCTCCACACAGGCACGTCCATAACGTGCACATGAGACTATTTCCATGAATAATGAAATTGTAAGATTCTCCACTGTTTTGTTTTGTTTTGGCTTTACCATTTTTGTAACTGATCTGCTAATGTTGCTTTTTTTTTACCTAGGTAATTTTTAGTTGACTTTCTGTGTACATGAAGTTGACTCTGCAAAGCTATAGTCAGTTATCTTAGCTCAACTGTTTAGTTACTTCAAGGTATGGATTACTCATTCTTTTTTTCTCATTTGATTGGTGGAAACAAAGCAAAACTCTTTGGTGGAAACAAAGCAAAACTCTATATCTTTACAATTCATACATTTTTATGACTATTGAAAAAAAAAAACACTTGTTTCAGGTTGCAAAAATGGATGTGGGCTGTAAATTGTTTTTCTGCTGCTACATATTTAATGTAATAGGCCACTGTAATGAGAATCAGGAGACCTGTCGGACTTCAATATATGTGACTCCATATGTAAACTTGGGCAACAGTCACTCAACCTTAGGGCATTTTTCTCCATCCAAAAAAAATATATAATAATAATAATAATAATAATAATAATAATAATAGGATGATCTCAAAGCCCCTTAGAGCTCTGATGCTTCTAGCTTCCTAATGCATTATTTTCTCAAAAGTATTAATCTCAAAAATCTTCCCTGGAACTCACTATGCAGACAAGCAGACTTCCATTTATATTTATGCACAATTATCAAAAGCCTACATTTTCAATGCAGGAAATACAGCACAGGGCATGAAGCTTGGGAGATATTCAAATATTTGCTTCTTCTTTTTGAAAGTCCCTCATGCCCAGACTTCCCCGGTTAAGAGTTCATAATGCTGAGGTCTGAAATTTGATGGCATTGCCGAATCAGAATATCTGCAACCTGCGATGTTTATTTACTCTTATAGAACCTAATCTTCCCTCTGCAACAGATAAGAACTTCCTATGGAGAAAAATCTGTGGCTCCAGGAGAGAGCCCAAATGATTTCAAACTTGCAACTTCAAGTGTGCAGCATGTTAATGTTGTTTCTGCCTCTGTCTATCTCCCTGCCTGCAGCTCGTTTGGGGTACTCTCGTTAACTCACTCCGCATGAATAAACCATAGAGAAAGCTTTGTTCATTCTATCAATACTTCCTGCATTCCCCAAACGTGTCATGAAATTTCCAACATCATTTTTTTTTTTTAAAGGCTGAAGAGTGCATGGTCATTTAAAAAAAAAGTCTAAAACTACAACTAATGTAAAAGGGTAGAAAGTAAGATTGGCACAAGAAAGGTTATTTGGGGAAGGACTTCAGAGAAAAGAGTCAAATATCTTCGGGGTTGGTTCCTACTTGTCCAACATCAAGAACCAATTCCTCCCACTGGGCTGCATCTAAATAAATAAATAAATAAATAAATAAATAAATAAATAAATAATTTAAAAAATTAAATTAATAAAATAAAATAAAATAAAATAATAAAATAAAATAAAATAAAATAAAAAGTTTTGCTGTCTGTTCAGTGTGCTTAATGACCTCAGAGCTGGGAGCCCAGCAGGAGAGGAGCTGGAGCAGTGACTGCACCGAAACAAAACAACTGTTTTCTTTCAGGAAGGCAACCTTGGTATATTCATGATGCATTTTTCACTAACAGAAATATATTTGGTATATAACAATCCTGTCCATTTAAGGATGTGGTGAAAACATTCTGCTTTCTGGATTAAATAAATTGGGGCAGCCTGGGTGGCTCAGCAATTTAGCACCACCTTGAGCCCAGGGCCTGGTCCTAGAGTCCCAGGATTGAGTCCCACATCGGGGTCCCTGCATGGAGCCTGCTTCTCCCTCTGCCTGTGTCTCTGCCTCTCTCTCTCATGAATAAATAAATAAAATCTTAAAAGAAAAAGAATTATCTACATTTCTGCCAAAAATAAATATATGATCATTAAACAAAAGCTTTTTATTTATTTATTTGAGAGAGAGACAGACATAGAGCATGAGCAGGGAAGAGAGGGAGGAGCAGGCTCCCGCAGGGCAGGGAGCCAGATGAGGGGCTCCATCCTGGGACCCCAGGATCATGACCAGAGCTGAAGGCACTCACTTAGATGACTGAGCCACCCAGGTGCTCCCCCTTCAAAAAAAAAAAAAAAAAGAACATAATCTTATACCCCAAACTGCTCCTGGACTTCCCACTTTAGTAAAAGAGGCATTCCTTTTATCTTTACCCCACTGTAAGCAGTGAAATTGTCACTTTGATTCTGACACGCAAAGGGTTGACAAAAGATTCCCTCACATGGGACCTTCACCTTGAAATGCAATTTTATAAGGTAATTAAAGAACTTTTAAATCATATTCAGAAACACATCCCCCCCCCAAAAAAAAGAGTATTTTACAAGATGATGAATGAAAATAGGGACAAGGAGGGAGAAAGGAAAAAGGTCTCGTTGTCTGGTTTCTCTATTATCTTCCAGAGAGTGGGAAGCCAGAGAGGTGAGGGGACTTGCTCAAAGTAACACAGCCATTCAAGATATTTGCAAATACTTCTCTTATAACACAGCTGTTTCTCACCTGCAGGTGTGAGTAAAGCGTGTCTACAACGTTACACGGCCTGCTGGATGGATACGTCGTGGGGCAAATTCATAAAGAAAAAAAAAAGAAAAATAGCCATGTTTTCTGAACTGCACAATACCTTCTCTCTGCAATTCCTCTAATACTCAACCTCATCTGTCACTCCTCTAACTTTCATTATTGTCTGCTAAATATGTCCTCAGGTTGTGTGATCTCCAGAGTTACCAAGTGGACAGCCGGGAGTCCAGGTATTACAGAAATTGGAAGAATTCCACAGATAAAGTTGATGGCAAGCATGAACAGCAATGTATATTTGAATACGGATTGCAATGCATGATTTTTGAAAGTCTGGGAATTCTGAGCAATAAATTTGGAAAATAATCTTTATTTAGTCCCATTTCATTTCTCTCTGCTTTATGTTTGTCTCCATGCATCGGATGCTAAAATTCAATGTTCATGCAGTGGCGTGCAGCCACAGGTGCTAGCAGCTCACCAAACCTATTTCACTGTTTTCCCAGGAAATCTGCTAGACAATATTTCCCAGCCTCCTTTGCACATGGGGACAAGGGGTATGAGATCACGTTCTAGCCAACAGACCATGAGTAGTAACGGTGAGCATTAATTCCGGGTCATAGTTATAAAAATGTCACCCCATGGGATTTTTTTGTGCTTCTCTCTTCTTTTCTGGCTTTATGCAAATAAACACAATTATCCACAAGATCATGGTGGAACCACAAGAAAAAAGGAGGTTGAGTCCCTGGAACATCTCTTGGAGGGAAACCACCTGGTATAGAGAACATCCCCTTTAGAATTTGGATATTTTTTGTTTTGTTTTGTTTTGTTTTTTGGGCAATTATAACCACTGGAGTTTGTTACTTTTGCTATCGTTATATTAACAAATCTGCTACCTAACTAGTGAGAATCATATTTTAATTCCCTATTCATCTCGCCTTGCCGGGAAAAGCCCATAAAAATAAAATGATAAATACTTCCTAAATGTTAATTCTGGTTTATATGGTGCAGGGATTCCTTACCCGGGGCACCTGTCTCCCTGGGATCAGGGTTGGCCTCCTTTCTTCTCAGCCTATACTAGAGATTGATTACTTTAAATGACAGAGAGTCCTAGGGGGAGTGTGTTGTGCTATAAAAAATGTCCAGCAATGGTCAAAATACCACCTAATGTCCCATAACCTCCATGATACCTTTAGCATCTGTCAGAGTCACTGTAATCCAAAGGAATTCTTTTTGACTTTTTAATGTGGGGATTCCGGTCAGGCAGTGGTAACAGGACAAAAAGAGGAATGCCATCTTTTTTTTTAGTAGGGAAATTGGGAGTTAAGGGAGGTCTCAGCTTTTAAAGCCTTCCTCAATGGGTGGATATGGACACTAATTCTACATTAGGCCAGTACAATCTGGCAGTAAAAATAGGCCACTGTCTTCCCCCTGCTACTGTTTGAAAGTGCTCCCAAGGATGTCTTACTGAGCTCTGTATTATATCTCGGGAATTTTTACCCCACTTGATAGAGATCATGTTATCAGCTGTTACCTTAAATTTGCCCTGTGAACTCGTGGAATTTGAGGTCTATCAAAGTGATTATTAAGTGATCCACCACATGCTTGGTTAAAGGCAAAATTTAACATCCAGAAAATTGGGGTGAGGCATAATAGGAAGAGTGGGCTGGCCTCCTCCTGCACAAACAGCTAAATAACTAGCAAATCATTCTGAACACCCAAGAAACTGACCTAAGACTGACAGAGAAACCTGCACAACTGGAGAGAGAGGAGTGTGGAGAAGAGGGTTAGAGGAGAAGTATTCCAGGGTAATGGGCAACGTTGGGAGGTCTGGTCGCAGAGAAAGGCAGGAGAGGGAGCCCACGGGGACATGCACCTGGAGAACATTTCCACAAAGCCATTGGCTGGGAAAATGAGCGGGGCTGATTTTTGTGAGACTTTGCAACCAGCTGTTCTCAAAGATTGGAGCTTTAGAGGTCCAAAGGCTTGGCTGAAACAGAGCCCAGAGGGTGCTGCCCTACTCCTGGAAAGAAGGCACAGGAGCAAGGTAGTGGCAGTTAAAAAAAAAAAAAAAAAAACCTCCCAAAAAACATCCAGGACCAGATTGCTTCACAGGTGAATTTTACCAAACATTTTTAAAAAGTTAATACTTATTCTTCTCAAACTATTTCAAAAAATAGAAATGGAAGGAAAATTTCCAAAATGATTCTATGAGGCCAATATTACCCTGATTCTAAAACCAGAAAGACTCCACTAAAAAAGAAAACTACAGGGCAGTATCCCTGATGAACAAGGATGCAAAACTTCCCAATAAAATGCTAGCAAATTGAATACAACAGTACATTAAAAGAATTATTCACCATGATTAAGTGCTTATTATTCCCATTTATTCCCACCATGATCAAGCATGGTTCAATATTCACAAATCAATCAATGTGATACACCACGTTAATAAAAGAAAGTATAAGAGTCATGTGTTTCTTTCAATAGATGCAGAAAAAGAAATTGACAAAGTACAGCATCCATTCATGATAACAACCCTCAACAAAGTAGGGATAAAAGGAAACATAACTCAACATGATAAAGGCCATATCTGAAAAACCCACAGCTGAAATCATCCTCAATTCTCAATGAAATACTGAGAGCTTTTCCTCTATGGTCAGGAACAAGATGGAGATGTCCACTCACAGCACTGTTATTTATCATAGTACCGGGAGCCCTAGCCTCAGCAATCAGATAACAATAAGAAATAAGTCATCTAAATATGCAAGGAAGAAGTCAAACTTTCACTATTTCCAGATGACATGATACTCTGTATAGAAAACTCCAAAAATTCCACCAAAAACAATGCAAGAACTGATACACAAATTCAGTAAAGTCACAGGATACAAAATCAATGTACAGAAATCTGTAGCATTTCTGTACACCAATAATAATCAGCAGAAAGTGAAATCATGGTATCGATGCCATTAACAATTGCAGCAAAAACCGTAAGACACCTAGGTATAGACCTAACCAAAGAGGTGAAAGACCTCTACTCTGAGAATAAAACACTGATGGAAGAAATTGAAGAGGACACAAAGATATGGAATAACATCCCATGCTCAAGGATTGAAAGAACATTGTTAAAATATCTATATTACCCAAAGCAATCTACACATTTAATGCAATTCCTATTAAATACCACCAGCATTTCTCATAGAGCTAGAACAAACAATCTTAAAATTTGTATGCAACCACAAAAGATCCCAAATAGCCAAAGCAATCTTGAAAAAGAAAAGTGAAGTTGGAGGCATCACAATTCCGGACTTAAGTTCTATTACAAAGCTGTAGAAATTAAGTCAGTGTGGTACGGGCACAAAAACAGACACAAAGATCAATGGAACAGAATGAAAAATCTAGAAATTGGCCTACAACTATATGGTCAACTAATTTTCAACAAAGCAGGAAAGAATATCCAATGGAGAAAAGACAGTCTCTTCAAAAAAGAGTATTAGGAAAACTGGAGAGCCACATGCAAAAGAAAGAAACTAGACCACTTTCTTACACCACATGCAAAAATAGACTCAAAATGGATGAAAGACCTAAATGTGAGACAGTAATTCATCAAAATTCCTGAGGAGAACACAGGCCATGACCTCTCTGACATTGGCCAAAGCAAAGGCTTTCTAGATACACATCCTAAGGCAAGGGAAAACTATTGGGACTTTATCAAGATAAAAAGCTTCTGCTCAGCAAAAGAAATAATAAAACTGAAAGACAACCTATGGTATGGGAGAACGTATTTGCAAACAACATATATAGTAAAGGATTAGTATTCAAAGTTTATAATGAACCTATTAAACTGAACACTCCCCCCCCCCAAAAAAAGAAATAATCCAATTAAGAAATGGCAGAAGACACAAAGAGACTTATTTCCAAAGATGACATACAATGGCCAACAGATAGATGAAAAGATGCTCAACATCATTCATCATCAGGCAAATACAAATAAAAATCACAATGAGCTATCACCTTATACCAGTCAGAATGGCTAAAATTAACAACACACAAAATAACAGGTGTTGGTGCGGATGTGGAGAAAGAAGAACTCTCTTACATTGTTGATGGGAATGCAAGCTGGTGCAGCCACTCTGTAAAACAGTATGGAGATTTCTCAGAAAGTTAAAATTAGAACTTCTTACAATCTAGCAGTTACACTACCAGGTCTTTATCCAAAGGATAAAAAAAATAGTGATTCGAAGAGATACGTGCAGCCTGATGTTTATAGCACCATTATCAGAAATAGTTAAATTATGGAAAGAGCCTAAATAGCCAACAACCAATGAATAGATACAGAAGAGGTGTTATTAGATGCAGATAATTTATTAATACTCGGCCATCAAAAAGAATGAAATCTTGTCATTTACAAGGATGCGGATGGAGCTAGAGAGTATGATGCTAAGTGAAATATGTCAAAGACAAATACCACATGATTTCATTCATATGTGGAATTTTAGAAACAAAACAGACGAACATAGAAGAAAAAAATGAAAAAAAGGAGGGGAAAACCAAAGAACAAACTCTTACCTAGAGAGAACAAACTGAGGGTTGCTGGAGAGGAGGTGGGAGGGGTGGGGAGGTGGGTGGATGGGTTAAATAGTTGATAGGGATTAAAGAGTGCACTTGCGATGAGCACCAGATGTTGTATGGAAGTGATGAATCACTAAAGTCTACACTTGAAACTAATATTACACTGCATGCTAACTGGCTAGAATTTAAATTAAAAACAAAAAATAAAAAAAGAAAGAAAAGGAAAGGAAAGAAAAGAAAAAAAGAAAAGAAAAGAAAAGAAAAGAAAAGAAAAGAAAAGAAAAGAAAGAAAGAAAAGGAAAAGAAAAGAAAAGAAAAGAAAAGAAAGAAAAGAAAAGAAAAGAAAAGAAAAGAAAAGAATCACAACCCTGAACTGTTATTTTCTTCCACAGTAAACTTTTGTTTAAAATGACTGTCCTTTTAAAGTACACTTATCATAATGTGCACTGAGTAATGTATAGAATTGTTGACTCACTATATTATATACCTGAAACTAACATAACACTACACAGTAATTATACTGGAATCAAAATAAAATTAGAAAGCAACAATCCTCCCTAATTTCATACTGAAATCTAATAAATGGTGACCTTCATTTTGTCTTGTTGGAAACAGACCAACAAACAGCACCAACAAATCCAAATAATCAATCAGTCAATGATTCTGATTTAGACTCACTGGTTTAGTCTCAAAATTGCTTAATATAGTCATAACTCTACCCACAACATAAAATTCCACTGGGTTGGACAACAGAGAACTCAAGCATTTCCAGTCTCTCCCCAGGATGATCGTGCTGACTAGCTACCCTGATTCTTTCTAGTGAATGCTAAATAAAACGCTAGCCAAAGTCCAGGTAAGCCAAAAAGTTTCTCCTTAGGAAAATCTATATTCTCAGGCTCAGTTAACTGAAAATTGTATACAGATATTAGTATTGCTAAGCACAATATTGAGGAATTGATAGATTTTCTGAGTATCTATTTTGATACTCTGATGCTAAAATCTTGCTTTTAACATTTATCATTATTAGGGATATCTATATCATAACGCCTCTCCATTTTGAGTTAAATGTGTTGTAAGGAGTGAAATAAGATTCCCCATCAACCATTTTATGTTTTAGTAATTAGAAAGGAATATAAATTTTCATCCTGGTTGAGAAATGTTCTAACTCTATTTAAATGAGGACAAATAAAAACTGGTAGAAACTATAAGGATGTAATTAAATGGACAGTGCTTTTAGAAACAATTAAATGCATATTGGAATCCTGACACTTGTGGTAAGGATGAGATGGTAAATCAACTTGTCAGTGAGTAACTAATGAAAATAAACATGGTTACGAGGATTCCTTTAAAATTCAGATAATTCGGAGGAGTTGTGCAATCAATCTCTGAGTTTAAATGTCTGCAAAATAGTTTTTCAGAATCATTAAACTACCGTGCTGAACAGCAATAAGGAAGATACGCTGTGTGGCCAGGTTAAAACTGAAAATGGTACAATTCAAAATGTGATATAGGTAATAGGTATGTGTAATTTATTCTTTTTCACATGGAAGGGCATTTAAAAGTAATTTCCTGGGAGTATATCTCTTTATCAAAGAGACCTGGTCTCTATGTTATAGTGATATCTTTGTTATTTAGTAGAGGTGCTCTATAAATAGGTCCAAAAACAAAATGAAAAAAAACCACCAATCAGTAAAAATTAAACAGGTAACCTGATCTTATGGGCCTTATAGATTAGTGTTTCACAGCAAGGACTTAATCACATTTCTCTGAATTACCTTCTTCGTGAGCATCCTATGTATTGGCATATACCATGGTCTCAAGTCCTCAGAACCAGAGGCATAATAAACCAAGCCAGAAGCTCTACCATATTTTCCTCCACTCTGGTGCTCTTCAAATACAAGAATGTTTTCTCTAAGCCTCACTGAGAGTAATTTTGTGTGGATTGTTCAACATTTCTCCAGGCAATTGGGGTAAAGTGTGTCTAGGGATGAGTCAGGGACTCTACTATGTCTCTTAAAAAAAGCTAATTATACTCTTATGGGATGATAATTACCATCACAGACTGACAATCTCCAAGGTTTGAATGTATTTTGAACATTTAAATAGTCCACGTCCTTTCTGATTCACGAATCTTTTTATGTACAGGGAAATTAGTACTTCTCAGGAGACTACTACATGCCTACAAACAGTTCTTTGTAGTTGTTGTGGTTGGCATGCCTTACTACAAAAGTAAGAACATCATTTCTTATATTGTACTCATATTTATTTCTCTTTAGTCTTGGAGCATAAACTACCTGGAGTAGTATTTCTTACAACATGGCCCCTCAATCAAACTCAACACACTAGCTCCTAATGAAAGCAACAATAAACATTTTTTTTAAGATTTCATTTTTAAGTAATCTACACCCAACATGGGGCTCAGACTTACAACCCTCATATCAAGAGCTGTATGCTCTGCTGTCTGACCCAGCCAGATGCCCTGAAAGCAAAAATAATCTTAATTAAACTTTGCTGAACACAAACATGCATTAAAAAATGTTATTCCGTAATATAGACCTAAAAGCAAATAATAATATAATAATAGAGATTTATATTTATAATATTTATAATATATTTCTTTCTAAACTCTTACATTGTATCTGTATCAGTCAGGGCTCTCCAGAAAAGCAGAACCAGTGGGAGATTTTCTATATATATTATTAGTATATATAATTATTTACAAATAGAATTAGAGTTAAATCTTATTTTATGAAATGTTGTATTAAGTAGTTGTCCTGTAAGTTCAAAACCATTTAAAATATAAATTGTACTTGGAAATACCATAAGTGATCATCAATAGTCATGATAGGGGTACGAAGATGCGTGAGGTAAGGGGATGGCTCTCTATTGTAATCACTTACCATTTTCAATAGACATGTATTTTACAATTCCATTTGGAAATTAACCAGATTTCTAAAGTATACTGGGCACAACTTTTCAGTACTAAAAATCCCAGTGTCTCTCCAACCATCTTGGGTCTCAAGATTAATTTGAGAGGTATTGCAGAGATGGAAATCTAAAATTATAAGTATAAATTTAAGTGTGTATACAGACAGACAGACACACAGACACACACACACACACACACACACACACACACACACACACCTGTTAGGGAACAGAGGAAGAGCCTAAGTGGAATATAATTGAACCAGGAAGATCAATTGTAATAGAGGGCCGCACCTAGGAGAGGGATGCTCTTGAATGGGGAATAGTTTTACTAAAGTTGGAATTGACATCGTCAATGGAATAAGAGACAAACAGCAAGACAGAGATACATTTTCCCCAAGGCCAGGAGGGATATTCTCTAACAAGGAGATTCCTACAGTGATTATTTTCGTCTGATTCACTCTCCCTGTGGGGCGCTCTATAGTTATTTCATAAAGAAATTCTACTTTCCCTTACCATGGTTTTCTTTTTCATTTTAAGTCCAAATATTAGTCTTTCTGGCAGAGAAGGCAGAAACAATTAGCAACTGAACAATTCTTCAAGGAATTGTGTAGAAAAAGCTTCCAAATCATGAATGTATAGTTCTGTTTTGTTCACTGGATTTTAACCCACGCAATTTATTCATATAAAAATATTTATATAGATGTTTAACAATTCTTTCTATACAGATGGCAAGAGATCTACCGAAAGTACACACACTCTTATATATGACTTACCAGCATTTTCCAGATCACCCAGAGGTTACTATTAACTGTAACATTATAGATCTATGGCAAATTTTAGGTCATTTCTTCTAGGACAGAAAAAAAACAAAAAAACAAAAAAACAAAACTTAGACTCTTCACCTTTCATTTCCATAGTAATGAAAAAGAATATGGAGCAAGAGAATTTGGTGCTCAGAAATATTAGCTACTATTTACATGAGATGTCCAAGGGAACATTGTGAGGGAATCTTAAGGCTAAACGAGGCTAAAAACACCAGTTATTTAGCCAAGTTTTCCAAGACCAGGACAAAGAAAACAATCAGTGAGCCAAAAGGCAAAGCAGAATGCAGATGAGCGAGTTAAATGAAGCCATTAAAACAGAAACTGAGCAGAAATAAAGGAGAGTTAGACAATGAGAACAGGCAGTTGCGTATGGAGTGGGCTGAGCTGGAATTGTACCTGGAACAGATAACGGCCACCTGAGAAGAACCCAAACAAGTGTGTCTATTGAATCATGTCATGGATATATGTGGCTTTCATCAAGATGAATGGGTAACCTACCTGTCATTCCAGCAAACTGCACCTAGAAGTATTCATAAAACTGCAGGACTTTGTGAGGCACCGTAGGATGTCAAAGGTAATGACGGTATTTCAAGTGCCCCAGTTTGTCTGAAAGACTATCTTTTACTCTTCACCCTCTTTCAAAAGGCAAAAGGGCGACCAAAAGGTCTTTCATACCTACTTAGGTAGGACAGTAACATTGACCATGACGGATCATTGCCTGGAGTCCACACCTAGTCAAATATTCCAATTTTCTTATCCTTCCTCTTCATGAAAATGTAGAAACCTCACAAGAGATGCCAATAGACAGAAGAGGTTGTGGACTGTTCATTTCCAACACACCAGGCCGTCACTTCTGAAAGTGCAAACACATATTAGGGCATTTACAGATGACTGAGAAAGCCAAGGGTAGTTTCAGATTACCAAATCAGAAGAGGTGGGAGGAAAGGAAAGTAGTTAAATACTGAATCTTAGTTACAGAACCAAAATATTTAATTTAAATAGTGTAAACATGCTTAAAGTTCTTCTCTCTCCGTTTCTGGAGAGAGGTACCTGACAGCTTGCACAAACCTCTACTTACCCCCTTGGGCTTCTAGGAAAGGGGGGAAAAACTACCTAAAGCAAGTAATATTTTGACTGTCGAAGAATTATGTCAATGTGCAGTGTTCTGAGAACTTGTTCAATACAAAGAAAGTAAATAGTCTCCTTGAAGTTTTTCAAACTTCAAAGATAGGTGACCAAGGACATCTCATACTTAGCAGGACATCATAGGGGATTTTATTAAAAATATGCTGTGTAATGTTATGGAAAAGAATTATTCATCCTTAATAATGCATATTTAATATATGGGAGATATATAGGTACCTTAGGGAACTCTAGCCTGGGGCATAATTTAATCAAGATAAATTTAAAATCCCTTAGATTGAGAGATGTCGTCTTGTTTACCGAAAATGCCACATGTAGTTGAAGCACTGACATCCCTTCTAAGACATTAGTTTTATATAACAGAAAATGTCTCCTGCTTCCTGGACAAAAGTGCATGAGGCCTCATGTCCTATTAAGCTGAAAGCATGAGTTACAAAATGAATTAAAAAAACAAAAGGGAAAT
Organism: Canis lupus familiaris; assembly: GCF_011100685.1. Taxonomy (NCBI): domain Eukaryota; kingdom Metazoa; phylum Chordata; class Mammalia; order Carnivora; family Canidae; genus Canis; species Canis lupus. The sequence continues at coordinate 42,266,408 of NC_049234.1, read as the reverse complement.
AAAAGGGGGCTTTAGTATTTTTTACAAGGACAGCAAATCTCTCAGATTCAGAAGGGAAGAAAACATTCATTCATAACAGTCTGTTTTCAAGCACTTGTCTCATCACCCATATATGGTTATGAACTGTCATTTCTGTTGCACCTTTTGTTCTCTCGGGTAGTGGTGGCTAATATGAATTATTCTTTAATTTATAAAAGAGGTTATCTTTCTTTTTAAGTTTTTTTTCTTTCTGTAGCACTTAAAAAAAAATACCATTGAGAGTCAAGAGAACTTTCCACCTCTATTCTCATGACTGTCAAAATATATTCTGTTCTTCTTTACAATAGCATTACACCAAACAACTATCAACATTCTTCCTCCAATTGTACACAATATATTCATATCCATGCAGAATGGGAATAAGTTAAAAGTCGTTTCCAAATGCCTAAAATCTTGACGTCAATGTAACAGCTATATGAATCAGATTTGTGGGTGAGATTTTTACCTGGTTCCTAGAAATGGTGAGCAAGTTAGTGATTCTTAGGTTCCTCATATTTAAAATTAGAAAAAGAAAATGAATAAAACCGTTTTCACAGAAAGAAGCAAAGGTTTGCAGCATTTTTTCACTAATATCAGTAGCATCACATGTGTGAACTGCGTTGATGGTTTAAGACCAATATCCTGATTCATCCTCTTTGTAAAAATGGTAACATTAGGCTTAATGGTAACATTAGACTTGAGTATTATTCAAAATGAATTATTAAAAAATAAACAACTGTACTTACACACTGAGACATCTTTGCAAACATTATAGGATGGGCATGTGACATATGACATTGTTCTGTCTTATGTATTCAAAAATGGGAAAACTAAATGGAGGATAATGCATATTTGTTTTGGACTCCAAACAATTTTAATTTTATAAATTCAGTGTTGGAGCTACTTTATATGAATAACTGTACTGATTTCCACACTGTGAATATCAAATAGGCATTATTAATTATTACTGCCATTGCACAAATGAGAAAACAATCTCTTGAGAGATTTTTACTCTAGTCACATAGATAAGAAAGAGGGGAACACAACACGAACCCAGATCTAAGTTTAATGGGAATCTTCCACTGTACCTCAATGCATTTAACGAATATCTAGTTAGTATCAGTTGAAGAAAGAGACTCACAAATGTAATATGTTACACACATGCAACCTCCTACTGGAAATCTCCTGATAACTAACAGAAATCTCATAGTGTGTCGAAAATCAAGGTAACTACCAAACATCTCCTCACACACACCGCCACTGAAACAACACAAAACAAATTTTCTTGAATGGTTCTCCTCATCTCAATAAATGGCACCACAGTGTGCCCCTGAAAACTCTGCCCCATATCCAGAGGTCAACCTTTCCATCACTCTCTAAGTCCCAATATTCCCATTTGCCTCTTTTTCTACTGTAAACTCTAGCCAAAGCCACTTCCTTTCTCCTTTAGAATATGACAAGCATCCCCAAACCTGCCTCCCTACTTCCCTATGTGTCAACCCCTCCCTCAGTGATCTATTTTCACAGTAGCCATAGTGATATTTTGAAAAATCACAAGGTCTTGGCTCCTTTTTTGTTTTTTTTTGTTTTTTGTTTTTTTGTTTTTTTTTAAACAGGGTGAAAGAGAGAGAGGGCCGGGGGAGAGGGAATGAGGGAATCTTTTAAGCAGGCTCCATGCCAGTGTGGACCTCTCCACACGCAGCTCTATCTCACAACCCTGAGATCATGATCTGAGCCAAAATAGAGTCAGATGCTTAAATGACTGAGCCACCAAGGCACACCGAGACTCTTGGCTCTTGATTTTCTACTTCCCACACACTCTGCTATGATTCCTTGGTTGCTTTTCCATTGCTAACAAGTCAAAAAAAAAAAAAAAAAAAACTCCTTTATGATGAACAGAGATCCAAATTTGATATTTTCCTGTCTACCTCTCCAGCTACACTTCCCAGCATTCCTTTCTTTTCTTGTCTTAGTTCTGGTTGTTAGAAAAAGCCTAGATTGAGTGGCTTAAAAAGTAGAAATTTATTTTTCGTAGTTCTAGAGGCTGGGAAGTCCAAGATCAGAAATGCCAGCCTGGTTATGTCCTGGTGAGAACCTGCTTCTTCACTTACAGATGGTTATCTTCCCATCATGTTCTCACTTGGTGGAGAGAGCAGGGGAAGAAACCTCTCTTGTGTTTCGTCTCATAAGGGTCCTAATCTCATTCATGAGGGCACTACCCTTATGACCTAACTACTTCTCAAAATCCCCATCTCCTAGTACCATCACACTGAGGAGGTAGGATTTCAACAAATGAATTTGCTGGTGACACGAACCCTTAGTCCATAAAACTGATTCCTACCCCAAAGTTTCTCGATCACTTTCCCAATTTGGGGAATATGCCGTCCCTTTTCCAGTCTATGACTCTACATGTGTGCGTCTTCTCTCTTTCTAGAATATCCTTTCTCTAGTCCTTTGTATAGTTACTATTCCTTAGAAATCTCAGCCAAAAATTTCCTGACTCATCTTAGTTAATGAAAATTGTTTGCCTGCTTACGAGCTACCTCTTCACTTTATTTCCCCCATTATCTTCAATTATTATTTCCTATTTATTTTCTTGTTTATTGTGTCTCCCTAAGATCAAGGTCAAATTCAAACTTGTATTCTCAGCTCTTGTCAAATGCTAGATGACCACACAATTATTATATCAGCTAAAAGTAAGAAAAAAATGAGGGGGACAACACCAAATACTGGCAAGAAATATATGGATGATGAAATCACATCATTCATATATTGTTGGTGAAACCACAAACTGGTACAGCACTCTGGAAAACAGTTTGGCAATTTCTTTAAAAAACTAAAACATATGCTAAAATACTACCCAGCAATTGTACTTCCGGATATTTATCCCAAAGAAATAAAAATCTGCACAGAATCTTCCATACCAGCTTTAATTTTAAAAGCCCAAGGCTGGAAACAACCAAAATGTTGGATATGTGAATGGTTAAACAAATTGTGGTACATCTATATGATGGAATACCACTCAGCAATAAAAAGAAATAAACTGTAATGTATAGAATTGTCGAATCATTATATTGTATACTCAAAAGTAATTCAACACTCTATGTTAATGATACTTCAATTAAAATTTTTTGAAGGAATAGATTACCGAACCATGCAGTAAACTGGATGGATCTTAAAGGTATGCTGAGTAGGGGAAAAAAATAATAAAAAGTTCTCATATCCCATATGTAACTTTTAGAAATTAATATGAGGTAAAAAACATATTAGTGATTTCCACGGGTTAGGGATGATGTAGGGTTTGGGGTGGGTGTGACTATACAGCATTAGGGAGAGCATCATGGTGATGGAACAGTTCTATATCTTGATTGCAAGATCAAGATGATCTTGATGAATTTACACATATGAACAACTGAGGTAGAACTATGTGCACACATTGTGCCTATGTCAAATTCCTGTTACTGATATTTTATTCTAATCATAGAAGGTGTAAAAAAAAAAAAAAGAAGGTGAATCTACTGGAGGAAACTAGGTAAAGGGAATATGAAATCTGTGTAATACATCTGAAATTTCCTGTGACTCTACAATGATTTCAAAATAAAAAGATTAAAAAAATGTTGTGTTCAATAAACAACTATAGCTAAATTTATAGAATGTGTACTGTATGCGAATATTTTATATACATTAATTCATGTATAATGATCAATAATAGGATCATATTGACACTGCTGTTATCATCCCTAATTTACAACCTAGTAGTTTACTCTAAGTCACGCAGCTGCTATGGGGAAGACTCACAATTTTAAGCCAAGCAGTTTGGCTTCAGAGAATGTGTTCTTAATCACGACACTATGCTTCACAAAAAATGATTCTTGAATGAAGGAATAAATAGGATTTTTAAAAAAGAAACAGATGTATTTCCTCAAAGGAGAGGCATCATACAAACTTTTGGACAAACACAGGTTGACTTTAACATCCCCTCTCCATTCAAATCTTTGTAGTTTTACATTGATGAGAAAAAGAAAAATCGAGCTAAGGAATACAATGCTACATATCCTCTATTATCAAATTCTCAGAATTCCCTGATTAGACTATCCTAGAGGTAGAAATTTTTCATACTTTTGGAAAGCTTGTTTTAGTCGCAATGTTTCTGGAAATGCAATCACCATAATGAGTGCAAATACATGTAATACTTGATAGATACCAGCCCAGAAAATAAGAAGAACTTAGTAAAAACAAGAGGGCTGATTCTGTTATATCTGCCATCTAGTCACTCAGGATTTACCTTCTTTAACACATTACTTATCATAATCCAATTTTATCTATTTCCTAAAAGAATTGTCCACATTAATCATATGGATTTATTCACATTTTTCCCCTCAAAATGCTGGATGCATTTTTTCCTGAATCACCTAGTCTATTACTGTCAATATTCCACATGGATGAACTACATTCATACATTTCCTGAAAATATTGGTTAAATTAATAAAGAAAATACCTGGTCAATGTTTTCAAGAGTTCAAAGTCTACTGAAAGGAATAGAGACAAAGAGGGAATATTAATGCAAGGTGATGCATATTCTCAATTATTCTTTTTTTCAGCTTTATGGAAATATAACTTTTAATTGTATAAACTTAAGGTGTCTAATATGAATTTGATCCACAGAAATATTGTAAAATTATCTTCGCATATGGTTAGTTAACACAGTCTTCCTCACCTAATTATAACAGTTTTTTTGTGTGTGTGTGTGTGGTGAGACATTTAAGATCTACATTCTTAGCACATTCAAGCTTTTTTTTTTTTTTTTTTTGAGAAAGAGATAGGGAAGAGGAAGAAGGATAAGGAGGGAGAGAATATTAAGCAAAGAATATTAAGCATACCCAGCACGGAGCCTGATGAGATCATGACCTGAGCTGAAATCATGAGTTGGACACGTAGCCAACTGAAGAACCCAGGTGCTGCTGTGGTGCAGCACTTCTAACTACGGTACCCTACTGAATGTAGGATACCCAGCACATATCCATCTTATAACTAGAAGTTCATACCCTATAAATAACATCTCCCTATTTCCTCCACTGCCCAGTTCTTAGTCATTCCTCATCAAATTCTCTATAAACTTTAAGAGACATTTTAAGATTCCTCATACAAGTGAGGTCATACAGTACATGCCATTATCTGACTTATTTCCCTTAGCACAATGCCCTCAAGATCTAATCATGCTGTCAACAATGGCAGGATTTATTTCTTTCTGTGGCTTAGTAATATTCCATTATATATATCATATTTTCTTCGTCCATCCACCCGTGGACACTTTGGTTACTTCCATGTCTTGGCTATTGTGAATAATGCTGCAATGAATATGGGAGTACAGATATCTCTTCAAAATAGTGATTTCATTTCCTTAGGTTGTATTCCCCTAAGTGGGATCATTAGATCACACAACAGCTCTATTTTTTTAATTTTTTGAGGAACCACGGTACTTTTCTCCATAATGGCTATATCAATTTACAGTCTCACCAATAGTACACAAGGGTGCCCTTTTCTCCACATCCTTGAAAATACCAACTACTATCCTTTTTGTAATAGCCCTTCTAGCACAGGTGAGGTGATATCTCGTTGTGGTTCCGATTTCCATTTCCCTGATAGGTAATGCTGTTAAGCATCTTTTCATGTATTTCTTGGGCATGTGGATGTCTTCTTTGAAAAGGGGCTATTCAGGTCCTATACCCATTATTAATTATTTTTTTGTTTTGTTTTTTTGGTGGGGGCTAATTGAATGAATTCCTTATATATTTTGGATGTTAATCCCTTATTGGTTATATAGATTACAAGTATTTTCTCCCATTCCATGAGTTGCCTCTTCATTCTGTTGATTGTTTCTTTTGCTGTGAAGAAGCTTTTTAGTTTGGTGTAGCCACGTTTATTTTTTCTTTCATTGCTTTTGCTTTGGGTGTAAGAGGCAAAAAATCACTGGTTAAGACCAATGCCAATTAGCTTTTGCTCTGTTTTCTTATAAGAGATTTACAGTTTCAGGTTCTACATTTGCCTTTAATCCATTTCCAGTTAGTTTCTGTAAGTGGTGTAAAATAGGGATGTTGTTTCATTCTTTTACATATGAATAACCAGTTCTGCAAAGAACATCTCTTGAAAAGATTAACCTTCCCTACTGAGTATTTTTGGTTCTCTTGCCAAATATTAGTTGATCATATGTGGAGGTTTATTTCTGAGTTCTTTATTCTCCTCCAATCGTCCATTTGTCTGTTTTTATGCCAGTACCATACTGTTTTGATTATTTTAGTTTTTATAGTATAGCCTCAAAACAGGCAATGTGATGCAGCTAAGGTGATGCTTTGTTCTTTCTTCTCAGGATTGCTTTGGCTATTTGGGGGTTGTCAATGGTTTCATACAAATTCTAGGGTTTTTTCTATTTCTGTGAAAAATGCCATTAGTATTTTGATAGAGATTACACTGAATCTGTAGAACACTTTGGGTAGTATGGACATTTGAAAAATGTAAAATTCCAATCCATGAACACAGGATATCTTCCCCTTTATTTGTGTTTTGTGCTATTTGTTTCATTAATGTCTTATGGTTTACAGAATTTTCACATCTTCACTTAAATTTATTCCTAAGTATTTTATTGTTTTTGATGCTTCTGTAAATGTAATGGTTTTATTTTTCAGATATTTTATTGGTGGTATATGGAAAGGCAACTATTTATTTTCTATATGTTGATTTTGTGTCCTGCAACTTTACTGAATTCATCTATTAACACTAAGAATTTTTCTCTGGAGTCTTTTAGGGTTTCCTATATATAAAATCACCTCATCCACAAACAATGATGATTTTACTCCTTCCTTTCCAGTCCCCTTTCTTTCTTTTTCTGCCTAATTGCTCTGGATAAGAATTTAAGTCCTACTTTCGAAAAAGTTGTGAGAGTTGGCACCCTTTTCTTACTTCTTGACCTTAGAGGAAAAGCTTTAGCTTTTTACTGTTATGTATGATGTTAGCTGTGTTTAAGTCACATATGGCCTGTATTGTGCTAAGGTTTGTTCTTCCCATACTCAATTTCTTGAGAGTTTTTCCTTTTTTTTTTTTCTTTTTCATGAAAGGGTGTTGAAATTTCATCAGTTTTTTTCTGCATCTATTTTAAGGATTATATGTTTTATCTTTCACTCTATCAACGAAGTGTATAATGTTTATTGATTTGTGTATGTTGAATCATCCTTGCTTCCCAGGGATAAATCCTACTTGATGATAGTGTATGATCCCTTTGATGTGCTAGGGAATTCTGTTTGCTAGAATGCTGTTGAGGATTTTTATGTCTGTATTCATCAGGGATATTGGCCTGTAGTTTTCTCTTGTGTCTTTATCTGGATTAGGTAATCGAGTAATGCAGATTTCATAAAATGAGTTTGGGATTATTTTCTCTCTTCAGTTTTATTTTTGGAGAATTTGAGAAAGGATTAGCATTAATTTTTTTTAAATGTTTGGTAGAATTTACCAGTGAAACCATCTGGTCCTGAACTTTTCTTTTGGGGGATTTTTTTTTAAGTTACTCCTTCAATCTTCGTAGGTATTATTGGTTTGTTCAGATTTTCTGTTTATTCATGATCCTGCCTTGGAAGGTCATGCTTCTTGAAATGTATCTATTTCTTATAGGTCATCCAATTTTTTGGCATAGAATTGTTCATAGTAGTCTTCTATGATTCTTAGCATTTCTGTGGTGTCAGTGTAATGTGGCCTTTTTCATCTATAGTTTTGTTGATTTGAGTCTTACCTTTTCTTTCTTGGTTAGTCTAGCTAACCATTTTGTTTATCCTTTTAAACAATCAACTGTTATTTTCATTAATGTTTTTCTACTGTCCTAATGTCTATTTCATTTATTTTTGAAAATTTTATTTATTGATTTTAGAGAGAGATAGAGAGGAGAGCAAGAGCAAAGGGAAGGGGAGACGGAGAAAGAGAATCCAAAGCAGACTCTGTACCACTGCCACAGGGCTTGATCCCAGGACACCAACATCACAATCTGAGCCAAAATTAAGAGTCAATCACTCAACGAAATGAGCTATCTAGGCACCTCTCATTTATTTCTGCTCAAATATTTATTATTTCCTTCCTTCTGTCAATTTTGGGCTTAGTTTGTTATTCTTTTTCTAGTTCCTTTAGGTGTTGACATCTTTCTGGTCTTTTTATGCATGAATTTGTAGCTATAAATTTCTCTTTGGGAACTTTTGCTTTTGCTGTATCCCATAAATTTTGGCATGTTGAGTTTAGTATGTTGTTTTGTTTGTCCCAAGATATTTTTTCCTTATGTTTTCTTTCTTGACCATTTGAATATTCAAGAGTGTGTGTTAAGTTCCATATATTTGTGAATTTTTCAGTTCTCCTGTTATTGATTTTTAGTTTGTATCACTGTGATCAGAAATGGTACTAGATATGATTTCACTCTTCTTAAATGTGTTAAGGCTGCTTTATAGTCCAACATATGATCTATTCTAGAGAATTTTCCCTGTTCACTAGAGAAGAATGTATATTCTGATGCTGTTGGATGGAATATTCCATATATATTAAAAATCACTTGGTCTACAGTGTTATTCAGGTCTACCGTTTCCCTCTTCATTTGCCATGTGAATAATTGATCCACTGTTAAAAGTGATGTTTTGAAGTTCCCTATTATTGTTGTCCATATCTCCCTTTCATTCCCTTAATATTTGCTTTAAATATTTAGGTCCTCCAACGTTGGAATGGACACATAATTGTCATATCCTCATAATGAATTGACCCTTTACTTACTATTTCTGTCTCTAGTGAATTTCCATTACTTGCTTGAACAATTGGGAGAATTGTGCCCTTTTTCTAATAAATGTATTAATAAACTTGAGAATAAACAGATGCTTGATTTCCCCTCCCAGATTTAACATATTATATTGTTTATTAAATGTAGGAGGATTGAACAAAAATCTTCATAATTGTGTGCAATACAGAAAATGATTGAAGTAGATGAAAGTGCAACTAACTAGAAATTATCAAAAACTACCTTAGTTAAATCAGTAATAAAAATGAAATTATTATTATATACCAGATACCTTATTTTACAAGCTATTTATATTGGAACAACATATTCTACCTATGACTTAAGTTCAGGAAAAAAAGGACAGTAAAAAAATGGTATCATACACAAAGAAGGGTAACTCACATTTTTAGTCTAACAACAAATAGTGTTTACAGAACAAGTTGTAGCTCATTCTGCGATACAAAACAATCCTGAGGGTTTTTCTTTTTCACCTTCAAATCAAAATTCAAATTAGAATCAGAAATGAAATGATGTTCTTATTTCAGCAATGAATACATAAGTGACTTGATTTTTCTTAAGACCGCATTTTTTAACGTTCATCTGGGTATAACACTCTAAAGAGTCCCTTTCAATCCTTAAAAGATATGCAGTTTGTGAATGTAAAACACACCTTTTTCAGCTCCACTTATTCTGCAGAAGGACCTTTCCATATCAAGGATTAACACAATATGCATCATGGGTTCAAAAATTTCAATTTGCAGCTATCCTTAGCAAATAATGAGAACCATCTGGACTGATTGATGTGGAGATTGAAAGTAATTGATCCTGCAATTGAGAAGCTTTTATGAAACATGAAATTAAACAAGATGATATTAAGCATTCTAAAGTTCATCGGAATGACACACCAATGTGTTACCACTAGCTGTTCATTTTCTTTATATAAAAAAGCCCTGACTGGAAAAATATAACAGAAATAGAAGCTAAAAATAAAAAATCTAGATATTGATGTATTGATCAAAGGTCCACAGCTGGTTTACTTTGTTACAAAAAAACATTCTATGTGGTGCAAAAGTCTTTGATTTCTTGACAAATGTCACTTGCAGGTGAGACATTATTAATGGAATTATAATTACTAATATGCACAGATCACCCTTAAAAAGAGCAAATTATAAAAAAAATAAAAAAATAAAAAAAGAGCAAATTATGTATAAAAGAATTAGCAATAACTTAACCTTTGAATAAAAGTTTACATTATTTCAGATCCTTTTCTTGCTATCTTCCTCTTTGAAAAAAAAAAAAAAAGTGCTTCAGAAGGCCAGTTAAATATTGCCTGATTTTCACAGCAAACTTTGAGGTAAACAGAGTTTATTCTTCCCACTTTAAAGATAAATAGCTAAATCTCCCAGAAACTCTATCATTTGCTCTAGGCTAGGTGAATGGTAGACTGAGCTAAGAATCCAAAGTTTTTATATTTTAAATTTATAGCCTAAAATGTATTCTAGTATATCACATTGCTTCTTGATAAGGAAACACAGACAACTGAAAGCATAAATATTGCTTTGCTAGAAAGTTTTTTTTCCCCAATATTCCATATCGCTAATGATTCCGTTTATTTCCCTGTATAAAAAGACATTTATTTAGGGGAATTATTCCACATTTGTGTTGTATTTAACTACATCACTAACTTAGACATCATTCACAAATCTCCAACATAAAAGGACATCTGGCACCAGTGGCCAGTGTGACTCCAGCTTGAAAGAGAAGGCAGGCAATCTGTGACCTAAGGAAGACATCTGAGAATTTATGAATGTTCGGGAAGTAGTGTAAAAGAAAAAGATCTGAGCCTGGTAGAAAGCTACCATTTCTGGAGATGCTTAACGCTACAAGTATCTTCTCAAAATCGGAGCATAAGGTACAACAACGGCATCCTATGATATAATCTTGGACATCATTCTCAGTAAGGAGCACTATAAAATGTGACAAATTTTAAAATGTGACCAAGAAAGAAGCTAAGAATTCTTTGTTGTACATCTCAGTGCTGAAAGGAAAATAACCTAGCTTGACATCCAGAAACATAATCATGTATTCAGAAAGATGAATATTAATATTTATATTACATTAAAAACAAATCATATAATGTATAGTCATGGAATTATGCATATTTACATAGGGAAGCAATATCCTTTTTGTTTCTCGTAAGCTGCTAGGGAGGTTTCATGTAGAAAATGCGATTTCATAAGCAATGCTAAGAAAAAACACCTCTCGTGAGATTGTGGAGAAAATAGCATATTTCAGAAATAAAACACTCCCTGAGGAAGCTCAGGGGCAAGAAATAATGCATCAATAGATGTGTCCATCCAAGTAGTGAGTCTACCCCATTCTGTTTCATCTATCTAGACAGTCATAACAAAATTTGGGGCTCTCAGATGTTGGCTGTCTCCCTAATGTGGGTGTCCCTGCAGAAGCCAGGGTCAAGCACCCTGACTAGAGACGCCCTTTAGCCAATGAGCAAATTAGAATGAATTGTCATTCACTCTTACACTCATCTCTTTGCTGCCTTATTGGACCAAACCTGTTTCTCAAACTATGTAGGAAAAAAAAAGTGCACAAATAAAAGTGAAATTTATAACCTGCTTGAAGCTGGATGAGAAAAGGAAACCATGAGTTCCTGCTTCTTCAAAGAAATGCCTATTACGTTCCTCTTCCAGGGTAGATTTACCCTTGGTCATAAGTGCTAAAAACAAATGAAAACTCAAGAAAGAATGACCTAGTCTCTACTTCATCCCCCCAAAAAGTTTTAATTAGTTTCCTTGGGAGATATCTCTAATTTTATCAAAATTAAATAAAGGTTATAACTGCTACTATATATTGTGTCAAATATGCCCAATATATTCTAAACACTTTTAATACTTTTTACATATTATTAATATTCATGTTGTTGTTAAAATTGTCAAGGCATACCGGGTGAATATCAATTCTAGAAGTAGATGCTATCATTGACTCCACACGAGGGAATTCAGAAACAGAGAAATTGAGAAATTCTCCAAGATTTTCTAGCTATTAGGTAGTAGACCAGATGTTCAATACAATTTGGCTTCAGAGACTGGCTTATTAATTTCCCTGTTATATCTGCTATTAGACCTTCAATTCTTTATGCAGCAAAAAGGTGTGAGGAGCATTAAATATTAGCCGATAAGCAAACTGCTATAACAAATTAAAGTGAAAGATGTATAATAATTCTCACACAGTATGAACACTGTTCTACAGGAGTCCAGGGCTGGTGTCTGACCAGCAAGTTCAGGAAGTGATTCAGGGCCCCTAGGATGATCCATTTTATGGCACTGCCTGTCCTTTTATTGGACTTTATTATCATCTTCACCCAGGCCATGGAAGGAGAAGAGCAGAAAGAAGGCCTATCTGCAGTTTTAAAAGCCTTGGCCCAGAAATGGTACATATCATTTTCAGGCACATGCCATTGACAAGAACTTGTCACATAGTCACACCTAATTTGGAAACATACTCTAGTTATGTGCAGAGGAAGAAAAGGAAACTGATTCTGTAGAAACTTAACCATCTCTGCCATAACCAACCAACCACGAGAAGATCCGATGATTTGATTTGTTTAAAAGTTTACTGAAACTGAAAACACTACCAATATATAGTCATCTATGAAAAATAGTAAATTTTTAATATTAACAATTAAGTCACCATGTGCTATCAAAATTCCATATTAAAATTATAAATTATGTCTCAAGTGAATGCTAGTGTATATTTAATATTGTAGGATTCTGCTGAGGATTAATTGAGCCTGTTGGCATATCCTGTTTAGTTCTGAGTTCCCCTGAACTTAATCAGGTAAGTTTGATTTTGTTTGAAATTTTCAGTTAAATGTGAAATTGAAACAATTTCTCCCCATACATAAAGATTTAACTAAATAACAGTTGTGAGTAAAGTGTTTAAAATATGTGGGGTAAAGCATAAAACTTTTCCACCTAGAGACATTCAGTTGTAAAAGCAAAAAACTTCATCTCCATAACCTCATTAGTTGGCTTACAACAAAATTGTTTTATCCCTTTCTCATAAGCACTAAAACAGACAAGAGAGTTGCCATTTCCTATAGGACACTGAAATATTCGGATTATGGTTCAGTATAATAAGCCCAAGTCTGATGTTCACACCTCAGCTTGGTGGATCCCAAACATGTGGCCTTGGTTGAGTTTCTGAATTTCTTTGATCTCATTTCAATAATTCATAAAAAGAAAGCAAAATATGTGCTTTGAAAGTTTATTGTGAGGACTGAGAAAACATATAAGATGACCCAGTACAGCAGTGTCTAGGCGACTGGGTTCCTTTCCTTTAGTGTCTGCCTTTGGCTCAGGTCATGATCCCAGGGTGCTGGGATGGAGCCCGACCTTGGGCTCCCTGCTCTGTGGAGACTCTCCTTTTCCCTCTTCCTCTGACCCTCTCCCCTGCTTGTGCTCTCTCTTTTTCTCTCTCTCAAATAAATAAATAAAATCTTAAAAAAAAAAAAAAAAGACCAAGGTCCTTTTGTCTGAGTGGTCCATTAGTAATATTTGCTTTCTTTCCAAAATCTCATCCTCATATTCTTTCCCACATCTCATTCCCAAGTCCTCCTCACACTGCCTGTTTACTTAGAGAGAATATGCTCACCCTCACCTTCACTTTTACCGGCAGAAAAAAACAAAAAAAACAAAAAGCTGAGTTTTAAAAATACAAGTAGAAAGTAATTAGGGATTTAATTTGTCATTTTTAATTATGTCAATATATTTACTTGGTATTGATTAGCTTACACCAGCAGTGCAATTATTAATCTTGATTTAATAATTATTATTTTTAAAGACTTTATTTATTTATCCATGAGAGACCCACAGAGAGAGAGAGAGGCAGAGACACAGGCAAAGGGAGAAGCAGGTTACCTGCAAGGAGCCCGATGAGGGTCTTGATCCAGGATCCCGGGGTCACACCCTGGGCCAAAGGCAGATGCCCAACCAGGTGCTGAGCCATCCAGGCATCCCTAACCTTGATTTATTTAATTCACATAGAAGCTTAAAAGTTTGCAATGTTGTCACAAGCATTAATTAATTCCGGTATCTGTAGTATAATAGTATTACAGTATAATTAGTAGTTTAACAGTATAATCAGCATTATATGCATTAAGATTAGAGGAAACAAAGCATGATACACATCATTTCACTTGTGACTAATGAGCAATGGTATCCTGTCTCCTAATCCCAGTCCGGGGCTACTACCAGAACACAGCTGCTTCCCCTGCATACATCGTCATAAGTATCATGCTATAATATTTATTTCATACAATCATCACACTCAAGTATAAATTATTTTTAAAAGGCTTTTTAAAGGATTTATTTATTTTGTCAGAGAGAGAGAGAGCATGTGCAAGAAGGGAGGATGGGCCGACAGAGAGGAAGAGGAAAAGAATCTCCAGCAGACTCTACACTGAACATGGGAACCAAAGTGGGGCTCGATCTCACGACCCTGAGATCATGACCTGAGCCAAAACCAAGGGTTGAACGCTTAATCGGCTGAGCTACCCAGACGTCCCTACATTATCTGAATATTCATTTTATCAGGGAATAATTTTCTAACGGAACACAGGAACACAGAATGAGATCACTCACAAAACTCGGTTCATAATACACTGTAATTATTGATCTGAATCTGAGCCCTTTTTATTCTATTTATTTATATATTTATGTATTTTAAAAAATATATAAGGAGCACTTGTGAATTTAGTACCAAATCCAATAACTAGATCTTGAAAAATAATTTACATGTACTCATGTGCTTCATGTGTTTTTCCTTATCCTGCCGCAGAAGTATTTTAGTAGTTGTTTTATGTTTGTAGGCATGTGCCCGTGAATGTGTGTATGTGTGTGTACCATAAATCAAAAAGAAGCGGACAAACAACAGCACGATGAATGAGAGGCTTAAAGAGTCACAGCTACAAAGAGAGGATCTAAATGTCTAATAAGATATGATGATATGCCCAAACTTGTTGTCATGTAAAGGTAACTGAAGTTCATGATGAAAACCGTTTTTTGTCCATTTGATTAGAAATAATTAATATTAATTCTTCCAATCTATGAGCGTGGAATATTTTTCCATCTCTTTGTGTCTTCCTCAATTTCTTTCAGAAGTGTTCTGTAGTTTTTAGGGTATAGATCCTTTACCTCTTTGGTTAGGTTTATTCCTAGGTATCTTATGCTTTTGGGTGTAATTGTAAATGGGATTGACTCCTTAATTTCTCTTTCTTCAGTCTCATTGTTAGTGTATAGAAATGCCACTGACTTCTGGGCACTGATTTTGTATCCTGCCACAGTGCCGAACTGCTGTATGAGTTCTAGCAATCTTGGGGTGAAGTCTTTTGGGTTTTCTATGTACAGTATCATGCCATCTGTGAAGAGGGAGAGTTTGACTTCTCCTTTGCCAATTTGAATGCCTTTTATTTCTTTTTGTTGTCTGATTGCTAAGGCTGGGACTTCTGGTACTATGTTGAATAGCAGTGGTGAGAGTGGACATCCCTGTCTTGTTCCTGATCTTAGGGGAAAGGCTCCCAGTGTTTCCCCATTGAGAATTAATATTGTGAAAATGTCAATGTTACCCAGGGACATTTACATGTTTAATGCAATTCCTAACAAAATACCATGGACTTTCTTCAGAGAGTTGGAACAAATAATCTTAAGATTTGTGTGGAATCAGAAAAGACCCCTAATAGCCAGGGGAATTTTAAAAAAGAAAACCATATCTGGGGGCATCACAATGCCAGATTTCAGGATGTACTACAAAGCTGTGGTCATCAAGACAGTGTGGTCCTGGCACAAGAACAGATGCATAGATCAATGGAACAGAATAGAGAATCCAGAAGTGGACCCTGAACTTTATGGTCAACTAATATTCGACAAAGGAGGAAAGACTATCCACTGGAAGAAAGACAGTCTCTTCAATAAATGGTGCTGGGAAAATTGGACATCCACATGCAGAAGAATGAAACTAGACCACTCTCTTGCACCATACACAAAGATAGACTCAAAATGGATGAAAGATCTAAATGTGAGACAAGATTCCATCAAAATCCTAGAGGAGAACACAGGCAACACCCTTTTTGAACTTGGCCACAGCAACTTCTTGCAAGATACATCCATTAAGGCAAGAGAAACAAAAGCAAAAATGAACTATTGGGACTTCATCAAGATAAGAAGCTTTTGCACAGCAAAGGACACAGTCAACAAAACTCAAAGACAACCTACAGAATGGGAGAAGAGATTTGCAAATGACGTATCATATAAAGGGCTAGTTTCCAAGATCTATAAAGAACTTATTAAACTCAACAGCAAAGAAACAAACAATCCAATCATGAAATGGGCAAAAGACATGAACAGAAATCTCACAGAGGAAGACACAGACATGGCCAACAAGCACATGAGGAAATGCTCCGCATCACTGGCCATCAGGGAAATACAAATCATAACCACAACGAGAATGGGGAAAATTAATTACCTCACACCAGTGAGAATGGGGAAAATTAACAAGACAGGAAACAACAAATGTTGGAGAGGATGTGGAGAAAATGGAACCCTCTTACACTGTTGGTGGGAATGTGACCTGGTGCCGCCACTCTAGAAAACTGTGTGGAGGTTCCTCAAAGAGTTAAAAATAGATCTTCCCTATGGCCCAGCAATTGCACTGCTGGGGATTTACCCCAAAGATACAGATGCAGTGAAACGCCGGGACACCTGCACCCTGAAGTTTATAGCAGCAATGTCCACAATAGCCAAACTGTGGAAGGAGCCTCGATGTCCATCGAAAGATGATGGATAAAGAAGATGTGGTCTATGTATACAATGGAAAATTCCTCAGCCATTAGAAAGACAAATACCCACCATTTGCTTCAACATGGATAGAACTAGAGGGTATTATGCTGAGTGAAATAAGTCAATTGGAGAAGGACAAACATTATATGGTCTCATTCATTTGGGGAATATAAATACTAGTGAAAGGGAATAGAAGGGAAGGGAGAAGAAATGTGTGGGAAATATCAGAGAGGGAGACAGAACATAAAGACTCCTAACTCTGGGAAACAAACTAGGGGTGGTGGAAGGGGAGGAGGGCAGGCGGTGAGGGTGACTGGGTGACGGGCACTGAGGGGGGCACTTGATGGGATGAGCACTGAGTGTTATTCTAAATGTTGGCAAATTGAACACCAATAAAAAATAAATTAAAAAAGAAATAATTAAAAAGTCAAATGGTATTAAGTTTGAGACATTGGAAAGGAGTAGAATTTCTCATATACTGCTGGGATAAAAATTTTTCAAATACTTTATTAACTGTGACTTTATCTACATTATTTTCTTTGTCCTGGTTCTTGCTCCGGTGAGTCAGCTAGGATATGCACCTCTGTTGTTAACAATAACGTGAGTTTAAAAAAAGTTAAAATAAATTTTAAAATGCATGGTGAGGCAGAAAGTCTTACAAATCTTCCCCATGTACCATCATTCCAAACATGCATACAAATACCCATACTCTTATCTGGCACAGAAACTTTCTGAGTAGTTTCTTGAACTTTTGGGAACTTGAATAGAAATAATTTCACTTTGACAACAGAAGTGCCATAGCATTTAATTGCAATTATTCAACCGTGTTGAATTTAAACCTGGAAGGGGAAAATAAGGGAGTGGAGAAGAAAATACACATATTAATATTTATCATGTAAAATACATATAACCGGGCCCTCTAAAGTTAGGTATGTATGGTTTTATTTATTTATTTTTTGGTATGTATGGTTTTAAAAGTCAAACACAAAATTACATTTCTGTGCTTTCAGAGAACTAAACAATAACATTTCAATATTTTTATTGATAATTGCAAAAATCTTTTGTGAGTTATTATTTAGTGTTTATGAATTGGAACAAAAATGGTATTTGCTGAATTTGGAAAAAAAACCTAATTCATAAAAAGGCAAATGACTGAATATTGCATATAAGTCACAGAGCATAATATTTACTACTATAGACCATATACATGTTCACGTATTTATTTCTATATCTATAATCAGCTTAAGATGTTAAAATATTCAAGAGTATCTGCAAATGCAATTGAGAAATCTTTATTAAAATATGTATACTTCCTCATTTAAACAACTCTTAGGCTGTCCTTTAAATAGATTCTTTTAGAGGTTGATGATTACAAATTTCATTAATTCTTTCCTTCTGAAATATTTCATGTTTTCATGTTTTCTCATGGCTGATTTTATGTGTCATCTTGATTAGTGATTCTGTTTTTCTCCAGAAGCTTGACTAATACACCCTACAATGGAAAATCTATGCTATAGGGGATTGCCAATCAAAACAACTAAGCAATAAAAGCACTGAACGGCAATAGTTTTAGAAGTGTTTAGTCTTATGCAAGGTAAAACTTGAAAGCCTTGAAACTGACAGTTATTGAACATCAATTCTTTTTCAGTAATTAAATTTAAAATATTTTTACGTACTTTCAGCTTAATTCTCCTAACAACGCCTTTGGATATGTATCACATTGTTATGACTGACACAGTGGTGCTGCTTTACCGTGCTCCCGTAGCCCCCCAAAAATAACAGACTGGGTGCCTTTGACAACTGATACTCATTTTCTCACAGTTCTGGAGGCTCAGAGTCCATGATCAAAGTCGTGGCAAATTTGGTTTGTAGTGAGAGTTCTCTTCCGGGCTCAAGGACAGCTACCTGCCTCGGATGTCTCTTCTACTACTTACAATTGCACCAGCTCTCTGGGATTAGTCCCCCACTCTTGGGACCTCATCTAAACTTAAGTAACCCCCTCAAAGGTCCTATTTCCAATACAGTCACCTTATGGGCTAGGGCTTCAACATAGGAATTTAGAGAGTCACATTACACAGTCCAATTCTCCTACATATTTCTTAGCCCACTGCAGTTAGACAGTGGACTATTTGTAGCTCACAAGGTTGTCACTTTGAGATCTAAGCATAAACGAGCTAAAACAGAACTTTCTAGTGATCTCTTTCTCTGCCACAGTGACGGGGAAGACTTTGTGCTCCAGCTTAGACAATACACAATGATGGAGCCTACGTCAGCCTGGGCCTCAGAGAGACTGCAGAGCCTCATCACAGCCTCCGTGTCAAAGAGGGCACGTATTGGCATGTATTGGGCATGTAACGTAATTGAAAAATAAACATATTCAGTTTAGCCACTGTTCATTTGGGATTGCTTGTTACTGCCATTTACCTGGATTTATACCCTACAGAGTGGCAGTTAGAGACGCAAAAGTCCCCTCGGTTTAAATACAAACATATTTAAACACATATGAAAAGTGTGAACTTGGGAAAGTTTCTGGACATCTTTCGCATTCTTCATTTATAAAATGAGAGTAGTTAATCTGCCCCTTTCATAATAATGCCCATGTCATGAACATTAAATGAAAGATTGCATGTAAAGTGCTCTTAAAAGTGCTTTGCTTAATAGAGGACCAATAACTGTCTGGGATTTTTGTTGTTGTTGTTGTGTTTGTTGTTGAGAATCTCTGGCTCAGAGTTTATACAAACACTGATGATAGAAGTTATCACTTCCACGTGATAACGTGGGAAGTTCTTAGTCAGCTGGTAAGGACCAGAACAGAGAATAACAACTGAAATGACCAGTCATTTGGCATGGCAAAGATATAGCTCTAAAAAGATGGTAATACTCACATTTGGAGAAAGGCCTGAGAGAATTCAGGTTCCCACCTAACCCCAGGTGAGTTCATATTTACTCACGGCTAAAACACATAAGCAGTACTGCCAGTGATCACAGGGTAACAATTGTTTCTCCAATTCTACTTGTCAGCATACATTTCCTCCTGGTAATCTATATGCTTTTATGACCAAAAGAAATTCCCTCTGAATTTTTCCTCATTCATGGACCTTAGAAGCCAAACTTGCCACATTCATACAAGTGAAGGCAGTAATTGTCCTGACCATTTGGCATGGCCATTTATTAACACACATTCAGGAGGTATGATAAAGCAGTTCTGACTGACCCTGCTAACCTCTAATGCATTATTTTCAGATTTCCCTAGTCCACATATTCCCAAAAGCCACAATTTTAATATTTTAAAAGAATCTAGCAGCTGTCAGAAGGAAGGTTTGCATGAAAATAAATAACAAACAAACAGAAGCTTCTCTGAGTTTAACGTATTAAACTCTTCTAAAATATCTTGGTTATAACAAATGTGCATGGATATTACCCTGAAACAATAAAAAATATTGGGCATCTCTAATGTGCTTGGTAATATAAATGCCTCAGCTCTGGCCCGCTCTGAGGGTGTCAACAACTGTATTTATCCCAATGAGTCCCACCACAAGAAGCCAAAGAAGACTGGAAACAAGGAGTTAGTCTGCACAATAGTTAGGGACCAGCTCTGAAGTCAGAGAATAGAGGCCATTGCACTCGATCCTTCATGATGTTGGCCAAGTTACTGAGTATCTCTGAGTTTATTCCTTTCTCTTCATAAATATGAAGTTTCAAATATAGCAATATTAAATTGTTCAAATGAAACTTGCAAAAAAGGTGGAGAGTGTCCTTGCTACCCTCAGTCTCAGGTGTGAGACCTGAAAGAGAGAATTCACATAAAGTTCTAAGGACAATGCCTGAAACATAGTAAGCCAACAATAAAATGTTATCCTTATCATTAGCAATTAGAAAAAAAGAATTAAACAAATGTTCTCTTAAAAATGCATTACAGCTTTTGGCTTTTGGCTCAGAGGAGATGAGGTGCAACTATCCTGAATCTGGATTCATCTGACACAAGCTGCCTCCACCATGGCACGGAAGTTCAACCCCAACGAGATCAAAGTCATAGACCTGACACACACTGGTGGAGAAGTCAATGCCACGTCTTCCCTGGCCCTAAAGATTGGCCCCCTGGGTCTGACTCCAAGGCAACTGGTGGTTGGAAGAGTCTGAGGGTTACAGTGAGACTGGCCATTCAGAATAGGCCTAGATTGAAGTGGTACCTTCTGCCTCTGCCCTGGTCATCAAAGCCCTCAGGGAATCACTAAGAGACAGAAAGCAACAGAAAAACATCAAACACAGTAGAAATACCACTTTTAATGAGATTGTCAACATTGCCCAATAGATGTGGCACCAATCTGAAGCCAGAGAACTATTCAAGAGATCCTAGGGGCCGCCCAATCTGTGGGCTGCAATGCTGATGGCTGCCCCCCTCATGACATCACAGATGACATCAACACTGGTGTAGTGGATTACCCCACAAGTCAAAACAACAAAAGAAGATATTTCAATAAAGGGTCATTTGACAACAACAAAAATGTGTTATGATAATCAAGAGAAGAGGTGAGAGTGATTCACACAGTAATGGATTGGAGTTGGAGACATCAGTAAGAATTTAGCTTAATATATTACATATAGTTACAAATAGAAATATGTATAGATATGTGTATCTACATAGGATAGTACACACATGTACAGTACATTTCTTTTTGCTGTCAGATGAGAGGTCCACCCACTGGCAAAGGGCACAGATCTTGGTTTCTTTTTTTTTTTTTTTAAGATTTTATTTATTTACTCATGAGAGACAGAGAGAGAGAGAGAGAGAGGCAGAGACATAGGCAGAGGGGAGAAGGAGGGTCCATGCAGGGAGCCTAACGCGGGACTCGATCCCGGGTCTCCAGGATCATGCCCTGGGCTGAAGGCAGGAAACCACAGAGCCACCTGGGCTGCCTCAGATCTTGGTTTCTAATGCCATTCTCCTATAAAAGGAACCAGAAGCTCCTTGGAGAAATGGCTGATTCAGGGATCGGGGTAGGAATTATAGAAGATAAGCGTGGTGTGGCAGAAAGTAAGAACATACTAAAAAAATGTAACCAAAAAATAAAATAAAAAATAAAAAATAAAAAACGTAACCAAAGGGGATCCCTGGGTGGCGCAGCGGTTTGGCGCCTGCCTTTGGCCCAGGGCGCGATCCTGGAGACCCGGGATCAAATCCCACGTCGGGCTCCTGGTGCATGGAGCCTGCTTCTCCCTCTGCCTGTGTCTCTGCCTCTCCCTCTCTCTGTGACTATCATAAATAAATAAAAATTTAAAAAAAGAAAAAAAAAGTTAAAAAAAAAAAACGTAACCAAAAAAATACAAAGCATATCTTTGGAGTTATGTGGAAGGATGTCAAAGGGACACAGGAGCTAACTAAAAGGCTCTCGATAGCCCAAACTGGAAAAAATTGAGCAAGAAAATAACTCAGGTTAGTACCCAAAATATAAAATTAGTATCTATGAATTTATGCCAGTGTATAAAAATAATGGAACAAATTAATAAATGGAGAAGAAATGAGTGTCTCATGCAGAAGAATTCCAAATAATTATGTAGATATTTCTTCCTTACAGGAGGAGAGCATAAATCCCAACTCCATAAATGTGGGCTGTTGGGAGTGGCTTCTCCCAAGAGCAAAGTATGGAAAGGTAAAGAAAATAGTAATTTTTACAGTAGAGAAGTCTGACAAACACTCTCAGCCAGAGTTTTCATCAATAGTCATGAGTCATGATGCTAGTATACATCTTTCATATAATGTGATGAGCACAGCACTTCATGTCTGTGATCTTCCTCCCTAAATCCCATAGCCAAGTCGAGGCATGAGAAAAACATCTGAAAAATTCCAATGAAGGATAATCCTACAAAACATCTCACCAGCACTCTCCAAACCTGTCAGAATGATCAAAACCATGGAAAGTGAGAAACTGTCACAGCCTATTGGAGTCTAAGGAGACATGACAATTAAATGTAATACGATAGACTGGATGGGATCCTAGAAAAGAAAGAAGATATCAGGTCAAAACTTAGCAACTGTGAATAAATTATGGACTTTAGTTAATAATGGGGTGTCAACATTGGTTCGATAATACCATACTAATGTAAGGTGTTAGTAATAGGGGACACTGGGTGTTGGGTATGTGAGTATTGGGTCTTCTCATTTTTTTTTTTTTTTTTTACTATCTTCTCAATTTTTCTATACTTCCAACATTGTTCTAACAAATAGGACTAAAGGTGCATTGCAATGATTGGAAGCATTTTGTCTAAGACCTCAGTCATTTCTAAATGATAGTAGATTGCAGGAAGAGTGTTTTAACATTACAGCAATGGAGTTCAATTTTACCTCTGCCACTCTGTAGACACACACGTCAGACAACTGTTTACCCCTTAAAGACATGATGCCCTTTTATGTGCACAGTGAAGACACCAAGGGAAATGGCAATGAGAAATACGTGAAATCAGATATATGGAGCACCCAAAACAATGCCAGTCACAGAAAGCTTAAATCTGCCCAACAATATGCAAATGGCATAGAGAGAGCCAGGATCCGGATTTGGCTCCAGGAGGCCCCACTGCCCCTGCTCTTGCCATTAAGCTATATTGGTTGTAAATTCAAAAATCGGAATTCAGCCATTAGAGCAGACCCACCTGGGACATTTATTCGTTTCTGTAGCCCCTCAGCTGAGCAGTAACATCCTTTAGTGGTGACAATGTGAACCCGGAGCCTGTGTGTAATAGTCATTGTAAGTCCCATCAACAGTGATGGCAGGTGATGGTATCGAGCCTGTTGGAAGCAGTGAAGGTGTGAAGATGAGGGAACAAGAGCAAAGCAGGTAGGGGGTACTGAAAGGAAGGCAGGAGATTAAAGACTGTATCCACCTTGTCTTCGACTGAATTTTCTGTATTCCCTGGCTTCTGGGAACCTGATTGCTAAATTCAGTTCGAGTCAACACACTCTGATTAGGTATCCCTCCTCATGTATTTCAGGGTCAATACAACACATGTTCTGGAATGGCAATTTTATTCAACATCACATAATTGAAAGCAATCACCTTTTTTTTTTTTTTTCTCCCATTCCAGGAGATGGCTATTAGGAATCAAAGCCCAAATGAATTCTCAAAATGAAACTTTCACAAGAGCATTGTGGTAGCTACAGACCTCGACAAACCATATCCTCAGCTCCCCCAGGTCCCACATTCACTCTTCTCTGCCGGGGCATTTGAGAGAATACGTGTCCAGCATCACAAGAAGCAGTGAGGGCAGCACAAGACTGGATACGGTACGACTGCTCTCCTCCAGGTGACCAAACACAGACAAGGGGGGAAAGATAGAACATGGGTTGTGCCCTGGTAAAGGTCTGGAAGGATAGATATGAGAGCCATTAGCTGCGGTCTTATTAATCCCCCACACCCGAACACCCCCCACCTGTAGATGGTTGGTCTCATTCACACAAATCATCAAATTTACATCAAATCAATCTGAGACCTCAAATTCAGTGGCATACAGCCACTCCTTTATGACTACTGATGCAGTCAGCAAACTCTAGACATGCCTTTTTTTTTTTTTTTTTTTTAAGATAAGGATGTCATCCTAGGTAAATGTGGTAAAAATCAAAGAAGAATGTTGTATAACCAACATTATGTTGGTTGGTTGGTTATAATACAACATATATGTTGTATAACCAAGAAAAAAGAGCATTTCAAAAGGTGATTTCCCAAAAGTATTAGAAATTGCCATTAAATCTAGAGAAAAATACATATATATTTACATATGGCCACATCATGAAGTTTGAAATATGTAACTTTTCAGCAAAGCTGCTCCTCAAAATGTTACTGTGACTTACAGCACTTTCTGACGTTACATGTCAGAACTCATTAGGAATTTAATATAATTTCCTTCCACTGCAAATTATGGAGTGAGTCTCACTTTTTTTTTTTTTTCTTTCCTTGCCTCTGAGCCGCATCAACTGTTCCTAAGAAACAGAAGTTGAAAGCACTAGGGAGGAATCTTACGTACAGAACATAATCTATTTTTAGACTTTAGCTCATTCTGACGTGAATGCAAGATCCACTGCAGCGACAATATCTGGGAATTTCCTGTGCTTGGTAAACAAGGTCGATATAGAGCATTCACTCTAACTGGAACTGTACAAAATTCACCAAATAATCGACATGGGTTTTAACGTAGGACTGAAAAAGGCTTGAAAATTTCACCCATTGTCGAATCTGGCCATTGTAATAAACAAAGAGAAGCCTGAATGGAAAATGCTTTAAATATTCAACAAAGGAAGCAAGAAGATGAGAAAAAGATGGAGAGGGGGAAAGAAGGGTCTCTTAGTCGTCGCAGGCTGCTAGGGCAAAATACCAGAGACAGGGTGGCTTATAAATGATGGAAATTGACTGGTCACAGCTCTGGAGACCCAGAAGTCAAAGGTCAAGGCCCTGGTGGGTTTAGCATCTGGTGGGGTTCAGCTTTGTCACTGAGGGCTGCCTTCTCACTGTAACCTCATGTGGCAGGTGGGGGGTGAGGGGCTCTCTCTGAATTAGGAGAGCACTAATTCCACTCATGACAGCTCCACCTTCATGACCAAATCATCTCTCAAAGGCCCTACTTCCTACTATCCTCACACAGGCCATTGGGTTTCAAAGTTGGAATTCTGGGAGGACACACACCTCAGACTAAAGCAGAGGGGAGGAGAGAGCACCGCTGAAACGGATTACCCACCACACCCCCATACAATGTCGGTGCCAGGTATTGTCCTGTGTATCATTTCATTTCATCTTCATGTAGCTTTCTATCACTTAGACCCTCTTGGAACCTCAGTCTCCTCATCAGTTACACCTTACAAAATGGCCGTGGAGATGAACAATATACACTCCTCACCTAACGCCTGGTAGTCAGGAGACAATTAGTGGCTACTATCAGTATCAAGCACCATCATCTATACAGCTGTTTTCTAGAAGAGCCTTTGGGGAACATTTTCTTCCCCTCACAATGGAAAGGGAGGAGGGGAGTGGTGTTATTATCCTCCTTCAAAAAAGGTAGATTCAGAGTCATCAGGCATCAGCTGGCGTCTGAGAGAACTACTTCCAGGAAGGAAAAACCTACCCTCTTTAGAGGAGATCAACACTTCCAGACCATCAGGATGGTCCTGCTTATGGGACTGCTGCACACAGCATGCATATCAAATGAAAAATAATGCCCTTTGAAGACTCAAACACAATCGAGAATAGCAGGAGACAGCTAACCCCACGCCCACGAGGCCATCATAGATTAAGGCCAATATAGATTTTACCCTGAGGGTCATCTCTGTGCTGGTATTTCCATGCTGCTTTCGCAAATTCATAGAAACACATTCACAATTCAGACATCACAGACTCGGTAACATAAAGACTTAACACTATGCTTGCTAGTCCTTAAAACTACCCAGAACTACGCAACAGAATTTCCTTCTTAATTTCTTCGTTTACACTAAATTTGATTACTCTTCTTTTCAACCTGTTTCATGGATTCTCTTTTCTTTTATTCACCAAAGTCATTACCATAATGTCAACAACTTTTGTAGATATGTCCTACATTTTTCAAAGAATTAGACTTTGCAACTGCTTGAGAAATGAAGCACATTTTAGTGAAGAGGACGTAAGTGCTCAAGAAAGATTTTTTGCACAGTATTTACTGTACCAACACAGATACCTGACTCTCCTCTACGAGGTTTTACAGCCAGACTTTTTTAAACTTCAGATTTTAGCCCCAGAATGAGATTCTTTTTTCCCTCTCAGTTATGCCATATTCTCTATTGGCTTTATTCGTTTTTTTTTTTTTTAACTTAAAGTAAATTAGCCAACACATTGTACATACCTAGTTTCCGATGTAGCGTTCAATAATTCATCAGTTGCATATAACACCCAGTGCTCATCACATCACGTGGCCTCCTTGATGCCCATCACCCAATTATCTCATGGCCCCACCTACCTCCCCTCTATCAGCCTTCAGTTTGTTTCCTACAGTTAAGAGTCTCATCGTTTTTCTCCCTCTCTGATGACTTCCCATTTAATTTTTTTCTCTTTTTTTTTCTCCTATTCAATTTTTCCTCCCTTACCCTATGATCCTCTGTGCTGTTCCTTATATGCCACAAATAAGTGAAATTGTATGATTGTGTCTTTTTCCGATTGACTTATATCACTTAGCATAATACCCTCTGGTTCCATCCATGTCACTATAAATGGTAAGTATTTATCCTTTCTGATGGCTGAGTGATATTCCATTGTGTATGTATACACCACATCTTCTGTATCCATTCATCGGCCGATGGTTATCTCAGCTCCTTCCAGTTTGGCCTTATTCTTATGTAAGATCTCTTCAAAGATAGTTGCTTGAAGAATTCCAGGATTTGTGGTTTGTAAGGTTCAGGATCACAAAAAGAAAAGGATCCTGTTTTACACAGTGGTTATATCAATCCTCAATAAAGAGGATTTATTGGCCTTGCTACAGTCATGGGCCCACATGCAAATTAATCATTGTTTTTAAGTTTACACAGATCTTAAGACTGCTTCCCCTTGTAGTGAAGAAGGAAGGGTTGAGGATTTTAACAATATCACGTGCTACAAGAGGAGGCAAGGTGCAGTTCTCAAAAACAAAGAAAAAAGGAAACAAACATAAATTTACATATCCACTCTACTTAATTCCCCTTAATTTTAGTCTTCTCATTTGTAAAATGTAAATAATGGCAACCATCTCACTGGTTCACTGGGAAGATTGAATGAGAGAACACATGTAAACCGCCTGACATGTGGGAAACATCCAATAAATATTAATTCTTCTCTTTCCAACTGAGACTGAGGACCATGGTAACTGGATCTAAGAATACATAATCAGCTGTGATCATCTTTGATATGTTCATAAATAGTATGCCAACAGCATAAATAAACAAAAAGTCCATCACTAAATTTTAGTTCGGGAGTTAAAGGAAAATTGTAAATTATTAAAATGACTGGAAGTTGTAATCCAGGTGCAGCAATTTGTTTTCAACCGACAAACTTATTACACTTCAAGGTCCCTCATTATTCCATAACAATTTCATCACTAATGAAAATGAGATTATAATGCAACATAGCTTCATGAAGTTACTAGATGATTTCTCAATTTTTACACTCCATAGGTTAATCACAAATGTTGGTCTCATTTCAGTAAGTCTCTAATGCCAATCTTACTATTCATGTCACAGTTAGCATTAACATGCGGAACTTTCATTTAGAGACACGCAACTAGTGACACTCAAGGCTTGGCAAAATAGCTATTTTATGCCCCAAACCGACTGACAGCGGTTAGGAGAATGGTTTCAATATTTCAGATGGAGCATTCACAAAATAATTAGCAAGCTCAGAATGAGATAGCAAGAAAAATTGCTACATTCTTTCTGATTGAAAAGCCAGTGTCCATATATCTTATTATGTCCTATTCTTTACATTTCTTCTCTCCTTTCCCAGTTCAGCCCTTCACATCCTACTCATCCATACAAGTTCATATGCAGCATCTCCACATCTCCCCCAGTTGAATTGGGAAAGTGACCTACTCCAGCAGATATAAATGTTCTCAAGGTATTTTGTTAATATTCCTCCTGGAGAACAATTTAAACATTATGCCTTAGGTTATAAACATTATATTATATTGTATAATGTATTGTATATTTGTATTGTATAATTGTATTGTATATTGTATTATATGTATTATAATACATTATATTCCAGAGGGTTTCTAAAAAAGAAAAGGACAAAGACAAAATACCCAGTCAGTCTATAGTAGAGTTTGGAACACTTACTTTTGCCAGTGAACACAGTCAAGAGAATTCTTTTGGAGAACAATGGACCTGTGGCACATACCAAAAGAATATATCTTGATCCAGGAACATATAAATCAAAATATATAGTAGATAAAAATGTGAGGTTCATCTTTTTCAAAATTATATTTTTTTATGGGATTCAAGGAAAATAATTTCACTTAAAAAAAATACCATCAACTCGGACTTTCTGGAACAGAAAATGAGACCCTGTCTTTGAAAAGCTTTAGACATCTAACTTTTACAAAGAAAAATATAGTTCCCTTGAAGAAACATAAAAAAATTTAGCAAGATGGTCATGGAGCAGTGTAAAAATAGATCACTTAATTGGGGCACCTGGGTGACTCAGTAGGTTAAGTATCTGCCTTCAACTCAGGTCATGATCCCAAGGTCCTGGGATCAAGCCCTGCATCAGGCTCCCTGCTCAGTGGGGAGCCTGCTTCTCCCTCTCCTGCTCCCCCTGCTCATACTGTCTCTCTGTCAAATAAATAACATCTTAAAAAAAAAAAAAAAAGAAATCGGTCAAATAGAAGAACCAAAAAAGATGACACATGCAGAGGTTAGATATTCAAAGGATCCTTTCCAAAAGTAACTACTGACAGACTGATAAGTTAAACAAAATTATAACATGTGTTTGGAGTTTGCTTCATATTTTTTTAAAATTAAGCTTTTAAATTTTGATAACTGAGCATTATCTATAATCGTCAATCTCTGGTATTCTATTGGAAGATGCAAAAGAGCTTAAATTGTGTCTTTTTGTATCCCTGGTAGGAATTAACATGGTTATAGGGGGAAAAAAGTTAAATAAATGTTAGCTGGTGAAAAACTTCATGTTCAATATTGTAAAACTATAATGTAGCACTCTGAGATAAACTTGAACCTATGTATCACTATAACACATACTATTTCCATTAAAGATATAATTTAACCTAGGGTTTAGATAAAAAGAAAATAATAATACTTTTATAAATTGTAATTCTTAGGGGTGAAAGTCTGCTAATATAAGAAGTTCAGTATTGCAAAAACTTAAAACATTGACTGGAATTTTCACTTTTATTCCGGAGATTATAAGGAATTATTGATGTTGACTTAATGACATGCGAGGCCAAATGTGTACCTTTGATTCTCACATGAATGCCTTCCTTGTGAATATAAATGGGTTCAGCTATGATAAAAGGATAAATATACCTGATTTTGCAATGCAGTGTAGTCAGCCATCATCAGTCAGACAAATTTGTCTTCTATGTAGTGGATGGTTTTTTTTAAAAAAACAGAAGAATCCATGTGAAAAACATATATTTACCAGAATAATCATTGAAGAGTATTTTCTATGGCCATATATAATTAAATCACAAATCCCTAGTGGGAAACCTGAGAATTAATCACATAAGGGGAAGAAATTTGGAATCAAAGTCCATTCTATAAACACAGAATTTTATAGTTACTATTATATTGTCCTTTTTAAAAACATTTCTTGAGGGCTATAGATTTTTAAAATCTGTGGAACATCTGAACAAGACCACAGACATTAGTTTCTCTAAGAAATTGAAAATAGAATAGGTGGCAAGAATGTCACCCAACATAACATTGAGATAATAGTCTGTGTGTAGCACACTTCAAGCATAAATCATCACTCTTAGTGACGTGCAAGAACTGACAAAAGTGAAATATCCACTGTGTCTATAAAAATATAGGTTGCATCCATATAGAGTTACTAGGCTTATTGCTTTGACAGAAATAGTTTATCGCATTCAAACACTTGCTCAAGTTTAGACTATCAATTTCGCGGACTTTTCTCTAAATCGAAAAGTTTTTGACTGCAGTAGCTGAACTAGTCAATTGTTTTGGTTTCCTACAGTTACATCTGTGAAGGTGATATTCAAAGAAACAGATTCTCTGAACTGAAATTAAATTTTTTACACTATATGGCATGAAGTAGGATTTTCAAACTCAAATATATACGGAAACCAAATAAGGTAAAAATGAATGAATTATTCTAGTGTAGCCAACTGGAAAGCTCATGACAATGACACATTTAGAAAGTACAGCTGAAAAGTGCTAGAAATGCATTAGCTACTCAGGTCTAATTAACTCTTGCCATGCAGGAATACAGAAATGCTGTAATATTTAGATTCAGGAACAGGATTTCTCAATTTTCCTGGTTTTCAAGAAAATAAAAAAATCCAGATATTTATGTGAAATCTTGCTATCTTTAATTGATGGGAATCAATTCAACTACTTTCCAAAATGAAGGTCAACATTGACTCCCTCTCTCTATATGTAGACCTACTTCCATGTGTGTGTAAATATACAAATGCTACACATATGCATGTGTATACATTATACTCTCAAAATAAATATATATATATATGTTTACACAAACCTATAACATATATATGTATATAATTATATATCTATGATTTACTTCGGGGCCACATCCATCCTGGACTTTGTTGCCTTGACCTTCAGTGTAATGTAATATTTACTTCTCCCTTTTTTACAAAGAAGATGTGAAAGGTCACTTTTATCTCTTCTAGTGCATTTGTAGAAATGCAGTATGTGCTAGTTGAATGAAATACATGTGTAGTAAACATGTGTTGATAAAGGTGAACTGGTGCAAATCACATTATAGTCACTTAAAAGGACAACTGGTGCAGGTATCTTGTACTCCTGGTTAAAGGCCCCAGTCACCTTTGTAACATCTAAGAGTCCGTGAAGGGATCCATTTCCTAAAACAGGTGGACTTGAAAGGGAGGAACAAAGTATTACATAACCTCTCTCCTTAAGTCCAAATCTTGCCACTAACGTGGGAGAAGTCCTTCCTATCAGCTTCAGAAAAGAGGGAGCCTATATTTTTATTGTGCATGAGATGAGGTTTGCTTTCAGAGCTTCAGAGCGAATGATGAAATGACCTTTCTCTCCATGGAGAAGATCGTGAGGAGGGACAATGCCATGAACAGGTCATCCTTTACTTGGATGACAGTGTGGTAAAAGATTTAAATACAAGTCCTCAAAAAATAAATAAATACAAGTCCTCAGGTTATAATTAACATTAGGGGGATGAATAAAATAAAGTATAACAGCATCCTGTGACAGAGTGTATGTGGCCTGTATAGAATGCGTGTTTTTAGAACATGTAACAGTATGGGAAATGCTTTTAACATGAGCCAAATAAGTTACTAATCTATAGCCTAGAAATATTTATGAAAATGTTTATAAAATATCTTTAAATATCTAAAGGTTACAAATCTATTTTAGAGAAATATCTTCATTTTGTCTACATCTCTGTGTATATATATATATATATATATATATATATATATTTGGAATATTGTATTCCACTGTATTTTTGGAATACTGTTTTTAAAACTTCTGATGCCACAGTGAGCAAACTTGTACGTAAATATTCTCTATATTGACATCTATGGGAAGCTCTCCTCCTCTGCCTCCCTTCTGTTTAGTACATATGCAGTAGATACACTAGCAACATAGATGTGTACTTTTATATGACCAAGGGAATTATCTGGAAGTCATCCTCAAGTCATCCTCTTTTCTTGGCCCTCACATCACATCAGTCACTAATTTCCATAAATCTACCAATTACACATTTCTAATGTCCCTCCTTCTTCCCATCATTTCTGCCATTGCTCTTATATCAACCTCTCAATATTTCTTATCCATATACAACTGAAACTACAACCTAATAATCTCTTTTAGTTGCTATTTCTGCCATTTTTCTATAGTTCACCTTTCCAATCCCCATCATTGCCTGGTTATTACAACTCATCTTTTAAAACTACGTGCTCCAAGGAAATCTTCCCCCAAGTTGCCAACATCCTAACTCTAAGGTGAGTTAGTCTTCTGTCTCAAATTTCATTGTTGGTGCCTCTATCCTAATTTAGATTTACATGGCTTTATATGTATCTGCTTATGTCTTGCAACAGGACAGAAAATAGTCTTTTTATCTTGTATCTCGGTTCTTGTGGCAAAGTGCCTGATTTATGGACGGGACTCAATAAATGTTCACTTAAAAACTGTTTAGTTTTAGAGTAAGGTGAGACAATCTTAGCATATAATCACAAAGCAACCTTTCTCCATCTGCTGTGTGATGAGTAAATTTAAGACAAGAGTTGGCTCAAAGCCATTACAGGTAATGAATTTTCAGAGAAAAGTTCTTTGACCTCGGTCTGCTACTTCGAACATCATACCAGGTAAAAGCCTTGTGAAAATTTCAAACTAAGAGGTAGATGCTCTGCAGCAATGCTCTCCACACCTGAAGACAGAAACGGAATTTCAGAATAAGGAAGTCTTTGGAACACTAATGCTAATATTTGTTTCACTAGAACTTTGATAGAATATCATGAGTGGCCAGATAATTAGGTTTAAAGAGTAAAGAATCCCCAATAAACTTAGACATTCTCTCCCTCTCTCCACCCTCCTTCCTTCCCACACTCTCTCTCCCTACCCTTCACTCTCTTGTGCACTCCCACCCTCACCCCGTCTAGTTTAAATGCTACATAGAAAACTTGGCCCATTATCCCCGTCCCATTACAGTCAAACTGTGCATCTTCTCCCATCAAGTACGGGGTACGCTGCCTTGAGTCCTGGCCAGTGCTGACTTGGTATAACCCATAGAATGTGGTAAATAAGACTGTGCTCCAAATCTAGGCCTTGCTCTCTTTAATTCTTTTTGTCTACCAGGCTCGCATGTAAATATGCCCTGAGCAGTCTGCTGGCTGATGAGAGACATATGACTCCATCACTACTGTCATCCCAGCCAACATTTACCTAACCCCCAGGGGCAGAGCCTCCTACTAAAATATCTCTGTTTTCTCTCATGTGTAACTAACCACCGAAGCATCAGGGTGCCCAGCCATGACAAAAGAACTTTCCAATTGAATCCTGACCAATTTGCTGACCTACAGAATCATGAACTAAATAAATGGCTCTTGTAATAAAGCACTAAATCTGGAGGTAATCTAATAGAACGTGAACTAATTGATATAACCCCTTTGTGCTTTAGTTTCATCAATTATAAAATGTGAATAATAGTATTGCCTATCTCATATGAGCAATCTGAGTATAAAATGAGCACACTTATTAAAATAATTTGAACAGTACCTGACACACATAAGAATAATGTTAACTATTATTACTTTAAATTAGTGTACCTGGGCTTGGAGCTTGTTATGTTAAGACACTCAGTCCTGACCTTTCTTATTTCAAATATGATTTGCAAAATGAGGAAAAACATGATTACAAGGAAAATGTAATATGTTCATTACCCTCAGAGACAGCCTGACCCAAATATTAGTGTTTGCCCAAGAACTGCTAACTTCAACTTACATCCTTGCAAGCACTTGCATGGCCTCTATGTAAAAAGATAGAGTAAAAAGATAGAACTTTAAATGCGTACTAAATAAATGTCTGTGGAATATCCGGGTGTTTTGATAATGGTATAAAAAGGTAGTGCATCTACCTTTATTAGCAATATTTTAACTAGCAATTATTGAGTACTGTGTGCTAGCCACCATGCAAAGCGCTCTGTGATTGTCATACTAGAGTATTAAGTCATAGTATCGTCACAACAACTTACAAAGTTAATTAGAAGTACATAATAAAGGGGTCCATGTGTCTAGGAACAGATTAAAACACTGGATCTCAAAGAAAAGGTCAGGATTATATATTTGGACACAGATATGATTTTAAAATCATGAGCATGTAGGTATGGATAAGATGAAGTGAAGGAGCAATAAATGCTATGTCCATGGCTCTTAAGTGAGGGTGGTGATTGATTTCCAAACAAACAACAGGAGAATTTTCATGTTATGCTCATTTACTTTTACCTCCTTCCTTTTCTGTTATCCCTCTCTCATTGGAATTGATATATATATGATATATTATATATTATATATATTATATAACATATATTATATATGTTATATATATTATATATGGAATTGATATATATATATAGCATGCTACTCCATGCCCCTTTTCCAAAACTTTTCAGGATGCAGAGGGAAATTTACTACTTAAGAATGTATAATTTGAAAATTTTCTAAATGATAATAATGCCCTTCTGTACCCTTCACCACACTAATAACATAGGCTAACAAAATGCTCATATGAAATTTTAATATAGATTTTTAAAAATGGATTTCCTAAAAAAATAAAATAAAAATGGATTTCCTATGGGTTTTTTAAAGAACATAAAAGAGGACTAAGTTTTTAAAGATATCAAGAAATCAGCATTGATGTAGAAGTTAGCATTAGATTGTAATAAAAGCAACAACAACAACAAAGCTCAAGTGATAATGTGTTAGACACCTCTGGACTTGCCTCATGAGAAATGAGGACTCAGTGGCCCTGTCAATTGATAACACCCATATGCTCTGTCAATAGTAGCCAGTAGGTCATGATCTTTCCCCCATAGTAAGGAACCTTGAATCTGGGAATCAAAAGGCAGAAATGGGGTTGACGCCTCAGCTAGTATCCTTAATGATGAACTAGGAAAATAGTTATTTCATCTGTTGGTTTTAGAAATTTAGGTTCTCCAAAGAGGAAATTTTTTTTTTTCTACCAGAGGATTAAACAAGAGTTTCTTTGAAATGGATGTTGAAATTTCTACTAGATCACTTTGGATTCCTCATGCCACTAAGTCTACAGGTAAATAAGGGAGTTACTTTCTGGCCAGGGTGATTGTTCCTGGTTTTCAAAAGGAAATAGAGTTA
Source organism: Canis lupus familiaris (assembly GCF_011100685.1). NCBI lineage: Eukaryota > Metazoa > Chordata > Mammalia > Carnivora > Canidae > Canis > Canis lupus. The sequence goes on along the minus strand of NC_049234.1, from coordinate 42,231,170 downwards.
CCACGGGAAAATGGGATAATGGAGAGGTATATCTAGAGGCTAAAATTATAGGAGCACCACTCAGCACTCCCATGTTCAATAGTAAAAAGTGATTAAAAAAAAAAAAAAAGCTATGGCAAAGCAGTATTTGCAGGATGACAAATACCACAAGCATTTCAATAGGTAAGGTTTAGATCCTAGTAAAGAACCATGACCAACTGAGATGATAACTTATGACAAAGGAAACAATAGTCAAGACAGAAGGGTTTTTTTTTTTTTTTTTTTATTTACTTACTCATGAGAGACACAGAGAGAGAGAGACACAGACAGAGACACAAGCAGAGGGAGAAGCAGGCTTCATGCAGGGATCCTGATGTGGGACTCAATCCCAGGACCCCAGGATCACACCCTGAGCCGAATGGAAGCGTTTAACCAAGAGCCACTCAGGAGTCCCAAGAGAGAAGTTTTAAACACAACCTACAACTGCAGGACACTAGTAGCTATGCATATTTTACATATCTATATACATCAACTGATTTTTTTTTCTTTTCACATTCCCTTTCTAATAGGTGTACTAATAATAGTTAACCTTGTAGTTCAATACTCCCATTACAGTATCACAAAAGAAAAGGTAAGTGAGCTTAAAAAAAAAAAAATGAACATAATCTCAAGTTGGATAAGAGATATATGGGCCTCTGCATAGCCCCATTTATGCAAGAGGAGTTATATTATGGAAGGCAGAGTGCGGTGGTGTTATGATCTTTACTTGGAAGTTAGTATGAGTTAAATACCATTTGTGGATGCTGAGTTGAACAAAGGGGGGGCCTGTGTTGGACTGTCTGTCGGCAAGCCAATAGCACCACAACCTCATTCTAAGATTTCCTTGCAAAACAAAAGAGAAATGAACTGTTACATTCCCCCCAATCCTTTTACCAACGGTATGAGGTTACAGGTTTCCAATGAGAGGCATTTACTTGAGATTCAGAGGATGAAAAAAAGCAAAGATCATAATCTCTGGAGGCAATTATAACCAGATATTTTGTCAGGTTTGTGACTCACAGCTGCTTCCCAGTGAGTCTTATGAACAACTCACTTCGCTACTGCTGACAGAGATAATTGGTGGGAGTTTTCCAGAGTCTTAACAATTTCAGCATATCTCTAGCAAACTCTTAAGAACCACTCAATTTGTTACTTCAAGCTAAGAAAATAACTAGTCGTTTCCCTGACATTTGCTTCTCTTACTCTTCCAGTAATGGAGTAAGCTCCTAATTCTCTATATTAATTTATTCAATGCTTGGAAGAAATGGAATGGCTTCTGTTTACTGTCTAATATAATCCCACTCAGGACATTATCTGGAAGTTGCTCACAATACTTTTGCCAGAACTTAGTGTAATGAAAGATGAGAAATACTGTCTTTTTCAGGATGACTGTAGGCCAGCTTAACATCAGTGATTCTATTACTAACAAGGGTTGCTTTGATGACGGTTCTACTTCAGATAGTATGATCCATTTTTGGAGGGGTAGGGCTTTGCTCTTCCCCATTCTAGGGATCACCCTTAAGCTATTTTTCATTCCGCTGCATCAAAAGGTCAGAAGCCTCAAGCAAAAGAAAATAAACACCTGGCATCTATCTGAGAGCAATTTCTTAAATCCTATTTGTTTACCCAAATGGGAATTTTTTTTTAGTTTGATTACCCCTATGATTTTACTTAAGATGTCATCCTGAATATCATCAAAAACACATATGCACAAACATTACCTAACACCTCCCGACCCTCAGTCTCTTCAAGTAATAAAAAGAAATAGCACTTTTGCCTTGTTTACCACTCAGGGAGATTTTAGTAATAAGATAATGGATGTAAAAATATTTTTGACTGACAAAACGTTATGCAAATATAAAGGATTAAAATTAGTATCATTTTAGTGACTATATCAAAGTGTTCTACTGATTTATTTTGCAAAAGTCCTACTCTAGGGAGGAGAGAAGATCTCTACGTGGCTCCGGCAGTACCATCAAATGGATGAAGCTGCCCTCTTTTTGCAATTTCTTCTGACATCTTTAAGTAACCCCGAGCAAAGAGGTCAGCTGAGTCATTTTCCCCACAACAGGATGACCCCCACAAGCGTGTTCTTGCCACTGGCAATGCTGCTTGTGAATCTTCACATTCACGGTCACTGCTTATGGGCTGACAGCTGGGATTTAAAATACTTGTAGCTAAATCATAGGAGCAGCTGAAAGGCAAAGGCCATCTGCTGCAGGTGTGCACTAAAATATCCTCAAATTCATCAAATCCACGTTGACGCCCATTAACAAACCAGTTAGCGCAAGGCCTCTTCAGTAGTCTTAACTGGCGTTAGCTCCAAAATGTATCACGAAGCTTTGTGTCTTATTCACAGGAAACAGTCACTGTCCTCAGCCAAGTGTCTCCGCCAGAGTGCTGTTCACATGGCAACACCCATCAGACCTCGTGCAAGCCGGTGACCTGGCACATCTTGCCTTTGCACCTCATCTGTCTGGACTGGACATTTATTGAATAGGTGCTCGCACTGCAGACAGAATTGTGTCTGTCTCATTACCATCCACTGCGTTCACTTCATCAGCTGCAAAAATAGCTAAGAGCACAATAAGCCCTGGGCTCCAATTCCCAGGGAGCCAATGTTTACGTTTGCAGCTTATTCTTGTTCTACTTAAGGGCACGGAGATGCTGGTGTGTTGGGCCTTTCTGGCGTTTGTCTTAGGTGCTCATGATGCTCGAGGACCCTCCCACATCCCCAGTGTGTTTTACACTGGTCTCACTTTTCATGAATGCTCCAGGTATACCAGAAAACCTCACAGTTAGAGGGATGCATGGGGGGGCTCAAGGGGTGACTATCTGCCTTGGGCCCAGGGCGTGACCCCAGGTTCCTGGGATCGAGTCCCACATTGGGCTCCCTGCATGGAGCCTGCTTCTCCCTCTGTCTGTGTCTCTGCCTCTCTCTCTCTCTCTCTCTCTGTGTGTCTCATGAATAAATAAGTTATATTTTTAAAAACAAAAAGCTCCCAGCTAGAAATTTCAATTATTTTTTTATTGGGAAATAATTGAGATCATCTATTTGTAATAAGTCTTAAAGGATCTTCCATAAATTCTTATCTCTCAAAAGATGCTTTGTAATTAAGGAGTTGGCCCGTGAGCCAGTCATCCAGTCATGGCCTTAAATGCATTATCCAGTGGATTATGTTCAAATGTAGATTTATTCATTTCTGCTACTCTCTCTTCCCCCATTTACACAAAAGTAATGTGCATACCTAAATGTTTATGGCTTGGGAAGTGCCGGAGATCCTCCCCAAATAGAGATTTTTCTAATAAAATTGTTATGGAAAATATAGGTAAAGACAGGAGGCCCAAGCCTCGAGCCCTGCTCTAGCTATTTGCCACTGGCAATGTTCTTAGCACTCTCAGTGCTGCTGCTGCAGTTCAAGATCTAAAATTTTAATTTGTTTGAATTTGTGTTTAAAAACTTAAATGTAGGGCACGTGGTTGGATCAATGATTGAGCCTCTGCCTTCGGCTCAGGTTGTGATCCCGGAGTCCTGGGATCGAGTCCTGCATCGGGCTCCCTCCGTGATGCCTACTTCTTCCTCTGCCTGTGTCTCTGCCTCTCTTTCTGTGTCTCTCATGAATAAGTAAATAAAATCTTTAAAAAATAAAGTAATATAAAAATAAAAAATAAAAGCTTAAATGTTATGCAATTATTTTTCTACTAAACATAATCCTAAACACACTCTAATCACTGAAAATCTAGCAACCAAATTGAGAAATGCTGTTAATGTACAATTTAGGAGGCAACTTATGAAAAAAACATGTATAACAATGCAAAACAATGTAAAATAATTATCATTAATATGTTTAATATTGATTACATGTTGAAATGATAATGTCTTGGATATGTTAGGTTAAATAAAATACATTATTAAATTTAATACCACGTATCTCTTTTTACCTATTTTGTGAAATCTGTAATGGGGCTGGGATGAGAGAGGCGATACCTCTTTACCCTGGATTCACTCTGTTGTATAGTATATTCTCTCAAGGCCTTTTATTAGATCATAAATTCCCTAAGTAGAGGACTGTTTAGTTTTCAATACCTTGGTGGCATTCCTACTATGTGTCAGGAACTATTCTAACTAAATCATATATCATGTATTAGCATGCACATTTTGGGTTCTCAGTAATATTTTACACTTAAAATATTTCAGTGCTATAGGCTTATCCTTTTGAATATCACTTCTTATTTTATTGTACAGTTAAAGAGATGATGAGAAATCAGATGATTTCTCTAGGGATAATAAAACAGACCCAATGAATGATTTGATATCTACTTTCTGATGTTATCTATCCATTTCTCATAAAAGTAGAGGGCAAACGTCGCTCGTATATTTGTCATTTCACATTATTTGGATTCTGGATAAGAAATGAACATTTTATGAACATAATACAACCATAACACACCTTCCTTTACTTGTGGAGAAAATATTTCCACATTCAATGCCTTTTATGCCCTTGTCAGTGTACCACTTACAAAGCATAGCTATTCACGTAGATATACTCTTCTTTGATACCTATAGTGTTTCTGCTTTTATAATCAGAACTGTTCAAAGAGAAAATATAAGTAATGCTTTGCTTAAACTAAAAATGAATAACAAACGACTTATCTAAAGGAATAGATACTAGGAGATACTGCTTAAGGAGCATGTTATAATAAAATGTGAATAATTGTAAGAGGTTTCCCCAGAAGCAGTGTGCAAGTCTTACTAGTGGACCTGATTCATTTTGTATGTCCTGGGATGTCTCAAGTAGGAGCAAGAAAGTGTCAAATGTCACAAGTGACAGTTTCAACTAAGCTAAGACACATAGATGATTATCTGGAGTTCTAACAGTATTTTCAAGGGCAAGGAACACATCTGAGATTAAATATATACTCATATTCCTATCCCTAACCATCAAATATGCTTTTGTTTCACTACTCAGATTTCCCCAGAAACTCTGTTCAATGTTTAATCAAAGTATCAGAGATAATCCTTTTGTCTTCTTATTAGAATAGATTCCAGAGAGTTCTTTGTGTGAAGGAGAAGTATGACTTTTGTAGTCATTCATAAGGCAATGTGAATTAGGTTAACTGCCTTCATTTTCTCTACAATTAGGAGACCACGTCATTTTTCATATAGACTAGAAAAAAATTTAGAGTAAAAAAGGGAGTTATTAATAGTTATTCCAAAACCAAGGAATGTTGTTATTCAACTGGGATTATTTAAGGAAAAACAGGATACATAATTATTTTACCCATAGTTCCGCTGAGCAAAGATGAGTTAAGAAGTTTTTTTATTGGTGAGATGAAAATGAAATAACATTAGAAACTAAAGTATTTGAGAGACCCACAAGCCCCTTCCTAAACTTAGTGTTATAAACTTAGATTTATGATTGTGTAGCAGTCCTAGGAATAAAAGGTTTTAAGAAACAAGGTATTGAGAGGTTAAAAAAAAAAAAAAAAAAAAAGAAGAGAGTGAAAAACCAGAAGACAAGAACCAAGGTGAGATTATAATGGTATGAAATGGCAATAAGGTCAAGGAGAAAAAGGATTATGGAATCTATATCAAACCATGGCAACCCCAAACCATGAAGTTCTCAAAGGATATTTCACCAAGGAACGTGTAGCAGCATTTTATCCTTTGAATGTGCCTTGAAAAGCAAACACAGACCTTTCAGGTTATCTGGATGAACTCATAGGGCAGTTCTTTTCTAAATTTCTTTCCAAACAAGTCCATGCAAATGGTAGGTGTAACCAACACTCTCCACCAGAACACACATAAGCAGAGAGAGGGATAAAGAGAGCAGAAGAGAGGTCCCCTACCTGCCCACCCATACCAGGGGTATGAATAGAAGCCTCTAGCACACAGCCACAGTGGTGACTACAGTTCTAGCTGCACTATCAGAGAAGACAAAGCTGGGAGATGATAACCAAGCCTGCCTTGGGTTCATTTACAGTTAAGCAGCATGGGAAGAAGAAAACAAAACAAAACTAGAACAAGGACTAGATGAGAGTATTTCCCATGTTCGTGAGATCTTAGTACACAGTCCCTTCACTGTATGATACAGGTGAACCTGTTCATTTATTTAGCTAAAGCACAAGTTGGCAATTCCTGTGTCACTCTCATTGTCCAGATAGTCAATAATATAATCATTCATAATGGAAGCAGCAGCAAAATAAGTTATGCAAATTGTGATTTCTCCATAATCCAATATTTCTGTCTTGTCCACCTAATGAGCTAGTCATATATGCACATTATACTGCATACAATTTTAAAAGATCTCCTAAATGCACTCTCTTCACATCATAATATGTCCATTTAACTAGGTAGTTTAGAACTGTTTCAGCTCTATTAGAATTAGTTTGACTTCGTCAACACCAATGGAATCTGCATTGCTTAGAGTGAAGCAAGAATTGGCTGTTCCTTTTTATAACCTGGAAAACAGAGATTTATGTTTATAAAGTAGTTTCCCAAGATCAAGAATGCAATAGGTGGTGACAATGGAACTCATGATACATTGTTGAGTATAACAGCATATCCTTCCCACCATTCCTAAAGGCCATTCTAGATAGAATTTATTACTAGACTAGATAGAGCTCAACATATTTTGAAACCAGAAGTAAGGCATTCTATTTTGGAATTATTGGGTAGTTAATTTTAGTACATTAAACTTCTACTCTCCAATTTGTTTCTCTTCATGCTTCTCTTTGTATCTACCTCTGTGTGTGTGTGTGTGTGTGTGTGTGTGTAAGAGTAAGGGTATTCATAGTGAAGGAGGTATTTCTGTTTATTAAAAGCAACATGTTTCTATGTGTCTTTAATCTTTCTCTTAAAAAAATCAACATAGTCTCCCTTAAATTCTCCAATTATATTTTAATTTTCTCAAATGAAATGTGGTTATGACACATCCTTTATGTGTATTATAATTTAGTTGTTAACTTATAGACGTCTAGGTCGAGGCCTTCCTTTTTCCAGTAAAGTGACTGAGACATGTGGCTTTCCCATGTGAAAAATATATTACTTTTAAATAATTGTGGTTATGGCCACTCAACGAACATTTCATGATGATATCAAACTATGAGGTTTATTTTGTCCTAGAAAAAAAGAATAAACAGATAATTTTCTTGGAAGAGAAAAAGTCACGCGCGAGAGAATAGAGATTGAGGTATATATGATGATCATTTTTTGATTATTTAAGATTCCTATACCATTCACTCTATTTATGTGAATCTAAACTTGTCCAATTTACATAATTATCTAAAAAACTAATTTAGATGATTCTGAGCTTCTGATAAATGAAAATCACTATAACTTGAACTTCACAGATTTGGAAAACATGATATATGTTCCTTTGAAAAGAGAAATAAAAGGCTTTTATTAAGTTGGTCAGGTCTGAAAGTCCCTTTTCTCCCCATTGTCTCTAACACTAGCGTACCATTATTTGGTGTGGGAAGGATCAGCGAGTGTAGAATTCTTCCTACAGAAGTTAATCACTCATGCCAGGAAAATGTTTGAGCTCTCATGGCCCAGGACCCCAGCCCCGTTACCTTCTCCCATAGCTCCCATCTTATATTACATGACTGTTTTAACTACCAGACACAATGAATAATGTCACAACAAGTTGAGAAAACAGGGAAGGGAAACATTCATTTTTCCACCTAACCGATTCTCTTCTGTTTTCTCACCCAGACTTGTTTCATCAACCTACTTTGCATATTTGTGATAATAAAGAATGTATCAGCTATGGTCTATACACCAGCATCTGATAACCGGAAGAAGGTATGGGACGTGCCAGCATTTACTTCTGCACATCTCAGTTCCCCCTAATAATGGGGTGACCTTTAGTAAGTGTATCATCTATTTCTATGTCCCAGAGACATAACGATCTATCCTCATTCCATAAGAAACAGACCGATTATCATTCTTCCTTTCTCTCTCTGCGCCTCATCACCACAAAGGAAACTTTAATTTTCTTTGCAAACTTTTAAAAAAAGAACCTTGTCTAATCTTTAGGACTAAGACTTAAAATCTAGGGCAGGAATAATGTTTTCTGGGTACAAATATATTTGAGCACCAACAGAGTGGGCTGAAAGCTGCAACGTGTAGTACAGATGGTTCTGTCACCCTTGGCCAGAAAAACAAAAATGTTGACCCTTCCAAATAGGAGATTACAGTGGAAGTATCAAGCAAGTGCATTGTCCTCTTTTCTCATTTGAATATTCTTATTGTCCTGACATCAACAGAGCCATACAGAAAACACTCCAGTCCTAAAAAGCCAACAGAAAGTAACAGGTAACAAAGGAATGAGGCACTTAGGAAGTAACAATAGTCAGACTGGTTTTTAGCATATTTAATAGAAAAACATTTGTTCTGTATCTTAGGTAAAAACATATCTTCTTCTCACAAATAAATCTGCGGAATAAGCAATAAACATAATGCAATGCTTTAGGTTTTCTTTTTGATCCATGACTACCTATGTTCAATCATCTCCCTGCTGCATAGAAGACTGTTGTGCAGTTTTTTGACTTTCATCTTGTGCATCCTCACATTTCATTAGCAATTCATTCAGCGCATACTAATTCCCTTCTATATGTCAGGCACCTACGTAGGTGGTTGGGTCACAATGGTGAACCTGGGCCCCTACATTTGCACAACTCTCTTTCGAGTGAGGAAAGACAAACTGTAAGCCCTCCCAATAAATACCCAATAAATATAGATGCTAGAAGGAGAGGAGAGCTCTGCAGAAACACACAGAGCAGAGTAAGGGGGATTGGGGATGCTGAGGGGAGCAGGGTTTGCAGTATTAAAAATGATGATTTGGGTAGCTTCCAGTCAGAAAGAATACCCAAAACAAAGGCTCTAAAGCAGAAATGTCTGACTTGTCAGGAAACAATAAGCAGAGTGAAGGAGAAGTAATAGGAGACAAAATCAGGTCAGGGAGGCTTCCCACACAGCTTGTGGACCACAGTAAAAATGGTGCTTCTATTCTCAGAGAAGAGAAAATCATGTAAAATTGCCAGCTTTGGCAAATATAAATTAAGATGCCCATTTAAATATCAATTTCAGAAAACAGTGAATATATATTTTAGTAGAAGTATGCCTTATGCTGTATCTGGAACAAACTCATATTAAAGAATTATCAGAGGGGTGCCTGGCTGGCTCAGTCAATGCAGCATATAACTCTTGACCTCAGGGTTGTAAACTTGAGCCCCACATTGGGTGTAGACATTACTTAAAAATAAAATCTTAAGAACATTATCTGAATAATTGTAGTACAAATGTGTATGATATTTGGGATCATACTTATTTCCAAAATACTAAGTGTTATTTATCTGAAATGCATAATTAACTGGGAGTTCTTTGTTTTGTCTGGCAACCCTAAACCATGTGGGAGTTATAAACAGGAATTATATGACCTGACATTTAAAATTAAAAAAATAAAAAAATAAAAAAATAAAATAAAATTATGTTCTGCCTCAAAAATTGTTTTGAATGATCTACTTAAAAAATAACATATTTAAAATGATCACACCCGCCTAGAGAACGGACTGCAGAAATAGGAAGACATGCAGGGTGGGTGGCTTTTACAGTGGTCCAGGTGAGAGACCATGGTGCCCAGAACCAGGGGATCCCTGGGTGGCGCAGCGGTTTAGCACCTGCCTTTGGCCCAGGGCGTGATCCTGGAGACCCGGGATCGAATCCCACATCGGGCTCCTGGTGCATGGAGCCTGCTTCTCCCTCTGCCTGTGTCTCTGCCTCTCTCTCTCTCTGTGTGACTATCATAAATAAATAAAAATTAAAAAAAAAAAAAAAAAGAACCAGGATGGTAGTGGCATACGGAAAGTGATGAGAAAGTTTTTTAAAAAATAAGAAAAGAAAAAAGCAAAACATTTTACTTATTTAATAAGTCCTATATAAAAACAGATATAGTTGATATGCATAAGTTTAGTTCATTTAAACTAATGATTATGTGATCATTTGTTTTGGAAATGAAGGGAGGGAGCGAGGGAAGAAGAAGAGGAAAGAAAAGAGAAAAGGAAAGCAGAGGAAAGGAAAAGTGTTCACTGCAAACTGAATAAGAAGGTAGAAAGGCAAAGGAGGACTCTGGACTGGAAATCAAAACACAAATCCTTTGTCACTCGTACGTATGTGACTTCAGATAAATTACAACTTCTCAGAGGTCTAGTTTTCTCTTCTTCAAGTGTAGATATACATTTCCACCTTATTTACCTCACCAGATTGCTGTGAAGACCAGATAAGCCTGGATGTTCGATTGTCTGTAATGTGTCATGTAAGTACCAGTTGCTGTAAGCATTGAGGTTACAGGTAAATCATGTGGACAAAACTATACAAGTAGGGGAAAAATAAGCTGAAAAATCATCTTACTTCTTATTTTGAGGAATAACTAAAAAACATTTTTTCTTCTACTTAAAAAAAAAAAAAATACCGAGAATCCACAACGGTCTTTGGAAAATCATGCACAAATCTGTTTTATCTTTCTCCTCTCAATTTTATCTTTCTTCTTCTTTTTTTAAATATATTTCTTCTTTTTCAACAGAAGCAAGCAAATAGCATACAATAGCACACATTCTTTACAGTGCAATGGGGTTTTCCATGAGAGAAGAAAAGTAAACTTACGAACACTCAATTGCATGTTATCTCAGAAAATTATTTAGGAATCATGGTGAAATACAGTGAAAGTGATTGATAAGAAATAAACCAAATATTCTATTGTAGCCCCAAGAAGAACAAACTTGCTAGAATCAGCGTGTGAGATGAAGTGAGGATTTGGAAAAGAAACATGGCCAATAGCCATTTATTGATCTACTCATCCATTTATCTAATAACTACTTCTTGAGCACTCATTATGTATGAAGGTCTATGGGATATTACAAAACTAAATAAAATAGAACCTATTCTCAAAAGAAATGTATACCAATAACCAGAATGTTAGGTACAATGTGAGGAGGACTACAGGAGAAATACAGATAACATACTGTAATAGTAGAGGAAAGAATGAGCACAGTAAGAGGTTGGTCAGAAAAGGCCATGGATATGGCGGCAGTTGTCAGGTGGTGGCCTAACTGGAATTCAGGTGGAATAAAGACATGCTTCACTTTGGTGACAACGTAGAGTGAGTGGAAGGAATAGAGAAAGCTGAAGTGTGCAAGATAGGTTAATCCAACATTATGGAAAATATTTAGTGGCAGTTGAAGGTTGACGGTTTTACATGTTGGCAAAAGTAAGCTATGGGAAGCTTTTGAGCCAACAGCATGGCCAGAGCCAAGATCAAAAATAATCAATCTGGCAGCATGCATAGGAAGCACTGGATGCAGGTAGAAAACTATTACGATTGTCCACTGGGAAGACGGCAACTACATTTTTAAAAAATCATTTGCGAGGTGTGTGCTAGTTAGGATTGAAATTAAATGAGTATAATAAGCAATCCCAAATAAGGGTGGCTTACACATGATCGAAGTTCGTATGTCTCTCATTTAAAAGAAGACCATTAATATAACACTCAGGAGTTTTTAGAATATCCTAACTAGCCATTCTTGTATGGCTTCCCTCTTCATGTTCCCCAAGATGGCGGCTGGATCTCCATCCTTATATCCTCACTGTAGGTCTGGAAAAGAAAGTACAAGTACAAAAAAAAGGACCCCCTTCCCTCTGAGTCTGCTCTCTTTAAGCAGCTCTCCTGGGAAGCATCTAAAACTTCTGTGACAGCTCCTTATGTGTGAATAAGTTCACACAATAAGTTGAATAAGGCCACTTACTGTGGCCACTTTTACAACTGCAGGAATAGCTGGGAAGTACAGTCATGTTAATGTAGGCAAAAACTAAGATTGGATTTTTAAATGTGTATCAGGTTATATAATTAGTAATTTCTTCCACAAACTAAGACATATATGATTTGATGGCCAATGTAACAGGGAAGGGAGGTTAAGTAAAGGCGAGAAAATTAGAAATGTCATCGAACTTGTAAGATTGAATGTTTGAGTCAATGTCTGTGACTGTAAGAAACATAATAAAATCATTAAAAAGCTTAGTTTGAAGAAGAGAAAATGAGAATCGGATCAGGTTTTTAGACCCACAAGCATAACATTATGTTCTCTGATACAGATATTTTAAAACACAGAAATTTATCATATTTTCATTATCACTTAAAAGAATAGGACATAATGAATATCAAGTTGATATGTTTATTTACTGGAGAGTTGTTACTTGTCTAGTATGGGTTTTTTAAGGGGGTGGGGGAGGTTCCTAGCTCTAAAGTATAATTCAGAGATTCTATGCTCTTTTGTAAAATATTTTTTACCATCATTTTTGCTTTCCTATCCCTATCTTTTGGAAAACTCTTGGAAAACTAATTTTACTTTAACCTGATTGCACATTATTGTAATTATAATCAAAGGGCAATGGAGATATTAAATTATTTCATCATGGGGCCCCTGGGTGGCTCAGTCCGTTAAGCATCAGCCTTCTGCTCAGGTCATAATCTCAGGGTCCTGGGATGGAGAACTGACTGGGCTCCTTGCTTAGCAGGGAGTCTCTTTCTCCCTCTCCTTCTGCCTGTCACACCTGCTTGTGTCCTCTCTCTCTCTCTCTGTCTCTCTGTTTCTGTCTCTCTCAAATAAATCTTTAAAAAAATTATTTCATCCATTCATTCAACAAATACTTACGGTTACTTCTCATATGCCAGGCACTATTATAAGTGCTGAAAATAGGTTAGCGAGTAAAACAGACCAGGTATTTTCCCCTAAGAGTTCGTATTCTAGGATTATGGTAGGAATTGGAAGGCCAGGTATTTGATAAACATATATACATGAAAGAGCAGAAAACTGAGCACAGAAAGGATAGTGAGACAAAGACTGGTGGGGGGGGGTGCGCAGTATGCGGGGCACAGAGGGAGATGAACCACGTAAATAGCTGGGCAGACACCCTGCAAGCAGAGACAAGGACAGATGCAAGGTAAAAAGACAGGAGGAAGGAGAAATAGCAGGAGCAAACTGATAAGGATTTGTAACACATGGAAAGGACCTTATTTTAGAATAGGTTTTAATCAAGTGAACAAATGGAAGAAGGCAAGGATGGAAGAAAGAAAAAGGTCAGATGGACTACAGAATCAGATGAAGTATTTCAAACTGGTTTGAAGAGATTATTGGTTTGTAGATAACAGCTCTGCCTTAGGGGAAAAAATCGACTCTGTTTTAAAATTTACTGACTTGAAATAACTTTATAACTATTCAGTTTGCTTTGCTTTTGTTTTGTTCTAATTTTGAATAGAGTTGACCTAACGCATCAAATATCAGAGCCAAATCTAAAGTGTGTGAATCTGTAATACTTTGAGTGAACATTGTCTAACATTTCTCTCCCTATAGGCTGAACTGTGATTTCTGTTATCTTCTCAGAGCTATTTTCTTCTGAAATGGAACACACAAGTTAAAGTCCTAAACCCACGGTAGGTCTCCATGGTTACAAGAGGACAAGCTGCTTCTGTGCCTAGAAGAACTGGAATTGTTTTCACCTGACAATGAATAGCACTCAGGCTACATTTTCAGAATGATATACTCAGTAGTGAGTAACACATTTTTAATCTTATATAAACAGAATGCATTTAAATCACATTAAGTAAAAGACAAGGAGCATTAAGGTGGGCACTTATTATTCCAATCCACATGGACACAGGTTCAAGAACATGAACTCAAGAGGTCAACTGCACAATTATGAATTCACTGAACACCACACTCAGAGTGGTAATATCTTTCTAGAATTAGAAAAAGAAATAAGCTGAAATCAGCTATTAATTGATGGAACACAATACCTATTTTCCTGAAGTTTTATGTATTTTATATATAGATTTAAATTTATAAATTTTATATATAATCCAACATTATATGGGATTCTATATTTTAATGTATATTAGTTATATATGGAATTTGTACATTTTCCATGTTTGGATATTCCTTAAATATACTTATGAATTTTCCAAGTAACAAATTTTAGATATATCCACTTTAAATGAATTGCTCTTCAGTATTCTCAAGATTAAATAATAGTGCTTTAATTCAAAAGTTTCCTTTTCATTACCAAATCATTACACTGAAATAATATTGTCAGTTTTGAGCATAGATATAATTTTTTAAACCCATGTAGTTTAGAATAGCTGTTTCATCTATGCTCAGCCTAAGAACAGCATCTGTATTTGTTTGCAAGTTAGCACATAGAACTAGGACTGGCCAACAGGTGTTTCCATGTGTAAGGAATTAAGATGACAGGATAATGGCCACGATAGCCAAACTGTGGAAGGAGCCTCGGTGTCCAACGAAAGATGAATGGATAAAGAAGATGTGGTTTATGTATACAATAGAATATTACTCAGCTATTAGAATTGACAAATACCCACCATTTGCTTCAACGTGGATGGAACTGGAGGGTATTATGCTGAGTGAAGTAAGTCAGTCGGAGAAGGACAAACATTATATGTTCTCATTCATTTGGGGAATATAAATAATAGTGAAAGGGAATATAAGGGAAGGGAGAAGAAATGTGTGGGAAATATCAGAAAGGGAGACAGAACGTAAAGACTGCTAACTCTGGGAAACGAACTAGGGGTGGTAGAAGGGGAGGAGGGCAGGGGGTGGGAGTGAATGGGTGACGGGCACTGGGGGTTATTCTGTATGTTAGTAAATTGAACACCAATAAAAATTTTAAAAAAAATGTAAAAAAAAAAAGGATAATGCATTCAATGATGGCTGAATCACAGAATTATGTAACTACAGAAAAAGAACAACACTACAGTGAGACGAACTTGGTTTTTTTTTTGTTTTTTTAAGATTTATTTATTCATGAGACATGCAAAGAAAGAGGCAGAGACACAGGCAGAGGAAGAAGCAGACTCCTCGCAGGGAGTCCGATGTGGGACTCGATCCCTGATCCCAGGATCATGACCTGAGCTGAAGGCAGCCACCCAACCACTTAGCCACACAGGCGTCCCAGGAACCTGGTTTTTATTTCATAGTCTTAAAAAAGGCAATTCTGATCATGGATATAAGATGATTATTAGCCAGACTGAAATATAGCAGATTCTTAAAAGTAAACATTTCTAACAATGTATAAAAAAGTTATACATCACAACCAAGTGGAATTTATCCAAGGTATGGAAGTCCTGTTCAACATTTAAAAATCAACTAATAAAATCCACCACACATCAAAAAAAAAAAAAAAATCCACCACACATCAACAGACCAAAAAACCCTAAAAAATAAAAAGACAAAACAACAATATGATCATATCAATAAATGCAGAAGAAGCATTTGATAAAAACTAATACTCATTATGATAAATCCTCTCAGGATACGGAATAGAGGGAACTTCCTCAACTTAATAGTCTACAAGAAGCCTACAGCTAACATCCTTAATGGTAAACTAGATGCTTTCCTATAGGAGCAAGTATAAAGTAAGGATGTCCTCTCATCATTTCTTCTCAGTATCTTATTGAAACTCTTTGTTCATGCAACAAGGCAAGAAAATGAAATAACAGGTGTCCAGATTTAGAAGGAGGGCTTTGTTTCCAGATGACATGATTGTCTATGTAGAATATCCAAAAGAATTGACCAAAAAAATATCCTGGAGCTAATAAGCAATTACAGCAAGCAGGATACAAGGTTAATATGTAAAAGTCTATTATTGCATTCCAATATATAACAATGAACAAGCGAAATTTGAAATTAAAAACATAATAGCATTTACATGATCACACATCCCCTTCAAAATGAAATACTTAGTTATAATCCTAACAGAATATGTATAAGACCTGTATGAGTAAAACTACAAAACTCTGATGAACAAAATCAAAGAATAAATAAATGGAACAGTATTCCATGTTCAAGGAAAGAAAGGTTCAATATTGTCAAGATGTCAATTCTTCCCAGTTTTATCTATAGATTCAGTGCAATACCAATCAAAATCCCAACATAGCCATTTTATGGATTCTGACAAACTGATTCTAAAATTTATGTGAAAATATAAAAGACTGAAAATACTCAATGCATATTGAAGGAGAACGTAAAAGTTGGAAGACTGACACTACCCAAATTTAGGACTTACTATAAAGCTATAGTTATCAAGATACTATTGTACTGGTGGATAAATAGAAAAATAGAACAATGAAACAAAATAGTTGAGTCCAGAAATAAACTTCACATCATATGCCATCAGGAAACACAAAGTAAAACAACAATGTAAAGCAATTACACACCTATTAGAATGGCTAAAATCTGGAATGCTGACAACACCAAATATTGATGATTATATGGGGCAACAGGAATTCTTATATTTTCCTGATGGCAATGCAAAAATGGTACACTCTGTGTTAGACATTTTGACATTTAATCAATAAAACTAAACATATTTTTGCCATAACATATAATCCAGGAATTGTGTTTATTGACATTTATCAAAATAAGTTGAAAATTTATATCTACACCAAAACCCATACATGTTTACAGCCAGGTTATTTATAATTGCCAAACTTGAAAAACCAAGATGTCCTTCAATAAGTGAATAAATAAACTACAGGATTCTAATATTCAGTGCTATAATGAAATGAGCTGTCAAGCCATGAAAACACATGGAGGAATCATAAATGCATGTTACTAAGTGAAAGAAGCCAAGCCATAAGGTCCACATGCTATGTGCTACCAACTACATGATATGCTGAAAAAGACAAAATTATGGAGATGATAAAAAGTGGTAGCCAAAGGTGTAGCAAGGATATCAATCTATAGGCAGAGCATAGAAAAATTTTACAGTGAAAATATATGTTATGATAATGAATGTGTGTTATACTGTTTTCAAAGCAACAGGATATACAACACCATGAATAAAGCCTTAGGTAAACTATGGACTTTGGATAATCATAATGTGTCTATATAGGTTCATCCTTGATAAAACAGGTACCAATCTGGTAAGTAAGTGATGTTAGTAACAGGGGAGGCTCCTAATATTGTGGGGGCATGGTTATATGGAAAAATCTCTGCACCTACTTCTCAATTTTGTTGAAATCTAAAGCAGCTCTAAAAAAATTAAGTCTATAGCTAAATTGCAGATGGAAAACCTACCTTATCATTATTATATTACATGTAAATGGATTATATATCATAACTGAAAGGCGGAAATAGGCCAAATTCATTTTTTTAATTACTCAACTATATGTTGTCTGTAATATATGGTTTAGATTGAAAATACAAATAGGTTGAAATTAAAAGAACATAAAATCATATACCATGTGACCAGTAACTAGAAGAGAGCTGGAGTACCTATACTGATATCATAATAGGCTTTATTAGAAAAAAGAAAGAATATTTCATAATGATAAAATACCATTTTGTCAAGAGGATATAAAAATTGTAAATATATATTATAAATAGTATGTGTATATATACACACACCCATCTATGACCAGAGCTACAAAATATATAAAACAAAACTGAAGAGAGAGATAGAATTGAAGAGAGAAGTAAATCATTAAACAATAACTGTTGGAGACAACAATATACTATTTTCAATAAGGACAGAAAAACTAGGTAGAAAACTGGCTAGCAACTAGAAGACTTAACATGAAATCCAACTAAACCTAACAGACATTGATAGAACACTTCTACCCAACACTAACCAAATATGTATTATTTTCAACTGTACATAATGCAGTATCCAGGACAGACCATATGTTAAGCCATAAAACAAGTCATAATAGATTTAAAAGGACGTAAATTACATAAAGTATATTCTCTAGCCGAATTAAAAATAAGGGAGTTTGGTAAATTCATAAATATTTAGAAATTAAACACTTTCCTCAATAACTAATCAGTTGAACAAGAAATCACAAGGGAAATTACAAATACTAGAAGATGAATGAAAACCAAACAAGGAAACCCATATCAAAATGTTTGGGGTGCAGGTAAAGCAG
This sequence comes from Canis lupus familiaris, assembly GCF_011100685.1. Taxonomy (NCBI): domain Eukaryota; kingdom Metazoa; phylum Chordata; class Mammalia; order Carnivora; family Canidae; genus Canis; species Canis lupus. The sequence continues at coordinate 42,213,153 of NC_049234.1, read as the reverse complement.
TGCATTGAGAAATATTATAGCCAAGAATGTCAATTTTTAAAAATATCACAACAATATGCTCACCTGTTCCTTTAAGAAAGTAGAAATGGAGGAGGAAATTCAACCCAAAGAAAACAAATGCAATGAAATAATAAATGTTACAGTAAACACAAATAAAATAGAAAATAATAGAAGTAATGAAACTAAGAGTTGGTTTATCAAAAAGACCCACAAAATTTACTGTCCTTTCTGTAGTCTGACCAAGAAAACAGACTAGAATTGTTAAAATCAGAAGTTATAGGATAACATTATCAATCTTATGAAAATAAAAAGTATTAGGAGGTAGTACTAAGAAAGCCCTGCAGGTCAACAAATCAGATAACCTAGGTGGAATGGACATATTCTTGGAAACAAACTACTTTTATTCAAGAAGAATTAAAAATGTTAATAGTTCCATAGCAGTAGAGAAAACTGAACTAATAACCAAAAATCTACCCACAAAGAAAAGTCCAACCTCAGATGGTTTCCCTACTAAATTCTACCAAATACTTAAGGAGTTAATAGTATTCCTTCATAAATTCACCCATCCTTCCCCCTCAAAAAAAATTGAAAAAGACTGAAATATCTACCCACCTCATTCCGTGAGACTACGGCATCACCAAAACCAGACAAACACATGGTGATAAATGAAAACCTCAGACCAATAACCATTATGAATATAGATATGAAAATCCTCAACAAATGCTAACAAATCTTGAGTGATAGAATACTGTCTCCCTAAAGATGTCCATGTCCCAATCCCTAGGATCTATAAATGTGAATTAGGGGAATTAAGGTGGTACTAGAATATGATTATTAATCTGTTGAAGTTAAATCAGGGAGACGATCCTGAATTAGCTGAGTGGGTACAATATAATCAAAGGTCTTCACAAGCAGAAGAAGAAAAAAAAAAAGAAGAGAGTCAAGAGATATTTGAAGATGCTATGCTGCTAGCTGTGAAGATGAAGGAAAAGTCATGAGACAAAGAATGCAGGCAGCCCCAAAAAGCTGGAAAGGCAAGGATCAGATCCCTCTCCTGCCACAGCCTCTAGAAGGAATGTAGTGTGATCATGGCATAGTTAGATGCATTGTGTACTTGAGACTTCCACAACTGAAAGACAATAAATTTGTGTTGTTTAAGCCACTGTTTGTGGTAATTTGTTATAGCATTAATAGGAAACTTATGTACCAAATAAATCCAACACCATATAAAAATGATATATATCAGAATCAAGTAGATTTTATCCCAAGAATACATGGTTGAGTCAACATATAAAGTTCAATCAAAGCAGTATACTACATGAAGAGAATAAAGGACAGAAAACAATTATCATCTCAATACATAAAAACATGTATTTTAATTAAAGTGCCCACCAAGGTCAGATATACAAGAGAAAAAAAAAAGGCATCCTGATTGGAGATAAGAAGTAAAACTCTATTTGCAAATGGCATTATTCTTTATCCTATGGAATCTGTAACAAAATTATTAGGGTTAAAAAACAAGTTCAGAAAGTTTATAAGAACAATACACAAAAATCAATCGTATTTCTATAGACTAGCAATGAACAACTTGAAAATAAAATGAACAAATCTATTTTAAAATAGCATCAAAAAAGTATTTCAAAATAAATTGCACAAAAAATCTGCAGGACTTTTACACTAAAAATATCGTTGAAATAAAGACCTAAGTAAATGAAAAGACATACAGTGTTCATAGTTTGGAAGATTTAATATTAATAACACAATTATTGCCAAATTAATCTACAGATGAAATACAATCCTATCAAAATTCGTAGTTGCCTTTTTCAGTGCAAAAATTGAGAAGATGATTCTATAATTTATATGGAAATTCAAGGAACCCAGAACAGCCAAAACAATCTTAAAAAAGAAAAAGTTAGTAAAAATCATACCTCTCTATTTCAAAATATACAGTAATCGCAGCGTATGGTAAGTAAAAGTTTTCAACAAATAGTAATTGTGCCTCAGATTAACTTCATTGGCTACGACACTGCCACTGTGCAAACTAGAGTACAGTAAGTAAGAATATACCTATAAATCAATGGGATAGAACTGAAAGTCTGTAAATAAACCCATTTGGTATCAGTAATTGATTTTTGACAAGGATATCAAGACAACTCAATGAGGAAATAACAGTCTTTTCAACAAATGGTTCTGGTACAATATCAAAAACCTACATGAAAGAGCTAAAAGTACAAAACTCTTAGAATAAAAATATGAAATATCTTTAGCCTCTTGAGTAATGGTTTCTCAGATATGATGACTATATATAAGTGACCAAAGAAAAAATATCTAAGTTAGATATTAGACTTTATCAAAAGTTAAGTTAGACTTTATCAAAATTCTTGAAAATTGTGCTTCAACAGACAAACTTTTTCAACAGAAACTAAAAGATGGGGCATCTGGATAGCTCAGTGGTTAAGCATCTGCTTTTAGCTCAAGGTATGATCCCAGGGTCCTGGGATTGAGTCCTGCATCGGGATCTCCTCAGGGAACCTGCTCCTCCCTCTGCCTATGTCTCTGCCTCTCTGTGTCTCTCATGAATAAATAAATAAAATATTAAAAAAAAAACTAAAAGACTACCCCACAGAATGGGAAAGTCTTTGAAAATCATGTATTTTATAAGGGTCTAATACTTAAAATATATAAAGAACTATTATAAATCAATGACAGAAAGACAGCACAATCAAAAAGTGAACAAAGAACTGAATATACATTTTTCCAAAGAAGATATAAATGGCCAATAAGCACATGAAAAGATGGTCAACATCATTAGTCATTTGAGAAATGCAAAACAAAACCACAAGGAGATATCACTTCATATCTACTAGTATGTCTATATTAAAAATACACAAAAAATAGACATAGAAACAAATAAGCGTCGAGGATGTAGAAAAACGGGAACCTTCAAATAGTGCCGATCAAATTGTAACATGGTGAAGCTGCTTTAAGAAACAGCTCCAAATAAATAAATAAATAAATAAATAAATAAATAAATAAATAAATCACACATAGAGTTACCACGTTACTCAGCAATTCCACTCCTAGGTATATCTCCAAGTGAACTGAAAAACATATATCCAAAGAAAATTTGTATATGAATATTCATATGAACATTATTCATAACAGACAAAAAAGTGAGGAAGAAAACAAATGTCCATCTATGTACTGACAAGTACATAGACAAATGTAGTATATCCCTACATGAAATATTATTTAACCTTAAAGTACTGAATCATGCTACCACTTGGATGAACCTTGAAAACGTTATGCAAAGTGATAGATTTCATAGACAAAGAGCCACAAACTGTATGACTCTATTTCTGTAAAGTGTCCAAAATAGGCAAATCCATGGAGACAGAGTAGATCAGTGGTTACCAGAGGCTGTTAGAAGGGGAAAATGTGGCACGACATCTAATGGAAATAGGGTTTTGTATTGAGGTCATTGAGGATTTTGGAGTTAGATACCAGGCATGATTAGACAACTTTGTGACTATATTAAAAAGTGCTGAATTTTACATTTTAGAAACATGAATATTATAATGTAAACTATCTCTCACTGAAAAAAAATCAGTGGGAGGAGTAGGAGTCTAATTACTACTGACATAACTGTTCTATCTCATATAATCAGAACTTTTTTTTTTAGTTAAGTTGTGTTGGCTAGTGCAAATTTTTTTTGAGTCATTCTATATTTTAAGCCAAAATAGAATTACTGCCTCGTTCTAATATTTTTAGTATGGATTTTGCTTTTCTGTTTCTCTAGAAGAAAAATAGAAATATTCTGCAATGGAAAATCCCTCTGTCTGAGCCAAAATCTGCTGTATCTTTTCTATACCAATTTTCCAAGTTTAGATAACCTCAAGCAGAATTTCTATCCTTTAAGTTGACATTTTTTTTAAAAGATTTTATTTATTTATTCATGAGATACACACAGAGAGAGAGGCAGAGACACAGGCAGAGGGAGAAGCAGGCTCCACACAGGGAGCCCAATGTGGGACTCATCCAGGGACTCCAGGATCATGCCCTGGGGCGAAGGGAGGCGCTAAACCACTGAGCCACCCAGGGATCCCTAAGTTGACATTTTTACTTAAATTGAGGGTTAAATAAGGAATGTAAAATGTGATTTGTAAAATACAATACAAATTTTGGTGATCACCAAACAGCCCCAAATACTGTAGACTCTACATATAAATGCAGTGGCAAGATATACTTTTCTATCAACACTATTCCAACACATTAACAAAAAAGTACTAACAAAGTTTGAAGTAAAAGGTCAATTATTAAAAATTAAATGTTGATTCCTTGTTTGTTATAATGGACCAAAAAGATTGAGCTAATTTTAAATTGGTATTATTTAGGAATATGCTTATACATTTACGTACTTATATTTAAATTGATTGAATCCTGATCATCTGCGTAGAGCATTTGCAAATATTCTTTTTAATATGAACTTTTGAAAAACATATTAGTTATATAGAATCTACCTGTGTTCTATACTTCAAAATAAATTTCTTTGTTTTGTATTTATTTGAGAGAGAGATAGTGTGTGGGAAGGGGCAGGAGAAGAGGGACAAGCAGACTCCTCTGCCCAGCAGGGAACCTGACCTGGGGCTTGATCCCAAGACCCCAAGATCATTACCTGAGCCGAAGTCAGATGAGCCACCCAGGAGCCCCAAATTTCTCTTAAAAAGTAGAATTTTGCTGTAACTATTAAGAAGTCAGGACTTATTAATTAATTTCCTAAATCTACTAACATTACCTTCATGGCTGCCTCTAAGATATAACAAGGTCAAAACATGCAAGCATTAACTTTCAAAATACAAAAATGCATTTACTTGGCATGGGAATCCATGTGAATTGTATTATTCTTCAGCTTGTCACCATAACCACTAAGAGTCCAATGCCAATAGGAAATGGATACAATCAAATAAAAAGAGCCCATGATCAATATTAAATCAGAGCTCTTTGGGGGGAAAAAAAAACAAAAACTATTTCAGGACCAAACAGAAATTATACAACATGAGCCTAGAGCATCTTCCAATGCCAGGAAGTAAGGAAGTGGTCAAACACTCACACCACCCCCCAACGCAATGATGAGGGTATGTTAAAGATGTCAAAGGGGCACAGAAACTAAATGAAAAGGCTCTAAATTGCCAAAGATGGAACAACCTGAACTAAATCTGAAGTATTAAAAAAAAAATCCATGAGTCCAGCTAAGATAAATAAATGCTTGAATACACATACAAATGGGAGAAAACAGACTAACCTCTAAGGCAGAAGGATTCCAAGTAATTTATGTACATGCTCTCATTCAAGAAAGGAGAGCTCCTTGAGTTGGGCTCCATGACCGGATAAAGGACAGACTTTAGTTATAATGATGTATCAGTATTGGTTTATTGTGACAAACATATCATAGTGTTATCAGGGTTTAATAACAGAAGAAAGTGGCTGTTGGGCACTTAGGAATTCTGTAGTGTATTCATAACTTTTCTATATATTGAAAACTAATTTAAAATAAAGAATTTTTAAAAATAAAATAAAGAATTTATAGTTGAAAAAGGGAGTCTATGCACATTGTTTTAATAAGAAAGGTAAGAATAAGAGACTTTGACATTTTTCTCCCACCACTTACACAGAAGTAAGTGACGTCTTTCAAATCACCTGCATATGGGTGATGGGGTTTTCTTAAAAATTCTAGAGGGGAAAAAATGAGGAAATTATTCAGACAAGAATTAAAAGGAAAAAAAAAATCTTAGAAAATGAAGATGAAGGTCATAGAATAATGCAATGAGTTGTTCCCAACATAAACACCTTGGGATCAAACACCGTATCCTACGATGCAGTTTTCATATCTTATTAACGTTACAGGCTAGTATATTAAAAACTGCACACTCCATACTTCATGGAAAATGCAAGGGATTTTTCAAAGGCATTTTTCATTTCAAATTTTCTCCTGATTCATTGAGTTTGAACTTTATTCCTCCTTGATTCTTTCCTCATCATATTGAGGCCAGTGACCCAAAATTTAGCATTCATGCAATTTTCTAGAAATAGCGCTTAGATGGCGAGGATGTACCTTCTTTAAAACTCAGGGTGCAGCCTGTTCCCACCACTGATTCTGACTGGGTTATTCTGGTGGAATGTGTTCCACTGAAGGTGGTCATGCTGACAGTTTTCAGAGTTCAACTCAAGTAACAGGAGTTTATTAAAATCTCCATGAAAACTTTGTTTGCCTTCCCTCAGGAAAAAGTAATTTTGTGCCCATTTGGTTCTGCTTTCAGTGAACTGATACTAACCCCTTGGAGTTCAATATTTGTATTTTTAATGGGACCTTCTTGGAATCCCAAATTTTACTTACTTTGATGAGAAACACAGGCTAATGAGAGAGACATTTGAGAGAAGAATTAGTCTTCGATTTTATTTTATTTTATTTTTACTTTTTATTTTTTAAAAATTTTATTTATTCAGGAGAAAAATTTTGTTAAAAGGGTACATCTCATATTAGGTGTTCTTGCCAAAATAAAATCCTAAATAGGTCTTAAAAAACAACAAGCACCAAAAATAATCCTTTTTTAAAATTTTATTTATTTATTTATTTATTTATTTATTTACCAACCAAAAATAATCCTTGACCTTTGGGCCTCAAGTAGAAACTCGGTAAGGAAGAATTATAGAATTGGAAGTTATATAAACCTAGACATTCTTTACTGCACAATATTGGGTAAGCTACTTAAACTCTTTGAACTTCCATTTTCTTACATTTAGTATGTAAATGTCAGTTCTTTAGGCATAGAGTTGTTAGGGTTATTTGCGAAGACATGTGGAAAGCATCTGGTAGATTGTCAGGCACAGAATATACTAGATCCACTTACTTATTCATTTATTGTATTATATTTAGAATAGCTCTCACAAGCTCAAATTTGTTAAAATGTTAAATGCCATGAACGAGGATGTTTAAAACTGTCCATTGGCTATTAACATTTCACAGATCACTAAATTTCAAAGAAGTTAAATAATGTGCCCTTGGACATAGATTTTCTTGGTGTTGATTTTAGGTCTGCAACTAAGAACAGACAGCCAGGCCAGTGGCATGTACCCTACAGTATACCCACCCCGGAAAAATGCTTCCTATTATTTTTACAATAACCAAAGGCCACTCACAAACTGAAAATCACATTTCTGGATTTAAATGAACTTTTCAAGAAAATGAATATGGAAGGCAAGGAAGCTACCTAATTATGCACATTTTTTGAAGGACAGATTTTCTTTCTAGTTAACTGTTGTATTATAAGATTTTGTTTTGTTTTGTGGGCCTTTTTTTTTTTTTTTCATTTTAGAATCTCTTGGGAATGCAGATTGGCATTTAAATTCTCTTACATTTTACCCCAAACAGTAGGAGGTATAGCTAATCCTTACTAAAGCTGGTGAATATTCATTTTCCCTGTCCAGGATATTATAGTGACTCCAACTTGCTGAAATCCCCTTAGGATATGGTTATGATTATGTTATTTGACTGATTCAATAAAAGGAAGAACAATTGCTAAGCTCTTCAGGGAACTGGTTGGGAAAATTATCCCCCAGATGACACTAGCAATTATTTACTTTGCTTGAAATTTCTTCAACTTTTGGACAGATTACCTTTTAATGTAATAAGTATAAAAATATCTGAAGATTTGGACATTATCTACAAAGACAAATACAGTTCAACAACTGGGAGAGACAATATTTCTACATCTTGATTCAAATGTGTCAATAGAAAATTCCATTTACCACCGTAGGAGTTTCTCTTCCTCCAGTAATTGAGCAAAGAGCATATAGATGCATATATTAAACTAATAAAAGAAAGTGGGACAAAGGGTTTTAGACAAATATGTTATACTAACTCTAGGGAAAGTGGCTGGATATGGAAGTAACTCAGATTATGACCTGTGGTCTCGTCTAAACCTTCTGCATTTAGGATCTAGTTCAATCATATGGCTTTTTTTTTTTTACATTTTTTAAATCATATGGCTTTAAATATCATATTATGAGTATACTGATGACTCTCCAGTTTACATTTCCTACCCTAACCTTTTCCTTGTGTTCCAGACTTATGTACTGAACCGCCAATCCAATCTGCATTTGAATATTTGATATTTCAAAATGAACCTGACAATACAAAAAAGCAATTGAGAGTGCTCTGGGTTTTCTGAAACAAACACCACCATCACCACAACAAGCATTTATCCTTCCATACATCTTCCCCATCTCAGTAAAGAGCTTCACCATCTGCTCATTTATACTGAAAACCTGACATGTAGTTTTGAGTCCTCTCTCCCATGCCCTATATGCGATCCATCTTCTAATTAATATTAATCTAATTTTAATAAATATTCCTAATCCATCACTTCTTCTCTACTGATATGCTCTACTCCAAGCCATCAACACTGTTTCACCTAGAATCCTACGAGAGTCTCTGTATCCACTGTCCTCTTTTTAAACTATTTGCAAAATAGCACATTGATCCTTAGATTTGGCATTTTCCTCTTTAGGAGTCTCCCACAGCTTCACCTTGTAAGTAGAACAAATTCTAATTCTGTCTTAAACTTACAAGGCTGATGAGTGGCCTGGGCCTATCTCTACTCCCTTGACTTAGCCACATCGGCCTTCTTCTAAGGAGCACTTTCTGCTTCATCAGCCTTTATAGCTCCATTCCTGGCTCACAGATTCTGGCTTCTTTGCATCATTTGTGTCTTGGCTTAAATACTACATCCAGAGAGTGATTACAGAATTAATGTCTGACTCTAAATGGAAGCTGAGAAAGAAAAGAATAGTGTCCAAGGAAAGGAAATGTAAGTAAGTTTAGTGGAAGTTCCTCATCCCCTACTGAGGGGAAGAGGAAACGTGGTTGTAGTAAATTCTGTTGAAGGTGTTTCTCCTCTGCTTTTCAAATTTCCTTCAGTGGAGCTTCCTCTACCCCAACTGGCTTCATTCCCAATGGAATGCAGCTCTGCTGAACCTTCCTTGCTACATATTTTATAAAGACTGCCTCTGTTCCGGAACAGAGTAGGGAAATCTGCCTACATCCCACTAGCTGCAGATATAAGACATATCTTAATATCTACTTCATGTGTAGAAAGGGTTCTATTTTGATCCATATTTGCTTATGCCACATACACACACATATTATATATAATATATACATGTATATATTAATATATACGTATATATATATATATATATATATATATATATATTAGCTGCTTCAATACTCAAGTGGAGAAGAGGAATGGCATCTATCAGAACTTCTTCAACTCCAAAAGAAAGCATGTGATCTCCCAGCAAAGATAACCAAAAGAAACTAGAGCTGGCTGAGAGCTACAGTCTGAAATAAAGCCCTTGGTCTGTGCTGGAACTGAGCCCCTCTAGAAAAGCTCTTCTGCTTTCTGGTTATAGAGGAATTAATGATGGCCACTTAATGTAATGAGTATTATATATGGCTGTAGCTTACAGCATGTGGTAAGGTTCAATAATTATCTGTCGAAGTAATGAACAAATGAATGATGTGCTTGCTTTCCCTCAGGTGGCACTAGGTGCACTCGGTTCAACACCAGAGAGACACAAATTTGCTCCCAAGGATACAAGCATAGCACCAAAGCATCCATATCCACGTGCAGGACGAGTGGCCAAAGTGAAGAGGATGAAAGACTAATAATAAATGTTGCAGCAGACAAAACTGCCACACAATGATGGCAGGTGGATTCTTTCAGGAAGAGGAACAGTGGGTGTACCTGGATCATTAAGAAGAGGTACACAGCAAGCCAGCTGTGAGAGGTATATGAAGACGTGGAGAAAATGGCAATTTGAGAGAAATTGATAGGAAATGAAGATTTATTAGTAGTACATCCTCCAAACCTGGAGGGTTGAAGAAGTATTTCTTCAAATAGCATCCTTTTATGTCACTGCATCCGCTGGGTTCTATTTTACTAATTTCCACCCCCCCCCACCCCTTTATTGTTCCTGGCCTCCTTGAGGTCGGAAGTAAAAATTATCTAGGAGTCTAAGAAATATTTTCTTGAACTTGTATTTAAACTCCACAAAAATAGTGAGTCTAAAAAGGGAGACAATTAAAAGAACTGAAAGTGACTGTTCTCACATATTTATTCAACTATTTATCTAGCTTCTTGCATTAAGCAACAATTCCATGGAAGTGGCAAATTCTTTGTTAATTTCCATAAGGTCCTTACAAATTCCCGTGACTCTTTTCAAGCAAAAACTCTAGCCTCTTGGGAGAGGCTCCCAATTTACATCTGTTTAGCATCTCATTATCATGTTTTGTTATCAGAGTAGCCAGGATTATCTCTTTGAAGATCAATTTCTTAGAGAGCAATCCGATATCAAGAGTCGTCAATCTAATTCAGTCAGCTTAATGACCCAGATAACTAGAATAGTGCTGGTGATTTTGGTGATTAAAATGACAAATACAATTCAATTGTGCAAAATTGACATAGCTCAGGGCTTGGCTGTGATGTCAACACACTTACAGGAACAAAAATCCCTCTGAGCCTGACCAAAGCACTTTGGTGGCTACAGTCCACATGTGCCCCCTCTTGCCACTGTATCACCTGCCAAGAGTCTATCACTTTCACAGCTCTGCTGGAATAATAAATTGAATTTTCCATATTCCTTACTTAGCCTTATCTTAGTGAAAAAAATGATTTCACCTTCCCTCAATCATCTAGAGCGTAGACATGGAGTCCCAACAATATGATTAAAGTAGTCACAATTGCTTATCATGCTGATGGGGAAAAGGTCCCTTTGTTTTCAAAATAAACATAATGTCATATAATTTGCAATTTTGGGGAATATTTTAGAAAAAGGAAATCTGGAACACCTGTTGTTGTCAAGGCTCAGGAAAATTGCCAGTAGCATTTTAAATGGTGCCTTTACCTGTTTCACACAACAGCTGAGTCTCACCATCTGGGCCAGGCTGAAATTTCCATGAGTTCAGCCAAATTGTCAGAACAGCTTCCTTTTGCGTGTCCTTCAAGCAATGGGCTGCTTGGGAAAACTAGAAATACATTTGACATCAGGATGCCATCTCCAAATGCGTGAAGCCCAAGTGCCATAAAACGATGGAAAGAGTATTAGGCTTACACACCGTATAATCATTTCTAGTGTAGGGCTGTATTAGAATTGGGGATTAAACCAACAGAGCATGTTTGTTTAGAATAGCGATAATTGCTGGGTGCACAGCAGTATAAAATCATTCCTCAAAAAGGAATATTGCATTTTTCTAATGGACAACTAAATAAACAAACATGCTGTGAATGTTTCTACAAGCCAGACAATGGAATGCTTCAGAGCAGAAACAACATATACTCTCAGGTCATAAACTTTTTCTGTGAAATGCTTTAGACAATGCAAATGAAATTTAATTGCACTAAAACCACTTTACCCCTAGAGACAGTGGAGATTTTAACCTCGGAACTAGTGATGAAAGTGAAAACAAAAATCAGAAAATTGACCTGTAAAATGGGAAGCATTTTTAACAAGGTGTCATTTATAGTGAAATGCCCAGATCTTAAGTGTAACATCTCCACGCATTTTACAAGTGCACGCATCTATGTACCCCACCCAATAGATACCAGGATAAAAATATTTCCATTAACCCGTGAAGTTTCTGTCTCATGCTGTTCTCAGTCTCCACTCTGCTGCATAAACTACTACTGTGCTAATTTCTTACACCAGGTTTACCTGGTATAAAATTCATGAATATGGACTTGTTGAGGAGGAAGAAAATTTCATTACCTTTCAAGATCCTTTTGGCTGATATAAGAAATCGACATGAGACAGATTAACAGAAGAAAATAACATTTAATTATGTAAAAAAAAAAAAAAACATTTAATTATGTACATGAAGGGCATCCACATAAACACAAGAAAATTCCAAAGACAGTAAAGCATCATGAGGCATACGTGTCATTCTAAACTAAGGAGAAAGGGTAGGAGTCTCAACTTCAAAGGGAAGGAAAGCAATTCACAGAAAGGTGAAAAAGAGTAAATATTCGGTGAACAAATGTTTGCTGAGTCATACAGACACAATGGGACGTAGAGAAGAATTCTATGCTAAGCAAAGTCAGTCAGAGAAAGACAAATAACCATATGATTTCTTTCACTCATATGTAGAATCAAGACACAAAAGAGTAAAGGAAAAAGGCAGAGAGAGAGGGCAAGTCAAGAAACAGACTCCTAATTTTAGAGAACAATCTAAAGGTTACCAGACAGGAGGAGGGTATGGGGATGGTTTAACTAGAAGATGGTTAAGAAGTTCATTTGTCCCTACGAGCACCAGGTGATGATTGGAATCATTGGCTCACCATATTGTACACCTGAGACTAATGTAACACTATGTTAACTAACTGGAATTATGTGTTGGTTTTCTATTTTTAATTTTTTTTTGTTTGTTTTATTGAAGTTCGATTTGCCAACATGTAGTATAACACCCGTCAAGTGCCCTCCTCAGTGCCCATCACCCAGTCACCCCACTCCCCCCCTTCTGCAACCCTTTTTGTTTCCCAGAGTTAGGAGTCTCTCATGGTTTGTCTTCCTCTATAATTTTCCCCACTCAGCTCCCCTCCTTCCCCTATAATCCCTCTCACTATTTCTTATATTCCCCGTATGAGTGAAACCATATGATGATTGTCCTTCTCTGATTGACCTACATCACTCAGCATAACATCCTCCAGTTCCATCCATGTCGAAGCAAAGGGTATCCATCCTTTCTGATGGCTGAGTAAGAGTCCATTGTATATATAGACCACAGCTTCTTTATCAATCATCTGCTGAAGACATTGAGGCTCCTAACTGGAATTAATCTTTTTTTAAAGAGGAATTTCCAGACACACCTGGCTGAGTTCCTCCCTACCACACAAAGTTTATAGTATTCTAAAGCTCTCTACTGTAATAGCTCCCTTCCTGGAGCAGGTGCTCTATCTAAATTCTACTGGGCAGTTATGGGAAAGGTCAAAGGGTCTTCCTGAAACTTCTGTTTCTTAAAAATAATCAGCCTAAAATAATTCAGAGGCCAAAGACACATATTTAGGGGTAACAAATTTTTCTTCCCTACTAATTTTGCTCCCTGTGACTGCAGTTCCTGCCTCTCTGTGTCTATCTTTATTATCTTGAAGTTGTATGTATGTCACTGTATATGAGACTATTTCATGATATAAAAATACCACGTTTAATTTATATATTTTTCTGATTGAAAGGCATTTAAGTTATATCCAGTTTTTGTCTATATACAAGAAAATTGAATATGTCTTTTTATGGATATATGGACATTACTGATAAGTCTTTTTATGGATATATATCTGGGATTTTCTTGAATAAATACCTAGTATGGAATGTCTTTGTGATAGCAGAGATTTATGTTTAACTTTATATGGAAATGCCAAACTTTTTCGCAAAATGGCTGTACCATGTACACTCTCACTAGCAGTGTATGAAATTCCTGGTTGTTCTACATTCTCATCAATATTTAATACTATCAGTCTTTTTAATTTTAACCATCCATATCAAATCTCATGTGGTTTTAATTAGCATTTCCTAAATAACTGGTATTGGTGAGAACTTACCCATATGCTTATTTGCCTTGTGTACATCATCCTTCATGAAATGTCTTTTAAAATCTTTGTAGCACTGGGTGTTATATGTTGGCAAATCGAACTCCAATAAAAATATATATAAAAAAATAAATCTTTGTCCTTTTTTAATATGAGGTTTGTCCTTTTAATTATCAAATTATAATAGTAGCTTATGTATTCTAAATACAATCCTTTGTCAGATATATGCATTGTAAAGATTTTCTTTTAGTCAACTGCTTACTTATTTATTTTTAATGGTACCTTTGATGAGATATTTTGATGAAATCTAATTTATGGTCTCTTTTGTTTGTGATCTTTGATCCCTAAAAAAAAATTGCCTATCCCCAGGTCAGGAAGCTGTTTTCCTTTTTTTTTTCCTAGAAACTTTATACAATCTGCTCTTGAACAACACAGATTTTGATACAGTATAACACTGTAAATGTATTTACTCTTCCTATGATTGTCTTAATATTTGCTTTTTTCTAGCTTGCTTTAAGAATATATTATATAATACCTATGACATACAAAATATGTGTTCATTGACTGTTTATATTATCAGTAAGGGTTCTGGTCAGCAGAAGGCTATTAAAAGTCAAATTTTGGGGAAATCAAAATTTATAGTGATTTTTGACAGCATAGAAGTGTCAGTGCCCCAACTCCGGTGTTGTTCAGGAGTCTACTATAAGAGAGCTTCTACGATTAGTCATATGAGTCGGATTTTGAGAGTTTTTTGTCTTTTCTTCCTTAAGCGTTTACTAGAATTCTCCAGAGAATCCACCTGCCCTCAAAGGCTTCTCTAGGAAATTTAAAATTATGAATATTGTTACTTTCACAAATATGAAGCTATTTTAATTTTTTATTTTCTTGTTTCAATTTTATTCACTCATTTCATCATAATCGACACATTTATTGGCATAAATTGTTCATAATAATCCTTAAAAAATTTTTCTAATTTTAGGACCTCAGTTTTGCTCCCTTTTTCTATATTTACCTTTTGCATATTCTTTATTTTTCTTTTGACCACTTCAGTTAGGAATTTATCAGTTTTATTGATGTTTTCAGAGAAATTATTTCAGATTTGATTGATTTTCTCTATTGTTTATTTTCTAGTTCACTGATCTCTACTTTTATCTTTATCATTTGATTTTACTTGGTTTTTATTTTCTTCTTTCTCTAACTTCTTCAATACTTTAGACCATTGATTTTAAAACTATGTTTATAACATTAAAAATATAATTTCTTTATAAGCACTTTCCAATCTGTATCCCACAAATTTTGACATGTTTTCATTATCATTTACTCCAAAATATTATTATTTACACTTGTGATATAACCTTTGACTCATTGGTTATTTAGAAGTACATTTTTTATATCCAAATATTTGAAGATTTTCTAAATATCCTTTTGTTGTTGATTTGTAATTTAATTCAACTGTGGTCATAGAACATACTCTTTAAGATTATAATCTGAAATTTATTGATGTTGTGCCCAAGATTGCGTATCTGAGAAACCACCAAGGAGCCAACACTGATGCAAGTACATGAGGGTTTATTAACAAGCTGGAGCTGGGGTCCAAGTATACCCGACACAGCAGAGCAGGGACTTGGACCACGAGGGGGGTTCCAGCTGGGTTTTATGGGCTGGTCTAGGGGACCTCCAGGAGGAGGGGAGGAATTTCTCAAGTTCTGTCTACATTATGATATGGGGCTTTGAAGGGCATTGAGCTCTTTTCTCATTCTGATATGGGGCTTCCTGCCACTGGCTTGAGCTCTGTTCTCATTCTAATATGGGGCTTTCAAAGGCATTAAGCCGGTTTTTTTTTTGTTTTTTGTTTGTTTGTTTGTTTGTTTGTTTTTGTTTTTTGTTTTTTTTTTTTCCCTGTAACTGAAGTAAGGTAAAGTTCAGCTCTTATTCACAGGGGCCTGAGATGGCTGTACTTGTGCTAACGCTGAACTTAAGGTGGAATGGCCTTAATTTTCTCAGCCTCCACAATTGAGGAATTTTAGGATAGGATCCATTATGATGAATGCTTCATCTACACTTGCAGGGAAAAAGTAAATTAAACAGTTCTAAGACTATTTTATAAATTCCAGTTAAGGGGCATCTGAGTGGCTCAGTGGTTGAGCGTCTGCCTTTGGCTCCAGTCCCACATCAGGCTCCTTGCAGGGAGCCTGCTTCTCCCTCTGCCTATGTCTCTGCCTCTGTGTCTCTCATGATGAGTCCAGGACTTGGACTGTTTTTGCAATAGGCAGATTATCTCATTAAACTTATTATCTTTAAAGAAGGAGTTGGCATGTATTACAACACTGCAAATGCAAAAGAAAACCTATTATTATAAAATACAAAAAATTGTCAATAACCTCAAGGACTTCAAATGCAGCCTATTTCTCTGATGAGAACAAGGGAATAAGAACACATTAGACAAAGGCCACCTGCTTGTTTATGTTTGTAAAAAGCGTGCAGCCTTTGTTATCACCTTTTAGTCATATGACTGACCACAAATATCAATTGCTAAAGGACATTTTACAATAATCTCAAACATATTTCATTTGTTGAAAACAATTAGTAATAGATAATTTTCAGTTGGCAAGAAAGTTTAAAATTGGAGGATTTTTCATTATAATAATAGTGCAAAATAATTATCAGTTAATTAGTCATTGTTCATCATATCCAGTAAGAGCCTACAATAGAAGAGTGTTCAGTGACTGCTTCATTTGTAAGATTTACTGCTTCATTTTACCCATGCTTTCCAATTATTTTGTTTAATTCTTCACAAACTCCTTTAGATAAATGTTTTCATTTTTTTACCTTGTAATTTTTAAGTGTTGGTACAAACTGTAGATCATTATATCATTTCTATTACTTCAAAAATGCTCCTTTGAAACAATCCCATTTACAGCTATACCAAAAAATATTAAGATACCTAGGAATAAACCTAACCAAAGAGGCATAAAACCTGTACCCTGAAAACTATACAACACTGATGAAAGAAATAGAAGAGGACACAAAGAAATGGAAAGATATTCCATGCTAATGGATTGGAAGAACAAATATTGCTAAAATGTTTATATTACCCAAATCAATCTACACATTTAATGCAATCTATATCAAAGATTGCAATCTAGTTCACAGAACTAGACCAAACAATCCTAAAACTTGTCTACAAAAGAACCACAAAAGACCCTGAATAGCAAAAGCAATCTTGAAAAAGAAAAGCAAAGTCGATGAATCACAATTCCAGACTTCAAGTTATATTACAAAGCTGTAGTAAGCAACACAGTATGACACTAACACAAAAATAGACACAGAGATCAATGGAACAAAATAAAAAACCTAGAAATGAACTCAAAACTATATGGTCAATTAATCTCTGACAAAGCAAGAAAGAATATCTAATGGGAAAAAGTCTCTTCAACGAATGGTTTTGAGAAAAATGGAGAACAACATGCAAAAGAATAAAACTGGACCACTTTCTTACGTCATACACAAAAATATTCAAAATGGATTAAAAACCTAAATGTGTGATCTGTAACCATAAAAATCCTAGAAAAGAACACAGGTAGAAATTTCTCTGACATCAGCCATAGCAAATTTTTTCTAAGTAGGTCTCCTGAAGCAAGGGAAACAAAAGCAAAAATAAGCAATTGGGACTTCATCAAAATAAAAAGCTTCTGCACAGCAAAGGAAATCATCAACAAAACTACAAGGCAATGCAAGGAATGGGAGAAGCTGTCTTCAAATTACGTACCCAATAAAGGGTTAGTATCCAAAAATATTGAAGTAACTTCTATAACACAAACCCAAAAAACAAGTAACCCAGTTAAAAATGGGAAGACATGAATAGAAATTTCTCCAAAGAAAACATACAGATGGCCAACAGTCACATGAAATGATGCTCAACATCACTCATCATCAGGGAACTGCAAATCAAAACCACAATGAGATATCACCTCACACCTATCAGAATGGCTAAAATCAAAAACAAAAAAATAATAGGTGTTGGTGAAGATGTGGAGAAAGGGCAATCCTCTTGCACTGTTGGCGGAAATCCATAGTGGTGCAAACACTCTGGAAAACAGTATGGTGTTTCCTCAACAAGTTAAAACTAGAACTGCCCTATGATCCAGTAAATATCCAGCAATCACACTACTAGGTATTTACCCCCAAAATATGAAAACATGAATTCAAAGGTATACATGCACCCCTATGTTTATAGCAGCATTACCTATAAGCACCAAAGTTAGGGAAGCAACCCAAGTATTCATTGATTGATGAGTGGATAAAGAAGAGGTGGTGTGTGTGTGTGTGTGTGTGTGTGTGTGTGTGTATGTATGTCTAATGGAATATTATTCAGCCATAATAAGGAATGAAATCATACTATCTGCAATGGCATGGATGGGGGTAAAGTATAAACCTAAGCAAAATAAATCAGAGAAAGACAAATACCATGTAATTTCACTTCTATGTGGAATTTAAGTAAATATAGTTTTGTTGTTGTTTTGGATTTTTTTAAACCACTGTCTTAATGACTTTTAAAGGCTCTGGATGTATTCATCTAGCTTGATGATAAACAATGTCTCTATGTTCTGTCTTGTTTATAAACAACTGATAAAAATATAAGCAAATTTTAGAGCTGGGATAGGTTATCAAGGATCTTGTAAGAATTGGAAATACTTCCAATTTTGTTTTCCAAATATCTGTTTTGGATTAATCTTTTTGCATTATATATTCTCTTCAAGTATTCCTGGAACCACAAATGTGAAGAAAGAAGCCATTATTCACACATAGTGCACAGTAACACAACGACAGTACTTATCAGAGATTGTTGTACTTATCAAAGTCAACACATTTGTCCAAACAAAGCTACTGCTCTTCTTCGTGTTGATTCTATTCATACAAATTGTGTTTCTCTTTATCATTACTCCTCTCTCCTTTCTGTTTATTTTTCCCCTTTTTGGATGTATCCTCATTTTCATAATTCTCTCCTTTTTTCAAGCTTTACAAGATATAATTGACATATAACATCATGTAAGATTAAGGGGTACAAAGTGTTGATTTGATGCACTTATACATTGCAAAATGATTACAACCATAGTGTTAGCTAACACCTGCATCATATCACATAATTACCATTTCATTTTTGTGATGAATGGCTAGCAGTAAATTAACCATACTTAAAATATATCCCACTAAATCCAACAAAATGTATCCAAAACTCAATTTACCTTAGCACCCAAAAATACCATGACCACAAGAATACCCCTAATAGAGGTGGAAGTATAATGGAAGAAAGGTTAAATGGAGATGATGATCTTAATCCATTATGATTAAAATATATTACTTGATATATTTTATAATAACAAATTACCATGTAAATAAACTGCTAATATTCTTCCTACAACCCTTCCCAGGTCCTTGGAAGAAGCCTGGTAAAGATCAGGGGTCCTGTAATGTAAGCTTCATTGGCATTATGGAAAATTTACCTCAACTAGGTATTTAGATTTAAGTAGTTTTAATGGATTTGTATTATATAACCAAAATATGGGTGTCTACCAACTGGTACATTTTATATTCCTGTCCTTTATAATAATATCTGTCTTAAGGTGCCCGTAATCCAACGCAAGGAGAAATGAAAGAATTCATAACAGTGGAACAGGTCTGGCTCCAGGCACCTTCCTTGCAACAAAATTTATCTGATCTTTATTATAACAATTGATGGTTATTTCCTGACTTTCAATAATCTGGAAGATATCCAAGAGGATTTTTAAAAATAGACCAAGAAAGCTGGTTAACCAAGCCACTGTAAATTTCCAATTAAATTATTTATCTTAGCTGACTATTACTGATGATATTTCACAATAGACACATGAGTTGCTGCAAACATTTCTCCCTTTTTCTCAGACTTCTAAATCAACCTTCTGCATCACCTTTACCAAATCGTTTAACTCTTATTTTCCTTAGATTAACCCAATACTGTTGCTTCATTCTTCTTTCATCTTCAAAACCTAATTTTTAAGATCTTGATCCAATTGTTTCTAATTCTTCCTTGCCCTCCAGAGTTTTTTTCTCCCATTAACTCACTTATTGCTCATGTTGAATCTCTACTTTCACATAGGCTTCCTCCTCTTTTATATAAAGGCTTAGGTAACACTATGTCATAACAAGGCTTGCATTCTTACACCTATACCTTATACTAAGGCCTCTGTCCTTAGAGAACTTAAAATTGACAGTGAAAACATAATTTTAAAAAAGAGTATATATTATAACTACATGTAGAAATTAAGTACACTGAAGAAAAAATTAACAGTAAAAAGACAAGTGTAAAACTATACAAGATCAAATTAATAAGTTTTTGCTAAATGAGTGGATAGCTCAAATAGACATGATACAATAAATACAGTGATTAGGGAAGACTTTTCTCAGAATGTGAATTCTGAGAAGATCTCAATGAGGTGAATCCCCAGAGCACTAAGGGAAAAGGCAGAGGGAATAGCAAATGTTACAGTCCCTGAAAAGGGATGGAAATTATTAGAGAAGCAACAAAAAATCCAATTGGACCAAAGCAGAGAGCATAAGGATGGGGTGTGGAGTAATAAGAGGTGGGCAAGTGCCAGTAAGATGGCCATGGATAAATGTGAAGAAAACTATTGGAGGAATTTGAATAGGGGAATGATATATTCTGATCTGTATTTTTAAAAAAGATAAGTCAGACTATGGAGTATAAAATCAACTTTACTAGAACAAGAATAGAAAAGTGATTGCCTGCAGTACTGCAGGTAAAAGCAGTTGGTGGCTTACATAGGTAAATAATGATAAAGATAGTAGTTAAAAAGGTGATAAAAGACAAGATTGTAGTTAAATTATTAAGAAATAGCTCAGAGAACTTGATGACAGATTAACTGTGTTTGGTATTAACCGAACGCTTGTGTCCCTCCAGAATTTGTATGTTGGAATCTAATCTCCAGTGTGATGGTGGTTGGAGGTGGAAGCTTTGGGAGGTAATTAGGTCATAAGGATAGAGCCCTCATGATGGCATTAGTGACCTCAGAAGAAGCCAGAGAGGTACCTCGTCCTTTTTTCTCTATATGAGAGTATAGCAAGAAGAGAATCTTGGATTTTCTAGCCTCAAGAACTGTGAGAAATAAATGTTTGTTGCTTAAGCTACCTGGTCTATGTTATTCTATTATAGCATCTCAAGCTAAGATGTGTGGGTAATAAGGGAAACAGGGGAACACAGGATAGCCAATAACTCCTAGGCATTTATTTGGGGTAACTGTGTGGTAATGACATTTGTGAAACGAGGGAGTGAAATAAGTGGATTAAGAACTGGAAGACAGAGTGGCTTAGTTGGTTGAGTGTTCAACGTTTGGTTTCAGCTCAGGTCATGATCTTAGAGTCCCGAGATTGAACACCACATTAGGCTCCATGCTCAGCAAGAAAACTGCTTGAGATTTTCTCTCTCCCTACCCCTCTGCCCCTCCCTGTGCTCACTCTTGCTCTCTCTCTCTCTCCCTCTCCCTCTCTCTCAAATAAATAAATAAATATTGAAAAAAAAAAAGAATTGGAAGACAGTAGTGCTAAGTCAGGAATCAAAATGTCTATTAAATTTTCAAGATGACATGTTGAGTAGAAGTGAAAATAAGAGGCTGGAGTTCAGAGAAGAATGAATGCTTCCAATATATAGGTGTCTTTAACATGTGACACCATCTCAATTTTCATTTGAAAAATTTTTCACCTTCCCAAGTAAGGGTATAGGTGGAGGACTTCTACAATTAATTCCTGGATAGGCATAGAACTCTGTCTCCTCAATTTGAAGAAACTCCTCAAATTTCTCACTAATAAACATCACTTCTGTTCTAACCTCTCCAATTCCCAGGTGCCTTCTTCTTTATAATCTCTTATTTCTTTGGGAAAGGGAATGGGGAAGAAGTAATTATTGGTTAAATGTCTGTGTTTTCAATAGCATTTTACTCAGAATTTATCAAAGAGAATATATACTAAAAGATATAGTTACTGGGATTTGATTACAAGGAAAATGAGACATCACAAATAACATAAAGGCTATTTTGTTGAGTTTCCTATGTTTCTAAATATTAACCGAAATGGCAGTTTTTCAAAATAAGATTGAGTGTATGGATATCACTGCCAGACAATAAAATATCTTATAATGCTAAGATATTAAAATAAGTTGAGACTACTAAAAAAATGCAAGAAAACAAACAAAATAAAACAGGTACAGTTCCCTATATTTGGCATATTTTGGGATCCTCCAAAATCACTCTACAAATCAGAGGAGAAAGAAAAATTTAATATGCAAGTAGCGTTCATACATGAGGCTAGTTAATTGGAGAAAATAGTTTGAGGTCTACAGTAACATATACAATCAAACATCCGATTAAGATACTAATTACAAAGAAATTAGATCACATCAAGTGAATATTTACTGATTTCATATTGGAAAGGACTAATTAAAAGCAAAAATAGAAATACCAGGAAAGGGTTAGATTTTGATTACATAAAAAATAAAAATTATTTTATGTCAACAATATCTCAGACAAAATTTAAAGTGAAGTTAAAAACTGAGAAAGATTAATAGGGTTTGTAACAGACAAGAATTGTTTTGTTTTTTTTTAAAGTGGATTCCACACCCATGGTGGTGCCCAATGAATTGCCTGAACTCATGACCGTGAGAGATCAAGACCTGAGCTCAGAGCAAGAGTTGGAGACTCAACCAACTGAGCTATCCAGGCACCTCAAGAAGTTAATATTTTTAACACAGAATTGATATTAAGGGTCAATGGGAAACAAAAGTATAATTTTTTAATGGGAAAAATGTAAAAAAAAAAGGTTCATAGAAAAAAAAATTCCAATTATAATAGGAAAGGACTATTGTGCCTTTTGTTACTAGTCAAAGGAAAAAATTAGTTTAAGAGAAGTTACTCTTTTTCCATTTAAAATTGGTAAATTATTGTACGTACTTATTTCTTATATGAATATTTTTGGAGTGCCTGTTATGTGCTGGACACTGCTAAGTACTGAAATATTTAAAAATAAAGTTTTCATGACCTTTGTGGTTGCAAGGAAATGCTAACTCTCTTAGACTCCTAATGAGAATTTAAATTAATACAACATTTCTGGAAGGCAATATGGAAATATCCTCAATATTTACATATGATTTAATTCAACAATCATGTTTGCAGGAAAAAAGACTATTAGAATATTGTGCAATATGGGTTTTTGTGCACATCTATGTTCTTCTGTTTCATGTGTAATACCTAATGAATTGGTAATGATTAAGAACAGAGAATTGGTTAAATCAATTATGATCCAAACAACTGAAGTTATATAGCCATTAATGTTTGGATAAATAAATGAACTGTGTTATACTCATCTCCATCACCTTTTAAAAAATAATTATTCAAGTAACATAATTGCAAGCATTATAATTTTTTAATATAGCAAAATATGGTGGTAGTTACATGAATTACACATATGATAAAATGATGTAGAACTGGAAACAGGGGATCCCTGGGTGGTTCAGCAGTTTAGCGCCAGCCTTTGGCCCACAGCGTGGTCCTGGGGACCTGGGATTGAGTCCCACGTCGGGCTCCCTGCATGGAGCCTGCTTCTCCCTCTGTCTGTGTGTGTCTCTGCCTCTCTCTGTGTCTCTCATGAATAAATAAATAAAATCTTAAAAAAAAAAAAAAAAGAACTGGAAACACATTTACCAATTATAATTCCTGGCCTTCATAATAGCATAAAATGTCATGGAACCATTGGGAGAAACTGGGAGAGGGAACACAGAAGCTCTGTACTATCTTAACAACCTCCTGTGAATTCATAATTATTTAAAAATAAAAAGTTAAAACAATATAGTAAAATATAAGAAATCAAAGACCTTTTAAATTAAAAACTACAACTTGGATTTTCAGTCCCCTCTTCCACTCATCCCCCATTCCCAAAGGTAACCACTGTTATGATTTTGATGTCCATCTTTCCAAGCCTCTTAAAGTAATTTAAAGTAAATTGAGATAGGCCACGTCATTAAAGTGATCTAGTTATTGCCATAGGCTGAATATGACGTCCCCTGAAAATTCTTATGTTGAAACCTACCCCCCAACGTGGTAGTATTTGGAGAGGGAAACTCCAAGAGGTGAAAAAGCCATGAGGATAGAGCTTTTATGAATGGGATTGGCGTTCTGAAAGAAACATCAAAAAGCTTTCTTCTCCTTTCCATCATGTGATGACACAGTGAGACAATGGCCATCTATGAATCATGAGGTCCGCTGACACCTCAACGACCGGTGTCTTGATCTGAGACTTCCCAGCCTCCTGCACTGTGAGAACTAAATTATCGTTGTTTATAAGCTACCCAGTCTCCGGTATTTTGTTATATCACCCCAAATAAATGATAGAAAAAATTGGGGAAAAAAATGATACTGGGTTTAGATTACTTTTACTTCAATTTGCTATAAACCAGAAAACAAATATGCAGACATATGCCAAGAGAGCAGGTAAATACAGTCTCCTGCTACACTCCAAGATCCATCTGAGGGCAACACTCTTGGAGAACCAGAATCATCACCAAAGTTTGAAATACAGTTTTCAGTGTAGACTCTTGGAAGTGATGATTCACTGATTGAAGCACAGAAAATGGTATTTATTGGATTCAATAGTACAGGCTAGAAGCAGCCAGGCACGCATGTGTAGATCTTTGACTAGCTCTAACAACTAAGGAACTGGACAATTACAGGGGTCGTTGTTCTCCTTTTTACTTCATCACTGGATCTTTATCATGTCTTTGTTTACTGAACCATAATAAATATACCCGTGTACTTTTATGTTCTTTAAAAAAAAGATTTTATTTATTTATTCATAAGAGACACAGAGAGAGAGGCAGAGACACAGGCAGAGGGAGCAGCAGGCTCCATGCAGGGAGCCTGATACAGGACTCCATCCCAGAACCCTGGGGATCATGACCTGAGTCGGAGGCAGACACTCAACCGCTGAACCACCTAAGTGTGAATATGTTCATTTTTTTATGTTCATTTTTTAACTGAAATCACAATAGTATCTTTCCCTGTAATTAGTATTTACAAGATGCTTTCTTTTTTTAACTCAAAATATAGGTTAAAGAAATGGCAGCATTACTGCCTATAAAGGTCGAGTTTGTTCCTTTTAAAAGTGCTCTGTGGAATTCCAAGTTAGGAATACCTGTATCATTTAGCCATTTTCTATAAAAGACTTTTAGATCATATCCAATACTCTGGTATTGCAATTAGCGTTGCAATAAAAAAATGTCCCTTTTTTTCCTCCTCTACTTTGTTTGTTAATGATATATATTTAGGAGGGAAATTGCCTCCTGGAGGTCAATGCAATTTTTGTTTCAAATAATACTGGTAAATTGCTTTCTAAAATGCCTGAATCGATTTATATTCCCTCTTTAGAGTGTGAGGAGCACTTGTCCCACAATTCTACAAATGATTGCTTTTATTAACTGTTTTTATTACTTTTCTAAGATTAAGGGAATTCTTGTTTGAATCTGCATTTTCCTAATTATCTTTTGTTGTTTGCTTCCTTAAGCTTAAAATGTGTTTAGATTTTAGTTTTATATGGCATGAGGTATGAATTAGTTTTATACTACCATATTTTTGTTATAATAATGGCCTTGGCATTTATTGAACTGTTTTTTTCCCATTAATTTTGGTGTGTGTATATGCGTGTATCTCCTACCTGAGCTCAGTGAATAAATTATGAAAATCTGAATCAAATTATGAATACAATTAATATATACATATACACACCTATAATTGGACTTTTTATTCTGTTACTTATTCACTCATAAACCAAGAATTTGCACTATTAACTTCCACAGCTTTATGATCTATTGCTATTTGACAGAACAAACCACTCTTCTCTGTTCTTTTAATTTTTTTTTCATTGCTAATCTTATGCTTTGATGTGAATTTGTTAAACTGTTTGTTGAAGCTTGTGACAATCCTAACTGAAACTACAACACAGACGAATTTAGGGGAGAATCAGCATCTTGATCTTCACGATGCTGAGCTTCCCCTTTTGTAAACATAGTAAAAATTTCCATTTATTTAGGTCTTTTCATGTGCCCTTCACTAACATTTGAAAACTTTCTCCATAATGGTAGAATAAAATTGCTAGAATTTTTAGGCCATCCCTTTGATGAACTTTGAGAGTTTCCGTTTACTAATGTGAAAAAATTAAGTAATATTCTCTTTATTATTGTATTTTCTAATCTGTTTGCCACTATTCACGAGAAAAGTTACTGATGTCTGTCTGTGATCTTGTATCTGGCTATTTTGCTTGACCAACTAATTTAGTCTGGTTAAAAATAAGCTTCTATTTATAAACCAGTCACTAATAAAGGACTATAAAATGACCCCAGCTTAAAAAATATATACCTTCAGAGATATCCTTCATTGAGTCCTCCAGTGAAGAAGCACTTTCCTAATATCTACCCCAATCCGTCTCTGTCATTTATTCCACTCTGTTTTAGACATAACACTCATATCTGAAATTACCACATTTCTTATGTGTCTATCTCCACCCCACCAAATCCTACAATCCAAAATTAGAATCACATTAAAATTATAGCAAGGACCTTGTTTATTGTGTTCACCACTTTATCTCCAGCATTGTGAAAACTATCTGCCACATGGTATATACCCAGTAAGTATTTGCTGAATGAATATATGAATATAGGTTTTATTAAGATTTTATTTATTTATTTATTTATGATAGTCACAGAGAGAGAGAGAGAGAGAGAGAGGCAGAGACACAGGCAGAGGGAGAAGCAGGTTCCATGCAGGGAGCCTGATGTGGGACTCGATCCCGGGACCCTGGGCTGAAGGCAGATGCCCAACCACTGAGCCACCCAGGCATCCCTGAATATAGTTTTAATATTAAATAAACCTTTACCTCCACACCCCTCCTTCAGCAGATGTAATTTCAATAACTTCAGTATCTGGAATTTATTGGTTTTTGTTAGTTTTTACTTTTTAACAGATTTCTTGGAATATGGGAAGATACTTTCTCATTATATATCCATAGGCTCTCTCTGTCTTATAGGACTTCATTTCTAGTGGTGAAACCTGATTTAAGGTTCTAGATGTGCTATTGTTGTGCTTTTCAGATTTTATTTATTTTTTGAGGGAGAGAGAAAGTATGAGCGCAGGCAGGGGCAGAGAGAGAGAGAGAGAGAGAGAATCTCAAGCAGACTCCCTGCTGAGGGCAGAGCCAGATGCAGGGTTCAATCCCAGGACCCTGAGATCATGACCTGAGCTCAAACTGAGTTGGCCGCTTAACAGACTGAGCCACCCACGTGCCTCTCTAAGTGCCATCGCTATAACTAAGCCACCTCCTAAAATTTCTAGACCCACTTTCCATAATGTCTTTCCATACTTGTATTGCCCAAAGATTTAAATATGATTATTCTGAGTTTATTTTCTTACCTGACTCAAGAAAATACTTCTATATAAGTAAAAAGAGATATATTTTGAATACCAT
Source organism: Canis lupus familiaris (assembly GCF_011100685.1). Taxonomy (NCBI): domain Eukaryota; kingdom Metazoa; phylum Chordata; class Mammalia; order Carnivora; family Canidae; genus Canis; species Canis lupus. The sequence continues at coordinate 42,185,953 of NC_049234.1, read as the reverse complement.
CTTCAATTGACTACCTTCATATTACTATATAAATACAAAATTCTCTAAGCCACACTCTAAACAGAAAAAGAAAAAAAAGATCCTAGGATAAATGAATGAGGACGTGATTAAGCTAAATTTGCTTCTGTGAAAGTTAAGCTGAACAAACGTGATTCAAGAAGTGCCTTACTCTTTGGGTGTTCTGCAAAGGAAGGGGGAGTTAAAAACTATTTAAAATCAAGTTCACAGGTGGTAAACCACTCTGAGAATACCAATGGGCATTTATGCTCTGGGATCTACATTAACAAAAGAAGGGCTGGTCAGATAATTAATGCTTTCATCAATTTATTTGTTTTTGCTTGTTTCCTTCACCTAGTTTCCACTCTCATCTTATTTATGTACACAATCACTTAGGCAACAGAACTTGTTGCAGGTCTGCCATAACCGAGGTTCTGGGTTGGATTTGGAGGAGGGATGGTGTATAAAATCAGACAAGTTCCCTATATCTGTGGATCTTGGGAGTTCAACCCACAAACTCCATAATTTCTGATTTCCTGCCTCTCTACTTCTCTTTTTGTTTACTGGTAGGTAAAATTTCAAAGCATAAATGACCTTAAATAGTAAGCTATCTATACGTAGCATGAAAAGAAACTATGCATGATCTAGAAAAACAATTATTCAGTTACCAAACTGCAAATATCTTCCCCCTTCACTACTCATCTCTGCTCCACAATGTTCGGATAAAGCCCTTTGAAATTATGAAATTCCCAGCCTCGCAAATACTAATATTACAGTTAAATTTTGTGCAAATCATTCAACATTCCAGGGTAGGTCCTTTAGAAGTCATTGATGGACTATATAATGTCACAACATGCTATGTATTTTCCCTTCTCTATGTACTTTTTCATACAACTTCTCCATCATCCTTTGTTGAGTTACAGATACTACAGTTAAGTTGCTGTGCCTAGCTGCAGCTTCAAAGACACCTATGGCTTCCAGAATTTATAAAAGACATGATTTTCATAGCACGCTTTTTTTTTTTCCTCCAATGGAAGGAGAAATCATGATCAAAGGTGGAAAAAAATCTACGAACACTTTATTTTGGAACTTATTCCTATTTCCTTTTTTAAAAAAGATTTTATTTATTTATTCATAAGAAACACAGAGAGAGAGAGACAGAAATACAGGCAGAGGGAGAAGCAGGCTCCATGCAGGGAGCCTGATGTGAGACTTGATCCCAGATCCTGGGATCATGCCCTGAGCCCAAGGCAAACGCTCAACTGCTGAGCCACCCAGGCGTCCCACCTCTATTCCTATTCCCATGTTCCTTATTTGTTAACTTTTCCTTTCTGTTTTATATACTAATAAGCATCCCAGACAATACTTCATTATAATATCCAGAAACTAAAATAGACTAGTTCCTGCATTTAAATGATGTATTAAGTCAAATTGATATATTTTAAAAGCCAGTAACTTCATCAAGCATAGCTTTTCAAAATCCTTCTAGAAAATTACACTATACGCAATTTTTTAAAGACAACTTCATCCTGGAAAGCAATATTTTATTAACTAAAGATATTTAAATTTTTAACAAATTATATAGGTAACTTAAAGGATATAAAGAACAAGAGAATAGGTCACCGTATACTCATCAGCCAGCATCAATATTTGTCAAGTCAGGGCTAATCTTGTTTCACCTATATTGGCACCAACCTCCACCCTTCCAAGACTATTTTGAAACAAATCTCAGGTATATTATTTCATCGGTAAATATTCAGCATGCATGTATCTCTAAGACGTATAACATAACCATAATACTATATATCTAAAATAATTAAATATTATTACACTTATAATCATTAAAAATAATTCCTTAGTATCAGCAAATATACTGTCCACAACTGTTCCTTGTAAATTTAATTGGGATTCAAAATTGGGCTCATACATTAGAACTACTAAATATCTCTTAATCTTCTTATAATCTATGTCTCCATCTTATTTTTCCTTACATTTTTATATTTGCGGTTGAAGAATTCATGTTGTCTGTGTTTCCCACAATGTATGTTTTAGTCATTATACTCTTGAAAACTATTTAACATGACCCTTTTTCATCTGAGGCAAAAGCTCTAGAGACTAATGAGAGTATAATCTATTCAAAAATTTTTTCAGTCCTTCAACATGTAAGTAGAAAAAGTAAATGAATAAAATACCCTTCATGGGGGACTAGATGAATAAACTATGTATATCCACAGCATGCAACATTGTGTAGCTTTTTGAAAAAGAAATAAGGAATTCTTCTAAATAGTACTATGTGTGATCTTGCTATATATATTATTAAATAAAAAAGCAAAATACAAATGTATGCAATGTGCTACAATTTATCTCAGTAAGAATAACAATGTATGTGCCTAATTGCTAATATTAATAAATATTTTAAAAATTTTAAAATATTTACATATAATGAGAGAAAGAGAATGGGGTAGAGGGAATGTGAAGACGGGAACTACATTTCTTTGAATAAATATTGTTTCACAAATTTTACATAAGAACAATGTAAATATTCCACTTAATTATAAAATGAAATGTTATGTAAAAAAGCAGTCCCTAAAAACTGAGAATAATATGAAACAAGTGAACCTATATAAATAGTTGACACAAAGTACAAAGAGAAAAAATATTCCAATTATTTTCAAGACATGGTAATTTGATTGTATATTCTTAGTGGGATATACTCTTTAGTAGGAACTGAAAGAATTGGAAAAATAAACCTAAAATATTTTTAGTAATTATATATTTGGTGGTAACATTGATAATGTACTCTGAGAATCTTGGGTTTGGAAAGCTGTCGAAAATACTCTCTCAAAACTCTCAGTAAAAAATATTAATAAAAATATGCTTTCTAATGAATATTGAACACATGACAATTAAGAAGAGAAAGACAAAGCTGATATGATTTAAGCATACAGAGCGCTTTTCCAAGACCTGTCTCTTATATCAAAAGAATAGGAAACTGTTACAATGACTGTGACTCACTATTAAATTCAGCTTTGCAAGCTTCTCTCAAAAATAATCTAAATGAAAGGTATTTCCAGAGGGAATTTTTGCAGGTTGAGGTCTGAAAGTCAGCAGGGGCCACATAACTCCATGCAGGGGAAAATGAATGTGCTGGGGAGGTGACAAGCTCTTTGTTCACGGGGGAAGAAAAAAACTGTGTCATCTAGATCCTAGTAAAAGCCATCCTGCTGGGCAGTAGCTTGCAAGGATAACCCCCTTTGTCCACCCTCTTGGACTCATATGGCTCTGATACACACAATACCAATTCCTATGCAGTCTGTTGCATTGTTTTTTTTGTGATGATGTTACAAACCATTGCCTGAAAGGTCATCCAAAGTATAGTCACACATACACTTGTGTGTGCACATGTGCATACTCGCTCCCTCCCGCTTTGCATGTAAGAAGCCATTGTCTAAACCAGCTTTGAAAAAAATAAAAATAAAAAATAAACCAGCTTTGATGAGTTTGAAGCCAAAGCAAAAATATGATTCAACTTTGTAAATATTAAGAAAGGAAAGACTGTTCAATGGAACAAAGTACTTGTTTAAAGTAAACTGTATTAAAATGTTATTAACCTAATGTTTAATTGCATAATGATATTATCTAATTATGTATAGGATATAACTGCCCTCCCATTAACTAAACAGTTTATGTGTTAAGGAACACAAAACATGCCAACAACATCCTAGGGAAAGTCATTTAGCCTCCCTAAACCTCCATTTCTTTATCCAAGAAAGTTGGAAGAATCCGACAAAGTTGAAAGAAATTCTCTCCAAGATATTTTCAATTCTAGAAAACTGTGAGCATATGATGACCTTTTAACATGCTATTTCCAACATCACAGGCAATGCTTACCCATGCGACGTGTCTAATTTTGGCTTTATTCATGTGTACGTTTAAGATCAGGATTCCAAACATATTTTCAACACATCTTTCTGCACAAAGCCCATTCTCTGTAGCTTAAAAAAAAAAAAAAAAAAAGGAATCAGAAAACACATATCTTGCCCTGAAAGATTCATAGAAGGGCTGTTGGGCAGATAAAAGTAGCTAATTTTCAATGCTCTGATGCAGTATTGCTATCACCCTGGTAAAGACAAAATACTTTCTCACAATAGGGGAAACTTTCATGTGGAAAGTGACATTTGAATTGAATCTTTAAAGATGGAACAGTCTTGGGGGCCTGGTTGGCTCAGTGGATTAGGCCCCTGCCTTTGGCTCAAGTCATGATCCCAGAGTCGCAATTCGAGCCCTACATCGAGCCCTACATCGAGCCCATGGGGCCCCATGCTCATCAGGGACTCTGCTTCTCCCTCTACCCCTTACTCTACTTGTGTTCTCTCTTAAATAAATAAAATTATTTTAAAAAAAATGAAACAGTCTAATAGTCTCCTATATGTTTCCAAATAAGTGTCATAGTTCCATAAGAATGAGTACTGCTTCTTATTAGTTTTTCTTTTCCAATGTTGTACATACAAGAAGCTAAGATGCTTTTTATTTTGCATTCAATTGAGAACAGAGAAATTCTAAATCATAGAAAAATACTTGAAAGAGGTGAAAAAATAACAGAACAATCTCCAGATGCTAAGAATAAAATATTTCAGACCCTCAAAAGATGTTATCATAGCTTGAAAAAACTCATAAAAATTCAGGAATCTTTCAACTTAAGCTGAAAATATCACTCGTAGCCAGTTCTGGTAATAAATCATCTTAATAGTATGTTTTAGTTATTAAATATGACCTAATCTCTTTAACAAAGATTAAGTCTATTTCTTATCTGATTCCCTAAGGATATAGAAAAAAAAAAAAAAAACAATTGGCCACACTATGGATGATAATCTCTTATACACACAGAATAACAATAAATTTTAAAATGAATATAGTGGTGGGAATGGATGTCAAGTACAATCTCAGAAATATGTACCAGAAATATGTAAAATTTGTTTTTTCTCTATCTTAATTTCAAAACTAAGCTCCTATATTCCTGATATATTAGCTGGAGCCTGAAACTGCTACTTTTGTAGTTAAAAAACATTAAATGTGTTGAATAAAAGCTGTACCATATTCATATAGTTTTCCCACCAATCTTTACTGTTCTTCCTTCCAAATTTCTTACAAAAATATTAAAAAATTAAAACAGAAAGCTTGTCATGGCTCAACTGCCAGAGAGAATAGTTGCTTTAAAAAGTATCCCTAAACACTGAAAGAGCAGGGATCCCCAAATCAACAATAAATACTTTGCAAATTTTGGAAGAGTTTGAGTCATTTTTCCCAATTACTACGACTGTATGATGCCCAGTTATTCACAGTGTGAGTGAGGATTGAAAGTTTATTATTCCAGAGGGCCTGGAGGGATCATATGGCACAGGAGACCATCAATGAGCAGGAGCAGTTGAAGCCAGATCCACCCCCAGGAGGAGGTGCTTACCAGACAAAGCAAGCAGGAGGCAAGCTGGCAGCCCCAGGGCAGGGCCCACCGTGCAGGCCCCTAGGCTGGCCCTCGCAGCCATGGTAGGGTGACCCTGCTCTTCCTCTTGTAAGGTTCTTACTGCATTTAAAATGAACAATTTACTTTCAATTCTTCTCCTGGCTTAGTCTTTCTTTAGTGAAAAAAAAAAAATCCTCTTTTAAACTATGGGCTTCAAAGTACTAAATGACCCTCCCAAGGAGAGACTGTAACTCTCTAAGTATCACCTACGCAACCAGAGGGCAACAAACCCCTGGAAAAATCAAAGTCAGTAATACCTACAATTTCACAGAGCCTTTGTGAGAAAGTTGATGATTAAATGAATAGAAGGGCTCATTATTTCTATTATTGATAGAGCTGTGAAGGGTCACGTCCATTATGCAGGTGCAGAAGAGAAAGGGAAAAAAAAATAAAGTTCCACTAGGCTTAAATTTAGTTCATGGTGGTGATTTGGGACATAGGTCGATTTAATATCAAAACCAAATGATGTTTAAACAACTTATTTCTGGTTTTCATATGTTTTCAAATATACATATTTTTTTTATTTCTGGTTTTCATATATGTTTTCAAATATATATGTTTTTAATCATAAGACAGAGAAAAATATCCAAATCACTGCAGATTTATTCCCTAACATGTTGGGTTATTTCTTAGTATATGTGAAACTCAAGTTTACTCACTATATATATACTTTGAGACAGACTGACAATAACAACCTCATAAAAGGGAAAATGTTTTAATATGTAATAATACTATTTTTTTATAATAATATTATTTAATGGGACCTAAGAGAGACCTATTTCTCAATGCATTCTCTTTAGAAAACCTAAAAGTAGTGAACTTCAACATATCATACATCCATGCCTAGGCTATCTCTTTGATGATTTAACCAACCATGACAGGGATTCTCAAGCTTTAGCATGTTTCAGAGTCACTTGGAAGGCTTGTAAAAACACGGAGTCCTGGGCCTCACACCAGATTAAGTAGGTCTGGGGTGCACCTGATAATTTGCATTTTTGGCAAATCCCTGGTACGTCTAATGCTAATGATCCAGGGACCACATTTTTGAGATGCACTGAATGGGAAGACAGGATCCCTGTTGGTTTCAACCTCTATACAGAGGTAATTAAGTGTAGAGAATCTTGATAATCACTGGCACAGGATGAGATCCAGGCAGACAGAGATCAAAATGGCAGTTTTCACTTTAAAAAGAGCTATTGAAGATCTTTGCAGTAACAATGGATTTCCTATTACTGAAGACAAACTTATCTTCCCGGCCGCAAGTGCCCTAGAAATCTACCCATCTGTCCTACTCCATCTTCCTGTCCCCACCAATGGACGGGATGTTTCTTAAAATGTTGATGGAAAGAATTATTATATGACTACATCTGCAAATAATTCCTGACAGTACGATGCTTTCTGGGGTGAATCTATCCTTCTAAGACCAAAGCAGAAAATATATGTGATCAAAGCAGGTAGTAGGTGACACTTAATGCATGCAACGTAATTCCTGCTTCTTCCACAAGCCAGATGCAGTGCACAAAAGGTCCACATTCAGAGTGACTGACTTTTGTCAGAAGTACTAAATAATGAGTTTTTACATTCTCAGGCCAGTGTGATGTTTTTCAAAATCACTCACACAAACGTAAGCGAGCTCAGGCTTCTTGCAGTGAAGCATCAAATTCAAGGCTAGCAAAAAATGTCCTTCTTACACTGATTATCTTGGAAACCTTAAAGATACGGATAATTGAGAGTTTCTAAGGAGAAGATCCCTGTCTGAGCTTGCGCTGCCATAACAAGACATCAGCCCGGGCAGCTTAAACAAGACAAATGCATTTTCTCACAGTTCTGGAGGCTGGAATCTTGAGATCAGGGTGACAGCCAGGTCAGATTCTGGCGACAGGTCTCTTCTGGCCTGCAGATGGCCACCTTCTCCCTATGTCCTCACATTGCAGGGATTGGGAAGGGGTGGGGAGGAGGAGAGGGATCCTATAAGGGATCTTATAATCCCATCATGAGAGTCCAATTGTATGACCTCATCTAAAACTGATTATCTCCCAAAGTCTCCATCTCCAAATATGAGAACATGTGGGCCGAGGACTTGAACAGATATGAATTTGGAAGAGGACAAAATTCAGTTCATAGCAAGCCCTAAGGTAAGAAGAACATCCATCTCCTGACTCTTGGTGGTCTCTACAACCAATGTCAGAATTGTAACAGGCAGATATATGGCCTAGCATAATTTATGACAGGGGGTGGTGAGGACCACACCCCCCTATATATAAAAGTCTATATATAATTGTCCTTCCCAATGTCCATCTCACAATGTAGGGGCTTTCCCAAACATGGTGCTTTTCCTTTAACTCGGACCAGTCATATCTCCAGCTGAAAGCTCTGCACTGGACTCTAAACCAAGGTGCCTCCCTACCATCTCCACTTGGAGGCATAATAGACATCTCTAAGATAGTATAGCCAACATAGCTCTTAATCTCTACTATTTTCACTATCTCTGTCAATAAACTCCGTCCTTCTAGTTAAGTCCTCAACCTTGGTTTTCTCTTTAACTCCCCTAGTTCTTTTACAACCCACACTGCATCAACAAATCCTGTCCATACTGGCTTCGAGGTAGATGTGGAGTACATTCATGTCTCACCACCATCCCTACCACACTGGTTCTAACCTGGTGTCTCCTTATCCAGTTAGGTTGCCTGCTACAGCCTCCTCACTGGGCCCCCTGCTTCTGTGCTGCCCACATTCCCTTCAGCCTACGTTCACCTCCACAGACAGAAGGAGTCCCTTAAAACACGGGTCAGATGGAGCCACTCCTCTTAAATTCTTCCATCCACTCAGTGCAGTAGTTACTTGAGGCTGTTGTAACAAATTACTACAAACTGGGTGACCTGAACCAACAGAAACTTATTCTGTCCCAGTTCTAGAGGCTAGAGGTCTGAAATCAGATAATCAGGAGGGCCGTCCTTTCTCTGAAGGCTCTAGGGGAACATCATTCCTTGTTTCTTCCTAGTTTGTGGTGACTGCTGGCAGTCCCTAGTGTTCCTCGGCATTAGCTGCAATCACTCTGAACTTTGCCTACATCTTCACGTGGCTTTCTCTCCTGTGTGTCTCTTTGTCCACATTTCCCTCCTCAGAAGGACACTAGTCATTAGATTAGTGCCCATCTCCTCCAATCTACTGTGACCTTAGTGTAACAGGATGATGTTTGCAAAGATCCTATTATCAGACAAGGTCATATGCACGGGCAGGGGGAATTACCACCTGAATATTTCATGGTTGTCCTTGGGGCAAGGGGTGCTTTTCAACCCACAGCAAAGTAAATTCCAAAGTCCTTACAACACAAGTCTCAATCTTTTGTCCTTCAAAGTGCGATCTCTAGAGCAGTAGAAACAGCATCGCTTGGAAGGAAGTTTGTGTGGAATATAAACTCTCTCTAGACCTCCTAAATCAGAATCTTCACTTTAATATGACACCCAGGTGATTTACATGCAGATTAAAATTTGAGAAGCACTACCCCTCGAAAGGACCTACCTACTTTTCTGCTCTCCTCATCAGCAATTCCCCTCCTCCCACCTCTCTCCATTACTCTGCTTCAGTCATAATGGTCTTTTAGTTGTTTCTGAAATGTCTAGAAAACTCCTTCTCCAGATGTTTCCATAAATTATTCCTTCACCCGCTTCAGATCTTTATGCAAATATCACCTCCATGTAACTTTTCCTAGATACTCTCTTTTACATGAGAGTATCTCATGTAAACCCCATCCCTCTTTCTTGCTTTATTTTTTACTGCAGAACTTCTAGTCATCTAATATGCTAAATATTTTACTAATTTCATTTCATTGTTTATTGTTTTCTCTATCAACTCAGATATAAGCTCCCTGAGTTTATATGTGTACTGATGTGAGTTTATTATGTGTATTGCTGAATTTGAGGCTCTTGGAATGGTACAGGATACTCAATAGAGGTCACTCAATAAATATGTGTGAAATACGTGAGTCTCTAAGTTTACTATTTATTTGCCCATGCATATTATTTACTTCTTATTATTTGAAATCAACTATATTTTATGCTTCATATAATGCTTTTTTTTAAAAAGACATAATAAGACTTCTACAGGTCTATCACTTAGAAGGTGAAGATTTATAATTTACCAAAACATTTGTGAGCCAGTTTGTTCTTATGCTTCACTAACTCTCATGGTAAAGCCTCCTTTAGCCCTAGAACACACTGTCAGAATAAATGTTTTTTTGCATCCTGAATTTATTCCTTTGGAGCTTCACAGGATGTTCCCTTTCCCTATGATACAGAAATATGGTCACAAAGTGAGCACAGTATCAAGCCTTTCTGATATTCCGTCCCCTTTCATTTTATTTTCTTTCCATTTTCATCTTTTCAAAATGAGCACTCCTAGCCTCTCTAGTCAGTCCTACTAGAATGGGCCTTCTGGGAACTACTTATTTCCACAATCGTGTTCTTCTCTGTGTGTGTGTGTATATTCATATCCGTATCTATATATGTATAATTGGCCTACAATGTTCTATGAGTTTAGATGTATGACCTGGTGGTATGACAATTCTATACTTTACTCAACATTCACCATAAGTGTAGTCACCATCTGTTACTGAACAATGTTATTACGGTATTTTTTACTATGATCCCCATGCTAATACATTTCATCTCCATGACTTATTTCATAACTAAAAGTTTGTACTTCTTAGTCCCCTTTATCTATTTTATGCATGCTCGCTCGCACTTACCTCCCCCTTGGCAACCACAAGTTTGTCCTCTGTATTCGAGTCTGCTTTTCTATTTATCTCTGTTCATTTGTTTTGTTTTTCTAAATTCCACATATAAGTGAAATTTGTCTTTCTCTGTTTGACTTATTTCACTCAGCATAATATCCTCTAGGTCCATCTGTGTTGGTTGCAAATGTTAAGATCTCATTCTTTTATATGGCTGAGTAATATCTGTGTGTGTGTGTGTCACATGTTATTTTAACTAGAATCGCACAGAGTTATCAATGCATGGCAGAGAGGGAAGAAATGTTTGACACCATCCCTCTTCACTTTTCATTGAAGGTTGATGCTCCATTTTATTTGCATGTGTGTGTGTGTGTGTGTGTGTGTGTGTGTTTCCTAGAAAAGGAAATGGAGTCTTTACCCTCAAAAAATGTATTATTTAGCTGGGGAGACAGGACTTCCGATTAGGGCATTTTTTAGTTTCAATTTTGATTATCTCACCTTTAGATATTTGAAAAGACCAAAATGCTGAATGCTTATGGATTACAATCAGTTATGACTGGAAAACCATAATAAATGAATATTAGTTAATTATCACCTACTGAAGAAATGTTTAAAATGAGTATTAATATAAATTAGTATAAATTAATAGTATTATAATATAGTATAGTACAAATATCATAAAATTATTATAAATAGAAATAAAATTACTATAAATTTTATTTTATTTTATTTTATTTCATTTTATTTTATTATTTCTTCTTATTATTTTTTTAGTATAAATTTTAAAAAGCAAACATGCCAATAAAGTTTAGGTCCCTGAATCTACTGATTAGATATGAGTAAAAAATTTAGTGAGAATTAATTCCTTATTGGTTACACAGAAATTTATGGTTTGGAAAGACTAAATAGAACCTAAACAATTTAGGAAGACTAAGAACTTTTCAAGGTATAGAGAATAACCTCCTTGTTCAGACAGTGCTTTGAGATACAGCCACCCATTTCTTCTCTCTTTTAGAACAAGCTTCCCACTTGAGATCTTAAAAACCAATAGCCACAGGGGTGCACGGGTGGCTCACTTAGTTAAGTGTCTGGCTCTTGATTTTGGCTCAGATCATGACAGGGTTGTGGGATTGAGTCCCATGGCAGGCTTCCCACTCAGTGGAGAGTTTGCTTAGATTCTTTCTCTCCTTCTCTGTCTGCCCCTCCCCCCCCACATATGTGTGTGCATTCTCTCTCTCTAAATAATAAATCTTAAAACACACACACAAACACACACACACAGCCACAGAAAGAACTAGGGGACTCAATGTTTAAATTTCAGCTTTATGCTCTACACAATATTGGGCACTTACATATACTATCTGATTAGTCATAGCAATACTATAGAGTACAAATCATGCTATTAACTCAATTTTAAGGTGAGGAAACTGAGGCCTAGATAAGATGTTGAATAATACTACACTCAAATTCATACAGCTAATAATGAAGAAAGCAACAATTTGATTTCAGAACTTTTCAATTTTTTTCTCTTCCAACGCTATTTTATTTTAAAATAATTTGACTCATAAGCAGTTGTAAAAATCGTAAAGAGAATTAATGTGGTATCTACAACCAGCCTCCCCTCACAATAATCATATCTTACTTACATATTCATAACAGATTGCCCAAACCAGGAAATGGACATTGGTACGATACTATTAACTCAGGTTCAGATTCTAATCAGATTTCAAAGGTTTTTACGTACGTTTACGTGTGCATGGCATACTGTGGTTCCAATGAAGCAAAGATTCATGTAACCATCACTGCAATCAGGATATGAACTTCTCTATCACCACAAAAAAGCACCATATTCTAGTCCTAGGCAACCACCTATCTGCTCTGCATCACTAGAATTCTTATCTCTAATTTAAGACCTTTTTTGAACCTAAAGTCCAGGAGACTTTGAATGCCAATTTTTTTTTAGGCATTCTTTGCATTCTCCACAAATGGTATGCCATGGTGCATTTTCAAATGTGCATATACATGTATAAGTGAGCTAAGGATTGAACATGGATTTAAATACACAAAAGTAAAGACTATTATATACTATCATCACTATAACCCTATTTATAATTCTCTTCCAAAAAAAAATAAAAATAAAAAAAATAATAATTCTCTTCCAAAACTAGTGGTAGTTTTCATTTTATTGAAAATATCTGAACTTCTGTCATTACTGAATAAAACTGTGTTTAAAATTTTATACATAGGGCTGAATTTCACATTTTGTTCCATAGTTTTAAATGATGTTAAAAAAGGTATTTTTACATTTAAACACATCTGAGGCAAAAGGTACAAATGATCTCATAAATAAAATATGATCCAGGGGATTGCTATTTTTCCATTTTTGACCGCCAACCACCGTTAGCCTTTAATAATATGTACACTCCCTGTAAAATAATGATTTCTCAAGAGGCAGTAAACAGAGACAGGTCTTACTTATCTAAGCAAATTTTTATTAAATCAAAGTCATTTTTGTCACCCTTTCTTTTTGTCCTAATCTCAGGTACTTCCTGCCACTCTGTGACACACTCCCCTGTGACACAACATCCCAGCTGTACACAGTGTCAGGGTGCCTCTAACCACTCCTCCCTTGAGGTGTTAATAGATCTTGCCTCAGTTAAACTTTCTCAGTGCCTGGCTTCCTATCAAATTTGCAAGTCCTCTTAGGTCCTTGAAGGGCAATGCATAATGCATTCCCTGCTAATTATCTGAGGGTCACTAGATTAATATTTTATCACACCAGGTGAAGTATCCTTAGACCTAACAATACAAAAATTTCCAATTATGTTACTTCTCTGTATTAAATTCTGGGCCTAGTTTGAGGACTCTATCAGAGCACTGGAAATGTTAGGAACAGAAAATGGCACATGTCCCAATTTTAATTGAACTCTGCCTGAAATCACAAGACAGCTCATCACTACAGAATGCTTTCCAAGTAATAAAATACACGTGTTATTAAAATGGAGCCTTGCTATAACCCTATGTGACAGGCAGGACCAATGTTATTATTCACAGTTTACAGATGAAGCAGTTAGGTTCAGTGGTATTAAAAGATTTGTCCCAGGTCATTGATTTATTAAATAACAGACTAAGATCAGAACCAAGTTTTAAACTTGTATAAGACTGCAAAGAAGAATCAAGTGAATTATAAAATTTTCTTACAACAGCATGACTATAATTGGCCATTCCATAATTTCTTTAATAATAATCTAATATATGGCAAAGTGGATGTGACAAAACTAATACGATCTATTGATTAGATATGGGTAATATTTGGGGATTTTTTAAGGTTTGTTTTACTGCTTTGCTACTTTAAGTTTTGTCACAATAAAAAATACTGAGATTCATGTGTTTTCTTGGTATGCTCATTAAGTTAAATACAGCAACTTCTTCCACATTATTAACTAAATTAACTCCTTTTAATAATTATATTTATTACTATAGAAATATCTCTTCAGTATGCACCTTTTGCAAAGTGATTTCTAGGTACTGGGATTGTAAGAGTAAGCAAAATGTTGCCCCTATACTCATAACATTTATATTATAGTGAAAGGAGGTAATCTATAAATACACAAATAATTTGAGAATATTTATGCAGTACATCTGCCAGCAACAAGTACTGGGAAAAGAAATAAAGCCAAGCAAAGGGATAGAAACTGATGGGAGACTGCCCACTTTGGGTGGAATGGTCAGTGAAGGCCTCTCTGAGTTGGTGACATTTGAACAGAGACCAGAATGGCACAAGAAACGTGAATATCTGAAAGAAGATCTTTCAGGCTTAACAGCAAGAAATAAACAAACAAACAAACTCAAGTGGGAACTGATTTGATACGTTTGAGGAAGAGCAAGGCTGATAAATTAGGATCAGACTGAATGACTGGGAGAAAGACAGAAATCAAGGTAAGGGAAATAGCCAGGTTGCACAGTGTACTTACCTGTGGCATCATGGGCCTTAGGATTTTGCTCTAAGTCTGATGGGAATCCATTAGAAGAGCTGTGTGTTGAGGGGACAGGTAAATTCTGCTGTGATTTAGACATTTTAAAGTTGTAAAGGGTTTCCCATTATTTGAGTAGAGAAGTGTATTCGTTTTCTAGGGTGGCCAAAACCAAGCACCATAGACTGGGAAGAAAAGAAAGAAGAAAAGGAAAAGAAAGAAAAGAAAAGAAAAAAAGAAGGAAGGAAAGAAAGAAAGAAGAAAGAAAGAAAGAAAGAAAGAAAGAAAGAAAGAAAGAAAGAAAGAAAGAAAGAAAGAAAGAAAGAAAGAAAGAAAGAAAGAAAGAAGAAAGAAGAAAGAAGAAAGAAAGAAAGAAAGAAAGAAAGAAAGAAAGAAAGAAAGAAAGAAAGAAAGAAGGAAGGAAGGAAGGAAAGAAGGAAAAAAGTGAAATAAGTCAATCAGAGAAGGACAAACATTATATGGTCTCATTCATTTGAGGAATATAAAAAATAGTGAAAAAGAATAAAGGGGAAAGGAGAAAAAATGAGTGCAAAATATCAGAAAGGGAGACAGAATATGAAAGACTCCTAACTCTGGGAAACGAACTAGGGGTGGTCAAAGGGGAGGTGGGCAGGGGGTGGGGGTGACTGGGTGATGGGCACTGAGGGGGGCACTTGACGGGATGAGCACTGGGTGTTATTCTGTATGTTGGCAAATTGAACACCAATAAAAAATAAATGTATAAAAAAAAGAAAAAAGAAAAAGAAATTTAGTTTTCACAGTTCTGGAAGCTAGATGTCCAAGATCAAGGTGTTTTCAGGTTAGGTTTCTTTTGATATCTCTTTCTTCATATAAATGACCACCTTCTCCTTGTGTCTTCGCATCATCTTACCTCTGTACCTTGTGTGTCCAAATTTTCTCTTCCTATGAGGATGCCAGTCAAGTTGGGTTCAAACCCTCCCAGAATGACCTCATTTTAATTTAATTACCTCTTTAAAGATCCAATCTCTCAATAAAGTCACATTTTAAGGTTCTGAAGGTTAAGATTTCAACATATGAATTTTTGGGGAACACCATTCAGCCCAGAGGAATAAAATTCAATGCAAGGATTAAAATGGAGAGGTCATTTAGAAGGCTTAATGTACTAGTCAAAGGTAAAATGATGCTACTTGGACTACACAGAGGTCATGAGAATTGTTCATTGAATAAGTTATATAAAAAAAAACAGAATTAAGTGGCTCACCAATATTATTTCATGAAATCCTCTAACAGCATTTTAGGTCTGCTACTGTTTCCCCCATGTTGACTGTAATATATACATAAGGTCACACAGCTAGCAATTCAGGAGCTAGAACTCAAATGTTAGATGTGTCTGATTCCAAAGATCACACTCGATACTCTCTGGCATGCTTCATAAAGGTTCAGTGTTATCCTCTCAGAAATATTTAATAATACACGTGTAGAAATTATCTTAATTGGAAGGTCTTTGAGCATAGAATCAAAAGAGTGCGATTACACATTCCTTCCTAAAGAGATTTACCTTGCCTTTGTACAGAACACATATTAGTTGTAACTAGCCTTGAATGGAGGCTTCTTGTTTCCTAGCCATTTATTTAGTCTCTATTACTTATTGGGCTCTGTACTAAATTCTTTGAGGAGTCAGGAGAAATAGCTCTATTTACTTTGAAGGAATGTCCCATCATGTTTAGAAAGATGATATGCACATAAAATATGGCATTTGCTGGGTATCAAATGAGTTAGTTGACAAATAGTACTAGAGGACTTTAAAAGTGGGAAATGACTCCAACTTTGGAAGAGTAAAAATGGATGAGGCTTAACCTCTAAGAATCTGTAAAAATCCAATCAATAAAAAAAGCAATGCCTAATAAGTCCAAATTTACAAAAGTAGACAACTGTATTTTCTTTTCTGTCTAGGTAAGAAAACATCTTCTCGTATGAAATCCTGTACAAAAATTCATCCTAGAGTTTAGGCAAGAAGGATTGCTATTATCTACTCAGAGAGCATCCTGTGTTTTGCCTCCCTAGCAGTCCTCATAGTTATATTTTGTTGTTTAACACCCGCATCACTGTTAACTGGCAAGCATCATTAAAGCAGGGACAGATAAGATTTGCTCTCATTCTTTTTTGACTTCTCTAGCACATAGAAAATATTGTGGGCAAAAAGTCAGTAGATTAGGTTAAAAGTCATAAAAAGTAGCAAGAATGGTAATCAAATAAGACATTTGTGAAAAAGCAAAGAATTTGGAGATTACTTTTGCAAGCCATAAGAAAATATAGAGGGTGCCTGGGGGCTCAGTCGGTTTAGCGTCCAACTGTCCAACTCTTGATTTCAGCTCAGGTCATAATCTCAGGTTTGTGAGACAGAGCCCCATGTTGGGCTCTGCACTGAGCACAGAGTCTGTTTAAGATTTTTCTCTCTCCCTCCGCACCTCCCCTGCACATACACATTCTCTCTCTCTAAAAAAAAAAAAAAAAAAAAAAAAGAGAGAGAGAGAGAACAAGAACAAGAAAATGAAAATACCAGATAATATTGTACATCCTATTTTCTAAGATTTTTGTTTTCTGTTATGGCTTCACCAAAAATAATGGATGACTTCTCATATTAATAAATAACATTGGTATTAAGTCATCATCATTATAATGGCTATCTAATACTTTATTGCATGATTCTATCATAATTCATGATAGAATATTCTATAATAATATATCTATGAATTTCAATGAATTCATATTCATAATGCCCTATTGTTTAACATTTAGTCTCTGATTTTTTTTTTCTGATTCTTTCTTTTTACAAAATATGCTACATTATACATGGTCGTATATGTGTGGTCCTTGGTAAATACTATCAGGATTCCCTCTAGAAACTATACAGCAAAACATCCTTGCATTTCAGGAAACAAGAACAATTTCCATATTCTGAGACTTCCTCCACTTTCTGGTTTGCAGGATTTTTGTTGTTTGGTTGGTATGGGGTTTGTTTTTTTTTATTTTTTAAGTAGGTTTTGCAGCATTATTTAGTATTCAGTGGTCATGGATATTTGAAGAATAATTTCTCTCTTTGAAAGTATTCCTCCAACATCTACAAACAAATACCAGCGTGTTCTCTCTCTGAAGGAAAACACAAAGCAGAAAGGAATTAAATGCTGCACAAATTCCGAAACTATGGAAATGTAACAATAGAGAAAACAAGTAGAAAGTTTTTAAGCCATCCGATGACTTTAGCAGCTGGTAGATCCAACCATGCCTATTTTTGCACAGAATGAAAAAGACACAGCAGGTTCCTTTGGAACATCAAACTGAGAAAATTGACTACAGCTTTAACAGCCTTAAAAGAATTTTTTGGCAGAATGAATAAGTATGCATAATTGAGAAAAATACCCCAATCTGTAGGGGGAAAAAATAGATATAAAAAGAGGCTAAACAAGAATGTTGCTGCCTGTTCTTTTCACAACAATCTTCCACCTGTCTCTGACTGCTGTATTTAGGGAACAGAGATTTAGAGCTATAAAAGAATAGGAAGTGGGAGAGTTTAGGATGGAGGAGTCTGGGGCTGTGTAAAGAGCACAAAGGATTTAGAGGCAGGAAATTTGACTGACAGGCAATTATGGGTGAGCTGGGAAGTCTGGAAGCCTGGTCTTCTTCCCCAACTCAGCTACTTACTTATTCTGGGACCCAGGGCAGAGAATGTCTCTCCTCTCTGGCTCCGTTTCCACATCGTGGAGAGAATATCACATGAGTGGCTCACTTTCTTAGTGCCTAATTCATATTACTTTTTCATTAAATATCAGCCATTATTTTATACTATAACTAAACGTGTAAACTTAGGCAAGTCACTTCACTTTTTTGTCTCAATTTCTCCAACTGCAAGATGAATCACTTAGACAATGTGGTAACGTGAAGTCACCTACGTTTAAAGGTCTATGCTCCTATGAGAACAATCACAAAAAAAAAAAAAAAAAAAAAAAAAAAAAAAAAAAAAAAAAAAAAAAACACTGGAGGCTACTATCAGAGTTAGTTTGGGGATGATGTGAACCCAACAAAGTGAATATAAATGAAGAAGCCACGTAGGGCGGAAAAGGAGAGAAGAGAAATTAGAAAAAGTTACCTTTACAAATAGAGAGGGGTTTTATATTTACATTTATCAATTCATACCACACTTACATAAAATTATATATATTACATAAGAATAAAGCTACAATGGGGCACCTGAGTGGCTCAGTCAGTTGAGTGTCCGACCCTTGATTTCGGCTCAGATGATGATCAAGCCCACATTGGGCTCCATGCTTGAGATTCTCTCTCTCTCTCTCTCTGCCTCTGCCCCTTCCACACTCTCTGTAAAATAAGTAAATCTTAAAAAAAAGAAGAAGAAGAAAGCTACTACAAAAGAATCATTTGTTCATTTCAAGAATAGTGGGTTTTCCCCCCCAACCTCCTTTCTTCCAATGTAAAGAGTTCTCATAAATGCGATCTGCAAACATTTAATGGTCCTTATGGTTTTTTTTTCTCTTAAGTACAGAATACTGTAATTTCAGAACATAATTTTGTCCATCCTAAATATAAGACCATGATTCATTTGAAATTTAAAAATGGCTCCATGTCGCTGGCTTTTAGTCAAGTTATAATTTCAACTTTAAATAGATGTTTCTTAACTTTGAGTTTTAGTTTCAAGGAATCCCTAAAAAGCACAATTTTTTTTGCATATGTAACAGACATCTTTTTAGGAAAAGGTTCACAGCATTCAGAAAGATGCTCAAGGGCAACTCCTTTGCCAAAAATGTTAAGAATCATTGATAAACTGAACTATTTCTTTTAACTATGACCATAGTTATTTACTGAATCATCAGAGGCTGTCCAGTGCCTATCAGAGTACACACCAAATAAATATTATAGAATTAATAAATTGAATAAATGATTAATATTACTTGGCAAAGGAGGTCTTCCTTGACTGTCCTGTATGAACTAAATCCCAGATCTCTCATAATCTCCATTATTTTTCTCTACAGCACTCATAGTTAATCTGATATATCATATATTTATATATACCGTCTGATATACCACACACCCACACACACACACCATCTGATATACTATAATTAGACACATGTAAGTCATCTTTCTCCTACAATTAGAATGTAAGCTCTATAAAAGCAGGTATGTTGTATGTTTTGTTTTTTCACTGCGAAATTCCCAAGGCCCATATACGCACCCAATAAATGGTTGTTGTATGGATATTTAATCAGATAATTCACTTTACCCCAATTTCTTCTCTAAATTTTTTGAACTTAGAAGTTCGAATCTCTCTTTTACACATCAGCTTTCTTTTAACTTCTAGTCTTAATATCTGTCAGTTGCAAACTTAATGAGTATATTTTCTGCCCGGTTCAATAATAAAAATCTTTCAGCAGAATTGGGGTAAGGATCTATCATGCCACCTCTAGCTGGATCTAGATATGTGTAATAAGTTCTTTGATATCAAAAATCCATCACTTTTGGGGGTGCATGGTCAGGCAACTGACTCTTGATTTTGGTTCAGGTCATGATTTCAGCATCATGAGATCAAGCTCCGCCTCAGGCTCTGTGCTGAGTGTGGAGCCTACCTACGATTTTCTCTCCCTCTCCCCACCTCCCTATCATGTACATAATCTCTCTGTTAAAAAAAAAAAAAGGAAAGAAAAAGAAAAAGAAAAGAAAAGAAAAGAAAAGAAAAGAAAAGAAAAGAAAAGAGAGAGAAACAGAGAGAGAGAGAGAGAGACCTGGATGGCTCAGTGGTTGAGAGCCTGCCTCTGATTCAGGGTGTGGTCCTGGAGTCCTGGGATCGAGTACCACATCAGGATCCCCTCAGGGAGCCTGCTTCTCCCTCTGCTTGTGTCTCTGCCTCTCTCTCTGTGTCTCTCATGAATAAATTAAAAAAAAAATCTTAAAAATATATGTATGAGGACTAAAGGTAGGTGGAAGGAATGGTTAATTTTTCTGTTTAGTATGTGGTAGGGACTCTACTTGGGGCTTCCTCATTTGTAGCTTTATTCTTTATTTTCATGCTAATAAGAGCCTTATAAAACAGATACTATATCTTTATTTTTTCAGATAGTCAGAAGCTTGTATTTGAATTCTTTCATTGCCAGTACTGATTGTAATCTTAAACAATCATTCTGAGCTGCTATTTCTTTATAAATAAAAAGAGGAACATAGCACCTAATGCCTTTTAAAAGAGTGGCAATGAAAATTTAATGAGAATATGTATGTGAATTTATGAGCTCCAGCTATTATTTTATTTTATAGTGTACACATTTGGACTTTGAAAATCAGCGTTATTAACCTTGAGCACAACAAAACTTGTCAATATGTAGATCATATTTGTTGCTCTCTCCATTAAAAAAATTAAGGTATAAACAATTATATATTGTGATTACCCAATATAATCACTGGAAATAGAAACTACTAAAGAATACAGAGGAATCTATAATACTCAGTTTCCTTCTTCAAGCCCTTCACTCAAATAATTGATTAGATACTTCAAATGTGTATATCAAGACCTTCCTTTAGAGGAATGTCTATGTCTAAACCTTATAAAGTATACTTTAATATCTTAGTTTTGGGGTGTGAAAACTAAAATTGAGTAAATGAACTTGCTCAAAGTTACAATTACAGGTGAAGATGAGATTCAAACCTATATCTGTCAGAAATCAAAATCCATGTTTAACCCTGAGGCTCTTCTATGCTTTAGGTTTTTCTTGGACCTTCCCTCTCAATACAAGTCTAAAGTTTCTCAACAGCCTGGCCATGGAACATTACTGGGTATAGAATTTCCTAAATTAAACTTCCCACAGTTTACTGATCTAGTAGGTTTTTAGTCAGTGATTCTTAAATCAGGCAACGTACAATCTAGCAGATAAAAAGGAGCTCTGAAGAACGGTACAAGCAAAAGATTTTTATAGGCCAAGGTGAGCAGGAACAAGGAAGTTATACTTGGCATTTGCTGATTGGTTACAGCAAGGTAACTTCCCTTATATGAAGCAAAATGGAAGTCTGGGAGCCAGGTCAGGTAATGTATGCTGAGCAGGTAACCCTTGATTGGTTGATCTAGGCCTCTCCTTTCTGGTAAAGCAGAGCACAGAAAGTTAAGTTTTGGTTTAGTTTAGCATGAGATATTCCATCTTTTTTTTTTATTATTATTTATTTATTTATTTATTTATTTATTTATGGCTTGGGGACAGAGGGAGGAGGAGACAGAGATACTCCAGCAGACTCCCCACTGATGAAGAGCTTGACATGGGGCTGGATCCCATGATTCTGAGATCACGACCTGAGCCAAGAATCAAAAGTCAGACACTTAACTGACTAAGCCACCCAGGCATCCCGAGACTCCATCTTGAACCTAATCTGTTACGTAACACCTATGGCCTTTCCTCCACATAACAATGACTCCTTTCAAGAAAAATTTATCTTTGTTACTCTGAGGTAGCACTCGATGAATGTTCCACAGTGGATGCTGTATTCGTCAGCTAGGATCCGCTGTAACAAAATACCACAGACCAAACAACTTGAAAGGACACTGTTGACCTTTTCCAACGATAAACTCATCCTCTTTAACAACACACTTTTGTTTCTGATCTCCTTAACCCAGAAGATGGCAGACAATCAACCTAAAGTGTTTTAACACCAAACTGATATTTCTGCTTGATTCTGTTGTCTTTCTCAAGCCTGGCATGAAAACAATCATGAAATTCTTCAGTTCTACTTCCTTATCATGTCTCAAATTATTCCTATTCTCTTTATTACTGATGCCAATATGGTAGTCCATAACTCTGCTTATTAGAGGTCTTCAGACCAATCTCCCAACCTTCATTCTCCTCTTTACCCCCAATAACCATTTATCAGGGAGGACTTCTTTAAAAATGAAAACCCAGGTGACTTTATAATAAGTGATGTGAGACTCCAGCAATTTCATTTTCTGCCAAAAATCCCACCAAAACAACAATAAAATGGAGTGAAAATAATATTTGATGAAATAATAAAATCACAAATCATATAATATGAAGAATAACTGCCAAAGAGACTAAAGTTTGTGAAATTTAAACTTATAAAATCTAGGGCTTCAACATCCCTGTAATACAAAGTTTTCAGGGAAAAGATTATTCTAAAGTAAGTGAAGATGCCTAGCAAGGCACTAAATTTATTTTACTTGGAATTAATGAGAGAAGGTTAACAGGTTAATGGTGCAATTCTATTTTGAAAAAAGAATAATAAAATATTAGATATGCAAATTATATCTTTTTACAGGTGGGCCATAGAAAAAGCTGGAGACATCTCTATAATTACCCAGTTTTACGATGAATGTCCTGGGTAAACTCATTATACTCTAAATGGATGGTCCTTATTTTCTCCCTTCCTACAAAGTCATAAACAGGATCTCAGGAAAAGCAGGGGCTGTCCCGAGAAGTCCCCCTCTTTTGGGTTTGTGGAGCCAACTCCAATGTATGGGAGAGGGTGGTTCCACTCACACCAACAAGCAATGCTCTGGACCCCAGCTGTGTGTCCTACAACTCAAATTGGTTCTGACACAATCCACCCAGAGACAGCATCGGATTCCACAGGGTAAGGGCTCAGTCCTACAAGTCTGCCCTCCTACCCCAACTTCAGACGCCAGTCACACATGAGCCCAGGTTGTTACCTGTCCTGCCCAACTAGCTATAAATCAGAGGTTCCCACAACCATCTTCTTTGGTCAATCAACTTGCTAGAGTGGCTCACAAAACTCAAACACATTTTGTTTACTGATCACCAGCTTATTATAAAAGGATATAACTCAGAAACAGCCAAAGGAAAGAGAAGCAAGATACTGGGAAAAGGCACGGGACTTCTCTCCAGGCAGGTCACTCTGAGCACCTCCACGGTCCTAGTACCCTTGTCCCTTTGGGTTTCTATGGAGGCTTCATTATGTAAATATGATTGATTAAATCACTGGCCATGAGAGATTGATTCAACCTCTCGAGCCCCTCTCCCACCCTGGACATCTGGGGGGTGAGACTTAAAGTCCCAACCTTCTAATCAACTGGTCAGTTCCCTGGAAAACAACCCATTTTTACTTGTAGTCCCAAGTCGCCTCACTAACATAACAAAAGACACCCTTACAGTTTTCCCCACTTGGGAAAGTCCAAGAGTTTCAGGAGCTTGGTGCTGAAAATGAGGACAAAGACCAAATATATATTTGATCCCTGAACTAAGTTTCATATCATAGCACAACAGAAAGACTGCACTGATTTTAGAAATTTGCAGTTGTACTAACCTCTTTGCCAGCAGGTTATCTTTGTGTTAGAAAGGGGAAAAATTCTAAGTCACAAGAAGCTCTGCACCTGCCAATTTTTGTTATCTAAAGAGAATGACGCGCCAGGAGAGATGAAAAAGAAAGAAAAACAAAAAAAGCAAAAACCTGCATGGCTTCCTTCTAACTTTCAACTTACAGGGATCTGAATCAAGTGTTGATGAGAAAGTTCCCACAGACCACAGAAGGAAGCTCAAGCTGTCTGTGATAACTGCTCATTCTCCAGGCATATTTTGCATTATTTATGGAAGAATAAATTATCTGATCTCAGAAGGACAACCTCAACTCAAATACAAGTAGTAATTTAGAAACATCTATGTAAAATTAACCATACAAAAAAAAAAGTCACAAAATAAAAGCAGTTCAGGAGATTTTGAGAAAAAAAACTTGTACATAACTAATAAAAATGGTGGCTAGCAGTTTTTGAACTAAAACATGACATAAAAGAAAACGGGACATCTATAAAAATAATAACTTAACTTTAAGCTGTAAGATATTAAGAAAGAAATTCCACAACAGAAGACATTCAAACAGTGGGATAGTTATTTGGCCAGCAAAAAAGGTGTGGGGAGGGGACTTCGAAAAACAAAGGTAAAAAAAATGTATTTATACATATTCTGGATTTACATGTGGCATTTCCAGCATGACGGTCTCATTTTTTTTTTCCATGTCCAGTGACAGTCACCAAAAAAACGTCTCAAGACCCTGAGCTGGGGCTGCACGGTCTTTTTTTAACCTACTCTTGACAGTTAACACATCATTTCCATTGCTTACTACTGGTCAAGAGCCACACGCCAAGTCTGCAAAGATTCAAGGGGAACAGACGTAGATGGAAAGCTAGCAAGGTCAGGACCGTGTGGGATGAAAGGATGCTTTTGGAAAATACAATCTGCTGCTGCAAGATACAGAAGGCCCACCCAGAATTTAAGTTTTTCACACATGGTGGACATTCATCAGCTATGTTTTACAGAGACAATGGAAAAGCATTACTTAAAACGAGTCATGTTAATGGAGATCAGTTAGAGAAGCTTCTACTATAAACTGATGACTCCATTTTTCAGAACAAAGAGAATGCAATGGAAAATATTTAAAATTAGTAGGTTGAGTCACAGAGATATAAGTATTTCCTTTAAGGTACAAATGCTACCCAAGGGCGTCTGGGTGGCTCAGTCAGTTAGGCGTCTGCCTTCAGGGCAGATTATGATCCCGGGGTCCTGGGATCCAGCCCCACTCTGGGCTCCATGCTCAGTGGGGAGTCTGCTTCTCCCTCTGCCCCTCCTCCCTGCTTGTGCACTCTCTCATTCTGGCTCACTCTCTCTCAAATAAATAAATTTAAAAAAAAAGATACAAATGCTATCAGCTACCACCAATAGAGCTCAGGATAATATGATCAGACAGTGAAGGTTAAAGAAGATTAGTTGTATAATCAAATGGTTAAGATTGAGGAAGCTGGAAAGAAATAAGGGCATGCACATTACTTTATTCTAGAGTGTAGAGTCCATAGATAATGTCTAAAATGACTACATTAAGATCCAGTATTCTCCAGAGCACACAAACTATGTATATAGTAAATTCCCTAGAATATTGAAATAGAATATCACCATGTATTTGTATCTGGAATATGAGAGAAATGTATTTTTCATGCATCTAATATAAATATCGAGAATTTTACATATAAAAATTATATAACAAATTTCATACCCATTAAGATCATGTTTTGGATTTTTTTCCTTTTTTTTTTTTAAGATTGTATTTATTTATTCATAAGAGACAGAGGGAGAGGCAGAGACACAGGCAGAGGGAGAAGCAGGCTCCCTGTGGGGAGCTCCCAGAGGGGAGCCTGAGCTAAGGGCAGATGCTCAACCACTGAGCCACTCAGGTGCCCTGGATTTTTTTTTCTTACCTATAATGGATATGATCAAAATATTTGAAGATTGCTGATAAATAGCTGTAAAGTAACCATTTAAAGATTATAAAGCTTAAAACATACACACATGCATATACACCAAAACATACATAGTGAGAAATTTTTTTAAAGGCACAATAAAGGGACACCCTGGGTGGTTCAGTGGTTGAGCATCTACCTTTGGTTCAGGGCATGACCCTGGGCTCCTGGGATTGAGTCCCACACATTGGGCTCCCCAGAGGGAGCCTGCTTCTCCCTCCACCTATGTCTCTGCCTCTCTCTCTGTGTGTGTCTTTCATGAATAAATAAATACAATCTTTAAAAAAAAAGGGCACAATAAAAAATATGGGAAAAATAAACTATAGGCATCGGTAGAAATTTTCCTGACATTTTAAGAGGTAAAAAAATTCACTTAATAAACAAAAAAAAATCTCTAAAAATGGCTCAAAACAAAACCCTAGGATACAATACATACAAGTGATGCAAAAACATTTAAAATGAGAACCAAGGCTTACTTACCAAGCAAGATTTAATTCACACTAAATTCCAGTGCATTGATTTTTTAGTGGCCACTTTATAATTTTAAGGAATTTAAGCCACAAAAAACATACCATAAAACTTTATGTACAAAAAAAAAAAAAAAAACAACTTTATGTACCAAAAATGAAAGTATGAAAAGGTATAAATCATAAACTGCAAAGAATACAAAGTATAAAAACATATTAATAATGAACCATTCAAAAATACTCTGAGGCAACTACTGCTCAAAACATTGTTAAAAATTTACAAAATATCTCAAGAATCGAATGCTTTAAAAATCTAACTATATTTATGGCATATAACCAAAATTCTAATCAGAGGATGATATAGTTAAGTAGGTAATTTATAAACAAAGAATGAAAATAAAATGAGTTAGGGCCACCTGGGTGGCTCAGGGGTTGAGTATCTGCCTTTGGCTCAGATCGTGACCCCGGGGTCCTGGAATCGAGTCTTACATCAGGCTCCCTGCATGGAGCCTGCTTCTCCCTCTGCCTGTGTCTCTGCCTCTCTCTGTGTCTCTCATGAATAAATGATTTTAAAAATCTTTTAAAAAATAAAAAATAAAATAAAATAAAACGGGTAAAATTCAGAACTTTAAGAAACACATCACTGAAGCCAAAGGAAAGCAGAACAAAAAATTGGTGAAGCAGAAAGGAGAACTTAATATTTTTTAGATTACCCCAAAAAAGTAAATAATCCAAAAACTGATTCTGATGAGAAAAATCAATAAAATAACTAGAATAATTGAGCTTCAGAAAAACTGTTTAATAAAAAAAAAAATGTTGGGGCACTTGGGTGGCTCAGTAATTGAGTGTCTGCCTTTGGCTCAGGTCGTGACACTGGGGTCCTGAGATCGAGTCCCATGTCAGGCTCCCTGCAGGGATCCTGCTTCTCCCTCTGCCTGTGTCTCTGCCTCTCTCTCTGTGTGTCTCTCATGAATAAATAAATAAAATCTTTAAAAAAGAGTCAAAATCCATAAAGCGGGAGAAATTCACAGATACAAATCCATTATAAAATCAATTACTTAAATTAACCACCACTATAAAATAAATTTGAAAAGTGAAATTATTATTTTCCCATAATATAAACTAAAGGTTACCTGATATTAAATAGCAATTTTCAAATTCTATTCTAGAGAATCTAGAAATTTGAGAATATCAAGTAGCTGTCCCTTAAGCAAGCGTCAGGCCTAAATAGTTACATAGTCTCCTTGTACTTTGAAAGAAGAGAAAATATTAATTCCCTCTAAATTGATCCAGACCATAAAGAGAAGTTAGCTCACCAATCTACTACGAGATCAGAATACTGATCCCAACCCAACAAAGGTTAGTTATATTCTGAAAAATAATCAGGCTAATTTCATGATTAAAAAAATGAATAATATATTAAAAATCTGAAATAGAAGATGAGCAAATTATTTTTTTAAGATTTTATTAATTTGACAGAGAGAGAGAGAGCACGCAGTGGGGGGAGCAGCAGGTAGAGGTGGAGGGAATAGCAGGCTTCCCGCTGGGCAGGGAGCCCAATGGAGGGCTCGATCCAAGACTGGGATCATGACCTGAGCCGAAGAAGGCAAACGATTACCAGACTGAGCTATCCGGGCTCTCCAAGATGAGCAAATTAACACCGGTAATGTATAAAATAGAGAGGCAAATAGCTCAATATTAGGAATTCATTAACAGAATTTGTAATATTCATTAAAAAAATGAAAACCTTACATTCACCTCCTTAGAAGCCATAAAGGTTATACGTACACTAATAAGAGACTGGTTACATAAATTATTGCAGAGTCATATGGGGGAAATGTCTGCAGTTATTAGAGAGATTAAGCGAGGGTTAGAGATATTCCAAATTTTGCATTACGTACTGTTAAGCGGTTTGAGGAGCAGCGCTGACTACAGAAGAACATGCATAGGATAATTGCCATTCATAGAAAATACAATATAAGACACTTTATCCAAACAGCATTTCCTGACTAGAGGAAGTAATCCCTTAATGGGGTAAATTAAACTACATAAAAATAAAATACTTCTGTGTAAAAAAAAAAAAAAAAAAAATTTACTATTGAGTCAAAAGAAAAAAAAATACCTGTGGAAAAATTTTACAATGCAGGATAAAAGGTTTCCCGACTATATCATGAGTTTTTTTCAAGAATCAAGAAGAGGCCAAAACTGGAGCACCCGTGTGGCTCAGTCAGTCAGGTTTCAGCTCAGCTCATGACCTCAGGTCTCAGGATCGAGGCCTACATGGGGCTCCCTGCTCAGAGGGAATCTGCTTGAGGCATCTCTCACAACCCCTCACCACCCTCCCCGCCCCACACTCTCTCTCTAAAATAAATTAATACATCTTTGAAAAGAAAAGGCCAACACTGATGTGAGAAACTAAGAAGAAAGGAAAATTAAGTTTCCTTGCTGCTTACAGCCCACTCACAAATCCTTCAAACAGGCAGAGGGACCTTCCTGTAGGCTCTCAGCTGCCTTGGTGTCAATACTTCACTAAGGGTGAAATCCTAGCCCAAACCCCAGGATCCTATGAGTCTACCTTAACATATAAAATTTCATTTGGAAGTTTCCATGATCTCTAACACCCCTAAGCTACATGTTGGCGATCATCCCTCAAGCCTGTGACCCACCGATATATATCTGAGGGGCCTCATGACCATGGTTTTATTAGACGGTAATAAATGACCATTTCCTAACAATAGCTAGCCCCCTCAAGGTTCTAGAAACTTCTTTCCAAAATTCTTTAGTGAATTGTGACATCTCTAACCCCCTCCCAACCTGAAAGTACACAATCTCCACCCCTTAGCTCTAGTGCAGCTCTTTCTGACTACAGCTCTGGTCCTCATGCTTTAATAAAATCACTTTTTTTTTTTTTTTTTTTGCATGAAAGACATCTCAAGAATTCTTTCTTGGTTGTCGGCTCTGAACCCCAACATCTTTCCTACATTGAAAACTATACAATTTCTAAAAGTGGGCACAGGACATGAAGAGGGATCACAGAAAAATCATCAGCTTATAACCCGATGAAGAGATGCCCAGCCTTGCTCAAAATAAAAATCTTGAGAAAAGAAGGCAAAAGAAGTCAGAATGTTAAGAGTTTAAATTCTTGGCAATACGCAAAGTTAGGGAGGGTATAAAAAATATCCAGGGCTTGAATAAGCTGGTGGAAACTGCTCAGAGGGCAATTGAGAAAAGTATGCAAAATTAAATATACAAGTAGTGTTGAAGTTTCACTTCTGGTAACACATTTGACAGAAAAACCAACATATGCTTGCGGAGGCAAGTTACTGGAACCTTCTACCCATGGGGGCCATGCTGGCGTCTCCCAGCTTGGTTCACCGTCCCTGCGATCAATCATTCTCATGTCTCCCGTAGCCCCGTAGAGCGCTCAGCTCCCTGCATCACACTCACCCTATCCTCCCACCATCCTTCCTTCTGCTTTTTGAATTACTTGAGGGCAAGAATTGTTTCCAGGCGATTGCATTTCCCTCTAGCAAAAATTAAGGGCTTCAAGAATACTTCTTGAATAAATACTGAGTGAGAATAATGTGGGTAAGAAATGAATAAAATGGGTTACTCCATCTCTGGCAAGGAGACCCTATATGCCACTTTTTAATTTTTTTTAATTTTATTTCTTAATTATTTGTTTGTTTATTTTTTATATGCCACTTTCAATGTCCAAACAACTCCTAGTCCCCCTTGGCTCTACTTTGGAGTGAGGACTATGCGGGTGCTGCCTTCTAGCTTCTGCGTTTCTTCTTCCCTTCATAACAGCACTGGGGACAAGGGCTCCTTGCTTCTGACTCCTACGTGTTGCACTTGCTCTTAGTAGATGCCTTTTCTCCAGATTTCCTTGCTCCCTTTACACTGTGTGTGAGGACTCTGATGCCCAGGAGGAGGTGAGTTCCATGCAAGGTCGGCCCTCAGTGCACGGGCCACCCCCCTAGGGCAGGCCTATCCACCAAGCGCTCCAAATGCTCCCCAGAAGGCAGGTGGCGACTGCAAGGAGGGGAGTGTGACCCAGCCAGGTCGGGGGGGGGGGGGCACTCGGGGACCATAGTGAGTAACAGGGATTTGGGGAACAGACATAAATATGTGAATTTAAAGACACATGTCCACAAAAGTGCAGAAGAGTTCATGCAGAAGTGCAAATGCTGGAATGAGTGATAATCATTAGGATGGACTCTCAGGTAGGCCCAGCCCCAGAGGAGAATTACTAATGGGACATCCGATGACTCAGTGTCAGATCCAGGAGGAAGATTCACACTCCCTCATTCTTGGCCAGAAAGCAGGAGGACTATGAAAGGCTCCAAGTGGACACACGGGTTTTGTGCGCCTTCTCCCTGTAGTTGTCACCGGTAGTCACCTGGCCATGCCACTGAGTTTCCTGGAATCTGTGAGAAAGCAGCCCTTGCCAGCTGTAGAATGGAGACCCCCATGCCAGGGCTCAGCAGAGGGTGCTCTGGGGTTACGCAGGGGGCCCCGAGACAGCACAGCACAAGGCATATCAAAAACACAGCACCAAAAACACCCCTTCCACTTTGTCGTTGTGCTGTGCACTCCCATAGCGCTGAGAGGGAGAAGCTTAGAAGGCTGGTGGAGTATTTGAGCTTCATCATATGTATGGACGGGAGTCTTTCCAAATCAGGCTTCCTGGTGAGCGCTCTGGTTTCCAGTAGGTGGACAGTAGTGTCTTGTGCCAATAAAATTTCCCCCCAAATCCTGGCCAACAGTCTCAGTCTTATGTTAAGGTTCCCTATGACTCATAAGAAGTCACGGTTACAGCCAAAGGAGCAGGAGATTGCAAGGTCACTAACCAATGGGTGGAAGGTCAAGTTTAAGGAAGGTATTTTGAGCCAGATCACGAAGGCATTAATGCTCCCCTCATCTTGACTTAGCTTTAGACCAATTTCTTCCCGACCCTAGGTCCCTGACATCCTTTCCTAGAGCATTTGCTCTAGAAAAATTACCATTGTGAATTCTTTCGCTGCCTCTTGGAAAGGTATGTAATCTGCTCCCAGCCTCTTGCTGGTTTTAACATCCAGAGACTATC
Organism: Canis lupus familiaris; assembly: GCF_011100685.1. Classification (NCBI taxonomy): domain Eukaryota; kingdom Metazoa; phylum Chordata; class Mammalia; order Carnivora; family Canidae; genus Canis; species Canis lupus. The sequence goes on along the minus strand of NC_049234.1, from coordinate 42,154,883 downwards.
TTGCCCAAGGACCAGGGACCCACCTCCTTGAAATGTAAGTATCAAAGGGGACAGTACCCCCAACCTTTAGTTAAAGGATGGGAGCCAAACTCCCATGGTGTTTCCCAGTGAAAGAAAAACATTTTGTAAAGTCAGGAATAGCTCATTGGGCTGGACATATCCCACTGATCAAACTCCACCCTACAGTCCTCCAGTACGTCTTCCACTAGATCCCCCCCCGCCCCCGAGGGCTTAAAGAACATCCCACCTTTTTTTTTTCTTTCCAGGGGAGTTGATATCAATCTCTCTTTCTCTTACTGAATATGGTTTAGTGAGTAATACAGTCTTTGCCAAGTGTTGGTAATATATCAGAATTATTTCACACCTTCCAAAAAATTCAAAGTTTGTAAGTGATTCATTCATACAGCTTGTGGTAACTAGAAATAACTTAATGGCATGGAGATGGCCTAAGATATCTGGAGTAATTGCTGTGTAAAAGGGATGGAATGAGATACTCTGGAAACATGGATTATGAAAATTTTGTGTATTAACAGATTTCTAAAAATAATAAAAGTGTCAGTGAACATCAGAAAGCTGCTTTAGTTTTGACTTGTAAAAAACATATTTAAAATTAGAATTTTGACGGCTTGGCAGCAAATTATACACTAATATACTATATCTCACGGAGGAAAATGTATTCTTAAATATGGAAAAGTATAAGATCAACAAGAATTTGAACTATAATCTTACCATCATTAATTTAAAAATGGAGCAGCCTTGACATTTAGAACGAGGTCTCTCTGTTCCCTTTTGCTTTTGACTCTTAGGTATGAGTTTTTAGTATGTGTTCATTTTGCTATTTTTCATTTTGAAAATAAAATGAATATTATATTTTCTTGTGTTTTTTCCTTAGATTTTTTAAAATTTCGGTGTAGTTAATGTTCAGTGTTGTATTACTTTCAGGTGTACAATATAGTGATTAAACACTTCCATACAACCCCTGGTGCTCATCACAAGCACTCTCCTTAAACCTCTTCACCTATTTTACCCACCCCCAACCCACCTCCCCTCTGGTAACTGTTCTATATAGTTAAGAATCTAGTTTTTGGTTTCTCTCTTTTTTTTTCTTTGTGAATTTGTTGTTTTTTTTTTTTTAATTCCACATACGAATAACATACAGTATTTGTCTTTCTCTGACTAGCTCATTTCATTATACTCTCTAGATCCATCCATGTTCCTGCAAATGGCAGGATTTCATTCCTTCATTCTTTTTTATAGCTGAAATAATATTCCATAATCTACCTATCTGTCTATCTCACCTCTTCTCTATTTATTGATCTATCAGTGGACACTTGGCTGTTTCCATAGTTTGGCTACTGTAGATAACGCTACAATAAACATAGTGGTGGATATATGCCCCTGAATGAGTGTTTTCATGTTCTTTGGCTAAATATGCAGGTATGTGAATACTGGATCACACAGTAGTTCCATTTTCTTTTTTTTTTTTAAGAGAGGGGAAGGGAGGTGGGGAGGAGCAGAGGGAAAGGGAGAGAGAGAGAGAATCTTAAGCAGGCTCCATGCCAAGTGCAGAGCCTGACGTGGAGTTTGATTTCACAACCCTGAGATCATGACCGGTGCAGAAACCAAGAGTCAGACCCTTCACCGACTGAGCCACTCAAGCACCTCTCTATTTTGAGTTTTTTGAGGAACTTCCATACTGTCTTCCACAGCAGCTGCACCAGCTTTCATTCCCTCCAACAGTGCACAGGGGTTCCTTTTTCTCCACATCGTCGTCAACACTTATTGTTTCTAGTGTTTTTGATTACAACCATTCTGACAGGTGTGAGGTGGTATCTCATTGTGGCTTTGATTTGCATTTCCTTGATGATAAGAGATGCTGAGCATCTTTTCACGTGTCTGTTGGCCATCATCATGTCTTCTTTGGAAAAACATCTGTTTCTTCTGCCCATTTTTTACTTGGATTATTTGTTTCTTTAGGTGTTGAATTGTATACATTCTTTAAATACTTTGAATACTAACCTTTTATCTGATATATCATCTGCAAATATCTTTTCTCAGTAAGTAGTCTGTCTTTTAGTTTTGTCAGTTGTTTCCTTTGCTGTGCAGAAGCTTTTTATTTTGATGTAATTCCAACAGTTTATTTTTGTTTTCATTTCCCTTGCCTCAGGAGCCATATCTAGAAGGTTGCTGCTATGCTCAGTGTCAAAGAAATTACTAGCTGTGCTCTCCTTTAGGATTTTTATGGTTTCAGGCATCACATTTAGGTTTTTAACCCATTCTGAGTTTATTTGTGTATTTGGTGTAAGAAAGTGGTCTAGTTTCATTTGCATGTTGCTGTCCAGGTTTCCCAACACCATTGTTGTTGAAGAGACTGTCTTTTTTCCCATTGCATACTCTTGACTCCTTTGTCAAAGATTAATTGATCATGTAGTTATGAGTTTACTTGTGGGCTATTTTGTCCCATTGATCATTTTTGTACAATTACCATACTGTTTTGGTGACTATAGCTTTGTAATATAACTCAAAGTCTAGAATTGTAATATCTCCAACTTTGTTTTTCTTTTTCATGATTACTTTTGCTATTCAATCTTTTGTGGTTCCCTACAAATTTTAGGATTATTTGCTTCAGTTCTGTGAAAGATGCTGGTAATATTTTGATAAAGATTGCATTAAATGTGTAGACTGCTTTGGGTAGTCCAGTTTAGCAATATTTGTTTTTCCAACTCATGAATATGGAATATCTTTTCATTTTTTGTATCATCTTCAATTTCTTTCATCAATGTTTTATAGTTTTCACAATATAGGTATTTCACCTCTTAAGTTTATTCCTAGGTATTTTATTATTTTTTAAGAAAATGTAAATGGAATTATTTTCTTATTTTCTCTTTCTGCTGCTCCATTATTAATGTATAGAAATGTAATAAATTAAAAAAAAACAGCAGCTGGTTTTTTGAAAAGATTTAAAAAAATGGTAAAACTCTAGCCAGACTCGAAGAAGAAGAAGAAGAAGAAGAAGAAGAAGAAGAAGAAGAAGATCAAACAAAATCACAAATGAAAGAGGACAAGTAACAACTAATACCACAGAAATACAAATGAGTGCAAGAGAATATAATTAAAAATTGTTTGCCAAATTTGGGCAACCTAGAACAAAATGGATATATTCCAAAAATATATATATATAACCTATATAACTGAAGCTGAAGAAATAGAAAATTTGAACAGACTGATTACAAGCAATGCGATTGAGTCAGTAATCAAAAAACTCTAAATAAACAAAAGTCCAGAAGGCTTTACAAAAGGACTGGAAGGCTTTACAGGGAAATTCTACTAAATATTTAAGGAAGAGTAATACCTATTGTTCTCAAACTTTTCCAAAAAATTAAAGAATGAAAACTTCCAAATACATTTGATAAAGCCAACATTACCCTGATACCAAAACTAGGTAAAGAAAAAAAAAAAAGATAACTACAGGTCACTATCTCTGATGAACATACATGCAAAAAATCCTCAACAAAATATTAGCAAACCCAACCAACAATACATTAAAAAAACATCATTCACCACAATCAAGTGGAATTTACTCCTGGGATGCAAGGGTAGTCCAATATTTTCAGATCAATTCTCAATCAATTACATCAATAAGAGAACCATATGACCATTTCAACAGATGCACAAAAAGCATTTGACAAAGTACAACATTCATTCCTGATAAAAACTCTCAACAGAGTAGGTCTAGGGGGAATATCTCAGCATAATAGAAGCCTTATATGAAAACCCACAGTGTACATGATATTCAATGGGAAAAAACTGAGAGATTTCCTTTTAAGGTCAGAAACAGGAAAAGGATGTCCACTCTCACCACTTATATTCAACATTGTACTACACATCCTGGCTACAGCGATCAGACAACAAAAAGAAAAAAAAAAAAGAAAGAAAAAAGAAAGCACCTAAATTGGAAAGGAAGAAGTAAAACTTTCATTATTTGCAGGTGAAACACTATATATAGAAAACCCTTAAGACCCTACCAAAAAACTACTAAACTGATAAAAATTCAGGAAAGGCACAGGATACAAAAATCAATGAATATAACATTCTTTAATTTCTTAGTATTTCTAGGACATCAACAAAAGAATAAATTTGCATGGGGATTAAGGATTCTCTTGTGTCCTAAATTCTAGCCTCCTTGACGAAAATAAAACTTGATTAATTGTTAAAGTAAACCATTTCTCATGTGCTGAAATGCTTGCGATGTATTTCATTAGTTCAAGCACCAAACAACATTTCCTCCCACAAAATATAAGAACAAAAATATCTAGCATATATAATTTACAGATTAAAGAAAAGCTTAGGGGAAAAAAATGCCATGTCCATGAAGAAAAAGATAAATCAGTTTTTTTTTCTCGTCCAAATAATACATTGCTTTATTTTATATAACATATCACTCTTCATTTAAAGATTTTAATAGCAAAAAAATAAAAATAAAAATAAAGATTTTAATAGCTGTTACTACATGATATTACATTTGGCTTCTATACAATATAATATTCAAATTACATTTCAAAATCTTTCAAGAACATTATGAGTCATGGGCCTTTTGGTTTATTCCAGTTGGCCAACTTTTCATGCAATGCAAGTACTAGCTAGGACACAGCAGAAACTATTTTGTACTCTTTTAAAAAGGATGTTCTCCACATTCAAGCAGGGTCAGTCTGACCATTTGAAGATAAATAGACACAGAGGTGAGTGGGTACACCTCGCCAAATAGCCTGAAACATCTGTTCAAATAACCCATTTTCCACTTTCATTACTCCAGTCACACACTCTAATGGTGTGTTACAGATGCTGCAAATTTTTTAGTAACACTGTTCTGCTAACTTCTTTTGTAAGTATCACTGCATAATACATTGCTACTCTGAATTTTTAAGGTTTGCTTTGGTTTAAAAGGCACAGTTATAGGTATGCCTCCTGCTTGCTATTGTATCAAGTAATTTTATCAAGTTTATCTCTCTCTCTCTCTCTCTCTCTCTCTCTATATATATATATATATATATATATATATATATATATATATATATATTGCATTTTTTCCAGATTATTTACCAAGCCAAGACTTTATGCAAAATACCTTTCAGCTTGAATAGTTTTACATGATGATATATCTCAGAAATTCAACTACCTTAAATCTTGATAAATGTGAGGTTTTAAATTGCCTTGGGTCTTTGGAATGCATTAATAAAAAACAATTAATCAAGCTGTCTAAACATCTGTATTGCATTTACTCACAATTGTTGTTATAACTCAGGAGCTTAGGGTGAAGCACGCACTGAAGATAATAAAAAGTCATAGTGTCATTACAATAGGATAACCGGGCAGGTTGAGATGTTTAAATGGGCAAATCCAAGATGATGTGGACAGGTGTCAATGATGGAAAAAGTGAAATTCAGGAGAGGGAGTGGTAGTAGAGAATGAGGATTGATGAAAACCAATTCTTGAAGACAAGGTGAGAAGAATCAGTATCATGGGTGGCGCATCTATTTGTAGAAAGAAAGACAGGGGTTGAAGGTAGAGAGTATAGAGTTCAGCTCCAAAGGGGAAAGAGCTGTCAAGAACAAGCACTGTCAGGTTTCTAGAAAACCGGCTGTAACTCACCGTAGGATTCCAGACACCAAGACAAATCTGAATAATCTAAAGAAGTAGGCCCCAGGCTCCCTCAGGCTGATTTGGCAAAAGTGGTGTAAAAAGCAAATGAGGGGACGTTGTAACTTACACTTAGTACTTAAGGGCATCTAGGGCTTCCTCTGTGATGACCAGTTCAGTCACTGCACGGTGACATCCGGACCTCAGTTAAAAGGCTCAGGCTATTTTCCAGTCGAGTACAGAAGCCAGTAAGTGTGTATGTCTCTCCCCACCTCCATTGTCAGGAACTTTATGGCAAAGTCTGAAAGTGCCTAAGACAGGAGTAATTATTGGAAGTTGGCAAATGCTAGAAATCAGAGCTTTTATTTTTTTTCCTTTCTTTTCCCAAACTGCCTACTGTTGACCACTTAGCGGTACACCCCGCTACCTTCTACAGAGGTTCACCTCTCCCAGTCAGAATTAGCTCAAGACCCAACACTAACAATGAAAGTCTTCATCTGTGACTTCAGTGGAGAGGGACTGGAATGAAAGATGCAATCTTTTCCCGCCCCCTAACTTCTGTTTTGTCACACCAAAGTCAACGAGGAAATCCACAAAATAATCATTGTGTGTCACATGTGATATATATTAAAAAAAGCAATTACAAAACAATCAGAAAAAAAACTTAAATCTTGCTAATGTTACTATTTCACAAAATAGCATGTATCTTGTTAAATTACTAGACAGTTTGCTTAGAAACATAATCAAGATAATTTCATTTACTGTATCTTAAAGATCGACAATCCAGGAGCCAATTTTTTTTTCTTAAAAAAAAATGTCTTTTAAGAGAAAACACAGTTAATAACTTTAAACCACTATTTCCCCATGTTTTCAATGAAACTTGCTTACTAGAGTCTCTGAGATTAAAAAAAAAAGATATGTATGGTCAAATATATTTGGGAAATAGAATCTGTATGTTTTAAGTATTAATACAGTTAAAGACAACCTCAAAATCTCAAAGCACAGTTACAAAAATAAGTGGATGTTCTTTGATGTCAGTTCCTTCCTAGTCAGTTGCAGGGCTTTTCCATGTCTTCGTCATTCGGGGACCCTGGATTACAGAGTAGACCCTGCCTGAGACATGCTGGGCTAAGCCGCTGACAGAGTGGAAAGGGGGAGCATGGAAACATATGATGTGTCCTAAACTTCTGTTCATAATAGCACATATCCATTCAAATTTCTTTTCAGCAAAACCAGGCCAATGGAATGGGAATCAAAAATCTTCTTAAAGGACGCCTAGGTAATTGGGACAATAATACAATAATACAATCTAATTCACATACTACACTATAGCTTCCTCTTTAATATTCACATGTTTTCTTAACGTTTTCCAGAATTTTGAAGTAAAAAAAAAAAAATTAAAGCATTTAAGATCAACTCCCAATTGCAGTAGAAGCATGCTGCCATTTATCAGAAGTTGCCACGGAAAAAAAAAAAAAGAAGTTGCCACGGTTTCTAAGAGATAATCATGACCCTGGATCATTATTATCTGCACACAAGATTAGAATTTCCATGGCTACATTAATCATCCATGACTACATCAATAATCCAAATTTCATCCAGAAGACCTGATTTTTTTCTTTACATTAGGAAAAAAAAATGTGAAACTTTTTCCTTTTTAAGGAAACCTGAAGTCACCTAGCCTACCATGCCTCACTTCACGGAGACATTTAATCAACACCCCAAAAACTATGTCCTCTAGAATTTTGCTGGTCCCATAAAGTTACTTGCTTGCTTGGTTTTGATGCAATGTCCCCTGTTGCTCTCTCTTTCAAAATTTCTTTCCTCTGACTGCTTTAGTACTTGCCTCTATCTTTAACCTCTTGACTGATATCCTTTCTACCTCCCCTTAACTCATTTGACTTGAAGATACTTCTCCTTGATGTCATCTGTTCACACCCAGTGCTATTCTTACCTGCTAAGCAGGTAGAGAGATGGAGGCTGCGGAAATCACCTCCAGACTCATTCGCCAGCAGAGTTCTGGTTTAGAGTCCAGTGATGAGAAACAGGTCTATGACATGTGGAAGCTAGAAGATCAAGGAGGTTGGCATTCAGATGACTGGATATGAGACGTATCCAGAGGAGTTGGTGCTTCCTTCTGTTAATCTCCTAATTTGCATCTGCAACACCTAAGATGATTAAGAGTGGTTTCCTCATTTTTTTCCCCTGTAATAAATTTCTTGAATTAACAGAGTAGCATCTCTGTTTTTGTAAGACTCTAATTCTCTTTATAAAATACCATCCTTGAGATATCTAGAGTCTTCCACTTTCTTCCTGGCAGACTGCTGACAGACAAAGCACTACTCCCTTTATAAAACTTCCCTCAGAAGTGCTGTCTTCTTATTCTCTCATATTCTACTTTATGCAGAGCCCAGAAGGGGCAACTTCAAGAGAGGCATAGACTTCATGGCTCTTTGGACCGTGAGTGCTTCATCTTCCAGCATTCCTCCTCTGCATCGACTTAACTTCCTATCACTCCAATCTACTCATCAAACACCTTGGTTCCTGCCTTAACATTTTCCTTTTTACGCCAGTATCTACCACCATCCTCACTAAACTTAATGACCAGGCTAGCTGACTTTTGAGCCTTTCATTTTCTGTTTTTAAGAATCCCAAATATTGTGCTCCCACTCCATTCACCCTAGCCACTGTGAGCATGCTGGACTATCCAGCAGCACCCACCAACTCTTCTGCTTCTGAAATCTTAAATTAAAAGATCTCACTCTGGGGTCCCTGGGGTGGCTCAGGGGTTGAGCATCTGCCTTTGGCTCAGGGCATGACCCCAGGGTCCCGGGATCGAGTCCTGCATCGGGTTCCCCACAGGGAGCCTGCTTCTTCCTCTGCCAGTGTCTCTGCCTCTCTCTGTGTATCTCTCATGAATGAATGAATGAATGAATGAATGAATGAGTAACAATAAATAAATAAAATCTTAAAAAAAAAGATCTCACTCTGATCAAAACACCCTACCCATCTAGCTTATGGATCTAGCACTATAGTATTTCCATCAAAATTTAACAAAATGTAAAAAAAAAAAAAAATTGGAAATCCAAGAATTCATTATTTCTCTGGCTAATCTCAACTAAGGAACACAGAAATGAAAAACCAATATTCCAGACTACTGGTCAGTCATACAAGCCACTGAAATGTCATAGTCTTCGACATTAACACAATACAGCACTTTTTCTTCCTACCCTTGGTTTTGTCTTTTTTTTTTTTTTTTTCCATCTCTTCTTCTGTCTCGTCATTACTAACTGATATACAGTGGCTAAGTTGATATATTTTCCCAAACTAACATCCACCAAGCCCTGGCCTTTGAATTCCAAAACTGCCTAACTACCATCATTTCTAAGCACCTTCTAGGAAAAAGTTCCATTTTAATTACACAGAAATCTGATGACTCCCAATTCTATATTTCAATTCCAAGTATTGATATTTTCAGACAGTTTCTGCAGATAAGTAGCAGAGGAGATATTTTAAATGCCTTTCAACATTGATTTCCTCTCCCACACAGTGCAAGTGCTGTTAGGGTTAAGTGTTCATTATTATTGTTGTTGTTGTTATTATTTCTAGTCTCCCCTGGATTTATTTTAATCAATTATTATTTATTGTGTACCAAGACTATGATTGTGGCAGCAAATATTTTACAGTGATTATATTACATTAGCAACATCTTTATTGTACAATTCAAGAGGAGAGAAATATAAATCAATGAACTATGCCTGAGTCTTTTGTAGATGAAAGAAAAATACTTTTCTGTTATTCAGTAGACTCAAAGAGTATTGTTACTTTTCTTCCATGAATTTTCAAGTTACAGGAAAAATATGAGGCCTCTCTCCACCAGATAACTTCTCCAAAGACTTACTTGCTCAAGTTTCTTTCATGTAAAACCACAAGACATCTCCTCTGGCCCTATGGACTTAACTTTTCTATAATTGCTGTGAATTCCTTCTACGTAACACAGACTCTCAGTCCTGCAACCTATTTATCTTATATTTCTTTCTAATGAATAATCCACTCCTATATTATTTGCAACTTTTTTCAGTAGAAGGAAATATAAATCCTTACCTATTCTCTTTTAAACTATTTTACCTAATATTTGTTATCCTGGTGATTTTTCTTTTATCAGTTTCTTTTCAGGTTATCAAATCTTTTTAGCTTCACATTTTTTTTCTTTTCCTGATATTCTTGTAATATTCTTGACAGTTCAAAGCAATCGTAACCTTATAGTTTGCAATTACGATGAGATCCACATATGAACAAGTTAGTTATAATAAGAAGAGAATCATTTGCCAAGAAAATGGAAAATCTAGAAAATATATCTTCGTTAAGAATTTTACAGTGGTTCCTAGTCCCCTCCCATTCCATCCCATGCTCCACACATAGGGGACATCTGACAATGATTACTACTGAGACTGGGACAGAGAACTACCACTGGCATTTAATATTTGGAGGACAGGGATGCTAACTTCCTAAAATGTTAAAAACAGTGCTGCAAAATTAAGAATTATTTTGATCAAAATGTCACTGTGAAAGTTAATGCCAAATATTCCTAGCAGTGGGCAAAGGGGTTAGGAGATTTAATCCAATGAATAATAGGGGTGATTGAATAGTTTTACTAGTTCTCTGTGATTAGATCTCATATAATTTCATTTTTGTTCGAAGCTTGGTGATTTTTCTTTTCCAACATCAAACTCTTTAGGGTTATCTATATTCATGCATATTTGTAAAAACCCTCTCAGAATTCCAAGAAATATTCGAATTAGGTAAAAAAAAACAAACAACTAATATTTCTTAAATCCCAGGGCTGTCTACTATTATTGTAAGAAATTTATAGTTGGCTATACATCCATAAAACACTAGCCACAATTAGGTCTCAGTGATCTTTGTCAGACGTTGTCAACCAAAACTCTAACTCTGACACATCTGTGGTTACTAATTTTCTAGTGGTGTTTCATTATTTAAAGTGAGTCAACATATTCATGGATAATAAAGGTGCCTGAGATAAGACAGCTTATCTGACCAAATGAATGCACATGTCAATGAGTGTTTGAACCTGGAACAGATGCCTGGAGACTGCAGTAATGACAAGACAGACAGTTTCTATGACAACCATGTCAATGATCTGTGTAGAAGGGCCCACATTTCAAAGATAATGTTAATTCTGCTTAGGACCAGTAAGTCAATGATATTAAACCACATTTTTGTCTCTCTTCAGCTAATTGCTTTGTGGCTTGCATTAATCATAGGTCTGTCAGTAAATATAATTACTTTGCATTAAGACCATAACTTAATTAGAATTTGAGAAGGATTAAGATGCAACAATAGGTTTACAAACCTGTGATTGAGGTCTCCCAAATGGGGACACTGAGATCAAACCCTGGAAAGAGTATAGAGAGAGCTAATGTCATCCTCAGGGTCTTCTCTCTGAACCCTGGCCAGCCAAGGGAGAGTCAATCATGAAGACTCTTCACATTTTTCTCCAGGCTGGATGTTATTAATATTGATAATATGCCAGTTTTCTTAACAGGGCCAGAATTTGCATTTAATTAAAAGTATAAAACTGGACAAGGTTGCTCTCCATTAAATTTGGGTACAAACTCTATTTCAAATAGTTAAGAGACGAGTCATGAGTATCAGTCACTCATTTGGGTATTTGGTGTGTTTTTCTTCTCCGCCCTTGTAGAAAGATATGGGCAAAACAATCAGCCTCCAAACTCGAATAATTTACAGACACCACCCTAATATCCACCAGTTACCCTGATCATTTCCTTCTATTATGGAGTTCAATTCCACAGTTTAGAATAAACAGATCTGATTTGACTCGGTTTATAACCTGTTCAAAGTAGTTCTTCCACTAATCTGTAAATAATAAATGTGTCAAGTTTCTCTAAGCTCTTGCATATCTTTTCATAAAGTCAACCGTCAGATTTATCGAGTCCTTTACTGAAGGGGAAGGCATGGATAGGCCGCACGCTGTCTCTGCAGCCCACAAGCTCTGTGTCTAAGCAAGCCTTTTAATGACTATTTACTTACTGGCTACATGCTCTGCAGCTAACACTATGCCCAGATTATGGATACAAATGATTTTGGCTTGTCCTCATGGAGCTTACAGACCGAAAAAAGAAGTATTCAGAACCCTTCACTTGTAATACTAACCCTATAAAAAATAAAAACATGATTTATCTTTTTCACTAATGCTGGGAAAACTAATATGAAAAATGCCTATAAAACTTTCTAAAGACTAGGACACAGAATCTGGAATCTATGATAATATTGTGACTGAAGGACACATATGAATAAAGAAACCATAATCCTCTGGGTTTGAAAGAACCGTAGCGGTGTCAGGAAGCCCTCGTGGGCCAATTTATGCCTAAACACAGGACTGATTCTCAGGCAAGAACGTCACTTTACAATGCCTCTTTTACCTTTTCTCAGGCACTTAGGGACATAACCTGTTCTATCCTTCTGAGTCGGTGTCACTGTTTAGGAGCCCTTTTCTTTAACTGTCCTTTTTCTGCTTCTGTCCAGAGGGCCATACTTGTTGCTAAAAGGTTGTATTGCTATTTGTCATGAGGAAATAAAAGATAAAAATAATAAACATCAAGTAATTTACACAGCTTAAGAAACATTACTAAATTCTTATGGAAATAATCCCAACTCTTTTTTTTTAAATATCTTTGTTGTCATAGTGATAGAAATCCTTTCTGATTTCTATGTCCCACCTTTCTTCTTGTGTTAACACAAGGAGGGTGTTTCCTACTCCCCCTCTACATAGGATCCTAGTGTTTGTGATCGTGTCCTCAGCTTAATACAAAAACTGAAATTAAAACAACTTTTGATTGTCCGCATTGCTTCAGTAGGACAATTTTCTTTATGAAGCTTTCAGGCTTGAACACTCATTCTTCTGTGCACGTAATTAGTATAAGCACATAAATTAGTTTTTACAATTTTATGGTAAAATCCAAATTTCAAAATGGTACAATACAAAGTTTGCCTATTGGAAATAATATCATCATTATTGCCAGACAACAGAGTTGTTCCACAATGTTTTACATGTTTATTAATTTACCAGCTTTGAGCAGCTTGGACTGGAATCTATTATCTGAAAAGATATTAAGGGTAGATAGAATAGGATAGCTAGGGGCACCTGGGTGGTTCAGTTGGGTTAAGTGTCTGCCTTTGGCTCAGGTCATGATCCAGGGGTCCTGGTGTAAAGCTCCATGTGTGGGTCCCTGTTCAATGGGGAGTCTGCTTCTCATGCTCCTGTTTCCCCTGGGTGTACTCTCTCTCTCTCTAATAAATAAATTAAAAAAATATTTTTTAAAAAGATAACCAGGAGACTAGGAAGGTCTAAAAGTAAAAATACACACATACACATTGGGGGAGGAGCTTGTTACAGATAGACAGTCATACACTTAATTAGGTGGAGTCAATTATTTAGAGGATAAAGCCACAGATAACAAATAGGCATTAATATTGTCTAGTTTTGGGACACCTGGGTGGCTCAGCAGTTGAGTGTCTGCCTTTGGCTCAGGGTGTGATCCTGGAGTCCCAGGATCAAGTCCCACTTTGGGCTCCCTTTATGGAGCCTGCTTCTCCCTCTGCCTGTGTCTCTACCTCTCTGTGTGTTTCTCATGAATAAATAAATAAAATCTTTAAAAAATATATTGGCAGGTTTCAATACAATGCTAAATGGTAGATCTAGCAGATGAGTGACAAGGTGCCTAATAAGGGGTCAAGACAACAAAGTACCTAAGATGATAACAAAGACCAGGTAAAGAACACTTAGCATATTGTAATTGCAGAGCAAGACTTTAGTTAAATAGACAAGAGAAACAGAACATATGCTGTATGATGGGTGAATGATGATAGAGACTGCAAGTGGGAGAAACCAGATGATTATTCACAGAGAAAATTGGTGAGAATAAAGACAATTTATAAAGACCTGGCAACGCAAAAATGAGAGCATAGAAATATGAAGAAACAAAGGATTTTATTTAAAGTACCTCTACAAAACATATATTAATTACAAGAAAAAAAGGCAAACTTTATGAAGCAATTAGCAGATGCCATTTGAACCAAGTGATCAAGGTTCACATTAGCTTTGAGACAAATCAGCATTATATGCATAATACAAAATAACTGGCCTGTATCTTCAAAAATGTCAGGGGAAAAAAGAGGCACCAAAAAATTATAGGAGACTAAAGGACAATAAAGAGGTATGACTGATGGAAACAATGTGCGATCTAGGATTTTCTTTTGCTGTAAAGATAATTGAGACTATTGGCAAAAATACTATTACTTGTCTATGACAATTTCATGGTTTTTATTATTTATCTCAATTATGCAAGATGAATGTACATGTTTTTATTAAGAACATACTGAAGATTAGGGGTCAAGAGCATCATGTATGAAACTTAGTCTCAATTTATACAAAAGTAATGTACTTAGAGAAAAAGAGATCGAAGCAAACATGGTAAAATGTTAAAATTTGGGTGATCTAGTATAAAGAAATCCTCTGTACCATTATAGACATTTTTTGTAAGTCTGAAAACATGTCACAGTAGAAATTTTAAAAGCGTCTATTTACTAGGCAATTTTTCAGTCATAGCGAAATAAGATGAAGGTCTATTTACCAAAAGTAGGAAGTCAAGTCTGGAGAACAAAGATTCTTTTTATTGATAGAAATATAATCAGAATTAATTTAAGCTAACAACAACAACAAAAGCTTTGGAAAGATCATAGAAATAAAACATAGAAACCTGCTTTAGCAACCAGGGATGTTCTGGTAATCTCAGTGCCTAAAGCCAGCAGATGTTCTTATAAATTCATTTCTCAAACCCTCAGCTTATCTCTCAGCATCCGCTGCTTAATCTAAGACAACTTTCCCCTTTGATTATATCAATTTATCCCAGAGAAAGACTCTGATTTACTTGTCATTGGTCATTCGTTGGACCAGTAACATTAGGTGGGAAAAGCAGCATCATGACTGGCAATCCATGTCACATATCCAGCCCCGGGGTGGGGTATTGGAGGTACTACTACTGTGCAGTACTGTGATTGGTAGCTCTACTAATCATATAGCTACATCTGGTGAAGAAACAATTCCCTAAAGGTTAGGAGTGAGATAAACATCATAATGTTACAGTGTTACAGCAAGCATTATGGTTTCAGTGTGAATTTATTCCAACCCCACATTCAAGAGTGGACCCTAATTTTTTCAATCTAATGCATTAAATAGCATGCTTTGAAAAAAAATGTAGTAAAGAATAACAGGTCATAAAGTCAGAGCCAATATAGTAAAGTGGAAATGCTTCTGAGGCTTTGAGGATTCTGAGAATACTCTCCTCCACTGAACCTGAAAGATCATAATTGGAGCTGCTGCTGTTGTCTTACCACCACATCTAGCCCAACAGTAAAGCCAATGCACCTATGAGAGGGGAGCATGAGAGGAAGAAAAGCTCAGTATTGATTATGTTTGACCTCAAGGAGATCATACTTGAAGCCAATTCTACGTCTCAAGTTTTTACTTGGAAGAGACAATAAACTTCTTTGCTTATATCCATTTGGATTTGGTTTTCTGTCACTTGTATCAGAAATACCCTGATAGAACTATAACTATTAACAAAGGAAGAGAAAAATAAATGGTTGGTGTTCCTTCCCAACACATACACACATGCACACATATACATCAATGAAGCATTTTCAACACTGGAAGTGAAAAACAGGATCAAGGAGTGCCTCCTGGGTGGCTCAGTTGATTGAGTACCTCATTCTTGCTTTCAGCCCATGATCTCAGAGTCCTGGATTCTTCTCTTCCTCTGCCCTTCCCCATGCTCATACACACATGCTCTCTTTCAAATAAATAAATACAATCTTAAAAAAAAAAAACTAGATCAAGTTAAAATCAAAAGTAAGCTTATCCTAATCATGACTCAATGTAACCTAATTGTTCTTTAGATCCACTTGACAGATCAAGATTGATCTTAGTGTCTAGGGTGGGGACATTTTTATAAGCAGGGAAAAAAAAAAGCATACGAGCTTTGAGAACAGGGACCCAAACATGTGTTAACAATTACTTCAACATGATAATTGAATAATTGCTGCATTCCTAAATTTATACAATCAAATAAACTTTTGGAGAAGATTCTCAAAAGATGTATACTTTTCTTAACCTATTAGCACCCAATTCAGTTAGTACAAGAATTCAAGCCAGATCTCAAGAAGTACAGTGATTGATAAAGATCAAAATTTATCTTCCTTTCCATCATCTTAATATCATCCAAGCTAATAATTTTAACAGTTACCAGATATTGGTCATTCACTGATTTCGAAGCTCAATAATAAAATATTTGGGGCATCTAAATATGTAAAGCAAATATTAACAAGACTAAAAAGAGAAATAGATAGCAAAACAATAACAGTATGGGACTGTAATACCCCCTTACATCAATGGATAGATGGTAGAGATAGAAAATCAGTAAGGAAACAGTGGCCTCAAATGACATATTAGACCAGACTGACTTAAAAAATACATACAGAACATTCTATTCAAAGGCAATGAGTACACATTCTTCTCAAATGCACACGGAACACCCTCCAGGATAGATCATATGTTAGGCTACAAAAAAAATTGTTAACAAATTTAAGAAGAATGAAGTCATATCAGCAACTTTTCCAACCATAACGATATGAAACTAAAAATCAATAACAAAAAGAACACTGGAAAATTCAAGAATATGTAGAGATATAACATCATGTAACTGAACAACCAATCACTAAAGAAATCAAAAGAGAAAAGATACCATGACACAAATGAACATACAGTAAACTAAAATTTACTGAATGCAACAAAAGCAGTTCTAATTGGGAAGTTCATAGTGATAAATGCCTACTGTCAGGAAACCAAAAAAATAACCTAACTTTATACCTCAAGAAAATAGAAAAAGAAGACCCAAAGCCCAAAATTAATAGAAGATAAAGTTCACAACAGAAATAAATGAGATAAAGATGAAAAGATAATGAAACCAAGAACTCATAGTTGAAAAGATAAACAAAATTAACAAACTTTTAGCTAGACTTACTAGACTTACCAAGAAAAAGAGAAGATTCAAAATCTGAAATGAAAGAGGAGACTTAAAACTGATACCAAAGAAACACAAAGGATGATAAGAGACTATGATGAACAAATATATGCCAACAAATTGAATAATCTAGAAGAAATAAATTTCTATAAACATAAAGCCCCTCAGGACTAAACATGAAGAAATAAAAAATCTGAACAGATCAATTACCAGTAAGGGGAGATTGGATCTGTAATGAAAAACTTCCCAATAAAAATAAAAAGTCCAGAACCAGAAACCTTCACTGGTGAATTCTACCAAACATTTAAAGACAAATTAATAAAAATAAATAAAGACAAGTTGATACTAAACTTCCTTCTCAAAGTCTTCCAACCAAATAGAAAAGAAGGAAGCACTTCCAAACTCTTCTTATGAGGTCAGCATTATGTTGATATGAAAACTAGATAAGGATACTAAAGAAAAGATTACAGGCCAATATCTTTGATGAACATACTCGCAAAAATCTTCAACAAAATATTCACAAGTCTATTCAACAATATATTAAAAGTATCATACATCAAAATCAAGTGGGATTTTTCCAGGCATGCAAGGACGGTTTAACATCCATAAATCAAACCAACATGATATACCACATTAACAGAAGGAAAAAAAAAAAAGTATGATCATTTAAAGAGATGAAGAAAAAGCATCTAATAAAATTCAACATCATTTCATGATAAAAAAAACTCTCAACAAACTGCACAGAGGGAATATATTTCAACGTAATAAAGACAAGCTCACAGCTAACATCATACTCAATCTTAAAAAGCTGAAAGCTTTTTCTCTAATTCAGGAACAGGACAAGGATATCCAATCTCACCATTTTTATTCAACACAGTATTGCAAATCCCAGCCAGAGCAATTAGGCAACAAAAAGAAACAAACATCCACATTGGAAAGGAAAAAAGTAAATCTGACTCTATTTGCAGACGATGTGATACTATATATAAACAAAGACATATATAAAAAAAGATTCCACCCCCCAAAAAACCCTGTTAGAATACATGAATTCAGTAAAGTTGAAGAATACAACAGCAAAATACAGGAACCTGGTGCATTTTAAAACACTACAACAAACCATCAGGAAAATAAATTTAAAGAAATCCCATCAACAGTTTCCTCAAAAGAATAAAATACCTAGGAACAAATTTAACCAAAGAGGTAAAAAAAAAAAAAAAAACACAATTCATTGAAAAATGACACTGATAAAAGAAATTCAAGATGACACAAATAAATGGAACAATAATCCATGTTAGAAACTGGAAGACTATTGTTAAAATATCCCTACTATCCAAGGCAATCTACATACTCAAAGCTGCAAGTAGCAAAATCCCAATGGCATTTTTCATAGAAATACAACAAACAATCCTAAATTTTGTTTGGAATCATAAAGGACCCTGAATAGCCAATAAAATCTTGAGAAAGAGGAACAAAGCTGGAGGCGTCATACTTCCTGATTTCAAACTAGATTGTAAAGCAATAGTAATCAAAACCGTGTGGTTTTCAAACAGACACATAGATCAATAGAACAGAATAGACAGCCTAGAAATAAACTTCTGCATGTATGGTCAATTATCTATGACAAATGGGCCAAGAACATATGACGGAGAAAGGATAGTCTTTTTAATATATGATACTGGGAAAACTAGACTGTTACCTGCAAAAGAGTGAAGCTGGGCCACTATCCTAAACCATGCACAAAAATTAACTCAAAACGGACTGAAGACTTGAAAATAAGACATGAAACCATAAACCTCTTAGAAGAAAACATAGGCAGTAAGCTCCTTGACATAGGTCTTGGCAATAAATGTTTGGATTTTACATCAAAAGCAAAGGCAACAAAAGCAAAAGTAAACTAGTGGGACTACATCAAACCAAAAATTCTCTGCACAGTATAGGAAACCATCAAGAAAATGAAATGGCAACCTATCAAACAAAATAATTGCAGATCATGCATCTAATAAGGGAGAAATATCCAAAATATATTTTAAAAAACTCCTATGACTCAATAGCAAAAATAAATAAAGTGATTAAATAATGGGCAGAGTAACTGAATAGACATTTTCTCAAAGAGGATATATATGGCAAATAGGCATGTGAAAGGGTGCTCAGCATCACTAATTATCAGGGAAATGCAAAACAAAACCACAAAAAGGTTATCACCTCATACCTGTTAGAATGGCTATTATCCATAACAGAAGAAATAATAAGTGTTGGTGAGGATGTGGAGAAAAAGAAACCTTTGTGTAATGTTGGCGGGAGTGTCGATTGGCCTAGCTGCTATAGAAAACTGGTATATAGCTTCCTCAAAAATTAAAAATTGAACAGATGATTCAGAAATTCTAATTCTGGGTATTTATCCAAAGAAAATGAAAACACTAACTTGAAAATATATATGCATATGCATCCCCATGTTCATTGCAGCTTTATTTACAATCATAAAGATATGGAAACAGTGTAAACATCCATTGACAATGAATGGATAAAAAATGTGATATACACGCAGGGAATATTAGTCATCAAAAAGAATGAAATTTTACCATTTGTGACAACATGGATGGACTTTGAGGGTATTAAGCAGCTGAAATAAGACAGAGAAATACAAATAATCACATGATCTCACTTCTATGTGAAATCTGAAACAAACAAAAAAACAAGCTCAGATATAGAGAACAGATTGCGGGTTGCTAGAGGTGGGGTGGGGAGTGGGCAAAATAGGTGAAGGGAGTCAAAAGGTCCAAACTTCCAATTATAGAAGAAATGTCATAGGATGTAATGTACAGCACAGCAACTATTAATACTGTATTGCATATTTGAAAGTTGCTAAGATTTCAAAAAAAAAAAGTTGCTAAGACAATAAACCCTACAATTTCTCATCACAAGAAAAATAATCCGTAACTAGATTTATTGCAGTGACAGATGCTAACCAGACTTATTGCAGGAATCATCTCATACCATATACAAATATCAAATCAACTATGCCGTACACTTAAAATGAATACATGTTAGTAATACAATAAAAAAGATTTGAAGACTGATATTTTTTTTTGAAGACTGATATTTTTTAAATAATAACTGGCTTACTACATTTCTTGAAGTTGGTTGCTTAATATCTCTATCTCTTCTTGTCTGTAAAACGATGTTAATTATAGTTTCCTACCTCCCATAAGAGCTATGATGATAATTACTGTTGGTAAAGCACTTAGGTTTCCATGGGTAAGGGAGATGGTGTAAGGGCAATGTATTATCATCATTATTATCACTGCCCTGGGCAGCTGCTCATTAAGACTGCATTTGAGTAAAAAATGAAAGATTTAATTGATATGAGACAGAAGTTGATCAACCTTAGCCATATCCACTGCCAAGTTTAAGTCCAAAGAGAAAAATTCCTCTCTAATTAGATCATCTCAAATGTCATCACGAAAAGGAATATAATAGTCTTAAAGTGTTTTAACAATTCTGTATTCATTCATTTAGCAAACAATTATTCAATATCTGTTATACATCGGGCACTGTTCTGGGTTTCAACATACAGCAAAGAAAAAAATGTCTTTGTAGACCATTCTAGAGTTCAAAATTTGCTATGTAACTATTTCTAATGCAAGCCATCTGTATTTTTTTTCTTTCTGCAGGAAAATACATCTTAAATATTTATTTTTCTACATAGTGAATTTCTACCCATTATGGAAACTTTCATGTTTGCATGCTATTTTGCCTCCTAAATATATTGGATTTTTCCAATTGTCCCAAGCAAGTGGCACAGTACTGACTACATATCATCGTCATAAATAATTCCCTAATCAAGCATGTAATACATATTAATATATCTTCCATTTGTCAACTAGTAAACGGAGACTCATATAATCCAGTGGGAGTTTAGAAATGATCCACAGACACGGACACCTAATCTGTTACATGACTAAGAAAGACCAGGGTTTGACAGAAGCGTCAAATTTAGGAAAAACAAAAAAAAATTCCTAGTTTTCTGCTCCTTTACTGTCCACCTGTTATTACAGGATTTCCAGTTTAAAGCAAGACTTTCCCTGCCAAAATCACTCCAGTCATCCTGCGGTGTATTTTCTGAATATCATGACCATGTCAATTAGCAACCATGGGGCATCCAAGAATTATTTCTTCTATTCCAGCCCTTTTTAATATTTGTCAGCTGCTGAGGCCCCCACTGCCTCCAAAGCTGCATGAAGACATTTCATCTCTTCTTGAGCTTCTTTTTTTTCCCCTCCTAAGCCCTCTGAGTGCTCCTTCTGCTGAGCAGCTCTGTAGCTACATACTCTGGAGACTAGTGACAACAGAGTAATGTATAACTCTATCCAACAACAGGTTTTCAAACTCAGGTTATGTGTTCAATAAAAAGAGTGGGGAAAAAGAATGCTTATTTCCTTTAAACACATCGAGAAAGAACAACAAGGAAATACGGATTTGAATGTCTTAATCTTAAGAATTTTTTAGGCAAATTATCTTCATCAGTTTCCAGATACCTTGGTTGATTTTCCCCTTTTTTCTCTTACCCTGCCAACTCCACTCCCTGTTCTCCAGGTTATATAAGTGAGGCCCTAATGGCTGGACAAGGAACAGATCTGATAAACCGGCACTGTAATATAAACAGACTCAATTCTGAGCTCTACACATGTGTTAGGAGTCCACGCTTGTCTAATTATTTTAAGATGGAATTATCAAAATTTCCTCCACGCAAATAGTTTTCTTGCATCATTCTCATTATCTAACCTGAAATGAGCATATTTTAGTCTTAGGCTGAATGGGACACAGACCTTTACACAATGACTCTTCTGTCCTCTTACTGTAATGTCAATGGACCACGAAAGTTTAAATCAAATAGTCACTCTACTCTGGTCACTTCAACACACTGACTTTTCAAATATTTGAAGACTATGAAAGGAAAGTAAGTTTTAAGTCTCTACCTTTAATTAATGGAAAGAAACTATAAAAAGGTAAATTAAACCAGTCACATGTTAACTAAAAAGGTGCAAATAAAATTACATAAGTTAGAAATAATGGTGGGTTTTAAGTGAAGATAGTTGACATTAGAGGCATAAATGGCCAGTTATTGTCTTGTCAATTAACACGCTATACCCTCAAATTCTACCCACAAACTTTCTGAAAGCACTATCCTTCAGGACAGTAGGAAAATGAAAATCTAATACCACTCAATACAATTATTGCAGTACCCTGTTAAATACTGAATCCAAACACATTTTCATCTTGGGATCTAAACAAAATTCTTATCCTCTCCATCAAGTTTCACATTCCTTCCTTTTACACATCTGAATCTTGAGATCTCACCACATTCTTAGGAGTTGACTTGGAAAAAAAAGAAGTCAAGAATAAAGAAGCCGCAAGATGACTAGTTTCAATCTCAGCAATGTCAATTTCTTGGACAAATGAGTTAACTTTTCTGTACATTTTTCTCATCTGTAGAATGGAATAATCCTATTTGCTTTGCCTAGAGTTGTAAGTAATGAATATGCTAATGCAAATGCTTTACACAAGGGAGCATAAGTAGCAAGCACCAAATAGATATTAGTTACCATGATGATGATTATCATCATCACCACCATCATCTTCATCATTAAACATCAGGCTCTGTCCACCCCTTCTTAAGTACAGGCTTGGAAGAATGAAGAAAAAGAGAGGCCCACCCTGAATTTCTGGGCCTACTCAACCACATCAAGGAAAAGTGGGCAATCAGATGGAGGAGATCTCTCACTTAGGCACAAGTATCCACACCATTGGGGTCCAGTCAACTGTTATGAATTGAAACTGACCAAACTTATATGTCCTTCTCCTTTAAAGAAAATGTACAGCCTGGTTAAACTGAGGGATGTCTGGGTGTGAAGAGGGATTGGAGAACAACCCTTGCTCATAAATCAGAGCTGTGAACGACATGGGATACCTCAAAAATGTTGAGCCAGAAATTGGAAAGCCAACCCAGGAGTGCTGAAGCAGAGATGCCTGCAGCGCTGTGTCACTGACTTTCATGTTCTTTGCCAGACAAGCTGGAGAGTCAGGGGACACATGGCAAGAGGAGGGTTAGGGCTGGGTATGAGTGAGGAGGGGAAATGGCAAAGCTAAACTCAGGAAAGAAAGACTTGGAGTGTGACATGCACCTCCATAAATGGGCAGAGGCTTAGGATTGTGTCAGAGGATGGATGCCCTGCCTCCTCTGAGTGTCTGTATATACACCCCTTCATAGTGTCTGGTGTAAGGAATGAAAATATAGAGAGAAGAGCCTGATCTAATGATCAATAATCAACACAGACGTTGACCAACTATTTGCTGGTCAACCTACAAGATGTTATTTTTAGCAATAAACTTTCAGGCCCTCAAAAGATCCTAATAGTTCATAACTATTGTTGGATTTCATCGCTAACCAAATAGGTCACTATTCCAAGGATGAAAGTTATCATACCTGCATTGCTTTTAGTCACCCACAAGATTCTATAGACTGGTAGAAAATAAACTGATTAGTTTTCATTTATCAAAAAGGAAAAATTCAGATTCCTGTTTCTTTTACAGAGATGCATTTGAGACAGGAATGGCCAGTGTACAGACTCTTGTAGGAGGATAATGTGTGCATCGGCCCTCAGATGAATAACAGTGAGGCCCAAGAAAGTAAAACAAGAGTTTACCATGCTGGTCCTGCCCTGCAAAGAGTGCTCCCAGTGAAGCAAAGTCAGATGAATCATCCAACATCCCTTTGAGGAACTCTCAAAGGAACCATGCCTAAGGCAAGGTGCCAGCAGGATCATGGTGGGACATCCAAATTTTGTGTCCTTCTACACAAGGCAAAACAAACTATCAACGTGATAACAGAACCCATCAACGAAGAGCGGACTGTCCTGAAATGGGCTGCAAGTGACAAAAATGGACCATTTGACTTTCTTTGCATCAGACTACTCCTATTTTCTCATTTCAATACCTTTGGAATTGTGATAGTCCCTGTGAAATTCCTTTAGAAAATTCCACTTAGAAAAGTGATAGATTAAGTGGTGTGTGTGTGTATATTCCTAGGGCAATCATAACCCATTCACTTTAGTGACTCATGTTTTGAAAGACACAATTTTCTTTTACTCTCTAAAGGAGGATATCTCTTTTCTTTGGTTTCTGACGTCTGCTTATGCCAAGTGAAATGTGAGGTTTGGTCCATTGAGGCAGAACTACTTGTCATTATACTGTTGGGTAGTGGTTATACAGCAGTAACTCATCAATAGGCTAAGACATTTTTCTTAATACCTCATACAGGTTTTTTTTTTTTAATATAGCAGTTTGGAAATAAGACATAAGAAAAAATATCCAACAATATTTATGCCAAGATATACAATATGAAGTATGTAGAGTATCACCAAGAACAATGGAATAACTTATGATAATATATGGGTAAAGATTATTTTCTTCTAGTATACAATGTCAAAAACCTTTGATTACCAACATGTTGTATATTGAGACAACCTGATATACTATATTTGATGTAGTAAAGTCCTTCATCTTCTTCATAAACATGTATGATATTCTTTCTTTAATTAAAATTAAATTAAGTTTCTTTAAGCCATCTTCAGAGTATTTGAAAATATCTTCAAGGAAAGAAACAATTTGGAAGACAAGGATGCCACTGAGTTATGAAAAGAAAGAAAGAAAAAAGGCAAAACAGGTTTTATTCCCATCAAGCTTGCCACTCTTTCAACATTCACTCTCTCTTACCTTCAGTATCCGGACTATCATCTTTTCCCTCTTAGAGAAATTGATAAAAAATCATCTTAGCTATCCAACTATTCTTTCTTGTAAGACTGTAACTCACATAAAATATGCTTTTTATAAATGATTTTAAAGGTCTGAATTTAAGGCTGAGGAAGACATATTTAGCAGATCATAGGCATTTAACCATTATCCCCTCATTAACTTTTAGACAATTGCTAAGACAATTTAATGTATGTATTGCATGTGGACATTCAGATTATTATCTTCCTAGTATCCTGCAACTGGGTAAAGAGCAGTTCATGGTACTTAGCCTTTCATGCAGATATGTTTAACCAACCCAACTAGGTTGTAGAATTAGTTTTATACATTTTGCTATAAACCCAGTAGTAGGTAATATGGTTTAGTGTATTTAATAGGCAAGTAGTGGTAATCATGATGGAAAACTGCAAGATGAAATTAGTTCAAAGTACAACAAATAAAATCTTGAATAAATAATAGCTTTCATCCATAAAATTTCTGAGTGTTGTAAAAGGTTACAGAAAGGACACTTAAAATTCATTATAATCCAGTTTTCCTATACTTTATTTTCTAATATACCAACTTTAGGATTTCTTCATACCTAAGAACTTAATGTGTATGATTTCCTTTTCTAGAATAAGTTTAGCTTTCAAAAGGAGTCATTAAATATCTTTAATGGAAAACATTAGCAATAAATACAAAGTAATAAAAGTAAATACAGGAAAAGCTAAGCAATGGCATTAATTTTTCCACTTTATTTACTTAAGTCAAGGTCCAACACTGATTATTCTGTGTTGACTTCATGTTATAAAAATTTGAGATGTATTTATACTATCCTTGATTCTTTTGTAAACCACTAGATAACCCTAATCAAGTTTCTCAATGAGCACTCTTAGAAGCACTTCTGAAACTTGTTTTGTTATATCTAGGTATTTACAATTAACCATGACAAGGCCATTTCTACTTCAGTGAAGGGATGGCACAGGTTCCCCTAGATATGCTATGGATTAAATGTCTACATCTCCCCTTCAATCATGTATTGAATCCCCATTGTGAGGACATTGGAAGAGAGGGCCATTTGGGCATAATTAGGCTTAGATGAGGGCATGAGGGTGAAGTCCCCATGATGGGATTAATACACTTATATGAAGAAACATCAGAAATCTCCCTTGGGTCTTTTTGCTTGTGGTTTGTTTTGAAGTGCAGTCTGCCGATAGGACACTGTCAGACAGCTAAAATAGTTACCCTTTGTTTTCCTCAATGCCTCTCCTTCCTCTTATTTAAGATTTTTTAGGCAAACATATATCTGCCTCATATAAGCAGGCCACTTTTTAATTATTAGAGGTATACATTATCCCTACCCACACTAAAGCTGCTATATGAAAATCTACTCTATCCTCCAGGGAATAAATATATTTCTCAATGGAAATCTTTATAAAAGTATCTACGTATCTGAAGCACGTATCTTTAACCTGAAGAAAAAGCTAGAAGTTATAACAATTATCTTTTTCAGTGTAGAAGAGATGCAAGCAATAATTCTCAACTAATATGGTATATTATATCATTCATTTATTGAAAATTACACATTAAATGCTTATTATGTGTCAGGAACTGTACTGCAGGCAGAAAGTAGACCATTGATAAACAGTGTTAATCTTAAGCTTATTTTACAATGCAGAATGATGTAAGGATTCAATTGTTACTTGTGGAAAATACAGTCTCTCATTTTCCCCTCAGCTAAAGAGCTCATGTGTTATCTTTAAAAATAAACAAATAAAATGCATCATAGGCAAAACCCCTCAGCACTGCTAACACCAGGGAAAAAGTAAAAGAAAAAAGAAGCAGCTAAAAGAAATGGAGCATAAAGTGAAGCAAGATCTTTGGAAAATTCAGTTCACAAGAAGTTTTCATGGTATGTAATTTATTCATGGCTCCTACTGGATTTAGTTAATAGCATCTGCCTATTTTCTTGGTTGTGGTAGTCATCTCCTAAAATGGCTCAGCTCATATCCCAAGACAGGAGGCCTTGCTGTGTAACTACAAAGTTATCCCTCCAAAACAACATTCTGTATACCAAGAGGCTATGAAACAGGCAGGCAGATGTCAGAGGCCAGCCGACTACAGGAATTGCTTTTCTATGACTGAAATTCAGTGGGCTCTCAGGATTCATTGCAATGTTCCTCATCTACTCAATGTTCATCATTTTATGTCTTTGTTTATTTAGAATATATTTGAAAAAGGAAAGCCAGAACAATCATTTGAATACATCAAGAGAAAACAAGATCACAATGTATAATAGGAGAAGGTGAGCATCCACTTACATTTTGTGCATTTATTAAATATCATTAAGTGTTTAAAATAGTATATACTGTAATGACACTGAGGCACTCTGGAAACATGGTACCTATCCTTACTATATGAATAACTTATTTGTATGACATTTGTGAAGGGCTTCCAAGGTGATGATTTTATTTAAACCTCCAAGCAAACCAAGTTAAGTTCTTAACTTGCACTAAGAGTTATTTTTATTCCTAATTTTTAGCAGAGATAATAAAATCTCAATAATATACTTAGTTGATAGGCAGATGCCCCTTACTGAACCCAAGTTGCTAAAATTCAGTCTAGTCTTCTATTACATTACAATGTCTACTCTTCTTGCAACACGATGCCAAATAACTGAGAAATCTCTCATTAACTGAACTCAGATATGTCAATTGTGGCCCCTCTGCAGATGACCTAAGAACTAGCAGCACCACTTACATAGGAAGTGGGAGTCCTAGCTGTAAAGTAGTAGAAGCTATCTGACACAATCTTCAAGATTTTTGTTTGAAGTGAATAAACATCGATATCACATGACGCCTATAGAAACCTTGTCCTAGGTTACCCAATGAGAGCTCTGAGCAAACTATGCTCACTCAGCCCAAATGAGAATCATCCTTAGAATCGGTTGCTGAATATAATTAGGAAAGATAAGTCACTCTGAGCAGAAGAAAGTTAACTGTGCATAGAATACTTAGGAGACTTGTAGGAACAGATGGGTCAACTCAAGAATAGGCCCTCAGGGATGGTTATAGTCTTGGAAGTCCAATACTCAGTATTAGATTAGAAAGTAGAGACAAAGGAAGAGCTGACACTTTTACCAAATTAAAAAATATTTGCTTGGTAACTACCACGTACTGGTGTTTATGTCTTTAGCCTTTAAACCAATTCAGAAAAAAATATACAGTTAATAAAATGTTGATATCTATTAGAGGAAACCAACTCCAAAATATAGAGTGACTCAATCATGATGGAAGTTTATTTATTTATTATTTTCTTTTCCATGATGGAAGTTTAATTTTTGCTCACATTAACAATCCAAAAAGGGGTTCCCGGTCAACATTCTTTTTACCTATTAATTCAGGCTCCTTCCATTTGAAAGCCATCCCCAAGGGCCCCACCATTGTTTGCATTTAACCAGTGAAGGGGAAAGAGAGTAAAGAGAAGGCACACTAGTTTCATAAAAGGCTTGAGCTGGAAATGCACACAACTCTTCTACTCATAATCTTTTAGCTAAAAGCTAGTCACATGGCCACAACTCACAGTAAGTGAGATGGGGAAATATTACCTGAATGTCCAATGAGAAACAAAGAAGAAATGTGGACTTGAATGAATATGTAGAAATTTTTGCCAAAGTATCTTTTTAACAGTTCCACATATGGATGGCCAGTGAGCTCTAAAATAGTAGCAATGACAAAAGGCTGGAACATGTCTAAAACAAAGGACACCCAAACATATTGAAATATAATAAAATAAGTATCAACCAATTCCACAGAGCTAAACAGTATGCTAATGCCTAAAAAAACAGCCATAGTCTGAACTTTTTTTACTCCAGTATATAAATATTTGTCCCTGTTGCCTTGTATGCCTTGTATGCTGTTTCAATATCTATAGATAGGAATATTTATGGATAAACTTTCTCTCAGTCACATACATGATATCTTCCTCTAATATGATATAAGGAATAAAGACATCACAGTTGAACACTCTGGAAGACATATGTCTAGAAATAACTAGAACTATGCAGTTTTCCAGAATAGACTGACCAACACTGATGCCATGATTTGTCATGAGTCAAAAAGAAAAGTAAGGTTTTTTAAAATTTTTTCAAAGATTTTATTTATTTATTCATGAGAGACACGGAGAGAGGCAGAGACATAGGCAAAAGGAGAAGCAGGCTCCCTAAGGGGAACCTGATGCGGGACTCAATCCCACTCAATCCCCAGATCCCAGGATCACACCCTGAGCTGAAGGCAAGATGCTCAA
Organism: Canis lupus familiaris; assembly: GCF_011100685.1. NCBI lineage: Eukaryota > Metazoa > Chordata > Mammalia > Carnivora > Canidae > Canis > Canis lupus. Next base: position 42,126,030 of record NC_049234.1, on the reverse strand, counting down.
CCACCGAGCCACCCAGGCATCCCAAGAAGGTAAGATTTAAATGAGACTCACCAAGGACACACATCTCTAAATGACAGGCAAAGTAGTGAGGTGGAGAAGGAAAACTACATATACAGGATGGTTTCTCTTGTCTCCTATAATAATTCTACAGTCACTGAGGTTGATACGGTGTTTGGAGAGAGCTAAATGTGAGGTTGTTAAAGTGAGTAGGATTTAATACAAGTAAATTTGCAACTTTGAAGTAAATTTGAGTTGCAATTGACATTCCCATGACATCAACAACTACCTGAAGGTCAATAACCTGCATTTCCTAAAATCCTGCAGACCAACTGATCTTGATCTTTTCAAGGGATTCAAAGCCAGAAAGGGCAACAGTGCCAAAAACACATAAAATTTCCAAAATCTGGTGTGTGTGTTTGGTGGGGGGCTAATGTGTATAAGCAGAGAATGGAAAATCAAGGTTAGAGCCAGTTGAGGATGCCAGCTTCCCATTGCAATTATACACAGGGTTTTGAATCATTCAGTCTCTAGACCATGCATCTCTCCAGTCAGGAAGATTAACCTAATACTCATAGCCATAGAAGCAACCCAATCCCAAGTTTTGGAATCTCATTTTCAATACAAAGAAGAGTACTGAAGAGACTGAGTCAGTAACAATATCAAGTCCTTCATTTATACTCTTATTTACTCTTTTGAAAGAAATAAGACTATGATAAACAACATTAAGGTAAGGTAATTTTTACTTTAATATTCCCCTACTCCATCCTCAAATATAAAGAATACATTTTAAAAGTAAAGAATGTTATGTCTATTGTAGGGCAGCAGAAAATATAAGAGGTGGGTGAGGGAGGTGAATATTATATTATATCATTCCTGGAAACAGAGACTCATTGAGGTGTTAGATTGAACCACTTGAGTTAGATTCAAGAATTAAGTCCACAAAAAGAAATGAGAAAGGACCCCAATAAATAAAATCATGAATGAGAGAGATCACAATCAACACCAAAGAAATATAAAGCATTATAAGAACATATTATAAGCAACTATATGCCAACAAATTAGGCAATCTGGAAGAAATGAGTGTATTCCTAGAGATGTATAAACTACCAAAACTGAACAGAAAGAAATAGAAAACCTAAAAAGACCCATAACTAGCAAGAATATTGAAGCAGTAATAAAAAAATCTCCCAACCAACAAGAGTTCAAGGCCCAATGGTCTCCCAGGGGACTTCTACCTACCATACATTTAAAGAAGAGTTAATATCTATTTTTCTGAAGCTTAAAAAAAAAAAAGAAATGGAAGGAAAACTTCCATACTTGTTTTATGAGGCCAGAATTACCTTGATCTCAAAACCAGACAAAGACTCCATCAAAAAGGAGAATTACAGACCCATATCCTTGATGAACATGGATCCAAAATTTCTCACTAAAATACTACCAGTAGGATCCAACAGTATATTAAAGGGATTATTCACCACAGCCAAATGGGATTTATCTCTTGGATGCAAGGGTGGTTCAACAACCACAAATCAATCAATGTGACACACTACATTAATAAAAGAAAGGACAAGAACCATATGATCCTCCCAATAGATGCAGAAAAGGCATTTGACAAAGTAGATCTTTTTCTTTTTTCTTTTCTTTTCTTTCTTACTTAATTCTTGAGACACACAGGCAGAAGGAGAAGCAGATTCTCTGCAGGGAGCCTGATGCAGCCCTGATCCCAAGACCCGGTGATCACGACTTGAGCCAAAAGCAGACACTCAAGCACTGAGCCACCCAGGTGCCCACATTCTTTCTTGATTAAAACTATTCACAGTGTAGGGACAGAGGGAATATACATCAATATCATAAAAGCCATATATGAAAGCCCACAGTGAACATCATTTTCAATGTGGAAAAACAGAGATTTTCCCTTAAGGTCAGGAACATGACAGGGATGCTCAGTCTCACCACTGCCATTCAACATATTAGAAGTCCCAGCCTCAGCAGTCAGACAATAAAATGAAATAAAAGGCATCTGAATCAGTAAAGTCATCAAACTCTCATTCGTTGCGGATAACATGAAACTGTATATAGAAAACCCAAAAGACTCCACCCCAAAATGGCTAGAACTCATACAGGATTCAGCAAAGTAGCAGGATACAAAATCAATGCACAGAAATCAGGGGCATTTCTATACACTAACAATGAGACAGAAGAAAGATGGATTAAAGAGTCAATCCCATTTACAATTATAACCAAAACTTTAAGATATCTAGGAATAAACCTAATCAAAAATTTCTGGATTGGAAGAAAAAATATTGCTAACATGTCTATCAAAATGTCACAAACTTATTTCAGAGTTGGAACAAACAATACTAAAATTTTTATGGAATCAGGAAAGCCCCCAAATAGCCAAACGGATGTTGAAGAAGAAAACCAAAACTGGTAGCATCACAATTCCAGATGTCAAGCTCTATTACAAAGCTATGATCATCAGGACAGTATGGTACCTGCACAAAAACAGACATGTAGATCCATGGAACAGAACAGAGAACCCAGGAATGGACCCTCAACTCTAATCAATTAATCTTTCACAAAACAGGAAAGACTATTCAATGGAAAAAAGACAGTCTCTTCAAAAAATGGTGCTGGGAAAATTGGAAATCCACATGTAGAAGAATGAAACTAGACCATTTCATCACCATCATACACAAAAATAGACTCAAAATGGATGAAAGACCTAAATTTGAGCTAGGAATCCCATCAAAACCCTAGAGAAGAACACAGGCAGCAACCTTTGTGACCTAGGCTGCAGCAACTTCTTACTAACATGCCTCCAAATGCAAGGGAAACAGGGCAAAAATGAACCTTTGGAACTTCATCAAGATAAAAAGCTTTTGCACAGCAAAGGAAACAGTTGACAAAACCAAAAGGCAACCTACAGAATGGGAGAAGATATTTGCAAATGGCATATCAGATAAAGGGCTAGTGTCCAAGATCTATAAAGAACTTATTCAACTCAACACCCAAAAACAAATAATCTAATCAAGAAATGGGCAGAAAACATGGACATTTCTCCAAAGATATCCAAATGGCCAGACACATGAAAAAATGCTCAATATCACTTGGCATCAGGGAAATACAAATCAAAACTACAATGAGATACCACCTCACACCTCAAAATGGCTAAAATCAACAATATAAGAAACAATGGGTGCTGGTGAAGATATGGAGAAAAGGGAACCTTCTTGCACTGTTGGTGAGAATGCAAGCTGGTGTAGCCACTCTGGAAAACAGTATGAGGTCCTTCAAAAAGTTGAAAATAGGGCTACCCTATGACCCAGCAGTTGCACCACTAGTTATTTACCCCAAAGATACAAATGTAGTGATCTGAAAGGGCACCTGTATACCAATGTTTATGGCAGCAATGTCCACAATAGCCAATCTGTGGAAAGAGCTCAGATGTCCAACAGATGATTGGATAAAGATGTGGTACATACACACACACACACACACACTGAAATACTACTCAACCATAAAAAAAAAATCTTGCCATCTGCAACAATGTAGATGGAACTAGAGGATATTACACTAAGTGAAACAAATCAATAAGAGAAAGACAATTATCATACAATCTCACTCATACATGGAATTTAAGAGACAAAACAGAGGATCACAAAAAAAAAAAAAAAACAGAGGATCACAGGGGAAGAGAGGGAAAAATAAAACAAGATGAAATCAGGGAGGAAGACAAATCATAAGAGATCCTTAATCATAGGAAATAGAGTCGCTGGAGGGGAGGTGGGCAGTGAGATTGGGTGACTGACAGTAAGGAGAGCTTGTGATGTAATGAGAACTGGGTGTTATATAAGACTGATGGGGATGCCTTGGTGGCTCAGTTAGTTAAATGTCTGTCTTTGGCTCAGGTTATGATCCCAGAGTCCTGGGATCAAGTCCTATATCGGGCTCCTTGCTCCGTGGGGACTCTGCTTCTCCCTCTGCCTGCAGCTCCCCCTGCTTGTGCTCTCTTTCTCTTTCTCTCTCTCTCTCTCTCTCTGACAAATAAATGTTTTTAAAAAAATACATTATATATTTAATTGAACTTAAATTTTTTTAAAATGTTTAAAAAAAAGTTAAGTTCACCAATGTGAATTTTTTTTTTCTCTCAGATTTGTCTCATCTTAATTTCTGTGTGGACCTTTTTAACCAGGTTTAGAGAAACTGGACTTTTGCCTGGGTTACCCTCAGGTTACAAATAAGGAAGGTCTTTCTGTTATAAATATATAAAATGAATGAACTAGAGAACAAAGAAATCTTAGTAAATTGGCTCCTAAAAAGTTGTGTGATTTGAACCAAGATCATTCCATTCTTAAATACTAAAAAGAATAAAAGAGGCAAAGTATTAATCTAATAAAACTGGATTTAACAACACAACTGAATAATAACTTTTCTCATTTAAAAAAAAACACACTGAAATATTCTGCTTTTTGTAAAATATTTCTATCATTTTTCTTTAATTTTTATTTTTACTTTCCTGGAAAATCTACTCCATGGAAAGCATCTAGTGAAAAGTCCCAGGATTTTGACACTACAGAATTGTAATATTTTCATAAAATTCACTGCTGCGAAACAATTGAGATGTCTATATTTTTTAGTAAGCTAAAGAATAAAATGTCAAGATTTTAAAATGTCAAGTTTTCATTCTTCATGTTCTAGAGCATTAACCATATACAGAGCTGTGTTGTGTGAGTTTGATGGACACCATTGATAATTACATAATGGACAATACCTTCATCCTTTTGGTTCACATTATGTTAAATAAATATTATAATTTGTCTATCTACTTTTTTATAGCATTAATTCTAGATCAAAGAAATAAAAATATTACTTGTGTTTTGGTTTATTTGATCTTCTCTAAAAGCCTTAAGCTATTTGAAAAGGGAAGTATAAATGAATTAAATATAAGGAGAATTTATTAATTAAAATACAAATTCAAGATGTTAAAATAGCACGTATTATATCATAAGCACATATTGTTAAATGAAAAAATACAAAATATCACTATGCCAGAAACTTAGAAACAGACCAACAAAAAAACTTGGTTTTAAATTTTAAGAAAATGTCCACTTGGTATAGATAGTATTTTATTGTTGAAGAATATGTTGGCAAATTAAATTTAAATTTAAAAAAAGAATAAACTCTTGACTCCTTAGAGATATTTTTATCATGTAGTAAAAAACATCACTGCTTAAATAAAAAGTTTTCATTAATACTATAATATTTTGCTTCTTGACTTTCAATTCATCGGAGCATGAACATCCTTTTCACCAGATAATTGGGTTTTTGTATGAAAAACGAAGTTTTTGAACTGGCACTAGAGTACAAATTTAATTAAAGACACAATTCCTATAATGATCAGAACATCTGTGCCATGGCCAAATAGTTCTTACTGCTTACATTTCTAAGACTTTTATTTGAGAATCTACATAAGCTTCATTTAGCGCATGATATTGGACAGCTATTTGCAATTTTGAAATCTACTGAAGCAATGTGGTGACTACATACGCGCCATGTGAAGTTAATTATAACAAGTAACTAGAAATTTTTAAAGCCTATTTCAATGAGTTACAGATAATAAAAATAAAATTCAAGGCCGAGAAAATTCAGTTAAAATAACCTTATTTAGAGAAGCTGTACATATTTAAAAATCAATTTCCCACAAAATTATTACTAGAGAACCAAAAAGTTTTGTATTATTTTTTTCCTTCTTTCACCTTTACAATAGAAAAAGGTGTTAACATGTGAATATAGACACGGATATATATTTGATAAATGGAAAACATTCCTATATTTCCATAAAAATCAAATAACCATTAAACTTTTGGGGGGGAGAAAAGGTAATGAAGGATTTTGTTTTTGGGGGGGAAAGGTGTGTTTAGAGGAGAGATATAGGAAGACAGTCACCAAACTTTTGAAGAGAGAAATTAGCTAAAGAACCAGGTATTTTCTCATGCACTCTGTATTTTGAAATTTTTACAACTCCTGTAAATTGTTTTCAGTTTTAAAATGATATATTCTCCTTTCCCCTTTATTCCCTTTCACTATTATTTATATTCCCCAAATGAATGAGACCATACAATGTTGTGTCCTTCTCCGATTGACTTATTTCACTCAGCATAATACCCTCCAGTTCCATCCACGTCGAAGCAAATGGTGGGTATTTGTTGTTTCTAATGGCTGAGTAATAAGTGGGGAATATCAGAAAGGGGGACAGAACATGGAAGACTCCTAACTCTGGGAAACGAACTAGGGGTGGTGGAAGGGGAGGAGGGCGGAGGGTGGGGGTGACTGGGTGGCGGGCACAGAGGTGGGCACTTGAGGGATGAGCACTGGGGGTTATTCTGTATGTTGGCAAATTGAACACCAATAAAAAATAAATTTATTATTAAAAAATAAATAAAATGATATATTCAATGTAGTAGATGACAGGAGACATCTTTAGAAATACTCTAAAAAAGCAGTCATTAAACAGGTAACTGAGAAAGTGTAAGGACACATAAGCACGAACACATGTCTATCAACAAAGCCAATGCCATAATCACAAACAGATGGAATTTAAGAAGTTGGCCAAGCTAAAGTATAGTTGTCTTCACAGCAACTATAGAAGGAACCCAGCTGAAAAAAAAATATTTATCCAGCACTACAAGTAATAGAGACACTATAGAAAAAAGTTCAATAAACAACCTGAAGTAAAAGAATTTGAAAACAAAAACCTACTTTTGAAAATATCGACATCATGTGACTTTTTTTTTTTTTCTCCCACCGGAGTATAAATCCTACGAGGGCAGGAATTCCTACCTGCTTTCTTCTCTGCCATATCCTTAACCCAGAAAAAAGTGCCTGGTACTAAGGAGAGGCTCATTAAATGTTTGGAAGAATGAATGAATAAATTGGATATATATATCTGCCTTTGGCCCAGGGCCTGATCCTGGAGACCCGGGATGGAGTCCCATGTCGGGCTCCCTGCATGGAGCCTGCTTCTCCCTCTGCCTGTGTCTCTGCCTCTTTCTCTCTCTGTGTCTCTCATGAATAAATAAAATCTTTAAAATATAATAAATAAAATAGCCCTTCCCATGCTAGTTACTCTTTAAAATATATATATATATATATATATATATATATATATATATATATATATATATATAAATACACACACACACACATACATACACATACATACTTGGGGCACAAAGAGCTCATCTGTCCTTACCGTGGCCAGGATGAAATATTTCTTTTGACATGCTATCTGCTTTTGGTCTGATGCCATGTTCAAAGAACCTTCCATTAGTGTGCCATTCTCCCAGGCAAAAGTGGTGTATGTATGGTTACTGGAAAGTTGTATCCTCCATCACAAGTTATATAGTCAATATTTTATTCAGTTACTCGGTAATTCAAAATAAGTCCTTTCTAACCCCAGCACAGCATCCCTGCGGTTGGTACTGACCACCACCACCCCATGCACGTCAGCAAAGCCAAGATCTCTAAGCCAGAACCTCATTGAGGGTGATGTTTAAATTCACTTGAACTGAGGTTCTGCTCCAGGACAGCAATATGGGAAGACCCCCAAGGAGCCTTCTCCACTGACACATCAGATTATACCTATTAATAAAACAACTGCTCCTGAAGAAGAACTGAAGGCTGATCCAACAGCTCCTGAACAACCAAAGACAGAGAGCGAGAACAGCAAGACAGAGACGCAGGAACAAAGGGAACCCCCACCTCCAAAGCTGTGAACCCAGTGGAGGGACAGGACTGAGGAACTGGGAAAGTCCTCTGCCCTTGAACACAGAAGAAAAAGGGCCAGGGTTCAAAAGAGCAACTAGGGTATAAAGGAGACAACCTAGAACTCTGCCAAGCATTAGAGAGACTGCAGGGAAAGCTCTCCAGGTCAGAGGCACCAGAGGACCACACCACCCCACGTCCATCCCTCACCCCCACCTTAAAAGCCTCAGTAGGACACTATGATGGGCAGGCCCTGGCATCTTGGGGAACTTGGGGAACTGGATACTTCGGTGAACCCAAGGCTCCAGACACGCCCCAGCCCTACTTGGGCTGGGGCTCAGAGAAACAAGCCAAGTTTTAAAAGGGCTGGGGAACTTCAGGAACCTTCTCCCGCACCCTCCCCCCATTCACTACAAAGCCCAGACAGGGACAGGGTCCAGATGCCACAGGGGCAGGTTCTGATGCCATACTTAGTGACCATGAATGGTGCTCAGACCAACCACCCTCCCTGCCCTTGTTGGGACACAGAAGAAAAGCTGCAGTGGAAAAGGGCTAAGGAATTTTGGAGCATAGAGAAGAAAAGAAGAGGAAAAGAGGAGAGGAGAGGGGGAGAGGAGGAGAGGGCGAGAGGGAGAGGGAGAGGAAAAAACACATGCTTCCATGTATTTTTTTAAATTTCTTCTTAGATTTCCTGGTTGACACATTCATTGTTTAGCAGCATGTTTTTCACCTCTACCTATTTCTTGTCTTTCCAAATTTTTTCTTGTTGACTTCTAGTTTCACAGTGCTGTGGTCAGAAAAGGTACATGGTACGATCTCAATCTTTTAGTACTTGTTAAGGCCTGATTTGCAACTTAATGTGTGATCTATTCTGGGGAATGTTCCATGTGCACTTGAAAAGAACATGCATTCTGCTGTTTTCGGATGGAACGTTCTGAATGTATTTGTTAAGTCCATCTGTCCAGTGTGTTATTCAAAGTCATCATTTCCTTGTTGATTTTCTATTTGATTACCTGCCCATTGATGTAAGTGGGATGTTAAAGTCCCCTACTGCTATGGTTTTATTATTATTTAATGCCTTTATGTTTGTTATTGTTTTATATAGTTGAGTGCTCCCAAGTTGATTAATAAGTATTTATAATTGTTATTATCTTCTTGTTGAACTGTCACTTTTATGATTATTTAATGCTTTACTTGGTCTCTTTTTACAGCCTTTGTTTTAAAGTCATTTGTCCAATATAAGTATGCTACTCCAGCTTTCTTTTGTTATTCATTGTGTAAAAAATGTTTTTTACCCCCTCATTTTAAGTCTAAAACACTCAGTTCTTTAAGTCTAAAATGAGTCACTTGTAGGCAGCATATAGATGGGTCTTCATACTGTTTTTGTTTTTGCTTTTTTTTTTTTTAATGCAGCCTGACACCCTATGTCTTTTAATTGGAGCATTTAGTCCATTTGCACCTGAAGTAATAATTAATAAACATATATTTATTCCCATTTTATTACTTGTTTTGTGGTTGTTTCTGGATATTTTCTTGATCTTTTCCCTCTAAGGTCAGTAACGAGACAGGGAGGCCCACTCTTGCCATTTTTATACAACATAGTACTGGAAGTGCTAGACACATCAAGCAGACAAGAAAAAAAAATGGATGGTAACCATATTGACAAAGAAATTAAACTGTCACTATCTGTAGATGATATGATACTACACATACAAAAATCCTAAAGACTCTACCACAAAACTGTTAGAATAAACAAATTGAGTTAGATGGCAAGATACAAAATTAACACCCAGAAATTGGTAGCATTTTGACACACTAACAACCGAGTTGCAGCAAGAGAAATTTAAAAATAACAACACTTACAGTTCCATCAAAAAGAATAAAATGCCTAGGAATACACTTATCCAAAGAGGTGAAAAACCTAAACTTTGAAAACTAAGACACTGATGAAAGAAACTAAAGATGAAACAAAGAAATGGAAAGATATTCTATGCTTATGGAAGAATTAATATTGTCAAAATATCCATAATATCCAAAGCAATCTACAGATTCAATGCAATCCTTATAAAAATACCAACAGCATTTTTCACAAAACTAGAACAAATAATACTGATTTGTATGGAACCTCAGAAGACCTCGAGTAACCAAATAAATTCTGAGAAAGAAGAACAAAGCTGGAGGTCTCACAATTCTGTACCTCAAGATATATTACAAAGCTATAGTAGTCAAAATAGTATGGTATTGGCAAAAAAACAACAACAACAACAACAACAACAACACAGACACATGAATCAATGGAACAGAATACAGACCCCAGAAGTAAATCCACATTTATATGGTCAATTAATCTATGAAAAAGGAGGCAAGAATATACACATTTATATGGTCAATTAATCTATGAAAAAGGAGGTAAGAATATACAATGGGGAAAGACAGTATTTTTAAGAAATGGTGATGGGAAAACTGGACAGCTATGTGTATAAGAATAAAACTGGACAGGATGCCTGGGTGGCTCAGCGGTTGAGCATCTGCCTTTGGCTCAGGGTGTGATACCAGAGGCCCCGGGTGGAGTCCCACATCAGGCTCCTTGCATGGAACCTGCTTCTCCTCTCTCTGCCTATGTCTCTGCCTCTCTTTCTGTGTCTCTCATGAATAAACAAATAAAATCTTAAAAAAAAAAAAGAATGAAACATGAAACTGGTCTACTTTCTAACACAATACACAAAAAGAAACTCAAATTGGATTAAAAACCTAAATATGAGACTTCTGAAACCATAAAAATCCTAGAAGAGAGCACAGGCAGTAATTTCTTTGACATTGGCCTCAGCAACATTTTTCTAGTTATGTCTCTTAAGGCAAGAGAAACAAAAGCAAAAATAAACTATTGGGACTACATCAAAATCAAAAGCTTTTGCACAGCAAACCATCAAGAAAACAAAAAGATAACCTACTAAATGGGATAAGATATTTGCAAATGATGTCTGATAAGAACTTGATATCCAAAATCATAACACAAAACTAACATAAAAAAAAACCTACAATCTGATTAAAAATTGGGCAGAGGAATTGAACAGACTTAGTTTTTTTGTTTTGTTTTGTTTTGTTTCTGAACAGACTTAGTTTTAAAGACAACATACAGATCAACAACAGATACATGGAAAGATGCCTAATCATCAGGGACATGTAAATCAAAACCACAATGAGGTATCATCTCACACCTGTCAGAATGACTAAAATTAAGAAGACAAAAAAGAACACATGTCAGCAAGATGTAGAGAAAAGGGAACTCTCGTGCACTGTTGGGGGAATGTAAATTGGTGTAGCCATTGTGGGAAACAATATGGAAGTTCCTCAAAAAATTAAAAATCGGAATACCATATAATCTAATAACTCTACTACTGACTATTCACCCACGGAAAACGAAAACACGAACTTAAAAAGATATATGCACCTCTATGTTTATTGCAGCGTTATTTACAGCAGCCAAGACATGGAAGCAACCCTAGTATCCATCAATAGACAAATAGATAAGGTAGATGTAGAGTCCATGTGTGTGTGTGTGTGTGTGTACACATGATGGAATATTACATAGCAATAAAAAGGACGAGACCATGACATTTGAGACAACATGGATGCAGCTAGAGGGTATTATACTAAGTGAAAATAAGTCAGACTGAGGAAGACAAAATGCCATATGATTCCACTCATAAATGAAATCTTAAAAAAATAAAATAAAAGTCGAGCAGAATCGGAATTATAAATTCAGAGAACTGATGGTTTCCAGAGAGAAGGGAAATGGAGAGTTGGGCAAAATGAGTGAAGGGGACAGGAAGCTACAGGCCTCTAGTTATGAAGTAAGTCAGGGAAATAAAAAGCAGAGCACAAGGAATAGAGTCCATGATATTGTAATAGCGATGTAATGGGGCCCATGGTAGCTACGCTTGTGGTGAACATGGCAAAATGTATAAACTCGTCAAATCACAAAGTTGTATACCTGAAACTAATTATGTGTCAACAATACTCAAAACACATACACACACACAGAAAAAAAAATCCTTTGAACTTACTAATTCTCTCAATGAACTTGACATGTTTATATTACATGAGATTGGTGATTTTATTCTTTAAAAACTTATCCCTTTCTTTCCTCAATCCTTTATAATATACATTTTATTTCTAAATTTTTAAAAAAGATTTTTATTTATTTATTTGAGTGACAGAGAGAGAGAGAGAGACTGAGAGAACACGAGAACACAAAGGGTGGGGAACAGAGGGAGAAGCAGACTCCCCACTGAGCAGGGAGGCTGAAGTCCTCAATCCCAGGACTCTAGGATCATGACCTGAGCTGAAGGCAGATGCTTAACTGACGAGCCATCAGGTGCCCCTATAATACACATTTTATGGCTGGAAACTTTGCTGTATAACATTGCAATAAGCATTTTGATTCTCTTTAAAAAAATAATTTTTAACTCTTTAGGAAAATCTATTCAACATCAACTAAATGGTAGGCCAAAAAAATATAAATGTATCATAAAACACCTTTTTTCAAGTGTCACATAATGCTGATACAAAAAAAAAAAAAAAAAACATAAAAAACCCACAAAAACCAAACAACAGAACAAGACAAAAACCAGGAAGCTTGTCCTGTCATTCTCAGCTTATTCTTCATAACAGTGACATAATCACCTTCTTTAACTGACACTATCAAGGAAGCACACACATTTTAATGATAAAAATGATATTCAATTTTCAAAAGAAACATTAATCCAGTTTCATAAAAATAGATGAAGGTGAAGATGTATGGCAACATCAATTTACACCTTTCTTTGGTTTATAGTTAATACTATTGCATATTTTAAATTGAAGTGCATTTTACTCACCATCATGAAATGTTTAATTTATATGAAACTCCATTCAAAAGAGTACCTTTGGAGAAGCAACAACTTATTCCGGGCTACGTATACATATTTTAAATAAAGTATTCAGTTCACAGAGGACATTGTTGCAAGCATAATTCACAATTAAGTTGACCTTAAAATGATCCAGCCCTATTCTAAATAAAGAAATTACTTAGATCTACTTACCAGGTCAACACAAATGGAATTACTCCCAGCCTCTAACTGATCTCCAATTCCCGTGAATTCTGCTTTCCTATATTATTTGAATCCACTTTCCTCCTGATTTATCTGTCCACATCCTTACTCAAGGACCTTCTCCTCCTTGCTCAGGTTGTAACAGTAATCTCCAACTTGGCCTCCCTGGTTCTCTGTTCATCATCTTTTGCAATCTAGCCAGAGTTCACTTCATTTGACTCAGCAGTTATTATATTTTCTTGTAATTCCTGATTTTAAAAATTTATTTATTTATTTATTTATTTATTTATTTATTTATTTATTTATTTATTTTTGGCTTTGTGCCATTAAGAAAGCATAATTTGGCAATGTTAATATCCTATTTAAAATGTGCAAGGGACTCCTCCTGTCACTCTCCCCCCACACACAACTTACCTTATATTCCACATACTTTGTTCAAATGGCTCTACTTGCAGCTCTCCCAAGTTTTCATAAGCTCTGTACTCACTCTGCAACACCCCATATTCTTTCCTGCTCTAATTCCAACTCAGCTTCTTTGTGAAATCTCCCATGGTAACGACCTGATACAGATCCATTTTCTGACTTTCCAAAGAACTGCCTGTGTATGTGGCCCCTTGCTATTCCATCAAATTGGAGGACTGGAACCTTGTTTATTTGCAATATTCTGATCCATTTACCCAGTTATTATTTTTAAAATAATGACTTATTTTTTGTTTTATAAGTGTGCTTTTAGTAGGTGTGAACTTGTTTTACTCTAGGCAGCCAAATTAAAATCTCCAGTTGTGGTTTTCCATACACAAAAAACACTGAATAGATACTTTAGGATTTTTTTTTTTTTTAGAAATAAACATCATGGTCAGAAGTAGAAACAGGGGAAATGGTTATTTTATTCCTCTAAACATTTTATTACCCCCAGGAAAATATCTGTGGAACTTAGGCTGTGTCACTAAAATTGTAGTATATCCAAGAAATACTTAATTCTTAGCATGTATCAGATATCAGGGTACACAGATTATTAAGATACCTCCATATCAATCAGTTTCCTTCCAAAATACTAAAATGAACCACGCAAAACTGCAATTTTAGCAAGTTAAAAATACCTGAGGGTTGACAATTTCATATGGTTCCAATATTATGTAAAATAGGTATAGAACTTAAAATATCAAAAGTAGATTTCTCTAGCCATTGAATAGAATAAGAAGTGCATTAAGAACAAAGAGAAGGAAAAACAATCCTAATTGAGAGTGGGAGTTGGGAAAAGCCACAAGTAAGCAGAAGGGCTTGAGCTAGATCATGAAGCATTAGCACCATTTCAACAGAATAAAAATGGCGGAAAAGGCATTTCAAATTCAGGGTACATTTATATATTTTTTTAAAGGTGAAAATTGTCAAGTCTCACTAAGACTATTGTGGATGAAAGAAATGGAAATACATTTAAAGTAGTAACTGAAGTAGGCTATATAGCCTCACAAAAATTTAAAGATAAGAAACAAAGTACACCGGAGGGGTCTGATGGGACCTGGAACTAAGAATTGAAAGAGAGGCTTTTCTCTCCATCTCTTGGGTATCGATTGTTCCAGTTTAACCAGACTTCCTGGGTTCAGATACCAGCTTACCTACTGTGTAGCTGGGTGATCTAAGAGAGGTAAGTCATTGACCTTCTTTCTGGCCTAATTTCATCTTAAAAACAGGGAAACAGAGTGGTGAGGATTAAATGATATCAACACGTGCAAAGCGCATAGATAGTACCAGGCATATAGTAAGTGCTACTTAAGGGTTTACTAATATTATCCTTTCTAGGCTGCTCCACTTTGCTCCCCCTACCTCTCCATCAACTGGATTACACCAATTTATCTTGCTTGTGACTCAACATGAAGGCCTCGGGACTCCTCTCTACTTTCTCTCTGTCAAGATAATGTATTGTCTGGTGGTAGGTCAATCTTTCAGGCCCTCTTAGCCACGGAAGGAAAGAAAGTATATCCTAGGATATGAAAAGCTTGAAGAATAGCAAGTGGGTCAAAGGATGTAATACAGCTTAATAAAAATAGGAGCATTTTCATCTAATAAAAGTACTGAAGATGACTGCAGCTTTGTGAGTAGTTTTGGATGGCTTATAAAGCATATACAAATGAGCAGGCAAATTAATGCCCAATCCTGAGGGCTCTAACCATACTGGTAAGGAGTTTAGACAAGTAAGAGGGAAGCATCAAAGGCTTTAAGGAAGACAGTGTGTTTTATGGAGATCACTCTGAAAGCAGTGTGGAGATAGAAATAAATGTTTCAGAGATTGAGGGATACGAGAAGGAAGAAGACAGGACATGAATCTCATGTGTGATTTGACCAACACGGTCTGCACAGATAAGTCAGCAACATGGGGGAAACCAAGTTCTGACGCTCCATTCTATGTAAACATTGGACACCTACTTATCTTGGGTTTATAAAAATCTGAACTCTGAAAATAGATGTTCCTACTTCTTAACGAAACTTCACTTTCTCTCTTCCATCATTGTAGTGGTACATTTAGACTCTCAAAAACACAGATGAGTGAGGCTGGCAGTGTGAAAAGAAATGTTTTTACATAAAGAGTTCTGTGTGATTCATCGGCAAGGACTGTCAAATAATTTCATTTATAAATCTTCACAGAGTTCAGCTTTTGATAAATCCAAAATATGCTCTATTCCATGTAGGATCTCTTCTCTTCCTGGGAATCTTTAAACTCCTTAAATAGGACTCGCTGCCCTAGTCTATTCACTTTAAGAAACTTTAATAAACATTCAAGTGACAATTACTAATTTACTCCATTTTGTTCTACTACTAAGTTATCATGTCATCATTTCATTCTTTCCATTCTTTTGTATTTTCTTGAAGACAGTACCTCCAAGATGAGTACCTTCTTCTTCTTCACAATTTTTCTCCTTTATCTACAGCATTCTAAAGTAAATTGCTCTAGAAAATACGAGCACAAAAAACTTCCTAATATCTTTTATAAAAATTAAGTCAACTTTAGGATGTGGTTGCTCAAATATTTCATAACATATTTGATCACTGGAAGCTAGGTGTTCAGGCCATCCAATCATTAATATTTAAATCACAGATACGGCTGCAGAAGCCTAGCTGGTTTCAAAATACTATGAAGAATTATTTACTCTTCTAGAGGAGATGTTTCAGTGCTGCACATGTACCCTAGCTGCTGTGACTGCTGGACACTAATGGAATAGAGCTGCTTACTTCTCTAGAAATTGCCCCCAGGGAGCAGCCTCAGAACGGGGATTATGCCTCACCTGCTACTCTCAAGGTGACTTATAGCAAATGTCTGAGTGACACAAGTTACAAATGGCTGGCCACCTTGCCTCAAGGGGAAAGACCTTTACAGAGGCAGTTTATGATTCAGAACCTCCCTGTGAATGAAGCTAAGGTTCCATTTGACATGAAGCAATATCTTCTTATAGTCTTTTCCTCTCCTATCTCATTGTACTTCTTTCCATATAGGTCTTTCCTGAAGAGCACAGCCCCAGTCAATTTCATGTACAAAATCCCTGCCTCAGGCTCTGTGTTGAGGGAACTCAGTCTGACCCTTCACTCACAGGATACGTAAGGGATATCTCCTTACCATGTAAAGGAGACACTAAAGATATATAGGAATTTCTATTCTATTCAAACATTGCTGAAAGTCCTAAGACTTCGTTGAAATTCAATTGAATAGTTATTTATGAAACAACTATATAAATGCATAGTGCTTAGAAGTAAAATCTCCATTAATAATGCCATCATTCTGTTCCTATAGCAAAGATTCATTCTATAGCAAAATGGTAAGACAAGAAAAAAGCTATTTCAGTGTTTAGGCTATAAGAAATACTGAGTTAGAACAAGTATGAATTTATTGGTCATGCCCCCCACTCCAAAGAGAACTCAGTATCTCCATAATGCAAGTGATCTTAAATGATGAGTAGTAACTTTTGCCCATGCAGCTATAACAAAAGTCTGAGGGGGGCACCTGGGTGGCTCAGTCAATTAAGTGTCTGGTATTGGTGGCTCAGGTCATTATCTCAGGGTCCTGGGATCAAGACCTGCACTGGGCTCCCTGCTCAGCAGTGAGTCTGTAACCCCATCCCCTACTCATGTGTGCGCTCTCTCTAAAGAATTTATATATATATATAAACTCTATTGCTAATCAGAGTTGACAGGTGAGATAAAATCAAGAATTTCTGTATATATATAAGAAAATATAATATAATAAATATATGTTATATATATATATATATATATATATATATATGTAAGAAAATTTAGTTCCAATTAAAAAGTTTACTACAATGATTTCATGCATCTCAAGGTCAGGAGAATAGTGTTGTCAGACTTAAAAGTTATTCTTTTTACCAAGTCGATACTACTGTTCTCTCCAATCCTGAATATTTGATGACAGTTGACAAATCATGGTTGACAAATTATTTCCAATCACTAACTCATAAAGGCATTACTGTCTAGTGTTTTAAGACTTTGAGATTCCCTTAAAAGAAGAGAAAAAAAAGTTTATTTGATAAGTTTAATAAATGAGAGGTTCTAACAGATTAACTCTGTAATCCAATGCAAATCTTGATTTTTCTTCACCTCAAGGCGACCTACAGGGTACCTTGAAATCAGCAATCCAGTGAGAGTGGCCACAAACCATGTTCTTGGCTAAAGAGTTGAAATAAATGGAAATATTTAGTCTAGGGGGAGAAAAGAACCTCAGGATGAATGATAACAAGTATATAATACATATTGCTCTAAATCGAATCTATTTTTGATACCATGTTTCTCTTGATGAATGTATAATTTTATAGCCTTTTTGGTGATGTATACATACAGGTACACATATACATGTATGCTCACTCATTTGATTCTTAAAACAACCCCGTGTGGTAAATATTATCATTATTATCTCTTTTTTTTTCTTTAAAAAAAATGGAAACTAAGGTATACAGCTAAGGCATGTTTGGTTCAGAGTCTTTTACATTGTACTCTCTCTCCTAGTAGAGCTGTTCAAAATAGCTGAGGTTCTATCATGTCAAAAGGGTAGTCGATATTAATAAGAGAACAACTTGTGCTGGTTCATCTTAGCTTTTTAACTAAATAGAATCCAAAGGAAGAGGAACAGTGACCTACTGGGGCCAGCCTGTTTTTGACTGAGAAAGAGGGATCGGTAATTTAGGGCAAGGTTTATCAGCCTTCACACGACTGACTTCTGGGACTGGATAATTCTTTGTTGTCGAAGCCCCTGTGCACTTCGGGATATTTAGCAGCATCTCTGGTCTCTAGCCCCTAGATGCCAGGGGCAACTATTTAGTTGTGATAACCAAAAATAACATCTTGTGCGGGTCAAAAATCAACCTGGGTTGAGGGCAAGGACAGAGAATTCTCTCCCTTAATACAAGAGGAAAATTACCAGAATAGAAGGTTTGAGGTCAGAGCAAAAGACTATAAAAGATGAAAACATATTGAAAAGGGAGAGACAGTATGTAGCCAGCAACCTAATAAGTAAAAAGTACCAAATGTAACTGATACACATCAGAAAAAGAAGAAGAAAAAGAAGAAGAAAAAAAGTTCTGAAAGGAGTCATCTCCATCTAAGAATGACAAAGACCCAAACTATATTTTTCTAGCTTATTAAGATATAATTGACAAATAAAAAGTGTATATATTTAGGCTACAAAATATAATGACTTTATATATATGAACCTTGTGAGAACTCCAAGCCATCTTTAAGAATGGAACTATTTATAGAGCAAAATGAGGCTCATCATGCCACCGACCTCGTTCCCCACCAAGGACAGCAGATACGTAAAAGCACCACCCCTCCATGCTGTGGGCATGACGGGTGTCACCAGCTGAGGGCAGGGCTCCCCTGTGGAGCTTAGAAACAGCCTCAGATTCCCCCTCGACACTGTCTTCAAAGCAGATTCTATCGCTAATCAGAGTTGACAGGTGAGATAAAATCAATTTTTCATACCTGTTACAGAGGCTGTACTTCCCTTAACAGACTAAGACTAACCTAGCCATTTTGGCGATCACATTAAACCATTAACTAAAACAATAAAAATAAAAAATAAAAATAAAATAAAAATAAAATAAACCATTAACTAACTCATGGCGAGCTTATGTCTTTACAAGATACGTCAATGTTCTTTCATTTATGTTGCTATGACATAGTACCAGACGTTATGGAATCTTCTCTCTCACTTAGAGCAGCTGTGTGTACTTGTATTTAAACCTATTGAGACATTTGAATCAGGTTCCCATGCAATAGATTCCAGTTTCATTTCCAGCCTCAAGTCATCTACAAATTTGATTAAAGTTATTTTTACCTCGTCATCAAATAAATTAATAAAAGTTTTCAATTCAACGGTTTCTTATTGCTCCAGAAACCTCACAATATTATAGCTTTCCAGCTTCGGGTCCCGTTGACTCAATATGTGATCAACAAACATCTGCCTAGAGGAACTCTTAACAATTTTTCAAGTGATTACTAACTATCTGAGTAGAGCTGCCAACGTATTATTTGATATCATAAATCCTTGTCAAAAGCTTCACTGATGCTCAGATATATTGTATCTGCTACATTTCCCTAATCGACTCCGAACAACAGAAGAAAGGTTAATATAACATGACTCATTTTTAATGAGTGTTTTTTTTTTTAATGAATCCAGAGTTCTCAAATTCTGAGTTTATGAAAGGTCTTTATGCTCCAAAGAGGAATCATGGTATAAATTCATTTCAAAAGGGATCTACTAGCTCCCTGAAATCTAAATAAAATCTCTCCGAAATTCCGTTCTAAACCTTATACTAGACAAAATGCCTCCTCCTGCTTCCTTTCAATTTCTGAGGTGGGGGGACCAACATCATCAAGGTGCACTCTGGCTTCTAGCTTTATGCTTCAGTATCAGTTAAGGGACTATACAACCATCTCATAACCACCAACGTAAACTAGAAATTGATGATTTCATGATCCTCCCGTTAAAATGACCTATGACCTGCCTAACACCAGGGAAGTTTCTTGGGTCGCAGCACCCAGTGTTGAACTCCTATCCTACCGCTACAAAATCTTTCAGATCTTCCCCATCCTGTATTCCCCACCTTCCCCTCTTCCTTCGCAGAAGCAAAGCTTTTTTCTAATGAACTGCAACTCTTTGCTTTGGCTCTTGCCCTCACCATATCCACTACCTTCTATAAAAGCATTTTTCCTTTCTAAAACGTAAGAGGATAAAAATACACGTACTCACCCAGAAAAAGGATGATGTGAATAAAATAAACAGGTTGTAAAAATACATGAACAAATAAACAAACTGGATGTCAGTAGAAAGCAATGTGAGTCCAATGGCGTATGGCAACTGCCACGGTGCTTCAGTGTTGGGAGGCTAACAGGAACTGACTGGAACCACAGCAAGCTGCAAAGGGCACGTCCAGTCTAAGGGGGACAGCCCTAATACTTTGCTACAAAGAGTGTTTGACATGTGGGTAGACGGATCTGGCCTTTTGAGGAATCTGGAATCCAAAGTTTGTGTAACATCTCCTAAAAGCCTAAAATACTAGTTTATTTTAAAATGTATCACTCGTGTCATTATGTCTGCAGGGTCACCAGGGGATGATCACTGCTCTACGCAAAAATGTGTCCTCCCAAGTTACTTCTGCTGCCAGCGTGTAAGCAAATAAAATTTTCCACCCACATTATCTACATTTTAAATGCCAGAGAAAGCAGTTGATAGAGAGGTAGCTATAATTTGTATTTCCAAGGTAACACCAAGAAGGTAATAGAATGGCCATAAGAATTCCCAATCTATTTAATTCGCCTTAGATGAACTTAAACTTTGCGCCTTCTTTGATCCATTGACGGATCCATTGTTAGCATTTGTTGTCACAAAGGTGCATCAGCCTTGACATGAAGCAATGAGGCCAAGTGACCACTCCTTGACATTTTTCATTGTTCTTTTTCTCCATATTAAATGTTATTGCTGGGCACCTATCACTCACGGATGTTCGCCCCATCAGGATTGCTACTTAAAAACTGAACAGCTTGGAACTACAATGTCATGATTCGACAGCCTAATATGTGATCACCTATTTCACTATCCTATAGAAGTGCAGCTTTCCAAATACACAGAGAAGACTAACAGATACTCTATGGTAGCTTTTAAAAAATCCTTTTATCACTCATTCTGTTCTGTGCTTTTCCACATTTCTCTTGCCTTTCAGTGCTCAGTGTGTCTCGCGTCTTCTCTCCTATTTAGTTATCGTACACTTCATGCATGAAAGGAGTTAGCACTCACTTCATGATAGTTCTCTGAATGCTACTTTGATCTTCCTAGAAGAAAGCACTATATGACCTTAATAAACGGGCACGTTATATAAGTGGAGTCCACATTTTCTAAAATTTCTATATAATTTATAATAGGCTGCTCCCATCACAGGTCAAGCAGAAGCCAACACCAGATTACTCTTGAAATCCCTCTACTATTAAAAAAAAATCACATTAAAGATGAATTTGTACAACCACCATTACTTTTTCCCTGAGAGTAAAAAAATGGAAGAAACTTCACAAGTGTACGTGAGTCTGCAGGAGAAAAAAAAAATGAACTTCATATCCTAAAATTCCTTCAAGACATACTATTTTTATCCTCTCTTCCTCCCTAAAATATCTTTTGCATTTTTAAGTACCCTGATTATTTTTGCAGCTAATAATAATTACAATCATCATAATGACAAAAGTCTTAGGCAGTAAATGAAAGATAAAATTAACTACTGAGCTTCTGGAAAGGGAGCTGATTGTTTCTAGTGAGGGATTAAGGGATGATTTGTTATTAATAACAATGCTTAACACAGCTGGGAGCACTTTCATGCCTACCTGCACAGCACCCAGAGGAAAAGGCAAGCCAAGGGGAAGTCTAGCAATAAGGCTAAATTTCTTTGAAGTCCCTTTTATGTTTGTTAACATTTTACCAGATTTTCACAGAAATTTCTGTGCGTGTGATAATACCAAGTACATTACAGAAAACGTTTTTCTCTTAGCTGAGTAATATGGAAGTTAAAGAAGTAAAAATCAGGTTTGGTGATTCTAGGTCTGCCTCCCTCTAGGCCTTTAGAAATCCTAGTGTCCGAGCCCCTTTGTCAATCAAACCCCCCTTTGCAGGTAAGTGTCCTCATTGAATACCTGGGGATCCCATCTGGTGTTTGGGTCTTTATGACGCCTGGTACCTGACAAAAGAATGAGCCCTGATTGCTGTCGTGCACCAGGACAAGGAGCCCTAGTGTTTCTGGGGGTTAATGTGCCAGAGCAAAGCCCACAGCTCTTTAAGCAGAAGTTATCAGTGCTGTAGTCTCATGGTCTGTCGGTATTTGTCTGGTCCTAGCCTCCGTCCATCTGTTCAGAACGTACATCCAACTCCATCGAGGTCATCCTGAGCCTCTCCCGAAGACAGTTAGAGGGAGCTGGTCAGTATTCCAGGAACTCTCAGCCTTAAGCATAGAAGTTGTGGAGATGTGATCAAAAATAGCTATTCTCCTTCCTTATCCAAGGACTAAATCCCTGTTCGGGTGTTAAGCCCCTTCTCTACTGCCGAATTTCCCAGACACGGACAAAGATCCTGAAGCTTTATCGACTACTTGGTTGCCAAATGCTTCTTCCTGCCATGTTCCACCAGCCCGCCAAGAAAGCCACCTGTCTGGCTGGCTGTCCCTGGCCTTCCTTGGGGATGACAACTGACCTATCTGCACTTCCCCTCGAGAGGCCCCTCCCATCAGGAGGCTCTGATTCCCAAGCTGGCTCATCTCACAACCAACAGCAAAGTTTAGACACTACCATTTAAGAAAAGTCTAGCCTTACATTTCTAAGATGAAGCCGAAAAGGCATGATGATGTAGAAGTCTTGACTCTCAGACAAGCCTAAATTCATTCGAATCTGGCCAACTTAGCAACAACCAAAGGAGAATCAGCTCTTAGTCTGTCATTGATTTTTAAATGTATACACCTTGTTCATGATCTTGTCACAAAGCAACAAGGCTTTCCTTATAAGGTAGGATGACTGGCATTTTGAGAAATGTTTTTATCTATTTTTAATAAAAGACTGTCCGTTAGGGTGGCTGTTCTTTTTTTTTTTTTTTTTTTTTTTACAGTCTATACATGGTCCCACAAAATAAAAAATGCTTGGATGCATTCCATGAATACAATTAACAAATTGCAGTAGGTTTTAAAAACACGCATATTCAGCCTTCCTGAAAATGTCACTGTGGGGTCAGGGAGGCAAGAAAATATCCTGGCTTGTCCTACACTGCCATCAGGCGGCTGATGTGAATAAGAGAGTCCATAGCAAGTTTTGAGTTCCTTATTAGCCTGCTTCAAAATTTGGATGACCTGACATCCCATGTGCCTGAAGACAAGCCAGTTTACATTCTTTTCACAGCATAATCAATAACAGAACCACCTTTTACTCTCAAAAGATGCCTAGTTCAGATGATAATTCATAAATTGGAAAAACAGAAGCTTATTCCAGTTCTTGTCGACTTAAATCTCCCTTGTTCATTATACTCTGGGCACAAGGGGTCTTTACAGTCTTGGAAGATGCCCAGCTGCTCCCCCCGCTGCTCCCTCTTTCGGAGCCCTTTCTCTTTCCCACCAGAATGAAGGAAGGCTGCTCCTGCTTCTCATTCAGGTCTCAGCTCAAATATGTGACCTTCCTCTCTACACTCCAATTCGGCGGCTAATAGCCACCTGCCTTGACTGCAGCAAGACTGAGCTCATTAATCCCTTCAACCTTGCTCAGGCTGTCACTTCAAGAAGTCCCAGCTTCCAGGGGCGCCTGGGTGGCTCAGTCTGTTAAACATCTGCCTCTTGATTTTGGCTCAGATCATGATCTCAGGGTCGTGAGATGGAGCCCCGTATTGGGCTTCATGCTGGGCATGGAGCCTGCTTAAGATTCTCTCCCTCTTCCTCCATCCCTACCCTAACTTCTTCCCTCACCCCCCCTCCAAAAAAAAAAAAACCCCACTAGATTCCAGAGTAGCCATCATCTTTCACACTCCAATCCTCATAAGGCATTTAGGGCTACCGTTATACCATGAGTCCAGGTGGGCCTGGAATAATTCCTATTTATATCTGTTTTCCTTGTATATACATCATGGTGTCCCTTAAACTTTAAAAAAGGCCCATTATAAAAAAAATATATTTTATTTATTTATTCATGAGAGACACGGAGAGAGGGAGGCAGAGACAGGCAGAGGGAGAAGCAGGTTCCCTGTGGGGAGCCCAATACAGGACTTGGTCCCAGGACCCTGGGGTCATGCCCTGGGCCAAAGGCAGATGCTCAACCACTGAGCCACCCAGTGTCCCCACAAAAGGCCCTTTTGAAGGGCACTTGGGTGGCTCATTCAGTTAAGCATCCAACCCTTGGTTTTGGCTCATGGTCATGATCTCAGGGTTATGAGAGAGAGCCCCAGGTAAGTCACCGTGCTGAGCATGGAGTCTGCTTAAGATTCTCTCTTTCTCTCTCTCTCTCTCCCCCTCTTTCCCTCCCTCACCCCACCACTTACATACATGCATTCTCACTCTTAAAAAAAAATGTCCTTTTGAAAAATAAATTATATATTCACCCTGCCTCTTCCGTATCTTTCTCCTATCCTTACTCAACCCCAAAAATCTTCCATTGCACTCTCTGGGATACAAAGATCCTCCATATTCCTTCTCAAACTCCTGTCTCGATATTCCCTTTATTTTCTTTCTGAAACTGAAATCCAGTTCTTTCCTAAGGACTGTGATTTCCCATAGCTGTCTTACAGAATGACCCTTCCCACCCCCCAACACACAGTCTTTGTACTAGTGGGTTTGAAGGCAACATACTTGTCTTCTTTAGTCTTCATTCCTGTTTGCAGAACATTCTTGATCCCTCTAACCCAATAACACAAGAACTTTGAATCACACGTCATCAGGTGATAACTCAAAGCTGCTATCATTTACCACCCTGTATTTTTCATATTTCTCAACAACTATAAATTCCAGCTACCACCCTGGTCTGAGATATTCATCCATCCCTAGAAATACTTTGACAGTTTATTGCCAAAAAAGAGTTCAGTGACAGTGTTACATGTTGTCTCAGGAGAATATTCTATGAGCTTTTGTCTTTTGCCTGGGTTATTAAGATAGCTTCCAAACTTGTCTCCATATTTTTACCTCTGTTCACACAGAGTTTATCCTCAACACCATAGCTGGAATTTAGATAATTTCCTTTGAACTAAACCATGCAACAGTTCCCATTTCTCTAAGAGAAAAGCAGGTTCTTAAAATGGTTTTAAAAACCCCTTAGCAAAATTAATTAATTAATTAATTAATTAAAAAATAAAATAAAATAAAATAAATAAAATAAAAAGCCCTTAGCCTTTTAGTTTACCCCTCATTCACTTCATCCAGACACTGGCCTCTTAATGTCACTAGAACAGGCCTCATGCAATCACAAACTATCTTCCCAAGTGTATTTTCCTCAGCCTGAACATATTCCCAACTGTCTGTATAGCAATTCCATCATGACTTGGAAGAATTGGCCCAAATCCACTTTTCAGTATGCTCTCCTTGATTGTCCATTAAAAATTATAACCAACACATCCAACGCAATCCCCATCAAAATTCCAATGGCATTTTTCACAGAACTAGAAAAAACAATCCTAAAATCTGTATTGGACCACAAAGATCTCAAATAGCCAAAGCAATCTTGAAGTACAAAGTTGGAGGTACCATGCTCCCTGATTTCAAACTATGCTACAAAGCTATAGTAACCAAAACATTGTGGTACTGGCATGAAAACAGACACACAGATCAATGGCACAGAATAGAGAGCCCAGAAATAAGCCCATGCATGTGGTCAATTAATCTGTGACAAAGCAGGCAAGAATATGCCATGAGGAAAAGACACTCGCTTCACTATCTTACACCATATACAAAAATAAATTTGAAAATAAATCAAAGACTTGAATTTAAAACCTGAAACCATAAAACTCCTGGAAGAAAACATAGGCAGTAGGTTCTTTGACATAAGTCTCAGCAATATTTTTTTTTGGAACAGTCTCCTCAGGCAAGAGTAACAAAAGCTAAAACAAACAAAAGAGACTACATCAAACTAAAAAGCTTTTGCACAGTGAAGAAACCAACAAACTGAAAAGGCAACTTATTGAATTGGAGATGTCTGCAAATCACACATCCAATAAAGGGTTTATATCGAAAATTTAGGGACTTAAACAACATAATATCTAAAAAACAACCAGATTTTTTATTTTTTTTTTAATTTTTTTTTATTTATTTATGATAGTCACAGAGAGAGAGAGAGAGGCAGAGACATAGGCAGAGGGAGAAGCAGGCTCCATGCACCGGGAGCCTGATGTGGGATTCGATCCTGGGTCTCCAGGATCGCGCCCTGGGCCAAAGGCAGGCGCCAAACCGCTGCGCCACCCAGGGATCCCACAACCAGATTTTTTAAAAGGGTAGGGGACTTAAACAGACATTTTTCCAAAGAAGATGTACAGATGGCTAAATGGGCATATGCAAAGGTGTTGAATATCACTCATTATCAGAGAAATGCAAATCAAAACCACAATGACATATCACCTCACAACCATCAGATTGCCTATTATCAAAAAGACGAAAAGTAATACTTGGTGAGGATGTGGAGGAAAGGGAGCTCTTGTAGCTATTGGTAGGAATACATGGTGGTGCAGTCACAGTGGGAAACAGTATGTAGTTTCCTCAAAAAATTAAAAATGGAACTGCCCTCCAATCCAGCAATTTCACTTCTGGATATTTATCCAAGGAAAATGAAAACACCAATTCAAGGAGGTATGCACCTCTATGTTCACTGCAGTATTATTTGCAATAGCTGATATATGGAAGCAACCTAACTGTCCATTGATAAATGAATGGAAAAAGATGATTTTACACACACACACACACACACACACACACACGGAATATTACTTAGCCTAGAGGGTATTATTCTAAATGAAAGAAGTCAGTGGACAAATACATATGATTTCACTGATATGTGGAATCTAAAAACAAAAACAACACAACAGAAACATATTCATAGATACAGGAAATAAACTGTGGGTATTAGGTTCAAGGGGGCGGTGGAAAGAAATAGGTAACGGTAATTAAGAGGTACAGGCTTCCAGTTATAAAGTAAATAAGTTATGGGGGTATAATATATAGCATAGGGAATACAGACAATAATACCATAATAACTTTGTGTAATGAGGTGATAACTGGTCTCATCATGGGGATCATTTTGTAATGTATCAAAATATTGAGTCATTATGATTTATACCTGCAATGAATAGGATATTGTATGTCAATTATACTTCAATTTAAAAACTGCAACAACTACAAGTATCTTCTACTTACCACTAAACTGTCTCCTTTTCTCTTTTATCACAGTACTTTCGAAAATCATTTCTATGGGATGCCTGGGTGGCTCAGTGGTTGAGCACCTGCTTTTGGCTCAGGGTGTGATCCTGGAGTCCTGGGATCGAGTCCCACGTCGGGCTCCCTGCATGGAGCCTGCTTCTCCCTCTGCCTGTGTCTCTGCCTCTCTGTGTGTGTGTGTCTCTCATGAACAAATAACATTTTTTAAAAAATCATTTCTAATATTTCTTTATCTTGCTAGAATGTAAACCCCATAAACACAGAGATTTTCATCTAACTTGCCACAGTTATATCCCAAGTACCTAGAACAGAACCTAGGACACAGTAGGCACAAAATAATGATTTTTAAATAGATTAATATAATAGTACTTAAGCTGACTTGTAGTTATGCATCCTAATGGGACCATAAATAAAACCACAATTCATAGATTTGTTAAAGATCTTTTTGAATATCATAAACAATCCTACCAGAGATAAAAATATTGTAGCATGGAGATCAAATTCTGGGGTCTTCAGTTATGCCAAGTTGGATGGCACTGTGTTTTTAAGTATTGTATTTGAATGTTATTAGTATTTATTTATTTATTTATTTACTTATTTATTTATTTAACACAAGTCCCCAGCAACCTGTCTTGTCTTCTATTCAGTTGACATCACTGATTTTTTTAGCCTCCTGGGTCCATATATGGGATTTATATTCCTAACAGAGTGACCAGAGTAGACAGTTTCCCAAAACACTGTTAGTGTTGACTTGCTGTTTAACAAAGTACCCTGAAGGCTGCTTAAGGAGAGGTCATTTTTTATCCCATATATAGATATGGGATAGATAATTTATTTTGGGGGGGATAGATAATTAATAAGGAAAAAAATCACCAAAATACCTTAGTTACAGCTTCTGAGGCTGCAAACTCATTGAGGGGAACGTCTAGATCTTACTCACCTCCTAGGACTTTACAGACCTTAGAAACATGGTACAGACTTAGGTGTGGACTGCATGAGATCTATGCCGTGTTATTCACCATTGTGTCACCCAGCACCTAACACTGGTCTTGCATACGGGATGTACCGCGCTGGTTGAATAAAGGAAAGAATATTTCTTAGAGGAATAATTTACAAGTGATGAACTCTGAGGAGAACTAAATACCCATTTTTCTCATATCGCCTTTTTTCAGTTCCTACAAATACTCTATGACACTTTATGGCAAGAGTTCAGTGAGAATGTCACCTGTACCTGGAAGGACTATCTTATAAGGGCTAGCTTTGTTTTTTAAGATTTTACTTACTTGGGACACCTGCGTGGCTCAATGATTTAATGCCTGCCTTCAGCTCAGGGCATGATCCTGGGGTCCGGGGATCAAGTCCCACTTCAGGCTCCCTGCATGGAGCCTGCTTCTCCCTCTTCCTGTGCCTCTGCCTCTCTCTGTGTCTCTCAGGACTAAATAAATAAAATATTTTTTTAAAAATTGTATTTATGTATTTGAGAAAGAGAGGAGACAGGGGAAGAGAAAGAGAAAGACAGAGAGCGAAAGAGTGCATGTGAGCAAGTGGGGGGAGGTGAGGGAGAGAGGCAGAGGGAGAGCATCAACTAGACTTCTCCACTGAATGTGGAGCCTGACTCGGGGCTTGATCTCATGACCCTGAGATCATGACGTAAGTGGAAATCAAGAGTCAGGCACCCAACTGACCAAACCACCCAGGCACCACATAAGCTACAGTTTCTTATTAACACAAAAGGACTGGTTTATCCAGATAGTGCACTCTCTCAGCTAATGCACATAAAAGGGCTCTAATAGACCAGGACACCAACCAGACAGGACTGATGAATGTTCTGTGGAGAGACAGAGCCAGTGCTGAGGGGAGCTCTGCTGTGGGGGTAGGAGGGTGAATAAGGAAGGTGCTGGAAGCCAGCATAGAGGGGCAAAGTGGGCAAAGTCAAGAGCAGAAGTTGGAAAAAAAAAAACGTTTATCATCTTTGTCCCCATCTGCTTTTGTTCCTTGCATATTCTGAAACAGATCTGCCTAAATTCAACTGACAACTTGGTTTAGGTGATTGGTTCTTCTCAAGAACCAGGGAACCACCGCAGACTATTCCTCCAGCCCTGGCATCTAATATACGGAGGATCTAATAATGGTTTTACGTGTAGTTAAGTAAATTATTTACTTAAAATGTAAAATATATGGTCTGTTTGGCACATGCCAGATAATCACTTTTATTAAATGATGCATTGAAAAGAATCACAGGGAGGATCGAGATGTTGTTTACAGAGCATCTAGCATGGTGCTGGGCACGTACCAGTTGCTCATTAAACAGAAGTTACTTTTACTATTATATATATTTTTCTACTTAAAAATCTTACATTGAACTTCTCATCAAGCTTCTGAGTGAATCTCCATAATTTTATATGTATAAGGAAGGAGATGAAACACTGTCTTTTCTTCTGTATGATTATTCTACGACTCAAGGGAAATTAAATTGTTATGATTGTGGTAAGGCATATGAGACACAAAGACCAAAAATAAGGGGCAGCTTATCCTCATTCTTTTAAAAATATACCAAAGATCAGTTATTAGGGAGAGAGACGAGGAGGACCCTCTCCCTTCAAAATACTTTACATAAGTTCCTCAATACTCCACAGTGTGGCTACTCCAAAGAAATATACTTGTGAAATATGCTAAGCAAAAATAACTAAATATCACTTTCTATTAATTAATTCTAAATTATATTCTGGAAAATTTTCACTTTCTTTTTTTAATCAATTAAATATGTACATACGGAAAACTGGACTCTAGATCTCATACAAAATTCCACAGAAACTCATACAAGATAATTTTATTACCCAAAGAAATTTTTAACCAAACTGATCACGATTTCCTGTTTTATAGAGAAAAATCTCAAGTGTAATGAATGATAATTGTTGGTCATTTCACTTTGATTACATCTATATGACAAACTATCAAAGTTGGTTGTTTATGAATAATTTGATATGTTTATAAATCAAATTTTGTTATGATTGAGAAGATATACTACTTGAAAGACTCACTGTATTTAAATGTGTATTCCTTTCTTTGTTCTGCTGATAACTTTACTGTAAAATGATGGTGGGTGGACTGAGATTAAAGAAGAATTACTAAGTATTCTATTCACCTCTGGGGATAACTTCACTGATTTCATTAGCTCTTCTTAGACATCTATCCCAACATTTTACTACAATGATGAATCTAGAATCACTCAACAATCAACATTAAAAATCACTGTTACCTGTTTCCTAATATAACAGTTCCTTACTTTGGCAGAGAAGGAGAGGGGTAAATTATATTTGTGTAGTGCTTAATTAGGGCAAATACAAAGACAGAGAGACAAAGTTTAGAATTAAAAATATTTTCTTGGTTTTAGTGATTCATTTCAGTGTTTAACCCATCTTTCATTAAATTTCAACTTATTTGTGTATTCCTTGCTAGTGTACTGAGTAAAGGCAACCATGCTCCTTGATATAAAGAGTTAAGATAAATACCAAGAAGAAGGGGAGATGAGAGAAAGCTGAGCAGGAGGTCAAGCAAATGAGTAAATATTAATTAACTCTTCTCTCAAGTTCCCCTCTTCCTGTCCTTCACCCACAATCACTGGCAAGCACTCAGTCATAACTTTAATTTATCTCTGTATCTTACTTGGCAGAGTTACTTCTGCTTAGAGAAACACATGGAATTTCCAAGATTTAAAAAAAAAAAAAAAGTGTGTGAGGGGATATGCAGAGAAGTTTAAATGAGATGTTACAGAGAACAAATTTTCTTCAAGTTCTTTTCACAGTTGTGAATGTTCCAGAACACACAAAGAGGGTTTCTTCACAGCTATTTTTTGAGCATCTAACTAGTTTTTGGAAAAGAGATAAAAAAGACCAATTAGCAAGTTCTTGGAAGAGCAAGGTGATCAATGAGAAGAACCTAAACTAGAAATACCATTTAAAAAGGGAGGGAAGGGGGGTGACAGAGTGACTTAGTCAGTTAAGGTCTGCCTACAGCTCAGGTCATGATCCCAGGGTCCTGGGATGGAGCCCCATTTCTGGGGCTCTGCTCAGCCTGGAGTCTGCTTCTCCCTCTCCCTCTGCCCAGCCCCCTGCTCATGCTCATTCTCATTCTCTCTCAAATAAATAAATACAATATTCTAAAAAGGGAGGGAAGGAAGAAAATAAAAGGATTTCTAAAGTGAGATGGGATTTGTGGAATCACAAATGATTATTGGGAAATGATTAGATCCTTGCAATAGTGGAGAAGGGGAAATGCAGGATGACACCAAGAACAGGAATATGGAATTGGAAACACCAGCCTGGAACCCAAAAAAGAGATTGGGGCTGTGGTCATCCATCATCAGGATCTGAGTGACATTTGTTTGGATTTCAAGATGGGCACTTCACCTGGACTTCAGACCCAAGAAAGGTTAAAACGAAGGGCTCTCTAAAAGTAAACTCATGCTAGTTAGAAAGGCAATATCTTTTCTTTAATAAACCATCACCAAAATACAAAGGAAATTTACTTCAAAAGGATTGTTATATATGAAATTCCAATTATATTTGAATCATAACTTACTACAAAATAGTTCTACATCTTTAAGAGTATGAAATTAAAGTAGGTATTGATTGTAGAAAAGTATGTCAAAAACATACTTAAAAAACAACCAAAAAGAGATAGTATCTGTATTGTTCAGTTCTGTCCATTATTATTATGACTTTATATTTAAAATAAGTCATTTACTCTTTACTTCATGAGGTGTTTTTTTTCCTCTTACATTTACCTCTTCGATCCATCTGAAGCGGACTTTTTCAAAAGTATAAAGATTTAATATGTGGTTCAAACCTCTTCTCCCAATACTCTTCTACCAAAATCATTTACCAGAACCATTTATCAAATATCCTTTCATTTTCCAATTTGATAATACTAAAAAAAAATACTAATTTCTTTAAATAAGCACACAAAAATGGTGAAAGCTTCCATCTACACAGGACCCATAAGTCACTAAGAATATTATAAACAACAGAAAGAAAAATGGGAGAACAGGTCACAATAGAACATGTAAAAGCAAAAATAAATGCAGATGGAAAAATCATTTTTGAGTATTTCCTCAAGAATGAATAGAAAGACACCCTAATTCATGGATTGGAAAAATTATTATTAAAATGTCCATATTATCCACAATGATCTATAGATTCAATATTATTCCCGTCAAAATTCTAGTGATATATTCTACAGAAGTAGGTATAACAATCTTAAAGTTCACATGCAATTACAAAAGACCTTGCATGGCCAAAGCAATGTTGGGAAAAAATAATCAAGTTGGAATTATCACACTATCTGATTTCAAAAATATATTACAAAGGTACAGTAATCAAAATAGTATAGTGCTGGCATAAAAACAGACATATAGATCAGCGGAACTGAATGGAGAGCCCAGAAATAAATTCACACATACTCAGCAAACTAATCTTTGCCTAGGGTTTCAAGAATACACAGTGGAGAAAAGATAGTCTTTTCAACAAATGGTGTTATGAAGAGTAGACATCTCACACCAAACCCAAAAGTCAACTCAAAATGAACTAAACATTTAAATATAAGACCTGAAACCATAAATACCTAGAAGAAAAGCTTTTTTATCCTGGCCTTGGCAAGGATGTCTTGGATAGGACCACAAAAAGTACAAACAACAGAAGTAAAAATAGAAAAATGGGATTAGGTCAAACTAGAAAGGTACTGCACAGCAATCACTCAACAAAATTAAAAGACAACTTATAGAATGAGAGAAAATGTTTACAAAGCATGTATCTGATAAAGGAGTCATATAAAAATATACAAGGAATGCTTACAACTCAACAGCAAAAATTAATAACCCAATAAAAATGAGCAAAGGAACTGAATAGACATTTCCCCAAGGTACAAATGCCAGACACATGAAGAGGTGTTCAACATCATTAATCGTCAAGGAAATGCTTATCAAAACTCACAGTATTACATTAGGCCTACTAGGATGACTATTATAAAATAATAATAATAATAATAATAATAATAATAATAATAATAAAGGTAAATAATGTAGGGTAGGATGTGGGGAAATTCAAACTCTTGGTCATTGTCAGTGGGAATGTAAATTGGTGCGACCACTCTGGAAAACAGTGGAAAGCTTCCTCAAAAAACTAAAATGGAACCACCATATGATCTAGCAGCCCCACTTGTATTTATCCACAAGAATTGAATCAGAATCTCAAAGAGAGAATTGCACTCCCATGTTCATTATAAAACTATTCACAGCAGTGAAGATACGGAAACAATCTACATGTCCATCAACAAATGAATGGATAAAGAAAATTGGTAAATACAACAACAGGATATTATTGAGCCATAAGAAGAAAACTCTGCTATCTGTGGTGCACCGAGAGAACATTATGTTAAGTGAAATAAGTCAGACACAGCAAGACAAATACCACTTATACGAAGAATCTAAAAGAGTAAAACTCATAGAAGCAGAGAGTGGAATGCTGGTTGCCAGAAACTGGGCCTAGGGGCAAATGGGGAGAGTAGGAATGGGTACCAAGCTGTTCATACAAATGAAGTCTTAGAGATGTCCTGTAGAGCACAGTGCCTATAGTTAATGACAATGTATTATATACTTAAAACTTTGCTACGAGGGTCAGTCTTAGGTGTTTTAACAAATATATATATAATAAATAAGAAGGTGGGAGGAAATTTTGCGGTGCTCGGTAAGTTTATGGAATAGACCATGGAGATGGTTTCACCCGTGTATACTCACTGATTTCCAAACTCAAAGTTTTATACATTATATGTGGCTTTTTCTACATCAAAAAAATCAATTAAAATTCAGTCTTTCAAAAAAAATCAATTAAAAAAATAAAATAAAATAATGAAATAAAAAATAAAATAATATAAAATAATAAAAAAATAAAATATTAAATTAAATTAAATTAAAAAATTAAATTAAATTAAATTAAATTAAATTCAGTCTTTCACAGCCTCTGGTTGGCTCTGTCAGTTAAATGTTGACTCCTGATTTTAGCTCAGGTCATAATCTCAGGGTCTTGAGAATGAGCCCTGCATCAGTTTCCTCGCTCAGTGCGGTCAGCTTGGGGTTCTCTCCCTCTCCCACTGCCCCTCCTCCCACTCCCACTCTTGCTCTCATGCTCTCTCTCTCTTTCATAAATAAATAAATACATACATACTGTTTAAAAATAAAAATAAAAAATTCTTTTTATGAAGAATTTAATCTAAGAAATTCAAATTTAAGCAAATTATACATTTTGAAGACTATCATAATGGCAGGAAATTTTAAAATAAGTGACTATTCCTGTGGAATATATGAAAACACACAAAAACACTGACAGAAACATAAATTTGTACATTACTTCTGGAGGGCAATCTGGCAATATGTATCAAGAACACTTGCTATTTTTGATCTAGCTATAAAATCTCTAGAAATTGCCAGGAACAAATCAGATATATACGCAAACATTCACATAGCATAGAGATTTAGGAAAGTATTATTTACATTAGCAAGCAGTTGCAACTACTTAGATATTCAGCAATAGGTATTTTTGAGTAAGCTTTGTGTTTAGGTCAACTTTGTTGAGCATTTTATAGATATTAAAGTAGTTCTAAGGAATATTTATTAGTAGGAGAAATACAGATATTAGAGCTGAATACATTCATGTGCATTCTAAGTAATGTCAGTTTTAAGTAGACATACATGCTTATGACCAAAAAAATTAAGATTGTAAATGTATGTTCCAAAACGTTAGCAATGTCTAAGTGGTAGCATCATTTAAAATGTTCTACTTTTCCGCCTGATGACAGTGCTCCATAACATCTATATTTTTATACTCAGAAAAGCATTAATTTTAAATGAGTATCACCTAAAGACAAAATGGCTTGTTTAGCAGTAAAGGAATACAACGGGAATCACTAACTCAATATGCCTACAAAATACCTCTTCACATTTTTTTGTATGGGAAAGGAACTAATGAAGGCTGCTGTAAGATCCAGCCATTGCCTAATACAGGCTGGAAGTGTTTAAAGGGAGTTTGTGGTTTTAGTTTTAAAGAAATGGAACAGGGATCCCTGGGGCAACTCAGCAGTTGAGCGGCTGCCTTCGGCCAAGGGCATGAGCCCGGGGGCCCAGGATCGAGTCCCCTGTCGGGCTCCCTGCATGGAGCCTGCTTCTCCCTCTGCCTATGTCTCTGCCTCTCTTTCTCTGTCTCATGAATAAATAAATATTTTAAAAATAAAAAATAAAAAAATAAAGAAATGGAACAAATGCACATGTGTATATAAAACTCCTAAGGGGAAAAAAAAAGTGAATTAAGGATTTTAGAAGCCTTCTATGTGCCATTGGGACATATAATTCAGGTAAGAATTACTTAATTTTAATAAGTTAGTTCATTATCCTAAAATGAAAGCTTTTGAAGCAAATATGCTGAATTACATGATATAGACATTTTACTATACAAGAGTTGGGAAAGAGCATAAAAAAAAACTACAGAAATGCTCAAGGAACTTCCTAATTTTTCTGCCTAAGACTTTTTATATGCTTTTTTTCTACATGAAGTACTCCTTGTCTCTGCTCCCCTAAACCCCTTGCCCCTAGCTTGAGTAACTTAAACTCACACTTCTGGCCTTGCTTTAATTCCCTCTTCTGCCTACATTTATCCTCAAGGATAAGAATTCTTGCTACAGGTTGTCATAGTAGCTAAGAATCCCCATTCCCTCCCAAAATTGATTATATATATTATAGTGTGTGTGTATGTGTGTGTGTGTGTGTGTATACATGTGTATTCCTAGGACATAATATATACTCGATAACTATTTGTTGAATAGATTATAGTTTAATAAGTGAATGAATCCATAACTGTGGTGTAGAGGTTGCCCAACATGACTTATATGTTCTCTCCTCTCATAGTAAATATTAGTGACTCCATATCATACATGAGTAAATAAAAAGGTAAAGAGATTAAAGTCTCACACGAAGCCATGTGGATAGGGTATATGACCAAAATGCCTATATACAACTTTGATATTAATTTCGGTATGGTTTAATAATTAAATTATGCCACCACATTCATTGACTGAAAAGTATTTGCCTTTTTATACAATGTCTTTTTCTTTCACCTATGATAAAGACTACGACATTTAACTGCAATGCTTATCCATTGAACACACTTTAGAGTTCACTTCTCGGCACTGGCACTGCTGTGGATAATGAAGAGCACAGCACGTTCCTCTTCCCTGACACCCTTTATTGAGATAGGGGCTTCCCTTTTTATTCCTGCTCAAAGCCTGAGTTCTCTGGGCCCCTGGGCCTCCTTATCACTGTCAGAGCACGACCCCCCCACCCCCAAGCTGTGGATGCAGCCCTAGTGCTAAAAATAACTTGATTTGATTGTTCAAGCTAGGCCTTGAGGCCCTAAAGCTCACCTCTTGCTTTTATCCTAAGTAGGCAGCTGTGCACAATGCAAAGTGCAGTGAAAGCCTGAGTATGCTCGGACTCTTCTCACAATCCCAAACCTGGGGAACTGGCTTTAAGGAAGGGCTTCTTTAATAAGTCATCAGTTACAAGTACTCAGATTCTTTTCTTTTTCTTTTTTTTTTTTTTTGTGTGTGTGTGTGTGTGTGTGTGATTGCTTGCTTTTTAGGAGGACAGGCCATCTCTTAGTTTCACGGGAACTTATCAGCGGTTTTTCTTGGCAATGGACTGTGAAAATGAAATAAATTGCTTAGTGCTTTTACTGTTGATCTGATTTGAATCACTAATCAGATTAAAAAAACCCATTAACCATCCTACTGTGATGAGAGGAGGGACTTCTGCCCTAAACAGAGTCTTAAACCAGTCTCTGACCAAGAATGTCTGACTTCATAATGTAACAAAAACAGAAATAAAGAAAAAAATAATAATAAATTCACTTGATTTTTGCTGAATGTATCACGTGACAATATTTTTATCACTTTTTAAATTATGATTATCCCACCCTGGAGAAAGAAGAGTTAACCTATAACCATTTTTCACTTACCAATCTGGCACAAATGTGAAGTTGTAGAGCAAATGTTACTGAAATTGTGGAAAAATGTGCACTGCTTATATAATATTATTTGTGATAGTGCTTTCATGGTGGAAATTTAGCAATATCTAGGATAAGTGAGACTATGGGTACCCTATCTATAATCCTCCATTTTCAGTTTTGCATATCCATTCTTGAGAAACGCTGGCACCAGAACTTAAGGAGTCACGTTCAGGGATGCTCATTGTGGCTTTAATTGTAACAGTAAAAATCAGAAATAACCTAAATGACAATAGACAAGAGGATATCAGATAATGAAATACAGTACAACAGATAAAAAATTACTAAATAAAAAAGTAATAAAAAAAGATAAAAAAGTACTACAGATATTGTAGTATAAAGAAATCTTTTAAGATTTATCACTGAGTGTGAGGGGGGCAAGCAAATTGCAAAACAGAGTGTTTTCTACATCAAAAACAAAATAATGCTGTTTTCTACAATTTGGTATATTACGCAACTCCAATATGAGAAAGAAAAAAAAAACACTGAAAGGATATACATGAGGAGTTATTTCTGTAGTTATTTCTGGAGAAGGAGGAAGAGGCCCATGATTGCAGTCATGATAAAGGGGACTTAGATTTATCCAGCATGTTTTAATTATTAATGAAGGCAATGCAATTAATGTGTTGCTTGTATAATTAACATAACAGTTATTCGAAATATAATTTGATTTTGAAGGTATCTCTTTGAATAAATGCCTCAGAGAAAACCTTGTGTTGGTCATGAATAATGACCCAGTTCAATTTCTTTTTTTCTAAAATTTGTCTGCTGAACAAGATAAAGCAGTTGATTTTTTAATAGAACTCTGCTTCTCTGAGTAGACCTTGAACAAAAATAAGAAAAGTCATTATAATCTAGCGTGGTAGTCCTAGGGGAGAAGTAGGGGTCAACAGAGGCTTCAGTGGAGAGAGAGAGGGGTGGGCGGAGGAAGATGCAAACAGAAGTCGGTCAGTGGGCCAAAGGGCCAAGGGGGCCTCTAACCATACACACCCTGAAGGAAAATGCCTGCTGCAGAGTCTCCTGCCAAGGTACCAGGATGAGAAAATTGGGTGGATAGGCAGCTCCAAACCTCCTCTTTCACCTTCTTCTCCTTCATCTCTCACTTCCCTGGAGAAATGCTCTCTTTTCCTCTCGTGACTACTGTTGATGTTGATGAATGTGAAGGACTCATGAGGGCAAGCTGGGAGAAGCTGGATCTTCTTCTTGTCAACACAAAGAAGGAAACTAGGGCAAGAATTGTTCTTAAAATCTGCATTCTTAAATGACTTTTCCACATAGTTACTTTTATTTTTTTATTACTTTTTTATTTTTTTGTGTAGATGTATCATTTCATTTCTCTGGGAGCAATGCCCAAGAATGCAACTGCTAGCATATACAGCATTTGCATACATTTCTTTTCTTTTTTTTTTAAAGAAACTGCCAAATAATTTTCCAAAGTGGCTGTACTACTTTACATTCCTATCACCAATGTGTGATAGATCCAGTTCTCTGCATCTTCTTTCAGTATGTGGCACTACCATTAAAAAACAAAACAAAACAAAACTGTTTTACTTAGTTCCTCTATTAAGTATGTAGTGATATCTCATTGAGGTCTCAATATCCACTTCTGTGATGGTTAGTGATGTTGAACATATTTTCACGTACTTGTTTACCACCCATATTATCCTCTTCGATGAACTGTTGCTTCATGTCTTTTGCCCATTTTTAAATTGGACTGTTTTTCTTAAGTTTTAAGAATTCTTTACATATTCTAATAGTTTTTTTTTTTAAGTATATGGTTTACACATATTTTCTCCATGTTTGGAGTTTGCATTTTCATTTTCTGTAGTCTTTCGCAAATAAATTTGTTTTATATTATGAAGTCAAATTCATCAACTTTTAAGATTTGTATGGATTATATTTTTCATGGCATGACTAAACACTCTTCAATAAGCTCTGGATCCAAAGACTTTCCCCTATGTTTTATTCCAAAAACCTTCTAGTTTTACATTTTAGACTTAAGTATATGATTCATTTTGAAATTATTATTACTTTTAGATTAGAATCATCACACTACATTAAGCCTTTTTCGTATTGGAAGTAGCATGATGCAGTGCACATATTTGTGAGACCAACAACGTAAGACCAAACCACTGCATTATATTTACTGGGAAGCTTAACATTGTCAGGTCACTAAACCATCTTTTACTGTATCTCAGGAAAAGGGGTGACGAGCATTCTTCCCTGACATGATGATCTCATGGGGTATTTGTGAGAATGAAAGCACAAAGAGCTTTAAAAATTACAAATCACTGTACAACTCATAGTAGGTCAGATCCCGCTGTATCTTAGAAATATAAAAATTGGGAAAGGAAAGAGTAATGAAAAATAGTAGAATATTGTAAATATAATTTTAAAAAAGAAGGAATACAGTCAATAAAATATACTTTTAAGTCCATAAAATAAAAATATAGAGCTTGAACATACTTATTCCACTTAAACAGAATTTTGTATAGTGGCCATTCATTGCCCTTCCTTTATTTTCAAGCAAGCACCTCATTAAGTGAGACGTAGTAGAAAGGATCATGCTAATGCGTATGCAGAAATGACAGCATTGAGTGTGTACAGAGAGATGTCTGTTGAAGTAATAATAAATCTAAAATTCCTAAGTTTATCCCAATTGCCTCAGAAAGAAAGCAACGAAATACTTCAGGAAAAATAAAGCTAGGGTGAGTTTTCTAGAAAACTAATTTTATTTTTTTTAATTTTTTGAAGATTTATTTATTTGAAAGAGAGAGAGAGAGCACACATGAGTGGGGGGTAGAGGGAGAAGCTGACTCCATGTGAAATAGGGAGCCCTATGTGGGGCTTGATCCCAGGACTCTGGGGTTATTATGTGAGTGGAAGGCAGATGCTTACATGACTGAGCCACTCAGGGTCCTCTAGAAAACTAACTTCAGATGAAAATTTCTAAAAGCTTCTAAATTCTAGGAGATACAAAGCTACAATCTGAAACTTAGAGGAACTGACACAAGGTCACCACTAGGAGCAAAGGCCCTGTTTGATGGTGACCTCAGAGAGAGCACCTTCCTCTGTCTCAAGAAAAGAAGGAAGGGTGATAGCGTTTTGACTGCAAGCACTGATGCATAATCTTTTAGTTTGACCTGATGTGGATGCCACTCTCGGTCCACTGATTCTCAAAACACAATTGTCACTATGTGATAACTAGCTTTGATGACCAGAAAAAAAGTTTTTTTATTTTCTGTAGAAATGAAAAGAGAGAAAAAAACAATTGCCTCAAGCCAAAAAATAATTATAAATCTGATTACCATAATACTAACAAAATTTAAATGTTTTTTATGTTCCAGTCACCATTCAAAGCACTTATATTTAATTCTCACTTATGACCCTATGAAGTTTACTATTTTATATACACATACATAATGCAAATACATATATACACAAACATACATATATACTTGTAAAATATATGTATATTATTGATATATATATAATTTTCTATTTGGTTTACATCTTAAAAATAATTTTCTTTTCATCACTTAATTACTAGAGACAACTTTGTACAAATAAAAACATACTTAAAAAATAACAAAATTCAAAAACAATTAGAAAAGGGCAGCCCCGGTGGCTCAGCGGTTTAGTGCCACCTTCCACACAGGGCGTGCTCCTGGAGAGCCGGGATCAAGTCCCACATTGGGCTCCCTGCATGGAGCTTGCTTCTCCCTCTGCCTATGTCTCTGCCTTTCTCTCTGTGTGTCTCTCATGAATAAATGAATAAAATCTTAAAAAAATTTTTTTAAAAATTAAAAAACATAACAAAATTCAATGCCACATCCATTGTCTAAAAAGGGCATAGGTTCTTCATATTTACAGTTTTCTTAATAAGCATACCCTGTATAGATTCATTGTTTATATTATCTTTTTGTTAACATATGAAAATAATACACTGAGTTCAGGTAATTGGGAGTCAGGCTGGAAAAAAATGTTAGAAATGAGCAATTGGTCAAATATCTAAGGTTTTTCAAAAACTTTCTAAGTATCTCTTTGCTAGCTTTTGGTCTCTAAACACTTTGGCCTTCCTTCAAAGATTGTTCTTCACCTGAATATAAAAGTGATTGCAAAATCTCCGAGTGTTGATGTGCTTACCCTTAGTGTCTACAATGCATGGGTATCTTGGCTAGGCACTGGCGACTTAATGAACATTGTGAATACAAAGCTTGCAGGATGGAGAGGAGGCGATGGCATACAGAGTGCCACTGAACCACAGAACAAGGACCTTGAATCCAGTGGAATCTCCATCCCTTTCCCACCCCTCCCTCCCTCCC
The DNA here is from genome assembly GCF_011100685.1 of Canis lupus familiaris. Lineage (NCBI taxonomy): Eukaryota > Metazoa > Chordata > Mammalia > Carnivora > Canidae > Canis > Canis lupus. The sequence continues at coordinate 42,084,304 of NC_049234.1, read as the reverse complement.
TCCCTCCCTCCCTCCTTCCCTCTCTCTCCCTCCGTCTCTCTCCATCTCTCTCTCTCTCTCCCTCCATCTCTCTCTCTCCTGTGCCTGTGTGTAGAATCAAGGTCTTATTCTGAACCTAAGTAATTAGGTGAGAGGGAGTAAAAAAATAGCAAGAGGGAATGGGATGAAAGAGTATAAATTGGGCAAAATACTATCTGGTTCTAGGAAGAGAACCCATTTTGCTCATAGGGGTGCAACACTTACCCTGCAAAAGCTAAAGAGGTAAATAAAGTAAAATGGGGTGGTTCAGAAATGACAAAATCTGGGAAATCTGGGAATCACTGTAGCAGAAGCCATAAAAAATCCATATACTCTTGATGGCCAGGATCCTAAAAACTCAGCTTTCAATAATTAAATGATATTTAAAATTCTTGGGGTTCCTGGCTCTCCTCAGTAGGAAGAGCATGGGACTCCTGGTTTCAAGGCCATGTGTTAGAGCCCCACATTGGGTGTAGAGATTACTTAAAATCTTTAAAATTTTTGAAAAAATAGTTCTTCTTACATAAGAAAATTCTACTAAGACGTTAAGATAATGAGTAAAAATACTTGGGAAACACTCTACTACAGAAGCTGGGATGGGACGCAGGTTAAAAAAAAAAAGCCATGTAGAAAATGTGTGTGGTATGTGTCAGGATTTGCCTCGTCTCGATTACGTATGCTAATAAGATCACAACATAAAACCAAATGAAATTTCCACCATCTCATATCCTGAGTTTCTTTAAAATTTTAGATTCTTGAACCTCAAACAACGATCATTTTTTAAATTCATATTAAATTTGAAAGTATGAAGCAGCAAAGAAAAAAACAGAAAATTTTTAAGTTGGGAAGATGCGTATGAATAAATAGAAAACAAAAATCTAAGCAATATACTGATAACCAAATCCCATTTGTAGGGAATGGCCAGTTCAAGATATCTACGGTGCAACATCTAAATACTCTTTCTGAATCTGGTCATATACATAACATTGGAGTAATATACTTCTCAATAGGATACATGTTAATAAAATGGAGATTAGGGCATAAAATGAGAAGCCTGCTTGCATTTTCAAATATTTCAATTTCAGTTTTCAGAGCAAACCCAGTCATTTTTAACCTTGCTCCTGTATCTAGTCTTACTCACTCAAAATACAGATAAAGTCTGAATTATAAATTAACATATAAATGACTTTGTGTTGATTTAGAAAAACTAAGTTGACCCTCAGGTCCTTTAACCATCAGTGAAGACTAATGAAATAAAGAGCATTAGAAGTTATGGGGAGAGTGTCACCAAGTTTTCATTGATTCATTCAATAATATTCATAGGGCATACTCCTGGAGAATAAAATTCCCTGCACTCAATGTCCCTGTCATGTACTTAAAGGTATAAAAGTCACAATTATAAAATGCTAAATAGCAATTGTATTAGTCGGGGTTCTCCAGAGAAACAGAACCAAGAAGACAGATATAAATGTATATTAAGAGGGTATTTTTTGTTTTTGTTTTTTTAAGGAATGGACTTACAATAGTAGGAGGCCCTCACGTCTGAAATTTGCAGGGGAGTCAGCAGGCTAGAAACTCAGGCAGGATTTCTGCATTGTAGTCTTAGAGGTAGAATTCATTGTTCTCTGGGAAAACTCTGTGCTCTTAAGACCTTCAACTGATTGGATGAGGCCCACCCACATTATCAAGAATATTTTCCATTACTTTAAAGTCTACTAATTGTATATTACTCACATCCAAATAGCTTCACAGCAACATCTAGACTAGCATTATTTAGTGGCCTGGCTAAGCTGACCATAAAATTTAACCATCACAGCAGCTTATGATAATAGACAAAGTTTATTATTTCAGATACAATGTTTGATATTGCAGCTTTCCAATGAGTTTTAATCATATATAAATCCAAATGAGCCATTATGAAATCTAGAAAACTACATCGATCGCACCAGTCCTTCTCCCCTGCCCCAGTTATTGAGGGTAGGGGTGGGAGCGGGAGAGGTGATAAGGAAGTGCTTGACTGTTCATTGTCATATAAATTTTGTAGGAGCTGAGAAGAATTTTTTGAGTGATCTACAGTAAATGTCTATCTTTTTTTTTTTTTTGCTTTACTTTGTTACAGTTGGTGAGATGATTTTAAAACATGTCCACACATTCCTTGATTCTCTTCCCATCAAGAGATGAAATCTAATTCTTCTTGAGTATGGTCTTAACCTGCTTCTAAGGCAAGATTAAATAGAAAACCAGATACAACTCCCATCCCTCCAGTTCATACTCTTGGGAAGCTTGCCCTGGGAACCTAGCCACCATGCTGTGAGAACCCCAGATTGCTGCTTGGAGATCGTATGTAGGTGTTCCAGACAACAGCTTCTGCTGAGCTCCCAGCTCCCAGCCAGAATTATGAGAGAAGCAGCTTCTGAGATGACTCAAGTCAACACCCAACGGCAATCATATGAGAGATTCTGAGCAGAAACCAACTAGCTGAAGCCCAGTCAATCCCCAAAACAGTCAGAAATAATAATAAATTATTGCAGTTGTTTTATACCACTGTGTTTGGTAAGACTTGTGATGAACCCAAAGATAACTGACATATTTTACTGATATTCAAAGGTAATTAATAGCTTGAACTTATCGGATACTTACTGTGTTGGAAACTGTTTCAAATACTTTACAAATCTATAAAAATGCATTCAGTTATCACAATGACCCAACAGAGAGGGTTGTGTTAATACCCAGTTTTACAGATGAGAAAGTAGAGCATCAGAGAGATTAAATAACTTGTCCAAAGTCACACAAGGATCTGTGGAGCTAGGATTTGAACTCAGTCTGGCTCTGGAGTTCACTTTCTCGAACATCATATACTTTCCAGTGAAACAGAAGAGATGACAAAGGATTTTATGTCCTACATGGAAGAACAAGGCCACGGAAGCACTGGTTATCATTAAAAGAAAAATAGAAAAGCTTTACAATTGTTTAAATGGTATATAACCCTGTATTGTTCCCATACGGTACCAAAATGTTTTTTTTTTGGGGGGGGGGGGAGGGAGCCACAAGAAGACTATGAGAAGAAAGAGAGTTTCCTCTGCTACTGAGGCCTAGAAATCCTTAAGAGTTGCCAGAGCTTTAAAGAGTCCTAGGATAATTTAATGTAAAATAAATCAGAATAGTTTGACCTGCAAAGGCTTAGGTGATTTTGATAAGGCCATGATCTTTATAGCCCCTAGTGAGCTGGGACCTACTCCAGAACAGACATGGGGAGCAAGGCAAGCACACAAAAAAAGGAAACCAACCAACCAACCAACCCACCCACCCACCCTCCCTCGTCCTGCCAAGTGAACTCTATCCTTCAGTCACCAATGTTTGCCCAAGGAGGTCTTCTTTCAGCTTGTCTGTGTGAGGTCTCAGAAACTTGTGACATCCATCTTCTCATCTTGGTCTCCACGTTCCTTAAACATACGCATCGCCAAATCAAATCCTTAACAACTAGAGGTAAGGTAAAGTCAAAATATTCTAAGTTGAAAGGCACTGTGGATTATCACCAGTTCAGAAAGACAAAAGGAGGCTGTGACAAGTAATGCATCTTGTATCACTAGGAGGATGATTTACTAGAGAACCATCGAGCAGAGCACTCTGCCATTTAAGTACAGAGTCCAAAATAGCTTCATTATTTCTACTGAAACCTTCCTCATGGCATGGACAAGATGATAAATGACAAAGGAGGACAACATAGTTTTACAAGTAGACATCCTTATCTTTTGGAAATGGAAGGAAGATACAGAAAATAATGTGAGAAAAGGAAAAGCTGCCTTTCCCATCCAGTGTTGGCCTGGTACTGTTAGCCGGACCCTGGTGCTGCTAGGAGGTTACCTGATACAGACAGGTCTCAAAGTTTTCCCATGAACATAACTCATTTTGTAGAATATCAACACCAGACAGAGGGGTCATGATGGATCATGACAAAAAGAAAGACCAATCCTTGGACAGGTCTGAGCATAAACATTGTCCAAACCATAGAAATAACAACATTCCCCCATTCAGGCTCATAGGAGGAACTGCTGTTTCTTATAAACTCCAGCTTCAGCCTTGCTCTGGTATTCCTTCCTTCTAGATAAGATCTATTAAAATACAGAATCATGGAATTACCCACATTTCCTGATAGCATTCAATTCAAAGAAAATCATCTTTAAACTCTCCATGAGCCCAGATCCTACAATAAGTCCTCCCGAACACCCCATTACCAAGATGATACTCACTACCCAATGGCATGCAGTCTCTCTCCTTCCAAGAGAAACAAGCCCTACCTGTTCAACTACCCATGCATTCCTGGTGATCTTTAGCAGAGAGTGTAGACAAATACAAGCAAGAAAGAGCCGAAGTCTTACACAGATCAAAAATATGATAAGTCTCTGGTAGGTCAAAGAGAATAATCATGGTAACTATTATACCAAATCAGGGATAATAGAGAGGATTTTTTTTAATACACAATACATAGAATCCTTACAGAAATGTTTTAAGTAATATTTAAGTATAAAACAGGCTACTCCTATGACTGCAAGATGAGAAAAAGTTTACTTTGGGACTTACTCATGAGAAAGCTGAATAAATACAAGAGCACACCAAGCTATCACTTTAGCATAAAGGTTGACAGATTCTTTGGTAATTTCACAACAGATATTCTGAGTGTAACTTGTTCTCAATATACTCATTTGGAATTTTTTTTTTTTAAGATTTATTGATTTGACACAGAGAGAGAGAATACAAGCAGGGGGGAATGGCAGAGAGAGAGGGAGAAGCAGGCTGAGCAGGGAGCCAGATGGGGGACTCCATCCCAGGACCCTGGGATCATGTGCTGAGCCAAAGGCAGACACTCATCCGACTGAGCCACCCAGGAGCCCCAAGAAATTGTATTTTTCTTAAACAAAGAAATCCAGCTTGGGAATTTTGATACTACAGGAATCTATCTAAATATTTCTTCCTGGTTATCCTCTACCACTAAAAGTATCCATAATTTGAATGCATAATTTACTTCCAAAATAATGTGCTCAGAATGCATAGTTGGTGCTAAATCCATGACACTAGCACCAGGAGGAAAACCTGAGCTTTATCAGTTTTTATAGTACTTGAACTAGCTCTGTAGTAATATGTGGGCTGTCACGTATGAACAGAGGTTTAAAAAACTGGTGTGCACGCGCGTGTCTGAGTGCATGTCTTCATAAGACCCTGGGTTCTGCAAAGTGTTTTCTTGTTTGAATTCACCCAGCTGCTCTGAGTCCTCAGGCTCTACCCCAGGGAAATGTGGAGGACTTGATGAGGAGCTATGGCCTGACAGGCAGTGTGCAGAGTTTGCAAATGTACTGAGAATTGAAAAAAAAAAAAAGAAAAAGAAAAAGAAAATCAATCTCAATTAGGGCAATTTTAATGATCCAACACATGGTTTGGAAATACAGAACTGACAATGGAAGAGGCCTGGTCATGTTAGTATGGATTGGCCCCGGAGCCATAGGACCAGATGGAGAAGCAAAAAGGGACATTTGGCAGGAGTGGCCTTTACCCAAAGGGAAGGGCTTACTCATAAGAGAGCCTGGGTGAAGGATGAGCTTGTGGGACACGGTGAGGTGAGACACTCAATCTGCTTCCTCCCCAGATGATTTCATAAACATGAAATCACTTTCATGAAATCACTTCAATCTGCTTCCTCCCCAGATGATTTCATAAACATGCCCCCTAAACTAAAATCGTCCTTAATACTTTAGGTTTAAGTAAACCCCCGAGAAGCAGTGATAGTGAGAAACCTATAAAAATTGTGAACGTGCAAAAAATTCCCAAGAGGTTCTTACTCAAAAGAACTCAATCCGAAGCTTAAGCTTATGAATTTGCCAATGTGATTCAATCTTTTAGCTAGGCTCCCACCCCACATACTCCATGGAAACTTGGAAGGAAAGAAGGTATTTGAGTAGGAAGCATGTAGGCAGCTTTTAAACCACAGAATATGGTCCATGGCCACCAGAGAAGGCCCGAACCTGCCCAAACTGTAAGAGCTCCTTCTGAAGACAAATCCTGTGCACGTCATCAGTGTGGAAAATCCTTGGCTGCACTTCCCATTTGCATTTCTCAACACCGTCTCAACCCATGCTTTCTCTCCCTTCTCTTCACCTTTCCCGCAGGTTCCAGTCTCTCCCTCACCTTGGTACACAGACATCTACCTGGATATTCCGTATCACTTCTCTTTTCCACTCAGGTGCCATATTTTTGATGATGAGTGTTTCTTTTTTTTTTTTTTTTTAAGATTTTATTTATTCATGAGAGACACACAGAGAGAGGCAGAGAAGCAGGGTCCATGCAGGGAGCCCAGTGGGGGACTCGATCCCGGGACCCCGGGGTCATGCCCGATCCAAAGGCAAACACTCAACCACTGAGCCCCCCCAGGTGCCGCTAATGAATGTTACTTTCATTTGTTTCTCCTATCCCTTTTTTCAAATCTTTGGTGGAAGGGGAGCAGTATATTTGCACCTACTCCAGTTTTCTTTAATTTTGTCAACTTTTTATTTGATCAAGGAAGGAGACATCACCAAGTAACTATTATTACATATATCGTAAAAAGAAAGAAAATTATAAAATCAAAATGTAGGATGGACATAATCTCAGAATAAAGTGTAGTTTCTTTCCAAGTTAGGAGAGTTAGAAAACTTATGCCAACAATCCACCACTACCATCATACTTATGTTTCCCATTTTGCCAAAGAGTAACAAAATCTTCATTGGACGCAGTTATCTTTCAAATGTCTTTTGGATTCTCTCTTTTTTTTTTAATAAATGTATTTTTTATTGGTGTTCAATTTACCAACATACAGTGCTCATACCCAGTGCTCATCCCGTCTTTCTATTCATGTTCTATTATATTGTTTGATATATTTTATATATGCTTATTCTATACAGTAGTCCCCTTTTAATTTATAATGGTCTAACTCCTACACATGACGACAGATAGTAATTTTCTTTCTTTTTTTTTTTTTTTTTACAAATAGTAATTTTCAAATCCCAAACAGGCGCTGCCTTATTTCATTTTTTTAATTGAAATTCTTGTGGAGATAGAACTGTATTTGAATCTACAACTAATGCAGTTCATATGTAGTTATAAAAAGTAATATAGAGGCCCTCTACTTTCTTTATCCATTATAATATGATATTTTGCAAAATATAACAAGGATATTGAATAGATAAAATTTGCACATCGTATTCCAATTTCCCCAGTTTCACCTATATTCATTTGTGCATGTGTTTGTGTGGAGGCGCGTATTTAGTTCTATGTGGTATTACCACAATTGTAGGTTTGTGCATCCACCACACAGTCAAGATGCCAAGCAGTCCTAATATGATAAGAATTCCTCATGTTGGCTCAGAGGTTGAGCACCTGCCTTTGACTCAGGCAAGGCATGACCCCCAGGGTCCTGGGATCGAGTCCCGTATGGGGCTCCCCGCAGGGAGCCTGCTTCTCCCTCTGCCTGTGACTCTGCCTCTCTCTGTGTGTCTCTCATGAATAAATAAATAAAATCTAAAAAAAATTAATATATTTTTAAAAAAGGAATTCCTTATGTTGCCCTTGGATAACCACATCTACCTTCCCCCGGTTGAGCCCTCATCCCTAACCCTTAGCAATTTTTTTTTTCATTTCAAAAATGTTATATAAATGGGATAATGTGATATTTAACCTTAGGGATTGGTTTATTTCACTGAGAATATCCCCTGCATAGGCATCCAAGTTGCTGTATCAATGCTTTGTTCTACTTTGTTATGGAGTCGTTAGTATTCCATAGTATATACATATCATGAATTGTTGGCCATTCATCTTTGAAGAATAACTGGGGTTGACTCCACATTCTGGCTATTAAATACAAAACTGCTTTGAATATTTGAATATTTGTATTTTAAAAAGTAGAAGCACAAAGTCGTTCATGGAAGTTTTTCATCATAGGAAAAATAGAGGACCTTGATTCACATGTACTGGGCTTATCCAGCTGAACCTACCATTTTCATTCTAAGCACTATTCAAAACAGTTTTAAATCATTTAACCTCTGTAACAACCCTGGAAAGTAAATATTGTTATATCCCCGTGGTAGTGCTGAGAAAAATGAGGCAAGGAGTGGTTAAATAACTTGCTCACGGTCACATAATTTCTAAGTGGCCAAGCTGGAATTTGATCCCTGGCAGTCATTCCATAGATCATTTTTGTAATCGCAGTTCAATACAAACATCAGAAAAAGCACAAGAACCAAGTGAAAAGTAAATTATTTTTTTAGCTATTTACAACCATTTCCAGGATCTAATGAATTTGACCTCAGTAGACCTAGACATATTTATGGATAAATTGTGGTGAATCTATTTCATTATGCATATGCTGTCTTTCAGAGCTCATGCCTTAGTTTCTACTCCGATGAAAGGACTACATGCCTAAGTGAGAGACTTTTGACTTCCAGAATTGGCAAACCTCCATAATTTCAAGGCACTCAGATTTATATTTGAATACAAAGCATCAGAGCACCAAATATTCCATATTTTATATTTACTTTAAAACATTATTTTAAAATGCTCTTATCTGTGCAAATACATGGGCTCTGAGAAACATTTAGTTCTTACTTTAAGGTAAGAGTTTTACAAATATTTATGCCAACGTGTCCTGAAATAGCAGGTCTAAAATTTTAAGAGCTTTTAGATTTGTCACAAAAAGGAATCAGAATAAAATCTTTTCTTTTCCATTCTACTCAAATTGAGTTTTAAAACCAATAATGACAAATAAGCGTATTTTTCATATCTTCTCTTGTATTCACATTACTCCTTCACTGACAGTAAAAAGACTAATTTTAAGTGTCATTTTTTCCCCTTCAGAACTTATGGTTTAAGGCTTTTTAAAAATTCAAAGTTATTTCACTTATATTATTAAACTAAGGTAAAATACTGTACATATAATGCATAAAGTTAAATTTCTGTACAACATAGTGTTAGGCATTCTTATCTATGTCAAATAAGATGCATATTATTACCCTGGGGCAAAATGTTCCATTTTGAAATTTAATGGACAGGGAAAATAATATTCTAAAAGCACCAGTAAGCTGTATCACACTATACTTCGCCGATTTGTATTTTCATCATTTTTCAGGTATACTCAAAAGGAATTGCCCACTCTCACAGAAAACAAAGCTTCAACTACATGTCGCCATAGAGAAGTTCATGGGGGGAGGGGGTTCTTCAAAGAGGAAGACTTTTTAAACAAAATCACATTTATTCTAGTCCACTGGCCAGAAGATGAAGTCTCATATTAAATTACTGAAAGAGAAATGGGAAAAAAAGAGAAAGAAATGGACATCCTTCTTCTAATAATTAACAATCTGGCAAACACCTTGCAGAAGTTATGGTTTCCAGAGTCCCTTATAAAGTTGTTACTAGAACACACGCGCACACACAAATCATAGCAATTTTATGCTGCATGGCTGCAGACACATAAAAAAATTGTTTTCCCAAAGGAGACTCTTTTTATTAAATGCTATGGCCAATTAAGTTCAGTTAATCGTTTTGGTGTAAAATGAGTTGCTGTGGAGTTGTTTTCCCTGAGGGAGTAAGCAGCTCTCTGGCTTTGGATTAGAGAACAGCTGAGAACAATCAAACATTATTTGAGCCCTAGCAGTTTTTTTCTTAATATGGGATCATCTTGCCTAGATACCACTGGCTTTTAGTAGGGTGAAAGTGTTCCGGTGTCTGGATGTGGTTTGTTTTCTTCTAAGTGTATAAATGCCCTTCGGTACAGGTGCCTCCAAGGCAGGGGTCCCACCGGCCTACTGCACTCGTGTTTCTAAGGAGCAGAGTGGATGGAAAGGGGCAGAGTCTTCAGCCAACTTCTCTTGAGCACAATGGGGGCAACACATTTAAATGGATGTTGATGATAAATATACTTAATTCTCCTTGGTCCCCTCTTGAAAACTAGGTTTTGCATCCGTTATAATAAACAGCAAGGATGCTATATTGTTTTATGTTTGAGAAATTAAGACTCCAAAAACTTTTCCATTATATGGAGCATTTGGAAGGATCTTAGCCGTCTACACTACAGCAACCCAAATCATAAATTGTTGAACAAGGCACTCAAAGGACAAACTGCACAGTGATAGAAGCTTTAATAAGAAGATTCCTCCCATGAAAAAAGAAAAAAAAATAAAAGAAGATTCCTCCCATGAAATCTCTGAAATAGCGTGGACTAGACCTCTTCCCACCAGATTACAACACATTGCTGTACAATGCAGGACGGCAGTGTTTTTCCTTATAATCCCTACTGTACGATATATTAATTAGAATTTATATGCTAAAAGCAACGCATTATTTCTATACATGTTCTTTTTAAGGAATTACAAATTAGTCCTCACTCTTCAAAACATTCTGCTGATTCTCACTTTATATTCTAATAAGCCCAGCACATGCTGGGACCCTACAGGAATAAGCTGAAATCCAACTAGTGCATATTTTTTCATTAAATTATTAATTTCAATTTAACAGATTAATGTTGTAGCATTAAAGTACAGCAAAACGGCATGTAGGTACAATAACAGAGGTTTAGACTTAACACTGAATTTTCAAGTTACACTGTCATGTAAAAATATTTTGAAAAAAAATTCTCATGCTGTCTCTGCCAGAAAAGTCAACGTGTCTTAATTCACTTCTTTGTGCCGTGAGCAGATGAGAAAGTGAAGGAATCACAGGAGTCAGAATCTAAAAGCAATGTGAGATAAAATGAATGGAACCTGGAGAAGTCAGAAGAAGGAAGGGCATTCAAGTGCACACAAGACTTGCACACCTTAGGTGCAGGGGTAGGTGACACTCTCTCAGAGGCAAACTCTTGAGGAGCAATCAGAAGTCAAGGCGCAGGGCCCGGGAGTTACCATCTCAGGCATGACTTAGGTGAGGACGCACATCAAAAGTTCAGATGGGTCCATGTTTTCATAAAATTGCTTGGCAGCTAACTTCAATAGAGAGGGAGACTTACCATAAAGACACAAAAGCACCTCAGGAAAGGGGAAGAGTAGAATTTCTGCTGAGGCCAAAGAAGGGTATGGAGCCAATAACTGAAAAGCCATAGGGAAGAGAAAGAAAAAAAACACACACACACACAAAATCCTCTCTTTCTCTCTCTCTCTCTCTCTCTCTCTCTCTCTCTCCTCTCTGCTGACCTGCCACTCTTCTCTCACTCTGAAAATGATTTTATCTGCTTTACAGCATTCATAACAGAGAGCTGTCTTCGCCAATAGCCCCTGCATATGTTCACCCTTAAAACTGATGCCAGGTTGATGAGAACCACCCAGATTCACTTTCAAAATCTTCCTGGAAAATGCTCATTGGCTTAAATCAACTGTTCAATTATCTGTAGCTATAGGTAGGGTAACAAGCTATAGGTAGGTTTTTTGTTTGTTTGTTTTGTTTTGTTTTGTTTTGTTTTGGTATAGTTCAAAGGTTGGTATCTTTTTTGGTTTCCTTTTTTGCTTTTGTAAAGAAACATAAGGTTGTGTTTTTTGTTTGAAAGAAAACATGAGGAAGCCAACCCCCTCCCCACTCCGCCTCTCCCCTGCCCCTGCGAGGTGCTGTAACCTCTGGGCTTGGGCAGGAGGGACCAAGCTGGCCCAGACTGAGACGGGAGGCTGGGCACTGTGTTGAGGCTTCCTCAGAGCCACAGAGGAAGGGTGTTCGGGAATGGAGTTTGGCTTTGTTAGGCAAAAAATACGATTAAAAAACTTGACACACATGCCCACTGTACAAATGGGGGCCAAGAAGCAGCACCTCCAAGTTGGAATCCGAGCAATGAAAACTACCTGGGAGTCAAAAAACCAACCTGTAATTTCTATAGCAAGTAGAACTTTACCAGAAGCATGCATCCGAGAACAAAGCTCCAGAACAAGGAGGAGAATTGGTCATAATCAAGTGGGTCATGTAGTAGGTTCATAATTCTGTTTGGCCAGACATTTAAAATATTTGAAAGGAAAGAGAAGAAAAACCTACCAAAGACAATCCTTCAGAGTTCTTAAGCAGCTTTTGCAAATCCAGAAGAAAAAATAAAAAATCACGCATGGTTATATTTCCTAAAACTATCTTTGAGCCTGTTATGTTCCTCGAAAGACATATACATCTAAAACTATTGTAGTTAAATCTACCATTTCTCCATCATGATTTTGTATATTGATTTTAAGGTCAAAAGTCATCATTCATTCAGAGATATAAAAATATTTGACAATGGTTTTTCTTTTCTTTTCTTTTTGTATTTCTTCTGTTGTTGAATTTCTTTAAACTTCACTGCTAGGAGTCTCAGGATGAAATTTATCACCCACCTTAAGCAACTGCATAGTCCATGAAGCCTAGAAATCTACATTTTTAATTTCATCTCACTTTGGTGACTATCCAAATTTGTATTTTATTTTGCGTTTCTATTATATGTATTTCCTAAAAGCCATTTCAAATCTTTTTTTGTCAAGAAAAGGCAGATTTTGACTACGTGAGGGTTTTTCTTTTTTTGCCCTCTTTTAAGTTAAATCTCATATTGTTTTTTTTAGATGCCACTAGAGGAAAAAAATGATACACTTTATGCAGTTTTTCACATAAGAATTTTTGAAAAATAACATCAATTTTAGTAAGCAAAGATTGTTTTTATGTTCTCTACTATATTTTACAATACAGTTTTAAGTTTACCTTCTTTTTAACGTGCTGGGCAGGGATAGTCATCAATATTTTTCAACAGCCTATGTGCCATGGGTCTGAGGATCAAAATGGATGCTGGTACTTCAACACTGAACAGCCGGGGTACCTATACCAGTACATAGGTGCTAAATACTAATCTGATGCTAGAGATATGGGCTTGATAAATAAATCCATGATTACTTAAAGAGATATCCTTCCTACGCTTAGGAAGTAAGTATATGATTTGAACACTTGCTGTGGTTTGTGAAGTAGGTGATCCTTTCCCCTTGAAAAGCAAACATTAGGGGCACCTGGGTGGCTCAGTTGGTTGGGCATCTGCCTTTGGCTCAGGTAATGATCCCAGGGTACTAGGATCAGGCCCCAGGTTGGGCTCCCTGCTCAGTGGAGAGCCTGCTTCTTCCTCTCCCTCTACCGCTCCCCCAGCTCATGTTCCCTCTCTCACTCTGCTGTCTCTCTCTTTCAAATAAAAAAATAAATTGAAAAAATTAAGAACAAATAAAAACAAACTTTAAAACATCAGATTTGTTACTGGTAAAGCTGGATGGAGTGTGTGGCTAGGACCTGAAGCCAAAAAGAATTCCCTAAGAGCTCCAAAGGTGGCCCTACCAGTTAACCACAGGATCCTGGCCTTCCTCTCAACAAGCTAAATGCAAAGAGCCCAAGAACCTAAGAGAGGAAGCAGAAGAAAGAGGATGAGTTTGGCAGACCTATAGAGTCCCCAATAGTGCTCCGTCCCACATTTCCTCCAGGAAGCAGAAGTAAGAGGCAAATCAGAGCAAGTGCGAGAGATGGAGAGGAAAAGGGAGAGGAAGAAAACCAGGAAAGGGTGGAGCAGACCCAGGCTCAGACTCTCTTTTCCAAATACCATTAGTCAGTTCACTCCTCCTTCTGAGGAAAACGACATTAGAGGGATACTGATTCCCTTTGGGAAGTAAAGTGGGCGGTCCCTCCCCATAGAGGAGTCTAAGAAACATCACTACACATAATCATTTAGAGCTTCGTGTAACAGAATCTGGAGCTAGCATAAATATAGCTTCCTCAACTTCTTACAAATATATTAAACTCATTACATTTGCATTGTTAATTCAGAAATGCACCTAAGAACTTACAGCAACCACTCAATCAATGTGGAATAGCAGAAAGCATTTATTTCTGAACTCTGCAATATTTTGGTCTCATTACTTGCTCTGATTCTCTCAGTTACACAGTTAAGCAAATGTCAAGAGCTCTGTGAGCCTCAGTTCTTACCCTTAGGTGATAAAGATAATAATGCCTCCCCGTCAGGAGATAAACTTATGTAAACAACACTTTGTATAACTGACTCATTACTGAATATTTTGCAAAATGCAAACCCAACATACTTCAACCAAGTTAAACAAAAGATACCAAAATGTGTCAGTAGCACGAACCTACATTACAACCCATTGATCTGTCCAGTTGTGAAACAATTCCTAAAATTTCTTGGGTTCTTTTTGTTGTTGTTGGGAGTATTTGTTTGTATAATGTGAAATTTAAATATGGAGGGTTAATAAAAATTCTTAAATTATCCTAAATTAAATTTGAATATAATTTATATTAATAATAATTTATAATTTATTCAAATTAAATTTGAATATAATTTATATTCAATGCCACTGAGTTAAAAAAATCCATATACACATAAATCATAACCACCCAATTAAGATAACGGTTAAAAACAAAATTTAAAAATGAAGGGATCTTGCTTCTGGCCAAAACTGAGTAACAGGCCCCTCTTAACTTCAAGCTACTAAAACAACAGGCTGGGACTGGGAATGTATGAAACAACAGTTCTCAAGACATTATGCTGCAGGTGATGTTAGGCAATAATTCCTGGAAAAGGTTTACCAGAAAAGGGAAACCAGGCAAAGCTTGGTTCTCCATGAGTTGAGCAGGTGTTGCTGGAAAACAAGAAAGGCCATGGTGGCCAGAGAGTTACATAAGGACCCGCAGAGATGCACGGAGGCCCCCCTAGAAACCACCCAGGTTATTATCGGCTCATGCATGTGAAGAAATTACCAAGGGCTGGAAAGGGCCGTGGAAGGAAGACTCTCACTAGTCCAAGAACAGTTCCCGGTCCCACCAACTGAAGGAAAACCTCAGAAGTGAGCAACACCGAGTACTCAGAAGACTTCTCTTACTCCTGTGGCAAAATTAGCTCTAGAGAAATGTTGCACATCCCACCTCACTAAGCTTTAAAGCAAGACTCAACAGGAACCGTATCCTTTCCTTTCCTTGTAAATTAACTGTATCCCAGAACAAAGCTTCAAGAGTATATAGAGACTACAAAAATAGCCAGCACTCAATAGTGTAGACGCTTCCACTCACTTCTGTTGAGTTTTATCTCCAGGGGCGCCACCAGGTTCCCACAGCTGAGAACAATCCCTCCGTCCTTGTGGCAGGGAGAGAGGAGCAGGAACCATTTTGAAATACAGCAGAACCTGCTTCTAAACAAGGCCTGTCCTCAGGGAGGACTAGTTCCCAGAGCCTAAACAGGTGGGCTGTATTAGAGCCGACGTGACTGAGGCCTGGGAAATAGCCCACTCCAGCTCACTGGAGCCTTCTAGTCCATCCTAGATGGGGGACAGGGGGCAAATGAGAAGCACTTGTGAAGTTCATAGAGCAGAGGGCAGAGCCTCACTAATAATTCAAAGAGCTGTGGGGCAGCTTCCAGTGGCCAAATATGCGTGTTACTTGAGTCCCTACAACAGGGGTGGGGAGGTGACAAAAATCATTTGAAGAAACTGCAGCCAAAACTTCTCCAAGCTTGAATTAAACTATGGACTCATGGTTTCAAGATGCTCCACAAACCCCAAGTTCAAGAGATATGAAAAAAATTAAAATAAAAACTATACCAAGGCACATCATCTTCCCCGTGGAGTGGTGGACACGAGAGAAGGTGCCGGCTGAGGGCAGGCACAGAGTGGGCAGGGCTGGGCAAGGCCAGTGTGGCAATTTCTTAAAAATTTGTATATAAACCTGCCATATCAACCGGCCATTCCTCGTTAAGCTAGTTACCCAAGAAAACGAGATCGTATGTCCACACAAAGACTCAGGCTCGTAAACACAAGCGTTGCACACAGATGCTCATAGCAATTTTGTTCATAATCATAATCAAAGGCTGGAAACAACACAAATGGCCATCCACAGACGACTGGATGATCAGATCGTGGTGTATCCATCTGCTGGGCTACTACACGGTAATAAAACCAAATGGACTATTAATACATGCAATAAAATAGATGTCTCTAGATCATCATGTGGAATGAAAGAAACTATACAAGAAAGAATGCCCACGAGGACTGTGTGAGGGTCTTGGGAGTATAAATTAGGATTCAGTGGCAGACATACCAGTAGGTGTCTGGGGCTGGGGGCACTGGGCAGGAATAAGCAAGAGGGAGGGATCACAACGGGACAGGAGAGGACCTCTAGGAGTAGAGAGTATGTTCATTATCTTGAGTGTGGTGATGACATCATACTACACTCATATATCAAACCATAACAGATGTGTATACTTTATGGTTTCTTATATTTCAATTATCCTTCAAGAACGCTATAAAAGGAAGGAAGGAAGAAGAATAGCTTACAACGGGATAATTCATTATGATAAGAAACCAAAAATTTTTTTTTTAATTAGGGAGGATTACTTATCTGAAATTTTAAGTATTTTGTTTCCAAACGAGACTAAAATCTCCATGAAGCAAGTGTTATGCCATAGTCATCTAACATGCCCAGTATCGAGCACCGTGCATGGCACACAGTAGCCAGTAAATGTGGGAAAGCTGAATATGTTTACTGTTTCATTTACAGAAGAAAAAACACTGTGGAAGGAAGCATATTTAAAACTGACTAGCTGGTGATTGTTTAAACACCATCTTCAAGCTGTCTCATTTCTAGGTCCTTAGAATAAATAAACAACATCTGTCTCTCTGTGCATTGTTGGTTTAAAGAACTTTGAGTTTAAGGAATATGATGTGCACTAACATGCAAATTATTTTGCCACCTTGCAGAAAAAAAGAAAGTGATTAAAAATTAAGAAATAACTTATTGGAGTCAGGCCCTTTACACATTTTATTTTTATATTTTTTTCCTTTACACATTTTAAATTAAATCTTTTATTCTAGTCCCCTCCCTCCCATGAAAGAGATAAAAAGGTCAAACCTTTTTTCTTTCCACTTACAATATAGTGACTATAGCAGAAGACCTAAGGTGATACTTTAACCCTTCCTACTAAAAACATCTATTTGTTCAGCCCAGACTCATTGGTAAAATCTCAAACTATACCAATTCGATCGAGATACGGTTACTTTTAAATATTGCCTCAATCCCCCCAGGTAAGTTAGGGGAAAGGTAACATAAAACAGACCTGCATTTTTCAAATTCATTACAAATTTCCCATATTCCAATTTACAGTAGAACAGACTTAAAATAAAATTCTTCGTAGAATGTTTTCATTGTAGAAAGCATATACACCCGTCATGCTTATTGATCCAGAACACACCTTTATTAACCTTCCAGAAGCAATGTTTTCTGTACAAACAGAATATTGCATTTGAAGCAGCTATATCTTTTCTTTAGATATGATGGATATTTCATCTATAAGGGGAAAAAAAAGTCCCTTCCTTCAATTGGGTAAATATATTTAATGGACGAGACAGAAAAATATGACATTTTTGCAAGTGTCTTTTCATTATGAAATAGGATTTTCTTCTTTGCCAGAATTAACCTCATTGAGCTGTTTCCCTTGTCTTGCCTTTCAACGGAAACTGTAGGTCTTCGAGGAATATAGTGGTCATGGGTTAAAAAAGAACTGTCAAGTTGGCTTTTTTACACGTGATGAAATGGAATATCTCAAATCCCTTAAATCATTTCCAAAATCAGAAGAACAGATGGAGCCTCAGAGCAGAGCCCCAGCCTGCCACTTGCCTGAGATTTAAACCAGTGTTATTCTGTATGTTGGCAAATTGAACACCAATAAAAAATAAATTTATTATTAAAAAAAAAAAGAAAAAAAAAGAAAAAAAGAAAATAAACCAGTGCTTAACTGTGTGAGAAAACAAGTGCTTCCTCCCACTGGTCTGGAGTAGCTTGCGAGGGCGCCCGGAGAACACCACCAG
This sequence comes from Canis lupus familiaris, assembly GCF_011100685.1. NCBI lineage: Eukaryota > Metazoa > Chordata > Mammalia > Carnivora > Canidae > Canis > Canis lupus. Next base: position 42,066,428 of record NC_049234.1, on the reverse strand, counting down.
CCATGCCTGCCACAGAGAGGAGGAAGCTGTGCCCAGAAGATCTGTTGTTAGGGCCCTGGGTTCCAGGAGAGTCTTTTTGTTTGTCTGTTTATGTTTTCCCTCTTGACTCTGGAGATAAGGATGTAGCAAAAGGGGAAGCAGGTTCAAAGTGGGGGCTTAAGTTCCATGCACAGTCTACCATGAATTAGCAACGTGCCCCTGTGGGTGACTTCTTGGCAAACACCTGTTCCAAATACATTTGCCTGTCGTTAAGGTCTTTTCCTTTGTCAAGTAAAACACGAAAGAGCGTTTTCTTAAATACATAAAGCAAGAGAGGCATTAGCAAACCGCATTCTTTTCCTCAGCCAACATTTTCATCAAGTTTGCTGTTTAAGTTTTCCAGTGGCTACCAGAGCAAGCAAAGTGAAGTTTGAAAAATTCACAATTGTTTGTATCTGTTTGCACTTGGCATGGCCCAAGAGAGCCACACCATTTGGCTTCTGGCACCAGGGCCTTGCGTGCTCCTCTCTCTGTGCCCTAGTTGGAAAACCTTCTTTTCATTCCCTAAACTAAACACACCATGATTTCTCTCTCTCAGGGCCTCAGTAAGTGAAACTGCCTCCGTCTGAATGAACATCTCTTCTCTGCACAAGGCTGGCTCTCCAGGACCCATCGGATCTCAAACATTCCCTGAGAGTGGACTTTCCCGAAAAGTGTACCTAAGGTCAATGTTCCATTCTTCCCTCTTAGGGACCTTATTCCGTCACTGGGTAACACCAGAAAATTTTATTTATGTCTTTCTCACTAGACTGTAAGCCTCATCAAGGAAGAAAACACATCGATATGTGTTATGGACTGAATGTTTACATCGCCTCCTTTCCCAAACCAAACATCTGATCCCCAATATGATGGTACCTGGTGGTGGAGCCCTTGGAAGGTAATTCGACTTAGATGAGTTCATGGGGGTAGGGCCCCCCAGGAGGGGATTAATCTCCTTATAAGGAGAGGAAGAAAGACCAGAGCTTGCTCTCTCAGCCATGTAAGGACGCAAAACTTTCTGGAAGCCAGAAAGTGAGCCACTAGAAGACAGGGAACCTGCGTTAGATTTAATAGGATTTAGAATACTATGTAACGGAATGCTGGTTAAAGGTATATTTGGGAAGAAAATCACAGTTTCCTCATTGCTAAATTAGAGAATCTGAGTCGATGATGTCTAAGTTCTTTCCACATCCATAGGTCTAGAAGAAATTAGTGAACAATGCAACAGCAATGATCAGATTAAAGAGAAAGGCCTCTTCATAACAGTCACATATATTTAGGTCTGTGCCTGTAACTATAGAGATATAAATAGATAGAAAGGTATATAGATAGAGATAGGTTTAGGTATAGATATTTCTTTAATCACCACATCAGGGTACCCTACAGATAGCCATGTCCAGAAAAAGGGAAAAATAAAAGAAAATAATTTAGTCTCCTATAAGCAGAGACATAAAAATAATGAAAAATAACATAACTTAATAGATATATTTATATTTGCAGATATAAATAGCTAGTACATTATCTATGGATATTATTGAATTTTGTTACCTTCAAAGAAAAATAATCTTTAAGACACAGCCACTTTTGCTAATGATGCTTTCATTGCTTAAAAGCTTTTTTGAAAATTCTCCCTTGGAACTGCTTTCAGAACCAGTTTAAGAACAATGCAAAGAAATCAGAGTCATTACTTATATTTTTGGCTGCAAATGTTATTGCTTAAAGTGGTCATCCAACTTATTTAACTTATGGCTTTTGGATTATTCCTAAAGTTAAATTTATCCTGAAATAAAAGTATGCTATAAATGAAGCTATTTATTCATCCAACCAGTCATCTTTCATTCCATAAACTTACACAGGAAATCTATAAAAAATATTATGCCTCTAAGACTGAAAATTATTTCCAAATAGAAATTGCTTTGTGGCAAACTGTCATAGATCTTTGTTATGTTTGTTGAAAGTGGATCTCCTCTCTTTCCCTCATGCCTCATACCCAATGTATTAGGAAGCCTGTTGGCTTTAATATCAAATATACCCTGAATACGGACCATCTCATCACGTCATTGCCCGCATCTTAGACCAATCCACCATCATGCATTGCCTGTGTAACTGCAATAGCCTCTCAGCTGATCACAGATTTGATAAATTCTAAAACTAAGAATTAAGCACCATATCTGGTCTGCATTCTTCAAAAATGTTAAAGTCATTGTATTAGTCAGCTCAGGCTGCCATAACAAAATACACTGACTGAATGGCTTAAACAGCAGAAATTTATTTTCTTACAGTTCTGGAGGCTAGACGTCCAAGGTGTCTGCAGGGCTGGTTTCTAGCAAGAGTTATCTTCCTGGCTTACAGATGGCTATCATCACCCTGTGCCTTCACATGGCCTTTCCTCTGTGTGTACACAGAACAAAAGATAGCTCTTTGGTGTCTATTCTGGTAAGAATACCGATCCCCTTGGATCAGAGGCCCACCATTTGACTTCACTCCCACCTCAATGACTTCCTTAGAGGATCCCTCTCCAAATACAGCCACACTAGGGGTTAGGGCTTCAACATATGAATTTTAAGGGAACACAAACACCAGTCTAATAACAGTTAAAAAAGAAAAAAAAATGAAAAGCTGTTCTGTGTTAAAAGAGACTAAAGAGGGCACCTGGGTGGCTCAGTCAGTTAAGCATCTGCCTTGATGATCCCAGGGTCCTGGGATTAAGCTCTGCATTGGGCTCCCTGCAGAGTCTGCTTCTTCCTCTAGCTCTGCTCGTTCTCTCTCTCTCTCTCTCTCAAAACAGCTCTCAAATATTTTTTTAAAAAATAATGAATAAATAAATAAATAAATAAGACTAAAGAGACATGGCAACTGAATGTAACACTTTATCCTACATGAGATATTATTGGAACAATTGGCAATATCTAAAGAAGGCCTGAAGATTAAATATCAATACTGAATCACTGTCAGTTTCCTGATTTTGACAATTGCACTGTGGTTATAAAAGAGAATATCCTGTTTTTAGGAAATAAAAACTGAAGCATTTGGCTGTAAAGGGTCATCGTGTATACAACTTACACATGGTTCTAAAATACACACACACAAATAAAAGAAAATACACACACAGAAATAACACAATGCAGTGAATTTAATTCCAAAATTATATCAAAATATAAAGTTTGTAAAGGAACGTAATTCTATAGGTCCACTTTTTTTTTTCAAGGACTGGAGGGGCAGAGAGCAAAGAGGGAGAGAATCTCAAGCAGGGCTCCAAGCCTGGCGCAGAGCCTGACGCAGAGCTCAATCTCAGAGTCTCTCAGAACCTGAGATATGAGTCTCAGATCTCAGGTTCTGAGATCATGACCTGAACCAAAATCACTAGTCCGAAGCTTAATGGACTGAGCAACCCAGGTGCCTTGCCATAGGTGTTCTTGAGTTAGAGGAACCTGCTAGATTTTTCACAGCACGAGTCCTAAGTTGCTAGAGATAAAGAAGGCAATTGCTAGTGCATGGGTGGATTCAGAAAATTAGCTCAGCTGGGTTTGTAGAGTTTTCACTTCTGGAACTATTCAGTAACAAAACCTCAACAGAGTAAACTGTATGGATTCAATTGGCTTTATTACATGATTCATGAATCAGGAAGCATTCTATCTAGCAAGGACAGTGGGGCTCTGAGGAAGTATACAGAAAGGGAAAGCTTTTATAGAAGGAGGTTGAGGCAAGAAAGCTCCTGGCAAAAGAACATTGTTTCAGGGAAGGCTCTCCCTTTGGGGTGAAAGCAAAGTGTCTTACCAACCAGGTTTCCTCATCTTCCTTTGGGGGATGGAGAGGACCCCAGTGGCCAACACTTTCGTTCAGCACCAAAATTACAATTTACCAAAATTCTTGACTGGCCAGTTAAAATGATATTCCTGGGGGAGGTTGAAACTGTATGAGACTAGGTATCAGTCCCTGGTTTGAGAACTCAGTCTGAGTGTCACCATTCTGGGCCTGTGCTTTTCTTTTTAACACGACATACTTTATATGGAACCTACACGTAGTTTTAAAAATCTTTAAAAATTAAAAAATAAAATAAAATAAAAATCTTTTAATGATTATATCCAATACATGGTAGGTTTTTGGTATTATAACTATAAAAAATACAATATAGTTCCTGAGAATATGGTAAACAGTAAAACGAGATTTGAAATAAAGCAATAGTTGTACGTTTTATTTCAGTGGTCCTCAACCAGGGGCAAGTTTTGTCCCTCAAGAGACATTCAACAATGTATAGAGTTATTTTTGTTTGTCATGATCTTGGGGTGAGGAGAGATGTTACTTGCACATAGTGGGTAGAGGCCAGAGATGCTGCTTAACATTCTAGAATGCATACTACTCCCAACAAAAACTTATCTGACCCAAAATGTCGGTAGTGCCAGGTTGAAAAACCCTGCTTCTATCAGGGATCACTAACTGGCTTCTTTCAAATCTGCCCTCGTGAATTTGCAACAAAATCTTGTTTACTACGCCCTAGATATTTAAACCTTGGAATTGCCATAATCCACCTTTTCTATTCAATACTGACACACACACACACAAAATGTCTTTGTTGGGTTTTTTGTTTGTTTGTTTGTTTGTTTTGTTTGTTTTTTTGGTCAGGCCTATGCATTTGGTTTAGCCTTTTAATGCAATTGCAGCAGACAATGGATCACTTGCACCACAGGTTGAATTCCTGATTTAGTCTTCTGTCAAGTTAAGCACAAGTCATGTCTTTCCCTGATGATTCAAAGTTCTAAGGGCGAAGTAACCATAAAGTTATTTTGCTTTGTAGAAAACAAGTGTCACATATGGATAAAATATGTTAAAATAAGTTTTTTAAAGGAATTTTGTGTTTCTCCGCTCTGTCTTCCCTCCCAATATTCTAATTGGCTAGAATGCCCTTGTCCCTCCATCTATGCTTCTCAAAATTTTGCTCATTATTCAATCGAATCTTAAATGTGACCTCTTCCAGGAAGCTGCAGAGTGATTCCAAACTGATTTAATGTCTCTCTTATCATGTACCAAAAGCACAGATATGGAAAACTCTATTATGACACATTGCACAGAACTATTTTGGATGTTAACTTTTCCCTCTCCTATGTTGAAAATCCCAGAGGAAAGTGACAATGTCATTCATTTTGCAATTCTGCATACCACCTAGCATAGCATCTCAGACATTGTATGTGCTTGGCTAATACTTTTTTAAATTATTTTGAACACTGACATTGATGATATTCAAAGCGACATGTCAGTAAATAATACACATTTTGAAAATCAGTAAGACAAAAAAGATAAACGTGATAATTAAAATGGGCAAGTGACATGAACAAGAAATCATAGAAGAAATATAAATGGTTAAAAAACAAAAACATTTGCAACCTCAATGGTAACTTATTACAATTAAAGCAGCAATCATAGAAAACTTCCTCTAACTCTGTGCTAGGCACTATACTAAGCACTTAACACATACGGACTCATCTACTCACAACTTTTTGCAGCATACATATAATTATTCTCCTTTTACAGAGGAGGGAACTGTGGCATAGAAAGGAAAAGTAATTTGCCCAGTGTCTTGTGGTGAGTGAAAAGCTGGTATGGAAACTCAGGCATTCAGTCTTGCTCCAAAACTCAAATACTAAACCACCAAGATCATGCCGTTTTGCCCACATATTTGATAAATATCTATTCAATTATTATATACAGAAAAAAACTAAATACATGTTTTTGTATTAGATAAAATTGTTAGATGTTAAATGCCAGGGGAAAGAATCAGATAAAAGTAATATAAAAATCCTCAAAGCCCAAGCAAATTGTTTTTCAAACATTGTAGTGGAATAGGGATCAATTCGGATTGAATTAATTCAATCAAATTAAACTCACTTAGAATCTTCATCTCTTTCAGCACCTCTGACAATGTGAATATGCATATTCAGGCATACTGAGAAAGCAATAGGAAAGAAAAAGGTAACTCTCAGAGAATACAAAGGAACATAAAAAAGAAATTCTTATTCAGTGTAAGTTTGTGTTTATGTGGAAAGTCAAAATAAATCTACCAATTCAATTGCTTTTGGGACTTGGAGAATTCTTAGGTATGCATACACTATACACATAAAAACCAGTTGTCATGTTAACCATGACATTCACTATTTCTGGAGTAGTTTGATAATATTTAAAGGTTGAGTAATAACTTTAGACTTGGGTATGTAGTAATGTTCCACGCATAAAAAGGCTCCCTACACTTCTAGGAGGTTTTGATTTGCCTTGTTTTTAGTTTTGAAGTAAACTTGCTATCTTTACTTCAAAACCATAAAGCAAATAATAACCATAAAAGTGATATTAGATTTTTCACTTACTTTTAGAAAACTTTTCCCATCCTGGATATGTTAATTATTATCTGCTTTGTCTGACCCTTTACTCAAGAGTCATTATCGGACACTTCGTTTTCCCACACAGTGTCCAAAGAAAGTACTAAATAATAAAGGCTAATTTATATAATTTGATTAGATGATTTGAAAGATTAATGAAGGAGACATTCCATACTCTCCCCACAGACAAAAGTAACTATAGGAACTATTTTACATTATTTTAGCCAAACATATATTGTGATTATGTAGGACAAAGTATAAATATAAATCACTTCTTTTTTTCTTGCCAAAAGTTTGTAATTCTGGTACCAAGGTAATTTGTCTTCACTACTTCCTGGGAAGTAGACAAGCCACACCTCCTTGCCCTTGGATAATTCTAATGAAAACATGAATTGCCAATAAGTTGATAGAAATATGAGGAGCTATTACATTGGGCTTATGGGAGAGAATAGCCCATGGTCAAGACAGAAAACCTGGGTTCTAGTCTTTGAAGTACAAACCCATTTTCTCAGAAATCTTAGCTAAGTCGTGTCACCTGGCAGTATCTACTTCTTCATATATAAAATGAGATGACAGGTCTCTGTCAAATTGCCAGAACTTTGAATACAAACAACTACTTACATAGACAGCAGAAAACAGCCTATACTCCTTTTATTTATTCTTATAAGTACACAAATATGTGACCAAGAGCTCTTCTCGTATGTTTGAAGAAATTCCTCTCCTGTTTTTTTTTCCTCTCCTGTTTTATCCATTGAGCACTCTGTTAGTGACTTGACAATCCTCTCAGCAATCCGTGAGAACTTGAACAAGCTACTTGACCCTTCTGTGCTTTAATTTATTTATCTAAAAAAAATTATTTATCTATAAGATAGAGATGATGATTATACCTCCGTATAAGGTGGTTGTCAGAATTGAATGTGTAAATTAATATAAAGCTTTAAAAATAATGCTTCACATATACAAAGTGCTCAATTAATGTTAGCACTTATTTGTATGAATCCCATCTTACAAGTAAGAAAACTGAGGTTTATGGAATTTCATGAATATGCCCCAAGGTCATACAGTTGGAAAACAGTGGAAGTGGAACTTGAACCCAGGAATTGACTTCATAACCCACATCTACACACTGCTCATTCTGAACATAGAATATGTTTGAGCATATTTGAACATCCTGAGCTAAGCAATGAAAAACTGTTCTGTTTTGCATATTTTGACAGAATGCAGAGAGAAGATAGATAAGAAGCTGCAAATTATGCTACTAGATAATATGTTAACAGAAAATAAGAGACCCTTAAACTTGTTATATAGAAAGGAGGCTGAGAAATCATAATTTCTACAGTAAATGTAGTTACAGGATTTTCCTTGTTATTACTGAGAATCATCTCGAGTTGTGAAGAAGGAAGACTGCCATAAATCAACGCTGAATAATCAATCCAAACCATGAAAAAGATGCCAACAAGCCCTAAGTGCATTTTTCTGTGAAGATTTAATAAATGTGGCTTCATAAATACTGTACAATGTAAGGTATAAATTATGTTGCTTTCTCTCAAAAATTAGTTTAAGTGCAAACTGGAAGAGGGGCTGCTATAAAATTCAGTAAATATAGAAACTTTACAAGGAAAGAGAATAATAATAATAAAGACTTCTAAAGATTATGGGAATACTGTAATTATCTGTGCATAAATGAAAGCATTTTATCTTTCTGTGCCTAAACAGGAAAATAAATGCCAAAAAAAGTGTTCCCATAGGAAAATTATTTCCAAAACCACTTTAAGAAATGGCAGCATTTCCTATATATAAGTACTTGGACTCCCAAGTTAAATTTTGAAATATGTAACATTGATTTTGATATATATTTCTAATATCTTTCTTTAAATATCTTTTAGCTTTCACACATAACATTGCACATAACTTACACAATAAGTGGAATGCAGATCCATGAAGCTGGTTTAAATAGAGGCTCTACTTTCGTCAGTGATAGAAAACAAGATTTATATGGAGACAATTAGGGAATAATATATAATTAAAAGTTAAAATGGTACTCGGTAGTTAGAATAAAGGCTAATAGCAGATTGAAGTTAGACTGAGATATAAATTCCTGCTCTATTTCTTGCTAATAGCTATATGACCTTAGGCAAGCTGCTTAACACTCTTCATGGGAAAAATCAGAATGATAACAAAATCCACCTTACAGATTTGGGGGAATTAAATTAAATTAAATAAATTTAAAGTGATATTTATAAAGTACCTAGAACACCATCTGGCATATAATTGTACCTTCGATAAAGAGCAGTTGATATTATTATTTAATAGTAATATTAACGCCTAAATTTAAAAGGCCACATGAGGTCAGATTTCAAGAGCAAGAAAATTATAAAAGCTATTGCTCTGGAACGGTCACCTAGTATCCACATCTACAAAATAGAACAGAGAAAACAGAGCCATCCTGTAATGGCAATCACTGGAATCCACTGTCTTGCAGAGACCCCAGCTCCGCAGACATGCCCTTTGGGCCCAAGTCCTTACTGCTGGGCTTTGCTCCCTACAATACCTGCAGCTCATTTTTAAATATAAAGCTATACAATTACCTAGGGGACATCAAATGAGATACACTGGTGAGACAAATGTGTATAGAACACTTACTGAAATGATTCTTATCATAGAAAACAAGCTGAATTGTACAAAGGGATGAATCTATTTGAAAAAATAATTAAAGTCATAAATATCTAAACCCCAGGAGGAATCTGGAACCACAGATATCTCAGTGGGTTGCATAAAAGCAAATTGGACTCTCCTTTTTGCAAATGAATATCAAGGGATATTCTGAGAAAAACATGAAGCTTGATAATACAAAAGGGTATGTTAATTTTCTCCTTCTGTCTTCCTATCTTTGGAGATGACCTACAATCGCTTGCACATAAGCAGGCATTCAATAACTGTTTCTTAAATAAATGATTCTATTAAGGATCAGTATTAGGTTGCTAAGAATACAGAACAAAAAAAAATAACGTAAGGATTTCAACTGAAAGCAATGAATATTATTTAAATGTAGGTTGCATGCTTAACATATTAGATTTAGAAAGGTATTATTCGGGGTCACTCAGCTAATTAGTGACACACCTGCAACCAGAAATCAAGCCTTAACTCTCAGTTTAACTGGGAGACATGTGCGATTCAAATTAAAACTGAAATTGTAAAGATATGTGATGAACTATAACGTATCAAGGATTTGTCAGTAGGTTCACGTCAAGTGATGGTTATTGAAAATAAAAGCAGTGCTTCTATAATGTTCCGGAGATAGTGGAAAGATCTCTGAAGAAAGCATATAGCGATCTTTTAGTACTGACTCTGTGGTACAGGTCTGTATGATTCTCAACAAAGGGACTAATATGAATAACTCCATCTAATTCCCACCCCCCTCAAAAAAAATGGATTATAAACCCACTATGTCTCACGCACTCAGCAGCTAAGAATATGGGGAAAAAGAAAATGCAGGTCATGCTGTGATAGACTCATGTATGGTAGGAGGTAAGCACATAGACCATTGAGCCAAAATGGGTTCTACTCATGGCTCTACCATTTACTAGCTACAGAACCTTGAGTGCTTATTTGATCTCTCATGGCCTCAGTTTTCTACCCCATAAAATGGAAATAATGATAAGAATATACCTTATTTATAGAACTATAAAGACTCAGTAATTATGTAGATAGCACTTAGAAAAGTGCCAGTCACAGATCTATAAGTATTAGTCATTATTACCAACCACAAGGAATCTATAGTCTAACAGGGAAAATAAGAATATACATAAAACTATAATTGCCACAGGCTACTATAATGTTAAGTTACCAGATTAAAGCACAAAACTTTATCATAAGAGTTTTAGGAATCATTTCATTTCAACAACAAAGTAGCAATTAATAGGAGTCTCCTTTTCCTCTGAAGGGTGTGATGACTACAAAAGGAGAAGGTGAAGAGCAAGGCCTGAACAACCAGTAAGGTGAGTGACTATTGGCTTTAGAAATCTGGTGCTCTAAAGGTCATTTTCAACCCGAGAAATTCATGCCCATGGGAGGAACAAGCAAATTATTTAAAAAGTTGCAGAGGGAAAGAAGGCGAGAAAATATGAACAGTAAACATGAGCCACCTTTCAAAACTTATTTATTGATTCAATCACTCCCAGTTAATACAACACATATGAGGGCATACTACACACAACATTCCCAGCATGGTGGCAGGTGTGTACCTGAGGGTCCCCTCCTCAGAGGTAGACGGCCATTGATCTCTGTCTTTCTAGATCTCAGCGTGTAGAAGAGGATCCTCAGGGGGCACCCGGGTGGCCCAGTTGGTTAAGTGTCCAATTCTTGATTTCAGCTCAGGTCATGATCTTAGGGTCCTGGGATCGAGCCCTTAGTAGGGCCCCATGCTCATCACAGAGTCTGCTTGAGGATTCTCTCTCTCTCCCTCTCCCTCTCTCTCTGAAATAAATGAATAAATAAATCTTTGGGGGTGGGGAGAGGGTCCTCAGGAGAGGGAATAACAAATGTGAAGGACCTGGGAAGTCTGCTATTAATCTAAATAAACCTACCAAGCCTTGAAGCAAGCTGTAAGTGTAAATCATCATAGGAGAAGCAGGGTGCTGGGGTTCGGGTAGTATCAAGAGATGGAAGAAGTATATCAGAAAAAGAAATTTAATGACATTAAATATGAGTTCCGACAAAATATGGTCAAAGGAAAGAAAGGGAAGGGAAGTAGGGACTCATTTTAGTTACATAGAATGGCGTACAGTTGAAGACAATATACACTGGTGGGCAGAAAGGTGAGGGCAGGATGGAAAAGTGGGACATAAATAATCAGGATCTACCTGGGTTTATAGGAGTCAACAGGTAGGCGGCTGCCAGCAGAAAGAATTCTCTTAGGTAATCCCTGTTCCAGTTCTTTGATTCAATGATTCCCTCAAAGAAGAGCGGTCGTGCCTCTTCGAGTGAACGACATATGTTTCAATGTGTGTAATTAATGAGCAACGCTCTGTTCATAAGGTGTGGCCCTGGTGACCCATTTGGCTTTCTGGAATTCAGCGCAGCTGCTTCATCTCAAGTGTCAAACCGAGGGCCCCAGGAGACTTCTAATTAGCACAACTGTGGGAAAGCATGGAGTTATGACAAGGATGTGCCACTAATTTCCAAGACTGATTTCATCCTTTGAGGCCTACCAAGTCAACTCACTTTTGAGCCCTGGTAAGTAAATTTAGTCTTCAAGAATAGATTCAGTAAAAAAGACAGTAATTAAAAAAAATGTCCTAAAAAGATACACAGACACTATGATAATAGAGTGTGTTTGTGACGGTGATGCTGCATGGCTTACGGCACCCCCGTGCTAGAAAAGCTGTTCAGCATTGGCCACATCCGCAGGCAGGTTGGCCTCATGACAGCCGAGCACCTGTGACTTTGCACTGGCTGTCACTGGAGCTGTAGGAGCGCAGCACGTCAATCTCCTGTCAGGCGGCCATATGCTCTTCCTGATGTACAAGTTTCCCAAAGCGAACTTCTGCAAGAACTAAAGTCCTAAAAAAAAAAAAAAAAAAAAAAAAAAAGAACTAAAGTCCTTCCAGGGTGTTAGTTCTTAGGCTTCCTGATAAGAGCTGCAAACATACCAGCCCAGAAATCTAAGATTTTATTCTGCTAAGTGAGGAAGAATGGGGAAAACATACACACAAAATATATCAAAAGCACAAATTCACCAAACTCTCCCTGTTAGACTATACCGACGGGAATACCAGAGAATCTCTACAGAATTGTAAAGGGTATAGCCCACTTTCTTTTCTGGGATCCCAGAAAGCATCCTATTAGGATGCAGCAATGCTAGGTTCCATGGCGCACTATGCTCCCACTCAAGCATTAGAGCTGCAGGGAAGAGGAGCAATAACCTGAAACATCAGAATATCAGGAACAAGAGAGGCTCTGTGAGGGAGCAAATCTGTTACCAAACATGTTCTTCTGTCGTAGGGTTGCCAAAGACCCTATTCTGTGAGGACATTTGCCAATTTTGGCTTCAAGCCGAGGATGGCTTGGACCCACAAAGTGGTCCTCTACTGGGAGACAGATCAGAAAAGCTTCGACAGTCCCACAGTGCTAGGATTATTTAATAATTTGGGGACGCCATGAATCCTAAACATACAATCGATTTCCCCCATGTGACGTGTATTATCTTTCAGGGAGGAGACAGTGACTTACCAGGCTCTCAATAAAAAGCCTGGATAGGATGCAACAGAGGAAAGAAAATTCAAAGGGAGGGTCTCCACGAGCCTTCACTCCATCCCTGATCCAATCTGGGACCAGGCGAGATCCCTGATCCAACCTAGGCCCCTCCGCCTACCTGCTTAATAAAAGCAAAGTCTTTCAGGTGAAAGATAACATCACTTGGAACTTCAACACAATACCTCTTTTTTAAAGAAATTTATTTATTTGAGAAAAAGAGAGAACGGGGAAGAGGGAGAGGGAGAGGCCCCCCCAAGCAGGGATCCCCATGCGGTGCTTGATCCCAGGACCTCTGGGATCATGACCAGAGCTGAAGGCAGACACTTAACCCCAGGTGTCCCAACACAATGTGTCTTTAAACACAAAGCCCATCATACAAGTGAACAGGACTAGACATGTAAAGAGGCAAAAAGTATGACTGGTAGTTGAGAGAAAAGCGAAGAACAGAGATGGTGGCCGCCAGCCCCCAAGATCGTCCCCAAGGATGCCTGCTTCCTGGGATTTCATCCTTCTGCAGGGATTTCATCCCACACTGAATAGTGCTGACTTTGCAAGCAACAGAATTTGACCGAAAGAACAAGTGTGATTTCCACAATTAAGTCCTAAGATGTTAGAGCTTTTCTGCCTCAGTCTCTCGTCCACTCTGGGGGCCGCCCGGTGCCATGTCGTGAGGAGTCCCAAGCAGCCCTGTGACAGTCCCTGCAAAGCCTCGGGCCATCAGCCAGAAAGAAGCCACAGAGTCCAAACCTCGGCTGTGTGAGCGCGCCACCTTGGCAACCCACCCTCCAATTCCAGCCCAAGGCCCAGGGGACAGCAGACCCTGCTGATAACTTGACTGCAGCTGAACCAAAGTCATCAAGGTTGAGCCAGCCAGCTAAGCAGCTCCTCAACTCCTGACCACCCCCCTACTGCATGAGGCATTGAAAGCCTACTGTGATTTTAAGCTCCTGAGTTTTAGAGTAATTTATTGGATCACCGCAGATAAACAGATGTTGGTACCTTGAAGTGGAGTCTCTCCATGACAAAAGCAAAAACAAAAATCAGAGAGTGTCTTTGGAAAGGGGAAGAGTGCCCAGGAAGCAGCAAGAAGCTGGAAGGACTTTGAGGAGAATGTTAATGATGTCCACAAACCTTTGAAGAAATAGAGAGTAGAAACCTAATGGCCTTTTTGGAAACTGCCAATGGGTGATTGTAACCCAACTCTCTACAAATGATGCTAACCTGGACGAAGAGCCTGCGGGTGCTCCACAGCTCCCAAGGATCAGCCCCAGCTCCTGGTGACCTTACAGAAATATTAATGGACACAATCGTTCTCCCATGCACACAAGACTGGTTGATCATCTCTGGAAGAAAATATTGGCAGATCATAAATCCGATAAGGATTTAGTGCCCAAAACCTATAAAGAATCCATGCACCTCATCCCAGTACTTCCTACCACAGTGGATCGCCTGTCAGGACCATGCAGCAGCATCCAGATCAGAGAAAACATGTTACGTCACGGCTTTTCCTGAAACAGTGGCTTTCCCTGGAGCGGGGGAACGAGGGGCATTTTTGCTCCTCAGGACACATTTGAGCTTATCTGGAGACAGTTTTGGTCGCCACAACTAGAGAGGGGAGGGTGGAGATGCTGCTACCCATGCTACACAAGACAGCCCCTCAACAAAGAATTATGGAGCCCTAAATGTCAGTAGTGAAAAGTTGAGAAAACCTGGCCTAGAACAATCTAGAGTTAGATTTAGTTTAGATTTTTCTGTTTAGAATCATAGAATATCCATTAGATTCTTTTTCACATTATATCTTTGTACCAGTTTACAGATATTCACCAGCAGAGACCCTGTACAAGGACATTTCTACTCCCACATGCCCAGAAGAAGGGAAACTTCAATTCTAAGGTTCCCACACTGAAGCCACCATAGGAGCTGCCAAATACCACCTGTGTAGAAACAGAATTTCACATTCAGGGAAGCACGGGAACAGAAATCTTGACATTGATTTGCATTTTTCTCTTAAGTTAGGAAAGAGCAAAATCTTTGACTTACATATAATTGGTTCTGGGCACTTGGAAAAGTACCTTGAGATTCTTAAAAAATCTTTTTTTTTTTTTTTCAAATTTTTATTTATTTATGATAGTCACAGAGAGAGAGAGAGAGAGGCAGAGACAGGCAGATGGAGAAGCAGGCTCCATGCACTGGGAGCCCGACGTGGGATTCGACCCCGGGTCTCCAGGATCGTGCCCTGGGCCAAAGACAGGCGCCAAACCGCTGAGCCACCCAGGGATCCCTTAAAAAATCTTGAGAAATTTTTTATTGAGATATTTCAATAAATATTTCATCTGAAAAGTACTGTTTCTTTGGTATAAACTAATTTTTACTTAAAAGACACTGCTACTGCCTAGTTCATCTAATGTACTTATTGACGAATAATAAGTGTACTACTCCATGAGTCACTCAAGCCCAATGGACAGACACCAAAGGAAGAAATGTAGACATGGTCGTTTTCCTGCTGTCATCTAAGATGTGCTCATTTTTAGCTGTTTCTCAGGGACAGTAAGAAGTGTTTGTCTCCTAAGTATAAGCAGAATTGAACGTGATACAGTGCTAATTACACAACATGATCATCCTACTAGTGACAGGCACGCAAATGACATTTGATTTGGCCTCGGTATATATAAAGTGCTAAAAAGCTTTTTCTTTTTTTTTCTTTTTTTTCTTTCCTGGTAGCCAATTTGATATCCATTAAGAGAGAAAAGACCAGACGACAGCAGTGTGAACTTTGGAGATGCCATTATGGTCAAAGACATTTGGATTCACTGAATTTAAAATACAGTAAGATAAATATAATGCACTCCAACCCCAAACAAGATACAGCTCCTGTAACTGACCGCATCCCAGCATGTTCGGGTCCCTGCACAGCAGGCCGATAGGCTGAAAAACAAGATGTTGGGACAAGGAGGACAGCTGTAGGTGGAAAGCCAGCAAACTGAGGAGATGGCCGGCTACTGTCCTGAAGCACGAGCCTCCACCCTGCATCGCCTCCATGAAACTACAGCTTCTTTTCAATTAGGAAAGGGGAAGCAGGAGGGGACTGGAGTCAAAAGTTGTACATCTGTAGGCATGCAGGTGCCTGCCAGCATCAGAAGGGGGTCACGAAATGGTTTTGTTCTTGGTTGAGTCTTGCAAACAGGAGTCTGGTCATGTCGTTCATGTAAATCTTAAATACAGCCTCGTCATTTCTGGGCATAGTTCCTCATCTTCTGAGGTAGGTTTTGGGTAAAGAATGTTCAGGGCAACTGGGTGGCTCAGTCGGTTAAGCATCTGCTTTCATCTAAAGTCATGACCCCAGGGTCCTGGGATGGAGCCCTGCTTTGGGCTCTCTGCTCAGTGACAAGTCCGCTTCTCCCTTTCCCTCTCTGTCCCTCCTCTCCACTCGTACTTTCTCTCCTCTCAAATAAATAAATAAAATAAACCTTTAAAAAGTGGGGGTTTTTTGCAAATCTTAGTTATAGCAGGACTACACACTGGGCTAAGCAGACATTCCTCAGCTACAGGTCACAGCAGCAAGGGAAATAGAAGCCACATGGGGTCAGACATGTAAGGCTTTTCTTCCCTTACACTCTGTTACCTTATCATTTCTAAGAGACAGGGATAATAAGGTAAATAGAAATCTGGAATAAAGAGGAATATTTTCAGTGAAAAAGTTGGAAAGTGATCCTGTGTAAAAGCATAGAAGTTGAGTTATTTCCTTTAGTAAATGTATTGAATATTGCATGGCATTACAGAATCACAGATCTGTAAGGGAACAGAGATCATCTTGTCATACTTCATCACACTAGTGATGAAATGAATTTGATAGAAATTATTTGACTCAAATTCTGAAATTCGGGCAGAGACAAAATTATGGAAGCCATGTTTCCCGATACTTTGTTCATTAGTAACTTCACACTGTGATAGAACCCTTGAGAAACTTAATTTGGAGACTATACAAAATGCTGGAAAATGTTGGGAGGGGAATTTAGGTAGCTTTCGAGGTAGTATGGGACATAGCGAAGGAGAAAAATGGTGGGTTCTCTGGATCGTCCCAGCAGCAGTTCCTCAGATAGTTTAGGAATCAGCTTTCTGGGCTGGGAGGTTGTGAGTGGCAAGGCCTCCAGTTAAACTCAATGCCAATATGCAAACAGACATCAGGGAACAGGTAAGCTTCCTACAAGACCGAAACCCAGATTATTCAGCTCAGTGTTCCAGCCAGGATGATCCCTGCCCTCCTCCAATATGAGAAGCCCCAGGAAAGCCACATTTCCTTCTAGAGCAAAACCTATGGAATATATAGTCCTACCTTGCCCAAGAGAGAAAAGTGCATGACCAGTCTGCACCTGCAAAATTTCTTTGGGCCCCAAAAAAACAAAATTTCTTTGGGCCCAACCCTGTGTCATCTGTAGCCTTTGCCCATGCGCATAATTCAACAGAAACACAAAGAAGGTTAAAGAAGTCTAATAATAACATACCATACTATGAGATACAAAGAATAGGATGTACACATACTTGCCTACGTAGCCACTTACATAGAGCGTACGGCTCTCAGGCACTCCCAGGAGCAGTATGTTTCAGTCCTATCTTGGGTGGGGGGGTGTGGGGGATAATGCATTTTGTCCACTCACATGACAATTACCTGTTGTGATGGTTAATTTTACATGCCAATTTGACTGGGCCAAGAGATGCCCAGAAAGCTGGTGAAACATTATTTCTGGGTGCCTCCAGGAAAGTGTCTCTGGAAGAGAACAGCTTTTGAACCAGCAGACTGAGTAAAGATCCACCCTCACCAAAGTGGCCAATTATCCAATCTATTGAAGACTTTAATTAAAAAGGCAGAAGAAGGATGAATTCTCTCTTCTTGAGCTGAGATATCCCTCATCTTCTGCCCTTGGGTATCAGAGCTCCTGGTTCTCTGGCCTTTGGACTCCAGGACTTAACACTACCGGCCCTTCAGACTCAGACTGAATTATACCACCAACTTTCCTGGCTCTCCAGCTTGCAGAAGACGGACTGTGGGATTCCTCAGCCTCTCTGATCACATGAGTGAATTCCTATTACCAATTTTCTCTTAAATATACACTTAAATGTCCTACTGGTTCTGTTTCTCTGGAGAACTAATATACCCACAGATGGACTTGCTATAGTTTAAAAGAAAATATGCAGGAATCTGATAATGTGGCACGTAAAACAATACAAGCTAAAACATAAACTCCTAACATGACAAAACTTTCAGGAAGCGTTCAAATACAAGTTGTTATTTTCTTTTCTTTTAAGTCTTTTAATTTATTTATTCATGAGAGACACACAGAGAGAGGAAGAGACACAGGCAGAGGGAGAACCAGGCTGCCCGTGGGGAGCCCGTGCAGGGCTAGATCACAACCTGAGCCAAAGGCAGATGTTCAACCACAACCACCCAGGTGCCCCCACAAGTTGTTATTTTCTTATTAAAATACAGGAGTGTCTATATAATTTTTCTTGCCAATACATTATGGTTTAGAGAGACAAGAGGATTTCTTATAGCCAAGCACACATTGGAGTAGAATAAATGTCCTTAACTCACACGGATCTGGGTAGCCAAAGTACGAGATGTAGCAAATAGCCAAAGTAAAAGAAATACAGGTGAGAAAGTATGTGCATTAGAAACAAACTAAAATTGCATTTTTTGCCAACACTGGCACAATAGATAACAAGTCCAGCAGGGTGGTCTGCACAGTCCACAGTGCACTTTGGGTAATAGAAATGTATAGAAGGATAACAAGTAAAATGAGGGTGGAAGCTCCATTAAGACCAAGATTAACTATACTGATATCCTTCAGCTCATTCTAAACTAATAGTTTCAGTGGCTTTTACAAGTCTGGATGAGTTTAATATTGATAAATGTTGTCAACATCTTTTTTTCAATGATGGCTTTATCGACTTATAATTCATATACTATAAAATTCTTTTTACACTACAATTAACTGTTTTTTAGTTTACTCACAAAGTTGTGCCAACATTGCCATTCTCCAATTTTAGGACATTTTTATTACCCCCCCAAAAAAACATATTTTGCATGCTCATGAAATCTCATGTCCACTAGCGGGTTGCTCCTTATCCCAACTTACCCCTAGGCTACCACAAATCTATTTTTGTTTCTATGGATTTGCCTAAACTAGACATTTTATATAAATGCAATCATATAATATGTGGTCTTTTCTGACTGGCTTTTTTTCACCTAGCCTAATGTTTTCAAGGTTCTTCAATGTTAGAGCACGTATCAGTGCATCACTGCTCTTTACTACCTGGTAACACTGCATTTTCTAGATATACCGTATTTTGTCCAGCCATTCTTCAGTTGATGGAAATTTGAGTTGCTTTCACATTTTGGCTAAAGGGAACATTTCTGCTACAAACATCCACCTACAAGTTTCTATATGGACATAGCTTTCAATTCCTTGGATACACGGAATGCTCTATCCCGGGGTAGTTATGCTTAACATTTCAGTAACTGCCAAGATGTTTTCCAAAGTAGCTGAACCATTTTATAATCCCACTAGCAAGGAATGAAGGTACCAATTTCTCCATGTTCTTGCCAACGCTTGTTTTTGTCTGTCTTTTATCCCTTCTAGTGGGTATGAAGAGGTATCTGATTTTGGTTTTGATTTGCGTTTGCATCGATTTTGATGTGCATTTGCATTTTTGAAATTAATCTCACTATTCTTACTGTTCCCTCCTTGTACCTTAAATATGCCATAATGGATTTGCTACTTCGAAAGCTGGTAGAGCCAGTAATCCCAGTGATATCTGCAGATAGTCTGAGCTACTTTCTACACTTGAAAGCATTTTCTCATATTCTACTGTTGGCTCTGAAAACATGGGCTCTGAATGGCCAAGGAAAACACATTTTGTCTCATCTTTCAGGAAAGCTTTGGGGCATGCGTGCAGCAGTGTAGATAGGATGAAATGCAGGCCAGACAGTTCCAACTCAAAGCCTAGCCCCTCTGGAAGAGCACTTGGGGGTTTCTTCCCAGAAATCCCCATATCTGACCATTTCTGACAGCACAGCAGTCCTGACTCTCAACATGCTCCTTTGTGGCACCATCCTCTGTGGCTGTCGATGGCCCTGGACCCTCTTACCAACCAGTCCCTCACCTAGTAATTAATGGTATTGAGTATTTTTTCATGTGCATATTAGCTATCACTATGTGTTATTTGGGCAAATGTTTACTCAAAGTTGATTGCCCAGGTGTTACTTGAATTGTCTTTTTATTGCTGAGTTGTGAGAGGCATTTTATATATTCTAGATACAAGTCCTTATCAGATACATAATTTGCACACATTTTCTCCCATTCTGTGGGTTTCTTTTCATTCTTGATGGTACCCTTTGAAACACATTTTGTTTTTACTTTTGACAAAGCCCATTTATTCATATTTTCTTCAATCACTTGCTGCTAAGAGACAATTCCCTATCCAAGATCATGAACAGTTACTTCTATGTTTTCTTCTAAGATTTTTAGAATTTTGGCTCATATATCTAGGTCAATAATACATTTTTAGCTATAATTTGTATATGGTATGAGGTAGCAGTCAAAAAAAAATTTTTTTTGCATATGGATATCTGCATGTCTTTTCAAGATCCTCTCTTTGGTTTTGGCTTTTGATAGTTTGATTATAACCTGGTGTGTGTCTCTGAGTCCATTCTACTTAGAATTCATTGAGCTATTTGGATGTAGAGATTAAATGTTTTTCATCAAGGTTTGGAAAATTCAGCCATTATTTCTTCAAATAGTCTTCCTGCTTCTTTTTCTCTCTCCTTTTCTTCTAAGGGACAACCATAATGTATATGTTGGTATACCAGATGGCATTTCAGAGGTCTCCAAAACTCTGTTCATTTTTCTTCCTTTTTTTTTTTTTTCATTTTGATCTTCAGCCTAAGATAATCTCAATTGGCTCATCCACAGGTTGGATGATTCCCTTTCTATCTTTTAAAAACATATTTACGATAGCTGATTTTAAATCTTTGTCTAAGAAGTCCAATATCTGGGCCACCTCAGGGAAAATTTACATTGATTTTTTTTTTCTGGATTGTTTTCCCTGTGTATTGGCCAAACTTTCCTGTATCTTTGTGCAGTTTTATAAATTTTGTTGAAAACAAGACATCTTGAGTAATATAATGTGACAACTCTGGAAATCTGGTTCCTCTTCCTCTCCAGGGCTTCTTGTTATTGCTCTGTGCTGTTGCTGCTGCTGCTTGTTAGTTTAGTGACTTTCCTGGGCTAATTCTGTAGTCTGCAATCTTTGTCACATGTGGCCACTGAAGTCTCTACTTGGTTTGCTTAATAGTCTGCTAGTGATTGACAGGGATTTCTTCTAAATGTCTTAAACCAACAAGCCTCTTGGTCTTTTTGCTCTTAGGGGCAAGCCTTTAACCTTTCAGTATTTTACAACTCTATTTACTCTTTACTTCTTGCTCGTACAGAGTCTCAAAGTGAGCAAGAGATGAGAGATATAGGCCAAATTAGATATTTCTCAAGCATGGACACAGTTCTGTGTATGAAAACAACCTACTAGATCCCCCAGAAATATGGCAAAGCTCTTTAAAGCCTATGTACATCTAATTCCCCAGATTTTTCTTTTGAGATTTTTTTTGGCCAGTCCCTTGTTATAATCAACTAGTATCGCAGTTTAGGCAACTGCAATGTCAAATAATACCACCAATTGTTTGTAATACACCCTCCCGAGGATAGAACTTTTCTCAAGTGAGTGCTACATTAGGTCATATAAAGGCAAATCCTATGAATGATGTTTTCCCAGAGTGCTGCCAGCCAAGTCAAATAATGATAAATTTCTGGGAATGGGACTTTTTGGGGGATCCAAAACTGTGTGCCTCTTCCACTGGGACTAGTCTCCTTGTTTTCACAGATACTGTGGTTGTGAGATTGCTGTTCTCAAGGCCTCTGTGGACTGCAGGGAGAAGAAGATGAGAACAGAGCAAATTAAAATGCTACAAAATTCACCATTCATACCAAGATCCAACCAATAAAAAAATAAAGATTGTTACAGGTCTTTGCTTTATTTCCAGAGAGATTTCTGAAATAGTTGATTTGGGGGATTTTTTGCCATTATTCTCCTCGCTCTTATGGAGATGTGGATTATCAGAGGTTATTACTCCAACATTTCAGAAATGCATATGTAATCACCGTTGAGAACACTGCTTGGGAACTATTTTCTAGAGATAGATTTTGCAGACAAAATTAAAGATCAAAGTGATTATTAAATATTCCAATGCAGGGATCCCTGGGTGGCGCAGTGGTTTGGCGCCTGCCTTTGGCCCAGGGCGCGATCCTGGAGACCGCGGATCGAATCCCACATCGGGCTCCCAGTGCATGGAGCCTGCTTCTCCCTCTGCCTGTGTCTCTGCCTCTCTCTCTCTCTCTCTCTCTCTCTCTGACTATCATAAATAAATAAAAAAATTAAAAAAAAATATTCCAATGCAGCTGAAGTAGAAGAAGCACAAAAGCACCAAGGCTAGTGCCCTCTGCTACATTCTGTCCATTTTACACTTTCTTTCTCCCACATCTATGGGAAGCCACTATCCCTGACCCAAAAAAATCCTGAGCTATTTGGCTTTCACTCTAGCTCTCAGAAGGTTTACTTTTCCTGTTCGTTCTGTCTCGGTTTCCTCTGATACTAATTGGTTTGGTTTTTTAACTGAAATGGTAAGTTCTATGAAATATCTTACTTAGTCTTGGGTAAAATGAGCCACTTGCGGTTCAAGCCTGGGCAAAAACAGGTATCTGCATGACCTACGTAAACATGGGTAGGTATGGTTTACCTTCAGTTGCCTCCTTTCTGAAATTTCTTCTTTTGAGAAGACTGATGTCTTAGACAACAAGGCTTGTTCATTTATGGGCAGGTGAAGAACTTTCTCAGGGAAGACTTTCTGACATTTAATAGCACTCTGACAGTTATCACCTTTGCTGACTTCATTGTTTGTCATAGCCCTGATTACCATGAAATACTACTTGTTTGCTTATTTGTTGTCTTTCTTCAGTAGAAGGTAACATCCATATGCAGAGAGACTTTGTTTTCCTCATTGCTTTTTTTACAGTGACTAGAAGCATGTATGTAGTTGGCCCTTTAATACATATTGATGGAGTAAATGTTATTAAGATATTATTTATTTATCAGACATGACTTAAATATAGATACTCCTAAAAGAAAGTCTTTTATATTTAGCATGGGGAGAAATTTACCAAATCTATAGGGAAAAAAGAAACATGTATTCAACTAAAAGGAGTTGATAATTAGAAAGAAAATTGCTTTAGAAGACCTTGAATTTTTTGAAATGTTAGATTGCTGAATTTATCCAAAACTCACAAATGCAATTTGACAAAACTGTATGTATGAACATCTGTACTTTTTCAATATATGTGTAATGTCTGTGCTTGCAGATATAACTATGTTTTTGGTTGTCCTCTTAAACCTCTGAGTATAGTATGTTATATGGTGCCTCTAAAACAGAAATCTATTTAGAGATATTTATTTCCCAAACTCATTCCCTTTCCAATATTTATAATCAAGAAAAATTAGATCAACCAAAACTCAAGTTTATCATCAGCCCCTGGTGTGTAGATTCCATGATTGATTTAACTAATGTGTGAATTCAGGGAAATAAATAGTAAGAACTGCTGTAAATTATGTTAAGGAGTGACATTTCTGTTTGTGCAAAGAAGAGGATCATTTATAAAAGAGATCTGTCATTGCTTCTCCTTCAGAGCAAAGGCAGGCAGGCTTTATTTAATTTCCTCACATAGTAGTGACCAAGAAGCAGCAAGAATGAAAAAGAGTTATGGGAAAGAGTTATTTTTAAAGGGCAGCTTTGCCATTTACCATCTTGTGCCCAGATAAAATAGTATGGGCAAATCCAGGTAGCTGGTGGTTGAGCCTGTCTAAAGAGATAAGGCTAATGAGTCCTCCTTTATTACTGTCAGGTGTTTTGTTATTGATAAAAACCCTTATGGCTTTTCGAGATCAAAACTGAAGCTGCTTCTGATGAAAGCCTCCATTCTGGCTACTGAAACAATAAGCCAAAAAATTAAAATACAATCTTCTGACAGCTTTTTCAAATAACTCAAGCCATATCTACTAGACTCTTTTGATTCCTTCAGGCCCAATGCCTGAGTACATATTTTCCCCAGAGAAAAGTGATATATAGCAGTTAAGGGCATATGCTTAGGACTCTCAGATGTTTGAATTAAAATTCTAACTCTGTCATTAATTAGATGTCAAATTATTTAAACTCAGGAAACTCTAATGTCCTTAAGTTGTTGATAGGGATATCTAGTACAAAATATACAGGAAATTGAATCTAAGAAACTGTTTTAAGGGCACTTGGGTGGCTCAGTGGTTGAGCATCTGCCTTTGGCTCAGGTCGTGAGCCCTGGGTCTGGAGTTCTGCATTGGGCTCCCTGCAGGGAGCCTGCTTCTCCCTCTGCGGGTCTCTGCCTCTCTCTCTCTGTGTCTTATGAACAAATAAATAAAATCTTAAAAAAAAAGAAACTGTTTTAAAAAACAGTACCCAGCACATTATAAAGGCTAAATAAATGTCAGTTATTATCATTAGTCCTTGCATTCCATTCTCTCAGCTATAGCTAATACATTAGATATAGCTCTTCTTTTTTACATGAACAGGCAATTGAAATAACCTCCTAGCTAGTATCCCTATCTTTACTTTTTCTACTCTCTCCACATTTTTCTTTACATTTACATTCTATAAGAACATAATTTCAGGAAGAACGGAGAGAAAGCAAGAAACAGAATCATGGATCAGAAGGACCCAGATGGAGATAAAAGAGAACAATACATCCATTAAGCACTTATTCAATGATAGGAACTTTTTTTTTAATTTTTTAGAAGATTTATTTATTTATTATTTATTTATTTATTTATTTATTTTAGAGAAAGAGAGAATTAGTGGGAGGAACAGAGAGAATAGGAGAGAGACTCTCAAGCAGACTCTGCACTGAGTATCAGATTCAAGAACTCTAGATTCAGCACCCATACTCTTACCCATGCTACTAGAAATGAGAACATCACTGACAAGGAAAATCATCCTATAGTTAATGGGACAGTTCAGTTTGCTTCTTGAGATAAGAATCTAATGAGGGAGGTTTTTCAAACCATCAGACAGTGAAGACCACAGAAAAGGTTAATGCTTAATCATTTTTTGAAAACTACTAGGTCTATACTGAAAACACTACACACCTCTAAATAGCTAAGCAACTTCCAACCACACATGATTCTGGTTTTTAAGAGTTTCTTATAGTTTTTACAGAAATGCAGTAGGGAAGATCTCCAGCTGACGATGGAAAAAAAGGTATCTCGCAATTTAATATCATTAGCACCAAGATAACATATCTTGATAGGAAAAGAGTTTTCTGGAGCATGGACTTCCTGATTTTTTTTTTTTTTTTTTTTTGCTATTGTCAATTGGAAATGTATATACACAGATTAAAGGTATAAATAAAAGGATGTCATTTTGCTATTACTGTCATTTATTGAGCTACACTAAGTAGAGTGTAGAAATTCTATAACGCTCATAGAAAAAAATGTATTAAGAAGCTATAGAACAGGGACGCCCAGGTGGCTTAGCGGTTGAGTGCCTGACTTCAGCTCAGGGCGTGACCCTGGAGTCCCACTGGGAGCCCGCCTCTCCCTCTGCCTGTGTCTCTGCCTCTCTCTCTCTGTCTCTCATGAATAAATAAATAAAATCTTTTAAAAAAAAGAAGTTATAGAACAGTCAAATGTAGAATTATAGGCTCATTATTTTAGACATATGATACGGTTCTTCTAGAAATTATGGTACTTAAAACAGGCTAAATATATACATATATATGTATATATTGCATGACATACATATGCACAAACACATACAACATAAATTGTGTATAAACTCAAATTTGGATAAATTTAGCCAAAGTTAAATAGGACTAACACATATGCTTAAATTAGTATCTTTTTTTTTTAAACTTTGGAGACCGACTAGGAGCAGATTACAAAGCGATTAAGAGCAGGAAGCACTGGTGAAAAACCATCATGAGTATTTTGGGAGCAATCTACAAGGCCCCAGAAACTAGGCAATTGCTAGCTACTATCTCATCTTTGAATTATCAGTTCCCTAGCAACAGCCAACATCTACATACAAATGACCAACAGGCATATGAAAAGATGCTCAGGCATGCCTGGGTGACTCAGGGGTGAGCTCAGGGGTGAGCCTTTGGCTCAGGTCGTGACCCTGGGGTCCTGGGATCGAGTCCCACATTGGGGCACCCCGCATGGAGCCTGCTTCTCCCTCTGCCTGTGTCTCTGCCTCTCTGTGTCTCTCATGAACAAATAAATGAAATCTTTTTTAAAAAGAAAAAAAGAAAAGAAAAGGTGCTCAATGTCACTAGTTTAGGGAAAGGCAAATCAAAACCACAATGTGCTATCACCTCACACCAGTTAGTATGGGTTTTATCAAAAACAAAATGAAAACAAAATGCTAACATGAACAAATGTTAGCAAAGATGTGGAGAAATTAGAACCCCAGGACACTGGTAATAATGCAAAAGGGTGCAGCCACTAGGGAAAACAGTAATGACATTCCTGAAAAAAATAAAAATAGAACTACCACATGATCTGAAAATCCTACTGACTATTTATCCAAAAGAATTGAAATCAGGATCTTGAAGAGATATTAACACTCCCACATTCACTGCAGCACTATTCACAATAGCCAGCATATGGAAACAAGCTAAAGGTCCATCAATGGATAAATGGATAAATAAAATGTGGTTTATACAACAATGAAATATTACTCAGTCTTCAAAAAGGAAGGAAATCTGCAGTATGCAATAAATGGGTGAAACTTGAGGACATTATACTAAATGAAATAAGCCAGTCACAGGACAATACTGAATGATTCCATTTACACATGGTACCTAATCATAGAAGCAGAGAGTGGAATTGTGTTTTTCAGGAGCTGAGAAGGAGCTGGAAATAGGAAGTTGCTAATCAATGGGTATAAAGTTTCAGTTATACAAGATGAATAAGTTCTAGAGATTTTTTGTATGAAATTATGCCTACAGTTATTAATACTGTATTGTACACTTAAAGATCTATTAAGAGGGTACATCTCATGTGAAATGTGTTTACTAGAAGAGAATGAAAATAAAAATTAAAAAAGCAAATCAGAAGTGGGGAGAATCAGGAAAACACTGGGATGTGGAGACATTCTATGCTCAGTGGCAGTATCATTATCCAATTACTTATCCTTTGTTTTTCCCTGTCTCAGTCTCCCAGTCAGAATTTCTACTCAAATGCCAGGTCACAGAAAAACCAAATTATAAAACTAAGAGTGTCAGAGGTAGTTGATAAGGTAATATTGAGCTTTTTCTTAGGAGAAACTGCTATTGCCCTCAAATGTTCAGTAGTTTAATTAGCCTTTATTCTTGGTTAATTGTTTTATATATCATTCGGACTTCAGAAACAATTTTAAGACAATCATCATTAATATAATTAATTCATGCATAACCTTTAGAAAAATTTAATATGCTTTCATGAACATCATTCTATCTAACCTAAATACCAACCTTGTGAAGTAGAATTAGTTCTGATTTACAGATGAGGATGAGGACGCTTATATAGGCTAAACCACTTGCCAAAGAAAACACCAGATCTAAAGATCTTTTAGCATGAATTTTCAGCACTTTCCACAAATTTAGGTTGGCTCGTCTCAGAGTCCTTCCTCATATCCATTCCCAATGGACTCCTCTCTCCCTACCAACAATTCCATGTTTTTCTGCTGCCCCTAGCTGCCAACGATGTCGTTGGCCCCTCTGTTTGAACCCCATGGAGTCCTGTCCTCCAGGCTTTCCTTTACTCTTGCTCCATATAGCATCGCTTCTCGTATCCTAACTCAATGAGGTCGCTGCTCTCTGCTACTTAAAAGAAAAATGATATAAGAAAGTACTCATGAGTTATAAGAGGATATGGCCTTATGTATTATCCATTCAAGAGTTCACACTGGCATGTTAAGAAGTTTCTATGAGCAAAAAGACTTAAAATACAGAAGTAATTTAACTTTTAAAATTGTGGTAAATAGTTAGGTAATGGCAGTGCTTCCTAATCCTGGATGAACTTTCAAATCATTAGGAATGCCATTTTTTTCATTTATTTATTCATGATAGTAGAGATCGTAATAATCCTAGGACTTGAGAGTATAAAACTCAAATTATTGGCTTTTTGATGCTAAGTCCTTTTGTTACATTATACACATGAGCAAGAGCCATATTGCTTCTAATGTACTTCTTAGAAGGCTTCCCAGTCTAGGTCTGGGTCCACATCACAGCTTCTCATCACCGAAAGAGTCTTATTTAGTCAGCGCCAGCAGAGAATATGACATTCCAGATTGTTGTCTTTGACCTGCTAATTACTATGAATCCATGTGCATCAATCACAAGGGAAAAAGGATGAAAAGAAGTTTGAAGGTACACATAGAGGAAGAAAAGAATGAAAATCAGGAAAGAGATTTTTAAATTTTATGTTTCTTGTGGAAGAGAGAAATGAGCTATGAAGATTATTCCAATAAAGAAGAAAGCTTTAAAAAAGATCTGAGTAATGTTCACCTTTCTGGATTAAGTTTATATCTTCCTCAAATTATAAAATGTGTGAAATCTTAGAGATTGGAAGTTGGATAATGCCTTAGTAAGTATACTGTCCAGTCTCCCATTCAATATAAGAATCTGTAATATCTGCATTTTGTGATCATTCAGAGTCTACTTAAATCCATGGTTGATCCTATTGGATTTGCCTCCCTAAGATATCTACCAATTCTCTAAGTTCTGATATCTGAAGCTAAAAAAAAATAACCTAATCCCTTAATCATGTGTCACTACTTGAATGATTCAAGGCAGTTATCAGTTTCCTCTTGCCAAGCTAAAGTTGGTGAAAGGAAGATCATTTTCCTTCCACCACTACACACCTTGCCATTACTGCCCTCATTTGGATATATAAGTTTTGGAATATTTATTTGAAAACAAAACAACAAGAACTCCTTTCTCTGAAGTCAATCGTGCTAAACCCTTTTAAATTTTCCAATGAAAGACATCAATAGAGAGCAGTTTTGATAAATGTAGTATAATGTTTAATATAGAAAGACTTGATTTTTATGATTGAGTTTAGACTTCCTCAATCTGTTCAGTGCTATAACTTCGAGAATTTGCTGCATTTTGTGAGAGATAAAAAGGATCAAAGGGTCAGAAAATTCTAAGTAAACAATGGTTCACACATTTTAATAACAGATATGTCTTGGACTATTAGGTGCAATGTGAAACTGCTAACAGTGAAGAAATAACTCCAAGGAAAGTGGAGTGGGTGTGGGCGTGGGTGGGGGGGAGGAGAGAAAGGTTTTCTCTTTCCAACACACACAAAAAAAGCAAGTTGATTTCTAAGTTGACCTTGCCACAGGAAACTTCACAACCACGCACGAGTTGCTAACTGAAGAACTTCTGCTACTGTAAGTAAAAAGGAAAGTTTTTCTGGTCAGATTTTCGTTACTATGGAAGAAAAAAAAAATATACAATCACTCTTAGTTATAAAAAATGTAAATATAACCAAAGTAGGCAGCCAATGCCCCGAGGAGAGTATATAACAGAACATTTTTCTCTTATGGCTTATCAAATGTTGACCTTGAATAATCCGTTTGAGCACAGAAATGGGATGGAACAGGGGAATCTATTTGCCAAAAGGTCCTAGATACCCTCTGGGTTATTCTTTCTTCTTTATTGTCATCTTAGCTACTTTAGACAAGGGCATCAGAGAATATGCCTTGCTTGCTTGCTGAGCAGCTTCACCAGCTGCCTCCTGCAGGCTAGAATTTCAGTCTCCATCTCTCTTGGTCCAAGTTGGCCTGGCTGTACTTTTGTCAGTGTGTTCTTGACAATTTAAGGACTCACAAGTGGTTTAAACACTTCAACAGGCATACGTATGGCACAACAGTTCTACAGGTATTTCTTGAGAATGGGGAGACCTCCCGGTAACTCCTACTCATCCGTTCTTATTTAGTGCTCAGAATTCTCCATTGTAAAGCCGACACAGTATATTAATAAAATATTTATAACAATAAGCGAAGCATTAGAATAAAAACATTCTCTAGCTCTTCTGTTC
Source organism: Canis lupus familiaris (assembly GCF_011100685.1). NCBI lineage: Eukaryota > Metazoa > Chordata > Mammalia > Carnivora > Canidae > Canis > Canis lupus. Next base: position 42,036,570 of record NC_049234.1, on the reverse strand, counting down.
TGTAAAGGTTAGTAGGTCATTAGTACGTAAAGAAAATATGAACATAAGAAATGACTGATAAGCTGGATAAATGCCACATTAGCCCTATTTTTTTTAATTATTTTTTTTCCATTTTTTCCTTTTTTTTTTTTTTTTTTTTAAAGCGCAATTAGACTTCTGACTGTTTTAAACCGTAGACAGTTTCTTACTGACCTGTTTGGTTATCTGGATCATAAAAGTCATTTCATCTCTGAAAACAGGGAACGATCTTGTGTTATTTAAATCTGGGACTGACTAATACTACAGTCTGTTACTCAGGTAATTTGGTCACATGAATTGGCTAATGGGATGACCAGAAAGAGCAAATAGACATTCAAAGGTAATATTTTAAAAATATATCGGTTGAGAGTTCATGATGTACATCATATTACATCATGATTAAACAGTGTTTTTTTCCAGATTACTTTTTAGGGAGAATTCTAGGTAAAGAAAATTTGATTAATTTATGCTTCTCAATAAACAAAATTATACCAATTTCAGCTACTGATGTTAGCATTCTACTTTGTGGATATTATGATACTTTAATCTAACATGACATCCTCTCTTTTGAGTTTCTCCAAAGATAAATAAGCCTGAAAAGGAATCTCACAGCTGCTACCAGCTTTGCAGCTTTGGTTAGGATTCTTGAGCAGGAGTGGCCACTTTAAAAAATATATATATTATTATTATTATTATTATTATTATTATTATTATTTAGGAGTGGCCACTTTAATAGGGATATGCTTGCCTAGCCATGAAGACTTTAAAGTCTTTTGAGCATCACATGACAACCCCAGAACATCCTCATCTACTTCCAAAAGTTGACTCTCCTTTCAACATTGTTTTTACAAAAGCAGTGATTCTGGTGTGTCCTGGGATTCTTCAAATATTTTTGTGAACTGACTAATCCCATGAAAAAAAATATTCAGTATCAATATTAATAAGACATAGGCTTTTTAAAAAGTGATTCATGGGCGCCCGGTTGACTCAGTCAGTTGGGCATCTGCCTTCAGCTCAGATCATGATCCCTGGGTCTGGGATTGAGTCATCCAACTCCCTGCTCAGTAGGGAATCTGCTTCTCCCTCTACCTTTCCCCCTGCTCATACCCTCTCTCACAAATAAAAAAAAATTATTAAAAAAATAAAAAATAATAAAAATTGATTCATAATGAAGCATTTTGGATCATTTGAAATATAATTTATAATTTTAAGTTGTATTTAAAGTAGTAAGAGGAATTATTATTTCATACTCTAATGGCCATTCCTATTTTTATTTTATATTTTTTGACCTTTTATTCAAATCCCAGTTAGCAAACATACATTGTAATATTAGTTTCAGGTGCACAATATAGTGTACTTGCATACATCACCCTCTGCTCATCACAACAAGTTCATTTCTTCATCCCCATCACCTATTTTACCCATCCCCCTACCTTGTCCAGCCCTTTCTATTTTTAATTTGAGTTGATTGCTTCAACTAACAGATTTTTTAAATGTTTGTGTTCTTCCAAACTTAAGGAGACATCTGGCATTATCTGGCACTAATTTCCTATCTGGGATTGTAAAACATGAATATTAGGGGAGAAATTGCATTTTAATTATTTCAGTCCTACTGATTACTGGCTCATCCAATGACTTTTTTAAAAAGCTGTATTTGAAACTTGAGTTTCCTGGATAATTATAACCACAGAAACATACACCAACAGATTTTATCTGAAGACTTCAGGTAATTTGAATCGTTGATAAAAATGAAAAAATAACAGACAAGAAACAAAAAAGTCATATGCTGCTATATGAGAGGTATACATAGGGTACCTATAGGTTATTTCTGTGACATCTGTAAATTGGTCAATGAGATTCAACACCAAAGCTGGAAAACCAAAATACTGACTGTGTAGCATAAAGTTCAAGCTTCTTGTTCTTCCATAAACTAGGAATATTACTTTTTAGTTTGTGTATTCTTCCTATTAAATATACCCTAAACTACAGCCAAAATGCAATTCATTGTCCTTGCAAATATTCCCTATGTTCTACTATTTCTATACCTTGGCTAATGTTTCCCATCTGCATGGAATTCCTGTCAAATCCACTTCTCCTTCAAGAAATTTGATAAACTCTCCCAATTTTCCCAGGATTCTCAGGGTACTTTTAGCACTGAAAGGCCTATATTTCTAGGAAACTCTGTCTCCAGAAAACTAAGACAGTTCACTCTACCTTCAAGAGCAAGCATAACGACCTTTACTCTCCCTCCATTTTATCAGCCACTCACTTGAAGTTGTTTCAAACTGCTTCACCACTGAATGCTTAAAACCAGTTATATCTACCTCTGTTTTTAAAAATACCATAGCTTCTACACTTCTTCACACTAAAACAAACAAACAAACAAACAAACAACAATCAACAACAAAAAAAAAACTCATCAATTCTCTCCTTCCTTATAGTGGGTATTTTCTGTACTTCACACAAATCAATAGTCTGATCTTCTCTAACTTGGTCTATGTCCCAGAAGACTCACTGATGTATTGTCTCAACCAATACCCCCCCAACTCTGGTTTCTGGATGGGTTCAGCCAAGGAAACGTGATATTAGAGGGTGGGAGGAGAGTGAGGTTGGAGGATTTAGTCTTCCATTTCCTTGTACTACCAAAGGCCACATTTCATTTTAAGTGACCATCTCTAATATCAAAATTATCATCCTCTTTCTCTGAGTCTCTCCCCTTTCCTCTTTGTTCCCCCTCTCTCCAGCTCCATCCCCTTCCTTCTACAGCCATCCAGGCCCAGGGCAGGTAGGAGCTCCCTGCTCTTGACAGTCCTTGGGAGCTTCACCATGCTTTTTTGACTGCCCAAATATTAGTATATAAACTCTTACTTCTTTTAAGAATACCACCTATTTTTTACTAGCATCTGGTTGATACATCTACTTTATCCAAATCTATAAATCCCGTTAGCTGTACTTCCTTCCAAATCCAATTAAATTTGAGAATCCATTATTTCAATCTCTATGTCATCAACATCCTTAACCATCTCGCCTCCTAGTCCTTCTAGTTTTGCCTATTCAGCAATTTCTCTAAACTTACCCTAAACCATCATATTTTTCCTTTTTTATTGTTATCCTAGTGATAATAGAGCAGGTGAAAATTACACCTTCAAGCAGATTAGTAACTCTTCAAGTAAAGAGGTGAGTTAATTCTTTAAATAAAGAGGAGTCACTAGCTGGAGTCCTGATGAGATCAGAGGATTAGGAGGATAGCTCCTCCCATCCCTACTTCTCCAGCATAGAACCCAAGCAAAGTCATGCAGAAGGAACCATCCTGAAGCCCATTTACTAAAACCATGAACAATATCACGGAGAGCCTAGCAGAAAAGACAGCTCAATATTAAGCCACTAAATATCAAGCTTTGGTTGCTTAAATATCACTTAGCTGTGGTCAGGGGTATCCGAGAACACGTTGTTTTGCTGATCATTTAGGTGGGACTTGACCGTGAAAAAGAATAAGGTGGTAGGAAGAGAAAGGAAAAAGAGACAGAGCATGAATAAATTAGTCATAATTTGACATCAACTTCTAACCCTAGATCATATTTGTATTCCTTTTAATTTTTTTTCATATTTATATTCTTAAAATAAAAGATAAATCAGAGAAGACAGAAAGAAATACAGATACTATTAGATGACACTAAGTTTAATACATTTCAGAAAGAGTTTGCAAAAAGCTACTATTTCAAATAGGAACTAGAGAAAAACTCCTCACTCTCAAATCAGAATAGTCAAACCATGAGCAATCTCCATGCTCACTGGAAAGTCCAGGTGGATAGTTGTGAGGCTAAGTATGGTGGATGGTGGGAAGGGCAACTTCACTGGCTGGCTAAATTCTCTGTTGTGATTATAAAGGTAATAATATTCAGGTGTATGTAGGAGAAAAGGGAAGAGCAATGATAATTTCTTTGTGGTTTTTACCTACTGGATTTTTCTTCAAGGAACATACATTCAGGGATCAGGAATAAATCATTTTGCCCTTCAAAAAAACACCTAACAAGAGGAATGTGTCACATTCTTAATATTTATTGTTTTATATAACTGAGAAAATTGAAGGCACTGAATACATTAGATCTGTAGTCTTCTGATAGGGACTTAAAAGTTATTGAAGCTCTAAGAGATGAATTTCCATTTCCATAATTAAGCATCAGAAGTGCTATTTACAGGATGTTTTGTATCTGATAGACAGGTGTTGGGGACTAGAAATGTGAGAGAAAGGGAAACTGCAATTAGCTCAAAGAGCCTCTGTCAGAGAATAGATTGCCATGGTGTATATGTAGATGATGCCTTGAGATCCATCTTCAACCCTCTTCACTTCCTTCTTAAGAATAAGAACAAAGTGGGGCACCTGGGTGACTTGGTTAAGCATCAGACTCTTGATTTCAGCTCAATTCACCATCTCAGGGTCATAGGATTGAGCTTCACATGGGGCTCCATACTCAGTGAGGAGTCTGCTTGAGATTTCCTACTTCTCCCTCTGCCCCTCCACCCCACTCTCCCTTTCTCTCTCTCTCTCTCTCTCTCTCTCTCTCTCTCTCTCAAAATAATAATAATTAATAATAATAAATAATAATAAATCTTTAAAAAGTAAAAAAGAATGAGAACAAAGCACCACAGACAGGAGCCATATGCAACCAAGTCACATCCCATATCTGTCAGCTGCACATGTCCTGAAGAAGAAGCTTCCTATAGTGAGAGTTACCTCCCTTACAGTCAAAAGTGGGAAGTTTCAAGGATGGATTAATACTACTTTTACTTTTCCTTTAAAAAAAAATAGGCCTCCTAAATTTTCTGCTGTATGATTTTAACATTGCTTAATTCAGTGGAAATAAGAAGATGTAAGGTGAAATAAACTGTTAAAAGTAAGGCAGCCCAGGAGTCGTTCTGCAACAGATGATATATGTTTCTCTCCTCTGGAAATCTCTCCCCTAGAGGTAAATTATTTTTTAACCAGATTTTTTAATAGTACACACACACACACACACAGAGAGAGAGAAAATGCTCAATAACTATTATTTCATAGGCAAGTGTCTGAAGAAGAAGGAAATAACCTACAACTCTTTCTGGCAAGGCAGGAAGGAAGTCGGTTGGTGCAACCAGGAGTAGATAGCTCAGGCTGCCATTTTTTAAGGCACTAAAATCCTCTGTAGACTGAACTGTCTGTTGTGACATCCAGAGAAGAGCAGGAGCTTGACATTTCTCTTGCAGAGATCATTTTTGCAGGCTGTCTTTTGCAGGCTGGTTTTCCAGAAGCAGACCCGGACAAGGAGTGTGGCAGCAGGACGATGTGGGAGCAGGGGGCAGGGAAGGCCATAGGCTAAGGCCCGGCAGGCCCCTGGGCAGCACTGCAGTCCCAGCTGAGCTCTGGAGCACACCTGGGCCACTCGTTGGTGGGCCACAGTGGCAGGGGCTGTCCCCCCCCCCTCCCCACGACTAGCCGGTAGGTAGGGACTCTCCTGGGAGGCCTCTCCCTTCAGGGAGGCAGCTCTCCACAGCTGAGGCAGACACTGAAGGAGCTCACGGTTGGAGCCCGGCGGCGGGCAGCTGGACAAGTCCTGCCTGCAGGTAGATCGGCAGGTGCACTTCCATCTCACCACTGTCCCTTCTATGTATTAATTGCAGTCGTTTACTAGGAATTAGAATTCAGTGGGAAACACTTCCAGCTATTTTTAACCATCAAGTTCGGAATCATTCGATTGATCTGGTTTGGCCCCAAAAGAAAAATAGGACATCTAATTGCACAGTTGGTGGGCTGTTTAAATTTCAGTGTTATTCCCTTCATAATTTTGGTACATGAATTAATTAAGATATTATTAAATTCCAACCAAATGGGGCTTTTAAGCATAGCTACGACATTTGGAAACAAGTTCAGTTTTACCATCTAGCTTCTCTGAACTAACTCCTGGCTTCATATGGCTTCGTTGAATCTACTCTTGGCTTTGAAACCTAGATTTGATTTATCAGGACTGTCAAGTCCAAGATATATCTCATTTTTTAAAAATGGTTCTGTCTTGAATGATATGTGGGGCAGATTTACTGGGTAATGCCCTCAGCTGTAGCCAGGGTTGATGCTAACGCTGCAGAATCCTTCGTACTGACAGGTGCATTTAGCTCACCCACTTCAAAATGCTGGCAGGATGTAAGGAGCCTACACTCACTGGCTCTTGGTAACTGCGAAGCCAACAGTGGACTAGAAGGTCACCCACTGAAAGGAGCCAGAGGGCTTGGATATCATCCTTTAATGGCCTTTTTATCAGAGTGTATTTTGATCAAGTGGCTTCAACACAAGATGGGTTTGTGTGTGACTTAAACAAGATGGCTCTGTCTCCTCCCTTACTAAGTTTTTATACTGGGCAAAAAAAATTATACGGTTTTGGTCATTGCCTCCATCTTTTTTTATATATAACACTTTACTGTGAAACTTACCCACTCAAGTAGGAGTTATTTCTAACTTTTCCAAACATCTGTCTGTGCACAGCAATACCGTGCCAGTTGTGATCTTGTGCATTTTTTTTTTAATTTTGGCAAGTCCAATCTAATTATCCCTGCCTGATTGGATCTTGAAAAATTGACATTGTTATAACCCAGGATCTAATTTATACACTATTGATTAGACTATGACTATTCTTGGGATTTCTCCAACATCTCTAGTATCTCCATAACGATGTGATGCTTCATTTAAAAAACGAAGACTTTTTATATAATTCATTCTCTAAAATATCTGGCCCAATTCAGTTTTTGAATTTTGGATATAAAATGCTTGAGGGCATTAGAAGGCTGGTAGGTGGCACCATTTTTAATTAAATCCAAGTAGTCATTGATTGTACCATGAAAACTAATTTCAGAGATCTTACTATGTGAAAAAAACTGATGAAATATAGTATTATGATACACTTTGCACTCTGAGAATCACCTTTTCCTCAATAGGTTATAATTAATGAAGTTCTTACAAGGAGATTTATGTGCATCATTTTTGATTTATTGCTCTATATAGTAGACTCTTATAAGGATAGAGCAAAATAAGAGTAGCCCTGCAGTGACAAATGTATGAGTAGATACATTATGACTAGTTATGAGAGCAATAAAAACTTCAGTAAAATGCAGAGAAAGCTGACCTGGAGTAATAATAGTTATTAGAACATAGTTATAGAAATACACGTCATAGAAATATACATTATGTACATATTTTCAAAGTGCTAGGAAAACTTTGGGGTCATCAATCAAATATGAAGCAACTGTATCAATTCTGGTGACAAAAAGAGTACAGATAGACAAAATATAGGATTGAACATTTAAATATCCTAAGGTTTCAGGAAAGGAGTACTTATATTTTAGTACTAAGGAGAGCTTCAAAGAAGTTATTGCTTTCATAAAAAGAATATCAACTCACCCTCTAAAAACAGAAAGGAGGAAAGAAAGAGAGAGAGAGACAAAGAGAGAGAGAGAGAGACTCTTTATACTGGGTATTTCCAAATCAGCATTACAAAACATGTTATTCATAATGACGTAGAACTACTTTCAGTAAAACAGCCTCCTAAGGAATAGAAACACCTCCTCTTCTTCCACCTTGGAGCATTTGGTATAAATGCCAAGTAAGAAATCCACATTGACTATTCAGGACGTCTTTCATGAAAGTCAAGGTTCTCAGAGACTTCATTGGACTAGACTCTGGGAAAGGAATAGCTTTGGCTTCTTAGAATGAGGCCCTGTCTCTTCAGTACCAGAGCCCTCCTAACAAGTGAGTAAGTTATCCTCTGGGACAAGGCCATATGCCAGTGGTTAAGGCTCAATGACTAAGGCTAGTTAGTCAATAGCTTAGAACCATTAACAAATCTATAAGAAACACTTATCATAAACCAGGAGTGGCACCAACAGTCAGAGAAAGAGCTCGGTATGCAACTATTGGGGGCCATTTAAGCAATGACATCTAGGCAGAAATAATTTGACCTCATAACAATCTAGGCAAAGCTCAGAATTCTACAATAACAACATAGATAATTTATCACAATCGGTTATACTTACCTATCACTATCTAATGAAAAGCAAACGTTTAAGGTAAATTTCATAAAGTAAGTTCTTTTACTTTAAATAAGATGGAAAAAAATATAAAAATATCAACATAACAATTGAGAAAAAAAGAGGCCACAGTTCAAGATAGATATGCAGTTAAACAAGGTTATGACCAATGGAAATCTTTTTTTATCGTTTTTTGATAATGAGGTGTGCCTCAAAATCACCCTGCAAAGCACTGAAGAGAAGTTACAACGGAACAAGGGAGCAAAGTCATGGAAGCTGTTTGCCTTGTAAATGAAATGAGGAACAATACACAACTCATGAATTATCAAAGACGACATCTGAAACTCATGATGTACTATATGTTGGCTAATTAAATTTAAATTAAGAAAAGATGTGACATAAGTAAAAACTGGGAAGAAAAAGAAACAATCACTTCGGAGAATTCCCCTTTGTGACCTCTAGAGGACTAGTTTCAGTGTCTGCAGTAGTCATTCTGGCTCATGTTTTAATACCCCTAATGTCATGCTGTGGAGTTGAGTGAAGATGTATGAAGAAAATAGTCTTTAAAAAGAGGAACTAAAAACAAAAATATAAATGGCACTTTTAAAAATGTATCCCTTCTCAGAACACCCCCCTTCTGTTTGATTTGTTTTCCAATATTCCCATATAAATAGGAAAATGAGTTATATTTTTTATTATACTACTGTTTCCATCAATTTCTTCTGTGTAGTATTTACTGCTTTGATATTGTTATTTTATCTCTGAACGTACGAAGGAGCAAATAAAATGTGGCAATGTTATTTTAAAGCCAGCACTTTAAGGGCTGTAAATGGAGCACATCTCTGTGCCAAAGGGGAAAAGAATTGCTATAAGACAGTTTACATTTCCTTTGCTTGTTTTCTGTCCTAATTACATCTGAAAATCTTTGCAAAATAAGTTAAAATAGTTACTCATAGGCTTTTTACAATAAAGCATCTTCATTATTTAATATTTTCTCTTGGTGCTAAATTGATGGCAGGTTTGACAAGTTGATGCATCTTCCAAAGTTCCTGAAGGATAATTAGATCCAGTAGGCTTTCAATCTTACAATGACAGGAATTTTATCTAATCTAAGCCAATATTTAAGCCAATATATCCTTCTCTCTATTAGAGTTTATCAATATATAATGAACACAAAGGTTTATGGGAAAGGAAATATTGGTCAATCACAATGATGGTGACAACAGTGTCATTATTAAAAAATCGTACAGCAACTTTATTTATATTTAGCTATTTTCTAAATAAGGCTATTATATTTAAGATATACTGCATCATTTTATGTGTTGTCCTTCCCTTCCTATTCCTGAACCTATTTACATTAAATTTAAAGAAACCTGTGTACCAGCTACCTATGCTAAATCATCATTCATAAACATAGGCAAACAACTAAGTATTGCTCTTTATGGGGAAAGATGAATTGGGGACCCTCTTTACACTAAAAAAAGATATCTCAACATGTGCAAACACAATTATGCCCTCTAAACCAAAAGAGATCATTTGGGGGTTAAAATCAAACTTTCAAAAAATCTGAGTGAGTTACTTACCTCAAACCTTAGCTTGTTGGCATGGTAACCAGGACTCTGTCTGCTCAGCTCCTCCACAGAAGCTATTTGCATACACTCTTCTCTATTGCATTAGCCAGTCTCGTGCTCAGACAAGCAACTGGTGGCTGGGGCTCTACTTTCTGGAACATGTCATCTAGCCAAGTACCAAGGCTATTGCAGCGTAGGGAAAGTGACTCCTTTAACACTTTCAGTGAGATGTGGGATAGGGAGCTTGTCTCCAAAGTACTGCTTGCAGATGTGAAACCTACATTTATTGGTAGAAGTTTGTACCGACACTGAGCACTGGCTCTTCCACACTGAGCAGCGCATCACTGGCAAAGAAAATTCTGCCAATAACTGTGCTCAAGAGCACTGTACCACTGGCAGGAAAAGTCACTGACTCAGCCTGGGACTGAGGATTCACAAATTGGCCAATGAGAGTTCATAGGTCTTTTAAAAAAAAAATCTTGGTTTTTCACATCTTTGTTGAGGGGACAGATTCTGGGTTTAACTCTTGCCTGTGGAAAGTTTCTGTTGAATAAAGTAAGAAGTTCAAGTTCACATTCTCCATTTTCCTAGGTCCCACCTGCTATAACTAAGTTCCATATCCCTAGGATTCCATCCTCAACATATACGTATACATATAGCCTCAGTACTGAGTGCCCAGCTTATGCTAACCTTATCATTTTTATTAGATATATAGTACTCCATAACCACCTCTCTCAAATTTGAAAATGACTTGAATATAGATCTGTCTGAATTCCAGACCAGCGTGGAATGCTATTCTTGTATCCCATTCCCTTTAGCCACATAAGCTCATCAACTTTGCTTAAAAATCTCATGATTAATAGCTTTCTGTGGCAGAGGTTAACAGGGCCAGTGAACCAAACAGTGTATTGGCCTCACCATCATAAAGTACATGAATAAGGAGATGACTATAACTCTTGCCATCTTGACTACCATGATATTGTGGCTCTCAAAAATGTTACTCTGCCCTTTATGCCATCAGAAAAGTATTTCAACCAGTTTGTAGATTAATCCACCGCTGGCTTTCAGGTTATATTAGTGAACAGACTTATACAGTGATTCTTGGAGGAGACTTGGCTGGGGTATAGCCGTCACTAAGGACTAGACCCACTTGGATCATGGGTTTGCCCCAGTGTATTCCAATCATGCCTTCAAATATGAGTAATGGGTTGGAGGAAACAGAGTGTGCTGGGCATTTAAGAACATTGCTACCCTAGAGAAATATAATGGGGAAAGTGCTATGTGTACCCTTACCTTGCCTTTGTGTCCTACAGTGTGTCCTATCACACCCATAGAATTTTGGCTTCCATACTTATAGACAATACAGCTATTTAGTTAGGTTGTCTCCATCTGTGATCAGATCTGATTTTTCCATGTATACCTAAAATACTTCTATATATGCAGGGTAGTGTATATGGAGAGGATAGAATCATAGGGATATGGAATTTAGTTACAGCCGTGGGACCTAGGAACATGGAGAATATATATATATATATATATATATATAAAGACAATCATTACAGATGCATATTCTAGTAGAATTTCAATCCCAAAATAAAAACTGTGCTTAAAATCTTTAGAAAATACATCTACATGACCTAGAAGAGAAGAAGAATCCATTGCCTCTGCAATGGAACAAAGTCTGAACAATGACTTCGGGATTTCTGAGGGAAAATTAGTTTAAACCTGGAATTCAATATTCAGTCAAAATAACAATCAAGTTTGAGGACAAGTTAAAGGCATTTTCAGATCTTCAAGGTTAAGAATGATTACATGCTTGCAGGCATCCTTCAAAAAACTTGAGTTTGTATTCCCGAAAAGAAAAAAAAAAGAAATCAAGAAAGAGAAGCAGATTTGGAGTTATTGTAATTATGCAATGAAATCTCTGTGCAATTGGTTCAAATAAAAACAGGAAGTCAGAAGATTCTATAAAAAATTTCCTTAAGGAGAAGATGGATCCCATTCAATGATCTGTATAATTAAGATCTTGAAATATTTTTACCAATATGACTAAACATATGGGATAGTAATAACAAAAAAAAAATGGAATTAGAAACTCTTCAGAGAACCATAAGCTGTATAAGAAGAGACTATATCTTGAACACGCTAAAATATAATGATTTTGAACATTAAAACCTTAGTCTCTTTCTTTAGGCACAATTTTAATTATGTAGGATTATATCCCCTTTCCAATGGGTCCACAATAATACTTATTGAAATAATATATATACATATTTTAATAATATAATAGTTTATATAACATTTATGCATAACATTAACCACATTTACATAATGTAAATATTTTATGAGGTTGATTTGTTTTCAACTTTTAAAATCAATCTACAGTGAAAACACAGGTAATAACATGAAACTTGAAAAAATGAAACAAAATATAAGTTGGCAAACCAAACGATGATATGGCTGACACAACGGGCAAGGAGAATTAAGAAACATGTAAATATACTACTTTCTTTATCATAGATAATATGAGACCATTGAGGGTCAGCCCAGGTGGCTCAGTGGTTTAGCACCTGCCTTCGGCCCAGGTTGTAGTCCGGGAGACCCAGGATCGAGTCCCACATCGGGCTCCCTGCATGGAGCTTGCTTCTCCCTCTGCCTGTGTCTCTGCCGCTCTCTGTGTGTCTCTCATGAATAAATAAATAAAATCTTTAAAAAAAATATGAGACCAATGAGTACTCATAAATTATATGACTCAAGAAATATTTGTCAAAAACATTACTTAAAATCTTAAGTGTAATACTAGAAGAATTATAAATATGAGAATAATTTGGTACTAGAAAGAGGAAAGGTAGCTATTAATATGGTAATATAAACTGAGTAGATATGGTCTGAAGTTGATAAATCAAGAAATAGAAATAAAAACATAATTTAGAGAAGCAGGGATAACCACACATGTCCTGAAGACAAACACTCTTTAAAGTGCTTACAACTGCAGACTGCAGCTAGAAGTGAAGACAGAGGAAAAAAGAAACTTTCATCTTAAAATTTCCTTTCAAACTATCTTGATATACATATATGTAGGGAGAGAGGGGAGAGGGAGAAAGAGTTTCCTCTTATTGTTTCCTTTCTAAAAGAAAACATGATTTCTTTTCATCTTCACCCTCACATCATCACATCACCAATCAGCTCTTCTCTATTAACTACCTTAATTCGAATAGCAATTTCTCTTGGTCATCATTAAGCTATTATCCTACCCTATATTTTATAGCGTTCTCAAAGTTTCAATGCACATTCTCTGTTAATCTATGGAGTAAGTTATTATCCCCATTCTAGAATTGTTGAAACTTTGTTTCATATCAATTAAATAATTTCCTCCAAACATTCAATTTTTCAAAAACTGTGTGTGTCAGAAACTGATAGGCATAGGGAATCTGGTAGCCGGGACGCATAGAGTTGAGTGGGAGTGGCTAACGTCGATAACAACCGATATAAATAGGCAATTAAAAAGGAGATCAGTGATCCAAAGGAGAGCAACCTCATTTCAAGAAACCTATGGAAGTTCATCTGTTTTCAGCAGATGAAAGGCAAGGAAAGAAGTGTTTTAGAGAGAAAAATGGAATGGGCAACTGTCCTGAGAGATGGAGCATTGTCTAAGGAGTGAACTGTGGCTGCAGTGGCTGCAGCAAACAGCCCAAGAGGAGCAGTTTGGGAAGATAAAAGGAGAGAAGTAAGCAGAGCCAGGCTATGCAGGATCTGTAGGCCAAGCTAAGGCTTGCTGTCTTTATCCTAAGGACACAAGGAAGCCATTTAAAGGACAAGGATTGCAATTGTTTTTGCCTTTTAGAATAAAGATTCTGGCTGCAATGTGGAGATCTGGAGGGCCGGGGTATCTGGGTAGATGCTCACAGTTCAAGTCCAGTGCTCTGTTAGAACTATCTCGTGAGAGAGATCTTCCTATTAAACAAATACATTATTTATTTAGTTATTTGTTCCTCTTAGCACGCCTTGGCAAAATTTCAAGAATCGGATACCATTACTATTGTTGAGTATTGCCTGGGGACATTACTTTGCACACAGAAGACAGTCAATAAATGGTGGGCGGATAAATGAATACATTGCTTCTGCACAGTTTTTAAAAGCGCTCTGCCAAAGGGTGCCATCCCTATAGCTCTTTGACTTCTATTCTCCTTCCATGGAATATCGGTTATTTTCCTTTGCCTGTCTCCTCTCTCATATAAAGAAAACATGTCTTAGATATTGTCAACCTACAGTAGTGAAGAGATTTCTGTAAAATACCGAAGAATGGTGTAGGAAAATGGAAGGAAGAAAAGGGATTGTGAATTCTCAACAGTCTTTTAATCTAAGAAGAACTTATGTGGGGCGCCTGGGTGGCTCAGGGGTTGAGCATCTGCCTTCGGCTCAGGTCATGAACAGAGTCCCTGGATGGAATCCCATGTTGGGTTCCCCATGGGGTGGCTGCTTCTCCGTCTGCCTGTGTCTCTGCCTCTCTCTATGTGTCTCATGAGTAAATAAATAAAATCTTAAAAAAAAAAAAGAAGGACTAATGCTATACAAAGGGTGATGTGAACTCTGTATTGGGCTGATAAGGTGAAAGGAGGAGAAGCAAAATGCTACAGGTATGAGGAGGTAGTAACTAGGGGGCATGGAATGAGGTAAGATACCAAGGAGGACATAAGAGGACATCCAAGCACACAGACACATACAAGGCCCCATAGATAATACAACACGCAAACAAGGATGCACATGTCTGCCTGGCCACACATATTCACACAAATCTGCATGTTTACAAACCCTCTCAGCAGCCAGAACACAGGCACTACACATGTGAACAGCCAAGCCCCTCGCGAGGTGCAGAAGAAAGCTGGTATTCCCTGTGGAAGCTCGGAGTTATACCTGTTTGTGCATCAGTGTTTCAGGTGATTATCAAGCAAATGACAGGAAGCATCTTTGTTTTCTACTTAGAATGTACTGAAATCCCATCTTCTTCTTTTTTCTTTTTTAAGATTTTACTTATTTATTCATGAGAAACAGAGAGAGAGAGGCAGAGGCACAGGCAGAGGGAGAAGCAGGCTCCATGCAGGGAGCCCGACGTGGGACTCGATCCTGGGTCTCCAGGATCACACCCCGGGCTGAAGGCGGTGCTAAACCGCTGAGCCACCCGGGCTGCCCTGAAATCCCATCTTCAAATGAAATACTGTCCAATAGCCTTTGTCATGTTCGTCCCTGATTCATCACCTTACACGTGCTTCATTTATAAGGAATAACAGACTCTGATACCAATTAATCATTTCAGGGGAAAAAAAAAAACTCAACACATTAATTTGGTCAGAAAATGTTTAGAAAGCACCTTACATAAACAATCTTATATTTCTTTCTCAGCTGATGGTGTCCTGACCACCCACACACACTTAATAGGGTGCCAGAAACTATTATCCTTGTTTTTACCTTCCCACACATAAATCTATCCCTTCTTCCCCTAAGCTTGTTTTTCAGGTTGTAAAAAGATTGGAACACAATGTCTATTTCTATTAGCTTTGAAGACTAAACTAATAAGATATACTTCCAGCTGAGAAAGTATATTTTAGAAGTTTGTGTTCATGGTTTATAATAATGAAATCAAGAAGACCAGATCATTTGAAATGGATTTACATTAAATAGATTCTTTTTTTTTTTCCCCAAAGGAAATGTCACGTACACATTAGCATGTGGGGAATCTTTCAGCATATGAGACGGTCATAAATTTACCAAAGACTGAATTTTTTAGAGTATTTAATGAAATATCAATAGTATATAAGACTGAGACATATTTTGACTTTTATACATAGAGGATTAAACTGTGAGTCTAAAATGTTAACTAAATTAACAAATTCTCTCTGAACAGAACTCCTATTCATAATAATCCCAGATCTGGAAGGAATACAGTCTTTCAGTACTGAGCCTGTGACAATGGGATCTGACAAAAGAAGAGGAAGATGTCTCTAGCACAGGTTTCCCAAGTTCCTTTCAGGGATCACATGCCTCCCTGAGCAAAATGATTCAATTGCCTGAGACACGAAGCAACTGCAACAACAACAAAAGAATCTTCCTGGTTTTTTAACCCACATATCGCACACTATGCCTTTTATCCTTAGAGGTATGTGGGAGGGCGTTGGGGGGGGGCACTTATTAGGACTTTCTGTTGATGAAGAAAAACACCAACTCTGATTTACCTAAGAGCACAGGAAATTCTGGAGGAACTGAACACCCGGGCTATGAAAAGACCAGGAACCAGGGGAAGCAAGAGAAGTTCATAGACAACCCTCCTATGTCCTCTGGATGATTTAGACAGATGATGTTTTAAATCTGTGTCTTTCTCTGCAGGAGTAAACCTCCTGGGAGTGATACATGCTTGTCCTTAG
This sequence comes from Canis lupus familiaris, assembly GCF_011100685.1. NCBI lineage: Eukaryota > Metazoa > Chordata > Mammalia > Carnivora > Canidae > Canis > Canis lupus. Next base: position 42,020,513 of record NC_049234.1, on the reverse strand, counting down.
GTAGGTCACCTACTACTTTTGTAAACCTAAAAGGACATGAGATTAAGGGGTAGGTTATCGTGGAATCCAGGAGAGGCATCACCCGGAGGAAGAGACAGTATAAGCAAAGCAGAGAGGTCAGAGGCAGAAATATGCGGTGCAATAAATAAATAAATAAATAAATAAATAAATAAAATTTCCAAAATAAAAAAGAAATATGCTGTGCATATAAGCCAGTCCCCAGAATGCCCCTGATAAGCCTCAAGATGTGGAATAGTCCCCTGATCCTACCCTGGATCAGGATAGATCTCTGAAACCAGGAGCATATGGCAGGAGTGAAGAAGATTCGTGCCTTCCAAGTCAAGGCCATAAAAATCATTGGAATTCCTGCCCTGATCTCCTAGAGTGTTTACTCTGGAAAAAGCCAGCTTCTATGCCGCAAGGACACTGACTCGGAGAGCCCTATAGGGGCCCCATGTGAAGAGGGACTGAGACCTGCCTTAATAGTCAGCACCAACTTGCCTACGATGGAAATAAACCACCTGGGAAATGGATCCTCCGGGTCTAACCGAGGCTTCAGATGACTTCCACCCCAGTGAACATCTGACTGCAATCTAGGAAGAGGCCTAAAACAGAACCTGCCCAGTCGGACTGTTCCAAATTCCGGAGCCACAGAAAGCGAGAGAGATAACAAGTAATTATTGTTGCTTTAAACCACCAGAATTTGAGTAACTAGTTGCATGGCGATAGATAGCTCATAAAGTGACCTTCCGCCACTAAAGAGAAAGCTGAGAGGTTTATGAACAAGTCAAGCCAGCAGAAAGCAGAGCATAGACTTAATTCATCAATAAGTGTGTATTAATTATCTATAAAATAGTGATGCAATATTATATAATAGTTAACGGTACGACCTTTGAAACTAGACTTCCTAAGTTAGTGTCCTAATGACTCCACTGTGTGGTCTTCAGCAAATTGCTTATCTCTTTGGGAGATAATACCATTTTCTCTAATTTATAGAATGGAGATGATAAAAATGATACTTAATTCAAAGGTTAATTGTGAAGATGATATAACATGATCCAATAAAATGCTTAGAACTTTGAGTGGCAAGCATATAATAAGTTCTATGATATGTAATATATTTTGTATAAGGTACATATATTACATGTATACCTACATGTGTTTTTCACATACACACATACATGCAGGCACTGACACACATTTGTATACTCATTTAATTCCTATACAACCTTATGAAACATACGCTACTATATTATCCATTTTACAGATGAAGAAACCAAAGAATGGACAGTACAGCATAGAGCCTTACTCCAAATCCAGACAGTTTGTTACCAGAGTTTGCTAATACGATATAGAAACCTCCAATTAATTAGGACATGTGTCACAAATACTTGATATTATTGAGAAATTGTACTAGTTGATATTGGAACTATCTGTCATCTTTTTTTTTTTTTCTTAAGGAGGTTGCATTTTAGATGAGAAAATGAGATTGATAATAAGAAAATCAGACTTGTTAGGAATATTTTGCTTTATAGAAAAAGGGATGCTTCATTATGAAGAATTAAGTTACAATTCATAAAATGGTCTCTAAGAACTAGTAATGGGACGATACCTCCACACAAACTTGTTCCTGATAGAATCATTATGTATACACATTTGGGGTTTCTGATATAATGTACACCAAACATTCAAATGTGGTTTAGAGTTTTTCATCCTTTCCCTCATTGCCAGATTGTCAGCCGGCATTTGTCATTGTTTCCCATTGTACAACCTTGGAAGTCTCCTTAAACTGCCCCTGTGTGTATTCCAAACTTGCTTTGAATTGAGAAAATAAATAGCCGAGCATGATAAATTGAATAATGTACTCAAAAATTCATGTCCACCCAGACCTCAGAATGCAGTCTTATTTGGAAATAAAATTCTTTGCAGATGTATTTAGTTAAGGTAGGATGGGGTCATACTAGATTAGGGTGTACCCTAAATCCAATGACAGGTGATCTCATAAGAAGAGGAGAGAACACACAGAGACAAGTAGAAAAGAAGGCCACATAAAGACAGAGGCAAATAGTGGAGTGATGCAGCTCCAGGCCAATCAAAGCCAAAGTTTGCTGGGAGCCACTTGGAAAAGGCAAGACAATATTTTTCCCTCCAGCATTCCTAGGGTAGCATGGTGCAGCCAACACCAGGATTTCAGACTTCTAGACTCTAGAACTAAGAAGATAAATTTCTGTCATTTATAGCCATCAGACACAGCTAGCGGATTCCTTACCCAGACCCAGCTCTGGGGCCAAGCACTCCGCCTCCCTTGTCTGCCAGCCAGAGGCCACTGAGCCCAGCCCCCAGCCCCAGTAGCAGTGCCATGGCCAGGTGGAATGCCCACAACCACAGCATCACGGCAGAGGGCCCCTATCACGACTTGGCCATCATGGGCTATATGGACTTGCCCTCCATCAGGGCCACCTTATGGGAAAAACCTTCATCAACCTCTTGCCAGCTGAGGTCGGCACCCTGGGTGGTAAAGACTGGTCAAGTTTTTTTGTTTGTTTGTTTTGTTTTTTTTTTTGTGAATGGACTGACACCTAGGAACCAGAAATGTTCTGTTATCAGGGACTCACTGCTGCAGGGCAGGGAGTTTACCGTGGATCTTCCTACCAAAAGCACCCACAGAGCTCCCACGTCCATCACTGTTACCAGGACTGCAAAGATGCTAGTTCTGCTGTTGGCCAAAGGTGTCCATGGTGGTATGATCAACAGGAAATGTTTTGAAATGGCCTCCTGCCTGGGGCGCTCCCAGTGCTGACCTCATCTGTCCTTTCCCCACCACTCCGCACTGCTTTTGCACCCCTCTCCTTCCCATACACACACATACACCATTTTATTCTGGGGGCCATTACCCTACACCACTTATTGCTGCCAAAACCACATGGGCTGAGGGCTACAGCTGTATGGACACACACCCACCCCTACCCATACCCCTTCTCTGTGTGGTTGGAAAATCTTTTTGTTTGGGAGTTTTGTTTTGTTTTCTAAATTTAAAAAAATGCTACTAAAAAATAAATAGTAATCAAATTCAGTGGCAATTTATTAATTTATTTATTAAGACGGTCCTAGGAAACTAATATGCCAACATTATAGAAATTTGGTTAAAAGGAGCCATTATAGAAATTGTGTTGAAAGGGTTATTGCAGGAGGGTAATTCCCTATCTCAGTGTGTGTATAGGAACCCTTGGCAGAGAAAACATGCACGTCTAGGAGTTTGGGGAAATATTCAGGAGCTCCCAAGCCTCTATTTATTCTGGGGTCCAACTCAGAAGCAAGAGACTGAAATTGTTGTCAGGAGAGCAAAGGGAGACCCGGGAGCCAAGGATCCCTGCTTTGACTGGTAATAGCATAACTAGTCCCTGAGATTTCTTAAATTCTAGGAGAAAATAAATGTGTGATTCCACCTGAGAATCTCATTACTTGAACCAAGTACAGGTGATAATCCAAGGTCAGACGCACAGCAGAGAGAATAGATTGGCCCCAGTTGGAGTCTCCAAGCATCATGCATCACACGAGTCAAAGGTCCATGGAACCACTCTCTCCACTGGCCAATCGTGTTTATCAGCAACAGCAGGTTAGATTATAGAAGGTAGTGGTGTGCTCTTGGTAACTGAAAAGAAAAGGACACTCCACAATTGAATGTATCTGGAACAAGCTGTTCCAAATCCTATTATTTGTACCTTACTGCTTATTATTAGAAACATACAAAGAAGAGAAGCAAAGTAGCAAGAAAGTCATTTCTATGGAATTTGGATGTAATTTGACTTCTTTCTATAAAAATAACTAATGTTTCTTACTTCCTGAAATTCTTCAGTTGGCTTTTGATGATTCATAGAATACAATGTAATATGATAATAAGAGTTTATCCCCCAGGCTTTGAGTAGAGAAAATCAGAGGCAGATGGCCATTGTTCAAATAATACAACTTATACAAAGTGCCAGGAATATAATGTAAGTACTCACTAAAAATTAGTTCCTTCCAGTTACCTTAAGACTCTTTTCTAATTTTCTAATTTTCTTTTTTTGTGTTATGATCAGAACAAGATTGCCTATGCAATTCTAGAGTTTCACAGCTACATATTCATAGAAACATCCATTGCCCTTTGAATTGTGATTAGCAATACCAGTTCTAACAACTAAGATATATCATAAACTCCAAGGCAATTAGTGTTCCCTCACTTTTCTTTCTGCCAGACATAAAGCCTCATCCCTTTAGAATTTCTTTAGGGGCAATTTCTTTATTATTTTTCACGTTCTCCACTAGAGGCACTTTAATAAAAGTTTCACTTTTTTTTTTTAATAAGACCCCCCAAAAAGACAAAAAACAAAATCAAACAAAAACCTATGCTGATGGCTATATATATATATATAGCTGATGGTGAGATATATATATGTATATCAAAGAGACACAGGAATTAACTACAATAAGTTACCAAAGGCCAAAATTGAAACAATTTGAACAACAATATAAAGTGGTATTAGATTAAAACCCAAAGTATAAAATAAGTATCCCTAAGCTCATACTAACATAAATAAATAAGTGATTGAATAAATAAATGGGCAAGAAGAAACAAATCTCCAATGCAGAAGAATTCTGAATAATTTATATAGATACTGTGTCCTGAAGAGACTGAAGCATAACTTCCCTCTCTTGAAGTGGAGGCTGCACATAGTGACTTTCTTTCAAACAATACAATATGGAAAGAGGTAGAAAAGGAATTTGGTGGAGAAACCTGACAAACACAATCTAGCTAGTGGTCAAAGTTAACATGTTTGATAAATAACCATGATAAATAAACATGTTGATAGTGTACACCCTAGATATGAAGTGATCTCTATGGTCTTCCTTCCAAAAATCCATAATGCCAGTCAGCATCAGAAAAAGATGAGTTGAGTGACATCCTACACAATATCTGACCAGGATTCCTCAAAACTCTCAAGGTCGTTAAAGGCAGGAAATGTCTGAAAAACTGTCATAGTTTAGAGGAGCCTGAAGAGGCATGGCAGCTAAATGTTATATGGTGTCTTGGATACAATCTTGAAACACAAAAAAAATGTTAATATAAGATATTAATAATAGAGAAAACTGGATATGAAGTATGTGGGAATCTCTACTATCTTTGCAATTTTTTCTGTAAACCTAAATCTACTCCAAAACCTTTTATTTTCATATATTATATAACTTTCATATATCCTGGGTCTCCATTCTTGGCATCCTGCCTATAGTTAGCTGACTCCCTCAGGAAGCTCACTCAACTTAGCACCTCACCAAACCCCAAAAAATCCCTACAAGATAGATTCTATTGTTATAGCATGTTTACAGATAACAAACCAGAAAAGCTTAAATAGCTTACCAAAGGACCTAAACATGGCAGTGCTAGAAATGGAACTCAGCCCAGTTCTAGAGTTTAAATTTTTAACCACTATCTCATACTATCCCATCATATGACAGTATATATAGAAAATATAAAACAATCTGCATGTATGTTTTTAGAACTGATAAATTATTTTTATAGTGTTAGGATATTATTGATTACATGATTAAAGTGGAATAATTTATTGTATTTCTGTAAGTTCCCATGATGAATTATTAGAAAATGCAAATATTGAAGAACATACTTGTTTATAATAGCATCCAAATCATGAGGTACAGAAAATCTAATAGTAGAAGTGTAAGACCTCTACAGAGGAAACAGTAAAGCATTATTGAGAGAAATTAAAGAAGATGTAGATAAATGGAGCTATATAACATGTTTATTCATGGGAACACTTCATATTATCAAGGTATCAGTTCTCCTCAAACTTCTAAAGAATCGATACAATTATAACTGAGTAGGTGTAGGTGTATGTACCTTTAGAAAATACCCTAAAACTTAAGTAGAATGAAATGGACTGAAAATAGTCAAGATACAAGACAGAAGGATAAAGGGAAATGTTTGTTTTAACAATTTACAGAAAGATTTTAAAGGAAGACTTAGTTAAGATGTGATACTAATGCCTGGATATACAAATAGACAACTGAAGTTGATTTCAGAAGAGCCCAGAAAGGGATCTATGCTATATGGACATTTAATTTAAAATAAAGGTAGCACTGCGGAACAATGCAAGAAAGGCAGCCTTTTCAATACATAGCCCTGAAACAACTGGATGAAATATGGGGAAAAAACTCAAAATATATTTCTACTCCACATCACATATAATCAAAGCTTACTGACATATAGATATAGATGTAAAAGACAAAACTATGAATTTTCAAAATGTAATATAAAAGAATTTATCTTCATGATCGTGGAATAGGAAAAAAAATTAAACGGTACCTAAGAAGCACTGAACATAAGAAAAATATTTAATAACTGGGCTACATAATAATGAAAAACTTGGGATCCCTGGGTGGCGCAGCGGTTTGGCGCCTGCCTTTGGCCCAGGGCGCGATCCTGGAGACCCAGGATCGAATCCCACATCGGGCTCCCGGTGCATGGAGCCTGCTTCTCCCTCTGCCTGTCTCTCTTTCTCTCCCTCTCTCTGTGACTATCATAAATAAATTTAAAAAAATTTTAAAAAAGAAATGAAAAACTCTTATTCTTCAAAAGATATCATTGAGGGCAGCCCAGGTGGCTCAGTGGTTTAGCATCACCTTCAGCCCAGGGTGTGATCCTGGAGACCCAGGATCAAGTCCTACATCGGGCTCCCTACATGGAGCCTGCTTCTCCCTCTGCCTTGTGTCACTGTCTCTTTCTCTCTCTCTCTGTGTGTGTGTGTGTGTGTGTGTGTGTATGTGTCTCATGAATAAATAAATAAATCTTTAAAAAAAACAAAAAAACTAAAAAAAAAAAAAGATATCATTGAGAGAATCAGAAGTAAACCAACGTACAGAAGATACCAGAATATATAAAGAATGTCTATAAATCAAAAAGAAAAAGCTAGTCAATCAAAAGGGAAAATAAGCAAGGGTGGCGTGGCATGTCATAGGGAAGACAGCCTCGTGGCCAACAAATATATGAAATTGTTCTCAATCTTAGAAGGAATCAAAGAAATGCAAATTAAAATCACAAAAAGATACTACTAGAAAGCTATGAATAACTAAAATTAAGATCTTACAACCATGTGCTAGCAAGAATGTAGAGCAACAGGAACTAACACACAACACTGCTAGTGAGATAATAAACTGGGACAATCACTTTGGGAAGTCTGGAATCAGCTGCTAAAATCGAACATATGCATGCACTATAGTAGGAATTTCACTGCAAGGTATAAATCCAAGAAAAACGTGGGCACATGTGCAGCAAAAGACATCTACAAATATGCATATTAGTTATAAACACCTCAAACTGGAAAAAGCCCAAATATCTATCAACATTAAAGAGAACAACAAATTGTAAAACACTCAACCAATGAAAATGAGCCAACTCTATATACATCAATAGAAGTGAGTCTCACAAACAGAACATTGAGCAAAAGAAGCCAGAAAAAAAAAAAATGAGACATTTATTGCATGACTTGATTTATATAAAGTTCTACAATGGGCAAAACTATAGTATAATGATTAGAGATTTGTTCTCCAAGGGGAAAAAGTGACAGGTAAAAGGAAGCATATATTATGAAAGTCAAGGAGAGTTTACTTCGGGGCCAGGGATGGTGACCCAGGTTTTGGTAACTGTACACACAAGCTCCTGGTTGGTTACTTTGCACTTTATAATATTACATTGGACTGTATATTCTTGTTTTATGTACTCCTCAACAAAATAGATTTTAAATACAAAAATATATTGTTTCATTTTTTTTCATTTAAATATATTGTATTTCTTAAAAGTTTTATAAGATGAAGGCATGCTATGGTGTTATTTTTCCCTCTCTGTCGCACGCTACAGAACACAAGACCTTTAGGATCCCATCCCCAGATATACCTATGTTGCAAAATATCTAATCAAAGAGAAAGTAAAATAGAATTTTATACACATACACAAAAAAGATATATTTACCAAGGATGACTAGAACTTTAATTACAAATTGCACATGGCTTCCAATAAAATCTTCCCAAAGAAGGCAAGACTCTAATCACTGTCACTACTATGCTGTGTCCCCATTGTGCTGTTAGACAGGATGGCAATTAGCATGGTCACAACTACAACTGTCAGGCATGAAAGCAATGCTGAATGTGGTTCTCACCCAGCTGCTATCAGCATGGGGCAGAAGAATGGAAAATGTTGCCAAGAAATCAATCTCCGTCATCAAAACTGAGCCGACTCTGAGCAGTAGTTCAGTAGTTTCAGAAGAACAAACACAACCTCAACTGATCACGGCCCAGAAAATTGATACAGAAGCTGGTACGGAAGCCTCTATTCCATACTTCACCTGTGGTTTCTGTGCAGGTGTTCCAAATGCCCGCCAAGGAAGTATGGAAGGTGTTTCAGGAGGCAGAAAAGAGGTAAAGAGCATCTTCCTGAATTTACGAAAGGAATATGTTAACTGTCAAAACTAGTTACAATCAAGACCACCCCTTTACCGGGAAGACTTCTTTTTTTTTTTAATTACACAAGACTTCTCATTTCTAGAAATTAAGAATGAATGAACTGAGCAGTACTGCATTATCCACATGGGGGAAGACATCAGATGGCGGTATTCTTTAGTAGAATATGAGTGTAGAAGACTAGCCAAGAAATTGACTGAGTTGGGTCAGTTTGGCTAGTGGCTAACTCTAGGATATGTAGGGCCCCAAACCAAAAAAACATTTTTTTTTTGCAGGATCCCTTTCAATAAAAACGATCTGATTAAAAACACACTATTAAAAAAATCCAAAAATAAATAAATAAAATAAAAATTTAAAAAAAATCCATGGATCTATGAAAGATAATAGAAAGTGGGATTGGACCCAGGGAGCATTTTCACTGTGATGTAGTCCTGAGAAAGTCTTGTCCAAAGTGGCAGGGAGCTCCAGAGGCAGTACTGGCCGTCACAGTTTTCCATGTCAGACCAAAATGGCCAGGTCTTAGGTAACTCACTTATTCAGTTACCGGTTTGGGGCCTTCCTGCAAAGAGTGTGACTTGGGGTGGAACAACTGGACAACTGAGGCAAGTCCTAAAGGAACTGAGAGCTGGAGGCTGTCTGCTGACTGTAATGCACACAGCTGAGCAGCAAGCTCTTCCCTGAAGCGGTAGCTCCCTAACGTATAGTATTAAGTCACCATTGCCCACACCTGGTACTACTGGTCCCAACTTCATGAGCATCCAGAGGGTAGCCTCTCTAAGATTGCCGCGGGCCACTCTCCTGAAGGGAAGCTTGGAAGGCACAGGGTATCGAAGTTAGTCTTAGGAAGGCATCCGATGCTTATTGGCTGTCTCCTTTGCTATCTGGGCTAGACTTCCCTCCCCCCTAAGCTACCTGTTGGCCTTGGTGGCTGTTGTAGTCAGTTTGGGCTGCTACAAAAAAATGCCATATACTAGGTGGCTTACAATGGACGTTATTCTCTCAGAATTCTGGAGGTGGAGAAGCCTAAGACCAAAGTGCCAGCAATTCAGGTCTTGGTAGGGGCTCTCTTCTCGCTTGCTGATGGCCACCTTCTTGCTATATTCTCACATGCCAGAGAGAATTCTGGTGTCTCCGCCTCTTCTTATAAGGGCACTATTCCCAGCATGCAGGCCCTGCCCTCATGACTTCAACTAAGCATAATTATTTCTCAAAGGCTCTATCTCTAAGTAGCGTGATATTGGGGGGTCGGCTTTTTATCATGAGAATTTTGGGGAGACACAACTCATCAGATGGCTTACCTGCTGTCATAGAGCACACATTCATCTCAGAAGTCCCTCAACCGTGGTCATTACGCCCAGGCTGGAGTTGCTTTAACTTCATTTGTAGTCATGACCGGGCAGAAAAGAACCAAGAGGCTCGCAAATAGACCACTTGATTTTTATACGAGATCGCCTATATAACCGCAGAAATGGGGGAAGGTGCTGGTACTACTACTGGTGGTGCCCATGGGTACCTGGACTATCCAGTTATGTAGCTTTTTTTGTGTCTTTCTGTGCTCAGTCCTGGGTGTAACTCCTAATCCACCTTATGATGTATTATTGTTGGTATTATTTGACTTTTTGGTTTGGTGGGAATTACAGGACCTAACTCATGATAATTAGTTCTGTCCACATGGTCACTCGTAGTCCTATGGTCAGGCCTAGTAGTTTGCCAAGAGTTATTTTTCAAAAGACATACAATTCCCTAATGTGAATGTTTTCAGAACCCCAGGAACCAACATTACTGGTAGGTACCTGACCCAAAATCAACCTGGTACCTTCACCTAACACTGACATCTTCCACACACTGGTTCTGACAGACTGCGTAGTCCAGAACGCAAGGCTTATACCACAAAAACCAGGCTTGACCTGCTAGGCCCTTCACTGCTCTTGCCACATTCAAAGCTAGCAAAATCATTTTTGTCACTCAGTGTATCAGCTGAGTGTGGAATATGCTGCCTCGAACACATGAAGAAACCCACCAGGTATTGCGCTTTCTTACTCCAGGTAGAAAAAGCAATATGCATTGGTTTATCTTTTACTTCGAAAGAGGATATATACTGGCAGGCCCTTAATGCCAAACCTCTAAAATTTTACTCAGGTGGCTAGACCCCAGAATCTTCCCAGGGTTTCTATCCTACCATCTAGAGCAAATTCCTCTTAGCAGGCCTATAGCAAAGCTAGCTACCCCGTGCTCATCCAGCCAGAAAAACACAATGCTGTCGACGCAATGAATCAGTGTAATCTTCAGGATATCATAGATGGTCGAGACATCTTCAGGCCACATCATGACAGAGAGAAAGAGAGTTAAAGTATCCATGGAGCATAACTATGTAGATACAGGCTGCACTAATCTCCTCTAGAGAGGACACGGGCATGGTGGCCATGGCTAGAGCTACTATTTACTCGAGCTTGCGTTAGTGCACAGTCATCCTACAGTATCCGTCTAGTTTCTGCAATGGCCAAACTGGTGAATGAATAGAGGTACCACCACCCCTTCGTCTTTGAGATCCTTAAGAGCAGCTCCAGCCTCCTCCATCCACACTCCATCTCCTGTAATGCTCTATTGTTTTTGGTTTACTCTTTTGGCTGGGGAGGGCATTTCGATTGGCCATTATTCCACATATCAGTGGAGGCTCAGTACATGGTAGTGTCAACTTCCAAGCACTATCAGTATATGATAGCGTCAACCGCCAAGCACGTCAATCCCAATTATATATTCAAGGAATGGATAAATAACCATTAAGTGGGTTTGGAGCCTTGGGGGGCCCAGCATCAGCTGGACCTTGGCCAGCATTCCATTTTTCACCTGTTCTGATACATCCCCACTCTAATATAGAGGACTATGGTGACAAGAGTATAAGGTCAACTCAGAATCTATATTCGAGAGTTGCCAAATGCCTGGGGATGCCCTTGTATCCTGAGTATCATTGTTTGAATAAATGGCCACAGATAAATAACAAAGAAGACCTGGAAGAAGAAGTAGAGTATGTACATAAATCAGTGTTGTAGCACACTTCTGGGGGCTGGATGACTTCTTCAGTCAGTGGATTCCACATCTGAAAACTGGAAAATTTTTGTGGGGTGACTGTCTCAGCCTCCTGCTTGTCCTTTCTTATTTTGTTTTGATTATATGTATCTACCAGTATTTTTACTGGATGCCCATATGTATTTCCTTTTGTGATGCTGGGTTCAAGTAGGCATATTTGTGACTCCGTGTGTGTCAAGTTCCCCAGATTGCCATTCCAGTGACAATAATAAATTGAGACTGATGCCTAGTGGCTAAGCGCCACCACATGCCCTCCATGGTTTCAGAGTCCTTTCATCTCCATGGTCATGCAGGAGCCAAGTAGTTAATGCTTCTCCTACATTAAGCCCTTCCTAGGGGGGGACAACCGCCACTAAACATCTTTGAGGATGCTGATGCGTTCTCCAGCACATTCTTTATAGCTCAGTAAATGGTGTGTCTTTTAAGTTTTCCTACACAACACAGTCATCTAGAATGTTTTCTGGCCATACACAATAGATCCATTCCAGGATTTCCATTTCCCCAAGCCTTTTAATCTCTTCCTCCACCATCTGCCATGGCAGTTATGGCATTTTACTTCACTTAGCATGGGTCATCATTTTTTTTTCCATACTTCTGAGACCCATCTGAATTGCAAGGTCTCTTCATCCCTGAGACTTCTGCCAGTGTTGAATCCTGTATTTTGAGAAAGCACTCCCAAATTAATAAATTCTTCTTTATCTAATTTTAAGTTAAGGACTTCCTTGATCAAACAATCTCAGACTCCACACCCAAGCAGACTCCTGTAGGTCCAGCCACTTTTATCAGTTCCAGAATACATATGCTAGAGGTATGTTATCACTTAATCCCAGTTAGAGTTGTGAAAGAAATGGCCATGAAATGAGGAAATATCTGGGGGTAGGGGGATGGCACATGATCTCTTATGTACTGTTTTATAACAGACAGGATCCTAAAAGAAAGAAGTGGACCCCATCTCCAGCCTCAATATATTCAGAGGAGTCTGGAAAAACAAAACCTTGAGGAAAACCTACCCAGATCTCCCCATCCTTTTGACCAGGGCCCCATGTTTTCCTAATCAGTGTCCTTATTTTGATATAACAAGCTGGACTTGGTTGAGTTTTTAATCACGTTTAAAAGTTTAGTCCATGGTCCTCTACTTTCTTTACTCTCTGTCTAGAAGAGTTAAGAACTTTTTTGTCTGCAACAGAAGAGGACCTTTGACTTGACCTCTAGCTTTCCATCCATAACCTATTACTTGCTTTCATATCTTCATTGTCTTTCTGATGGGCACCAGTGGAATTAGCAATAACTATCCAATACCATTATCTTTATATCTACTATTTTTCTTTACATCTCAAACTTCTCCTATATTTTTTTTCATTTATTATCACCATGCATTTTCTTCCCAATTCATTGGAAGTTAAAACTTAAACAATTGTACTTCCACCTATCATCAGTGATGAGCACCTCACCACCAGTCAAACTATGAGTGATCAAGCTCCAAAACTCCATCTTATCACTGAGTCTCTTAGAACACTGCTGGTCCTAACTATTAGAAGTTCAATTCTTTGGAAGTAGACTCTGGGATGTAGTCTGGAGAGTCAAAATGATTATTAGGGATCAACACTTGAAAAGGAAATGGGAAGGTAAAAGGACTAGATAGAAACCAAAGTAAAAACATGATGCATCTGACAAAGCTTTAGCCAACACAACAAGGGAGCTCTGGAGTAAAAACAGTCTTTCATAGTTTCTCACATTGAGCCAAAAATGCACATACTTAAGGAATGCACGACCTTGGTGGAGTTTTATTCCTGCAGTTGAGCCCAACCCTGAAGAAAGTGAGCTGGCAAAGGGCTTGGCTGTTTGCATCACCTGCAGCTGGGCAACAAGTCCTGTCTTGAGATGGGATTAGGGTGGCACACCTTCTTTGTCTACAATAATAGATTCAAATTCAGGTATAAGAGAAAATGAGCCCCTAGTGATAAGAGCATAATAATGAATTAAGGAAGGATAAAATTACTTTAAAAACTAGAGAGAGAAGGGAACAACCTCAGCCTTGATAAAAAATATTCATGAACAATGTGTAGCTATCATATTTAGAGATTAAAATCTGCAAGCATCACGGGATGCCTGGGTGGCTCACTCAACTGAGTGTCTGGCTCTTGATTCTAGTTCAGGTTGTGATTTCGAGGTGGAGGGATTGAAAAGTCTGCTTGGGATTCTCTCTCCTCTCCCTCTGCCCCTCCTCCTTCTTGTAGGCTCTCTTTCTCTCTCTCTTTCTTTCTCTCTCTCTCTTCCTCTCTCAAATAAATAAATACATGAGGAAAGTGATGTAAAAAATAAATAAATCATATCTGAAAGCATTGCACATAAGATCAGAAACAACACAAATATGTTCATTCTTAACACTTCTATTAAATGTTGTACCCAAGGTTCTGTCTGGGTAATTTAGGCAAGAAAAATAGATAAAAGTCATCCAGATTTTTTAAAAAAGGAATAAAACTATTTTATTTCATGGGGTAATACTCTCTTATATGCAGAAAATCCTAAGGAATCTACAAAAAAAAAAAAAAACCTGTTAAAACTAATAAATGACATAAGCAAGGCTGCAGGATATAAGATCAATATCCCAACATTGATTTTATCTGTATACTTTAGCGATATGCAACCAGAAAATGATATTCCTAAAATAATACTATTTATAATAGCATCAAAAAAGTAAAATACTTAGAAGTAAATCTTATAAAAGTAGTACAAGACTTGTACACTGATAAATAAAAAACATTGCTGAAAGAAATAAAATACCTAAATAAATGGAAAGACATTCGATGTCCCTGAGTCAGAAGTATCAATGTTAGGATGGCAACATTCCCGAAATTAACCTAAAGAGTCAGCACCATCCCTATCACAACTTACTTTAAATTTGAAAAGCTAAGCATAAAATTCATGTGGCTGCAACCAAACCAATTTTGGGATATATCCGTTAACACAGTAGCTCAATACATACCACAGTTTTATGTTAAATGTAAGATACAGATACAAAATAATTTGTGCATTTATTTAAATGACCCCAAGAACAGACCAAACTAATTTAGAGCAGTAAAAACCAGAACAGCAATTACTATTTGAGTAGAAGCTAACGTGAAGTCACTTTCTGGACTGGCGAAACCATTCTACTAATTCGATCATGGTGTCAGATACCTGTCTGCTAACATTTGTCAAAATTTATCAGCATATATTTAAGATCTGTGCATTTCACTTCATGTAAAATTATACCTGAATTTAATAAAAGTGTGTAGCCAATCACCCAAGGATCAATCTCCTGAATGGCCGTTCTTCAGTTGAGGGCTGACCTTTCTCTCTCCTTCCCAGACTCTTGACTTTGCTACTGCATATGCAAACGAATGGCCTTCCATCGAGAAAGTAGCTCCCCCTCTATTTCTTTCACACCTAAATTCTGCACCTGCCTCAGAAGCTCTCAGACCTTACTTAACCCAGGTTTCAGACAGTTGGTGGCAGCTGTTTCGCGCTACACTATACAAAGAGGAATAAAGGCAGAGCGAGACATGAGCACAGGAGATAAGAGATGACAGTAAACTCCCCTTAAGTGGAAACTCGAGCTGTCATGTATAAAACATCAGCACAGAAAAAGAAAATGCAAAGGCAGAGGATGGGGTCAGACAACATAAGAGGAAAACTAATCCTTCAAGAAGTTGTGAGAAAAATTAGAAAATGTTTCTTCATTTGGAATCAAAAGACAACTCCCTGTAACTTCTCTGTTTCCATGTGAGCACAGGAATAATATCTTTTTAAATATCTTTTTTAAAAATATCTATTTTTAAGCTTTTACTATATTAAAATTTTAGTTACTCCTGGTGATTTTTAAAAATTCCCTTTCTAGATTCCCCCAATCTGTCCTTTTTTATTAAATAAATTTGCCAGATTGATGCTTTTAAAATGTCTCAGGCCTTTATAGCATAACGTAATATATACGGTTTCCGCTCTATAACACCACGTATCTATTTATGTCTTACTAGTTTTTCTTGTGATGAAAGCCATCGCATTTCTGTTGAGATGTACCCTGACATCTAGTTGGCAAATAGATCTCATACTTCATTTAGTCTTATATGAAATGCAGCAAGGCTTTTTTTTTTTTTTTCAAATTTTTGTTTTCTTTACTTTTAAAAACATGTTTTTAGTATGCCCTGCCCTGAAGTGGTCTTATCTGTCAGAAATTCGCACAGACAGCTAAAAGACCTACTACAACCCCATATCAATAATATAACTGCAATTTGGATGTTTTGGGATTTCCTTGGATGGCTAAATGAGCAAATTAAGTTTACTACTTATAGTTTTCAAGAGAGTAACCATGTTTCATACTATAAAAGCAGCATATTTTAGAGCAAATCCATAATTATAATTTTCTTCACTTTTTAAAAAAAGATTTTATTTATTTAAATAAATAAATATTTATTTAATATTTAATCAAGGGCCTTGATCTCAGGACCCTGAGGTCACCACTCCAGCTAAAACCAAGAGTCAAATGCACAACCAGCCAAACCACCCAGGCACTCCTTTCTTCACTTTTTTTAATAACAGGCTTTAAAACTTGTAAACTCTAGCTAGTCAAGTAATCTGGTAATTGCTTGATTTATTTACTGTTAATTACAAGTAAGCCCTTTAATAATGTAAATGCTTTGTGATTTTTTTTTTAATTGGCATTTAACTAATAACATTGAAGGGTGCCTGGGTGGCTCAGTAGGTTAAGTGTTCGACTCTTGATATCAGTTCAGGTCTTCATCTCAAGGTGGTGAGTTCAAGCCCCACACTGGGGTCCACATGGGCTTGGAGTGTATTCACTGGTAACATGGAAGTTTCCATACTTCTAGTTTTGTTGGCGTATTGTACAATTTCAAACACCATAAAATTAAAAGGTAATAAGATAGGGAAAATAATTGCAGTAAATATAACAAACCACCATTGTCTCTTCCTAAGAAATACAGAGTTTATGCAATTCATAAAGGAAGAATGAAAAATTATCAATAAACATATGAAAGAAACGTTCCTCTTGAAACCAAATGTACTTTAAAGTAGTATAAACACCATTATCCCTAACAATATTTTTTAAAGATTTTATTTATTCATTCATGAGAGACACAGAGAGAGGCAGAGACACAGGAAGAGGGAGGAGAAGCAGGCTCCCTGCAAGAGCCCATTGCAGGACTCAATCCTGGACCTCCAGATCATGCCCTGAGCCAAAGGCAGACACTCAACCACTGAGCACCCAGGTGTCCCTTTGCCTAACAATTTGACAAAGATTGTAAAAATGTTGATATATATTGTTCAATAAGATACAATAAACTGGGGATCCCCGGGTGGCTCAGCAGTTTAGCGCCTACCTTCAGCCCAGGGTGTGATCTTGGAGACCCTGGATCAAGTCCCGTGTCGGGCTCCCTGCATGGGGCCTGCTTCTCCCTCTGCCTGTGTCTCTGCCTCTCTCTCTGTCTGTGCCTCTCATGCATAAATAAATAAAATCTTTAAATAAAAAATAAGATGCAATAAACTAGCTGGGAGAAATTTAAATTGGAATAAGCTCTATTACATTGGAATAAGCTCTTCACTGGCTGCATGCATCAGCAGCCTTAAAATTATTCATACTCTGTGAAATAGCAATTCCACCTCTAGTGACATAGCCAAGGGAATAATTGGACAACAAGCACAGAAGATGATCATAGTAGATCTTGTAGTAATCTAAACGTCCAAAATTTGGGTATTAAAGTAAATTTACAAGGTACTATTTTGATGAAATGCCATGAGATCCAAAAATCACGTTTTCTAAGACTTCATGATATGAGTAAATGTTCCTACTTCAATTCTAAGTGAGAATAAGGAAAAAAACAAAACTAAATTAAAACCGAAAAACAAACAAAAAAAGCTACATGCATAGTTTACCAGCTTTGTGGTAAACACTTTCTCTCTCCTAGAAAATTCAGGGGGAAATGAATCGTCCTCAAAATATCACATATTAAGTCAGCACAAGCTGGGTCAGAATATACATATGCAGACGCTTTTCTGAAGGGCCAAAAGCATGCCCACTCCACCAGCTGCCACCTGTGGAGAAGGAAGCCACCCACCCGTGTCTTCTATCTCCAAGATTTATCACTTAAATTAACATGGTTAAAATGGAGAATTAAAAAACATATGGATAAATAAACAAATATTCTTTCACCAAACTTTCTATGACCAAAGCCCGGGCCTTCCATATAGGTCTGCGGACTGCAGTTCAGTGGCTTCATCATGAATAAACCACGTACAAAATAAAATATCTGTGGTTTCCAGGATAGGTTTCTTTAAACTAGGGGACAATTTACCATTGTAAGGAATATTAGTAGAAGCTCTTTTAACGTTTCCCATTCCCTTTCCCCCCCCGCCCCCCCCCCCCCACCCAAGCATTTACATCTGACTCACCCAACCCTAATCTGACAGCAATTTCTTTTTAGGGACTTCCATTATCATATATTCCCAAGGCTCTCAGGCCAGCTTTAAAAAATACAGTAACTGCCTTTTCTTATCCATTCACATTTTGTGAATTTACAGGAATTTAATTTGACTTTGAGCTACTCTACACAAGGATTTAGAATGTATGGCATTATCTTGGTGCTCAGGTCAAATGGAGAAGAAAGGGAAATAAGAGGAAGGGATGATTACTATCCTTTTACTTCAGTGCTAATCGGCTTGTTGAAAGAGGAGCAAGAAAAAAAAAGAAAGAAAGAAAGAGAAAGAAAGAAAGAAAGAAAGAAAGAAAGAAAGAAAGAAAGAAAGAAAGAAAGAAAGAGGAGCAAGACTAAACACACCTCCAGATAGCCAAGTAAGCACCCAGAGCCACTGCGAATCCATGGAGCCATGGTCAATTCTTAAAAAACATGAATCATTACTTACAGCACTGAGATTCACAGTAAGAAAGCTACAGGCACAGGTGTGCTGTGCTAACACCATTTATTATTAACTTATAAATAGCCGAAGTTTCTTTTCCAAGTTCAGTGAAAAGAATATGGGATTTAATTCAGGAAAATGGCTACTTTGTAGGACACAGAGTTTTGGTTTTCTGCATACCATTTCCAATAATCTCAGAAAATTGTCTCAATATTATACACGGTGGGAATGAAAAAACACCATGTTCTCTTTGTAGCCCCCTCACGGTTCCCCGCAGGCTACAGAGCCTCTCACTGTTACATGGAGTAAAAAAACAATAGAGAAAAACAAACATAGTTGGAAGAGACAGAATGGAATCATCCCAGAGAAGCCTGGCTGAACTTGTTCCACTGCTGGGAAGACCCAAAAAAGAATGCTCACCTGTTCTTCGTTGATCAAGATGGGAGAGCCCACGTCAAGCCGACTATATCATATACAAAACAGCTTCTTCACCCAGGCACTTCGATGGGATATAAGTGTGTCACAAGGCATTGATAGCTAAATATTTTTACGGTAATTTTTTTTTTTTTTGTTTTTACAAAATGATGACAAATTTCCCACTGTTAAAATTATATTTGAAAAAAAATTATATTTGAATATCATAGACTATTGCTGTGCCCATTGTAGGACAAAATTCTCCATGGGTCTCATGTTTCTGTATGTGTTGTGAGCAGAGTTATTGACAGATTTTTTTTTTTCTGGACTATCTTTGGAAGGATGTCTGAATAGCAAACAGCCATGGAAGACAGATACATTATCTCTAAAGCAGAGGGCAGATCTGTTTGCTGTCAAGTATGATATAGACAAATAAATGTCTCCCTTCAGAGCGAAGAATGGGCAGGTTTGCTTGTAGCCATCTTGTAAGAGATTGGGGTTCCTTAAACCGGGGGTTCTTCGGCTGTGATGCAAATGCCCAGCACATCCACCTGGGTCCACCTCTACTTTGCTTCTGTGGGACTTGATGGTGGTCAGATGCAAATGGAAACTAAAGCCGCCTGCTATGCCAAGAATAATAAAATCCTTGGCCTCTGACCTGGAGTCTCATGTTTTCTGCCAGTATCAGGAAATTTTAAGAGGCCAACTTGCTAGTCTGCAAGTAGGATAAAATCTCAGACCCTCTACTTTGGAAGTTCATGACAAACTTCCAAATTTAAAATTAATACTTTGACACATATGATCTATTCTGCCTTTACATAATTTCCCTATTGGTGATATCGCTTAATATTGCCAGATTGGCAATCTAAATACATTGATGCAGAAGTTTCCTAACTTTAGTGTAGTAGATTCCCTGGAACATAACCTTCAACTACTGTCATTTCTTTTCTAATATATGGCTAGCTGGACAGGCAAAAATAAGAACCCTGATGGAATTTTTTTAAGTTATTTTTCCAGCAAGAAACTTGGGACTTTAGAGGAATTATCTGTTCACTTTCATACTTCTGTGAACTTTTAGATCTCCAGCACTCAGACAAAAGAAATGGAAAAAAAAAAAAAAAAAGTAGTTTGTCCATCTTTCTCTATGTCAACGGCAAAGGGACTGTCACCTGGCTCAAACCACTGCAAACTCATCTGATTTCAGTTCATTTCTCTGACAAGCTGTGCACGGTTTGTTTTAAAGCATATAACGCCCTGGTTAAGGAACACATCCACTGCCAAGATAAAAAAGATTAGTTTGATGACATCTTAGCTTTTATTTCCCATATTCATTGAGGGATTTAGCTGAACCTGGGGATGTGAACATCAGGATTGGGGATGAATCCTGTGGGCTGCTTATGATATGCTTTTACGAATCCTTGAACTGGTCTACCTTGAGCCAGAAATGTTCTACCCATATTTCTGCTAGAACATCCTAATTTAGCTTCCTGATTTCACCATTGCCATCCAATGATCTAGTCTACAGACAGCCACCAGAGTAATTTTGAGCATAAATTGTACCATGAGACATTCTATAACCAAAATGATTATTTTAGGCACACATTCTGTAACTCCTAAGAGCCTCTTAATCAATAAACCTGTATAGTATGTTCAATCCATTTAGCTACTTTGGCATATATTTGGAGCACATACAAGAAAGGAATATTGCTCAAGGTTAAACATTCTATGAGTATTTCACTGAGCTTTTATTTATGGCTGAGGTGAGCATTTTTTTTACACCTGCTTTCAGAACATTCCAAGGTGAAATCGTAGTGCTTCTGTTCTCTGGCCAAACCGTGGGAGCCTCAACTGCACATTCACCTAGATGCTAGGTCAAATCTCAAATTATATTTCACCTAGAATGTTGCAATTGCCCCCAGCTAGCCTCTGTCCATCTCCATACAGAGCTAGAGAGTTTCTATTAAGACGTGTCCTCAAGCTCCTCAACTTGAAATCTCCATTTGCCTCTTCAAAACACAAGTTTTGCGCTTCACAACTCAGAAAAGCTTTTTTTCAAGTACTTGTCAAAGAATATAATCACAAAATCACTGCTGATCGATAGCTATCAAAAACTAGGTTGAATGAAACTATTTACGGATGATTGAAGAACAGATAGTCCATTCATTAATCAACTTTAAAGTATCTCCCTGAATTGAGTTTGACCATCACAGAACTCTGAAACTTTTGTCTTGCTCAAAATCTTATTGTGAGAGAAATGCAATTGGGTGTTTAATCTATTATTTTACTTTGACATACTTTTTATTTTTATTTTTTAAATTTTTATTTATTTATGATAGTCACAGAGAGAGGAGAGGCAGAGACACAGGCAGAGGGAGAAGCAGGCTCCATGCACCAGGAGCCCGACATGGGATTCGATCCCGGGACTCCAGGATTGCGCCCTGGGCCAAAGGCAGGCGCCAAACCGCTGCGCCACCCAGGGATCCCTACTTTGACATACTTTTTAAATAATAACCATAATTTAGTAGTAATGATAACTTATTATTATGTGTTCACTATGTGCCAAGCACTATTGTAAGAGTTATGTGTGTAAGATTTCACTTAATCCTCACAAATAACACTACAGTTGGGCACTATTGTTTTCCCTATTTTACAGTGAGAACGCTGGGCCACAAAAGATTGAGTAATTTGCTTAAGGTCACTCAGAGCCTATTTCTTTAATGACTGCAGGGACTAGTACTCCTATAGCTCTTTCAGGATATAGTTAGGAATATTTATTATTATTATTATTATTTAGTTATTATTTATCATTTTATATTATATTTATATATTATATTTATATGTTATCTATATGTTATTTTCCTTTGGAGACAGAAATTTTTCATTATTTTCTAGATCACTGTAAATTATATAAATGATAATTTATTCATTTTTGTACTGCTACTCAAAAGTTTGACCATAGCCATTCATATCTGAGAAAGTGACAATTTCATAAATATACCCTTTGAATATCAGTCATCAAATTTTCCATCTATGTTAAATATAAATATATATATTTATATTTTATATATTTTTATATCTATATCTATCTATATATATATATATGGAGAGAGAGAGAGAAAGGAAGTCAGATGACTTCTCAAAGACATTTGGCTAGTTGGCAGTAATTAGGGGGATCTAAGTTGTTGGTCTCCAAAAGCTCTTCCTATTGTGCTTTCCTATATTGTTTCCTGATGGAGAAAAGGAAGATAAATGAAAAAGAAAATTAAGGGACCCCTGGGTGGCTCAGCAGTTGAGCATCTGCCTTTGGCTCAGGGCATGATCCTGGGGATCAAGTCCCACATGGGGCCGGCAGGGAGCCTACTTCTCCCTCTGCCTGTGTCTCTGCCTCTCTCTGTGTCTCTCATGAACAAATAAATAAAATCAAAAAAGAAAGAAAGAAAGAAAGAAAGAAAGAAAGAAAGAAAGAAAGAAAGAAAGAAAGAAAAGAAGAAGAAAAGAAAAGAAAAAAGAAAAGAAAAGAAAAGAAAAAGAAAAGAAAAGAAAAGAAAAGAAAAGAAAAGAAAAGAAAAGTTAAGACTAAACATGCCTCCAAAGAGCTGTGTTAGTTTAGAGACCACAACCACTGTGGGTTATTTCATGATTAATTCTGAAAACTTAGGATCATTAACTGCAACTCCAGAGACTGTATGTGTGTGTGTTTGTGTGTGTGTATACATTTTTGTACAGAAGAAGGAAGGGAAGGAGGGAGGGAGGGAAGAAGGGGAGGGAGAAAGGGATTTATTAGGTTATCTATTATATTAAAATTATTTCTCTTCTTAGCACATTTTATGGTTAAGATGAATTGAGATTTCAATGAAGATACTGAATCATTTAATATCATGTCTTCCCAGTCCCTTTACTAAAAGGATTTCTCTATGCTGTGCCTAAGTGACCACAGTTCACTCTCTGTAAACCACACTTCCTGCCATTGGAATTAGATCAGTCAGGAACGCTTGACAAGGCAGCCAATCCGTCAGTCTGCATGTGACTCATGGCTAGGGCAAAGGATAAATTTTGTTAATCAGACTTGTCTCTCTGTGCCAATCTGATTTGGCAGATTTGGGAACGGGGCATATGAGACCATGAACTAATATTTGCAACTCATTGTGAGTTAGTCTATTGGATATTTATTTTTCCAGCAACAAGAAGTTTCTTGACTGATAGTTAATGGAGGGTTAACCAAAAGCAAAATTCATCACTGAGAAGGATGCAATTCCTAGGTCAGACTCCGCAGCAGATCACCACCCGGGCAGAAATATGTACAAGAGTATATCTCTATGCGGGAGGCCTCAAGAGTAGACAAGGAAACATAAGAAAATTCAAGATTTAAATATCATGAAGGAATTGGAACAATGAGCTCAGATGCCACAGCTTCCTTCTCCATCTTATGGCTGTGTCTCTCTTTGGGTCTTCCTCTCTCATGATCCCCCCCCCCCCACAGACACACACACACACATACAGACAAGTTTCATCTTCTCTTTAGTCCACACAGTGAAACAACCAGCCAATAACCCATGGGTCTCTCACACTGTAATCTTGGAACCAAGGATAAATTGACTCTAATTTTCACCTGCATTCCCAGGGACTGGATTCAATCACCCAAACTGTTTCAAGGCTCAAGGTTTCATATCAAGTCCAAGCAATTCTGACAAGGAAGAATCAAATTTTGTAGCAGTCATATGGCAACTCTCACAACAACCATGCCAATGCATGAGGAGTGGGTTTCTAGAGAAGAGGTTTTTAGCCAATAACACAACAGTGGATATAATGCAACTGGCAAATATAATTGTAGGCAGCATACACTCACCCGGTCTCTTTCTCTTTGAGGCAATTGAGGCGGTCCCTTTTCTCACTCAATATTCACCATGAGATTCTGTTGGGTTCCCTTAAGCGCCGGTGTGACGTAGGGAGGCTGCTGATAATAGGGAAGGGAATTTACTGTTCTTATTTTATGATTGACGGCAAAGTCAGTAACAAACTTTTAGAAATAATTTGGCATTTTTATGAAGAACAATTCTTACCAGGCATATGTTTTCTCTTGAAATCTTTAAAAGAAAAAAATAAGAAAAATAAGAAAAATAAGAAAATAAGAAAAAGAAAGCAACAAAAATAACAACAAAAGAAGGGGGAAAAAAGCATGTCAA
The DNA here is from genome assembly GCF_011100685.1 of Canis lupus familiaris. NCBI lineage: Eukaryota > Metazoa > Chordata > Mammalia > Carnivora > Canidae > Canis > Canis lupus. The sequence goes on along the minus strand of NC_049234.1, from coordinate 41,996,409 downwards.
CAGTGACCACATCAGGATTAATGCCTCTTTTCACCACTCACTTTCTTTTTTTTTTTTTTTTTTTTTTTTTTTTTTTTTATTTTTTTTTTTATTTTTATTTTTTATTTATTTTTTTTTTTATTTTTTTTTTTATTGGTGTTCAATTTACTAACATACAGAATAACACCCAGTGCCCGTCACCCATTCACTCCCACCCCCCGCCCTCCTCCCCTTCTACCACCCCTAGTTCGTTTCCCAGAGTTAGCAGTCTTTATGTTCTGTCTCCCTTTCTGATATTTCCCACACATTTCTTCTCCCTTCCCTTATTTTCCCTTTCACTATTATTTATATTCCCCAAATGAATGAGAACATATAATGTTTGTCCTTCTCCGACTGACTTACTTCACTCAGCATAATACCCTCCAGTTCCATCCACGTTGAAGCAAATGGTGGGTATTTGTCATTTCTAATAGCTGAGTAATATTCCATTGTATACATAAACCACATCTTCTTTATCCATTCATCTTTCGTTGGACACCGAGGCTCCTTCCACAGTTTGGCTATCGTGGCCATTGCTGCTAGAAACATCGGGGTGCAGGTGTCCCAGCGTTTCATTGCATTTGTATCTTTGGGGTAAATCCCCAACAGTGCAATTGCTGGGTCGTAGGGCAGGTATATTTTTAACTGTTTGAGGAACCTCCACACAGTTTTCCACAGTGGCTGCACCAGTTCACATTCCCACCAACAGTGTAAGAGGGTTCCCTTTTCTCCACATCCTCTCCAACATTTGTTGTTTCCTGCCTTGTTAATTTTTCCCATTCTCACTGGTGTGAGGTGGTATCTCATTGTGGTTTTGATTTGTATTTCCCTGATGGCAAGTGATGCAGAGCATTTTCTCATGTGCATGTTGGCCATGTCTATGTCTTCTTCTGTGAGATTTCTGTTCATGTCTTTTGCCCATTTCATGATTGGATTGTTTGTTTCTTTGGTGTTGAGTTTAATAAGTTCTTTATAGATCTTGGAAACTAGCCCTTTATCTGATATGTCATTTGCAAATATCTTCTCCCATTCTGTAGGTTGTCTTTGAGTTTTGTTGACTGTATCCTTTGCTGTGCAAAAGCTTCTTATCTTGATGAAGTCCCAATAGTTCATTTTTGCTTTTGTTTCTTTTGCCTTCGTGGATGTATCTTGCAAGAAGTTACTATGGCCGAGTTCAAAAAGGGTGTTGCCTGTGTTCTTCTCTAGGATTTTGATGGAATCTTGTCTCACATTTAGATCTTTCATCCATTTTGAGTTTATCTTTGTGTATGGTGAAAGAGAGTGGTCTAGTTTCATTCTTCTGCATGTGGATGTCCAATTTTCCCAGCACCATTTATTGAAGAGACTGTCTTTCTTCCAATGGATAGTCTTTCCTCCTTTATCGAATATTAGTTGCCACCACTCACTTTCTGTTGTCTCACAAGGATCCTGAATAATTTCTCACCTATATTTCTCTCATGTGCTTCTGCAAGTTCTCAGAACCCTTGGTCTTGGCCGATGCCTTAATGTCCCACCTTGTACCCCAGGCTTTTACACTGTATTTTTATAAATGCAGTTCCCCTCTAAAAGGCATTTTAGTACCTGTGCTTAATATTATGTGTGATGATGAAAGAATGATAAAACTTAATTGTCAAACACTGCAGAAATAGGCAGTCATAGCCACTAGTGAGATTATTTAAAAACTAACAGGAACATGGAGTAATTCTCATAAACAAAGGCTGGGGCGAAAAGGCTGTGAATTCAAAGTTGTGTCTATGAAGGGATTGCAATTATTTAAAAATGACTGAGTGCATGTGAACAATAAATACTTTAAAGGAGCAAGGGGGGGAAATACCAAATAAAACTTATTAAAAATCATTTAAGAGCTGGAGTTTTGAGTGAATCCATTTCAGTGTTGTTGCTAACCATAATTTTCTCTGCATAATAGCTATGCAGAAAGGCAAATACGGTGGAAGAGAAATGACCAGGTGGGCAGCCTAAGTCATTTCCCCAGAGCCTGGCACCACGGAGGAGGACTCCTTAGTCTGGGGGCTCCTCCAGTGCAGCCTCAGGTGTCCTGCCCTGGCCCCTCCCACCACACCTTTGCTGCAGGGATCTTGTTTTTTTTTGTTTGTTTGTTTTGTTTTGATTTTATTTTATTTTATTTTATTTTATTTTATTTTATTGCTGCAGGGATCTTTTTAATATTTTCAGATCATTTTCTAAAAACGTCTCCACTTGTTGCCCATTGTTGGGGTGTTGGGTTCATCCCTCCTCTTGTTACTAGCCCTCTGGAGGAATGATTTCCTCATGCCATCAGGTTTCTAAATATAGAAACTCAGACTTTCCTTAACTATAGGAAATTTGAAGTCATATAAACATACATATATTTAAACTAAAAAGCACAAACAGTTACAGAGGAGAACGGTGAGAAGCCACTTTTCTCCAAAATCCCTCGCACACGGTGGTTTCCAGACCTCCTCAACACTATTGTAGGGTTTTGCTCTGTCACTCCTCTTTAATCTGTTTCTTCTTCTAAAACCTTCCACCACCTGTCCCCCCTTGAATGCCATTTTTCTGACTTATACAAAGCACTGTTTACAAACACGTACCATTTCTCATAATTTATTCTCTACAATTAGACATTTAAGGTGATGGTGGTCAAACACCTTGAAATCTTAAGATGTGCAACACGAAGATTCCTAGTCGGTAGCCCTTCCGATATAACCTCCTTTTCCATGTATTTATAGAAAGCAATTTTACCTGCTAAAGTCCAGTTTAAAACTTCCCCTTAGACATAAAAGCATCCGCCTTTAGGAAGGCTGTACTAAAATGAACCTTGTGTACACCTGCATCATTAAAACATCAAAACCCGAATTTTAAACAGTTTCTCTAAGACTGTATCTGAGTCCATAGTCTGTCTGTCGCTTTTATTTTATTATTTCGTCTTACTTTATTTTTGCTATTTCTCTTTGGACAAACAGATAATGGAAAGGGAGAGGGATGGAGGAGAAAGGACACAGGCCTGCACTTACTGAGCAGAGAAGCAGAACCAAAATAACTTCGGCTATTGTGTTCTTTGTAGTCATAAGCCCTTCCCACCTCCACCAAAGGTGATTTATTTTTGACTAGGAACAATTTGTCTCTGTTTGCTTTAGGAGATTCTCTCGCTCTTAACTAAGGGAGGGGTGGGTGGGTGGAAGGGATGGACACTATCTCTTCTGAATGTTTTTGGGCAGAACTGCAGAGTTTAGGGTAAATGAACCTAGGAATGTACTAGCACTATTCTGTATTTAGCACATTAAAGAGAAAGAGAACCCATTACTTTTTTATAGCTTCACATGCTTCTTCTGTTTGCCAGTGGTTTTTCCAGTAGCACTCTCGAGTTATTTTTAAACTTGAAGTTTAAGTTTAAAAAATATCAAAGTGTTGACATCTATTCTGAGGACAGGTGAGCCTTGAATCTTTCAAAACACGCCATGGAATTGACCTGAAACATGGTTTTTAGTATGGGTTGGGTGTGTTTTGTGGTGCTGGGCTATTAAAGTGTCCACGACACACACAGTGGACAATCCACTTTTGAAGAATGGAAGCCTTCCGGAGCAGAGGTGTCTACTCTACAGCCAGGCTCCTTTTGTAAACGGTAATATCGTGACCCTTCATGCACCATTTTATACCCAGGCAGAACCAATCTCTGAAGCAATCTCTGTGTGGAGAGGAATTCAAATTACCCTGATGGGCTACGACAAAGCTGGAGGATACAGAAATATGACCACCCAATCGCCCTGCCCCAGGCCCTCTCGCTGGTACACAGCGCCCTGGGAAATGGGCTGAGAAAGCAAACGTCGTATGTAATAGATGTTCAATAAATGCATGGATAATCCCACAGGCATCACTGACAAATACTTGTATTTACCTGGGCAATAAACGATTTACTTTTGGAGATACTTTGCTTTTTTAGGATTCTGAAAAAGATTATGCTTTCTTTTTTCATTGAGATAAAACATACATAAAAAAAAAGTTTTATCATTTTAAGTGTGCAAATCAGACAGATTACGTATCTTCACAAACCTGTGCAACCATCACCACTATCTGTTTCCAGAACTCTTGTGCTCATTAGACGATAACCCCTCACTCTCCAACTCCCCCGGCCCCTGGTAGCCTCGGTTGTACTTTCTGCCTCTATGAGTTTGCCAGTTTAGGCAAATTAGGTATCTTATAGAAGTAGAATAATACAATATTTGCTTCTTAGTGACTGGCTTACTTAAAATTGTATACTGTTTTCAGGCCTGTCCGTGCAACAGCATGTATCGGAATTCCAATCCTTTCTAAGGCTGAATCATGTTCCCTTGTATGTACACACCATGTTTTGTTTGTCCAAGTATTTGATGATGGGCATTTGGGTTGTTTCCACCTTTGGGCTAACTGCAAGTCATACTGCTGTCGTCACTGGTGTACACATATCTGCTTGGGTCCCTGTTTTCTTTTTTTTTTTTTTTTAATTTATTTTTTATTGGTGTTCAATTTACTAACATACAGAATAACCCCCAGTGCCCGTCACCCATTCACCCCCACCCCCCGCCCTCCTCCCCTTCTACCACCCCTAGTTCGTTTCCCAGAGTTAGCAGTCTTTACGTTCTGTCTCCCTTTCTGATATTTCCCACACATTTCTTCTCCCTTCCCTTATATTCCCAGTCCCTGTTTTCAATTCTTCTGAGTCCATGCAAAGAAGTGCAATTTCTAGATCACGTAGTAATTCTGTCTTTGACTTTTTGGGTAACCACCATTTTGTTTTCCATAGTGGCTTACACCATTCTACATTCCTATCAGCAGTCCACAAAAATTTTAATTTCAAAACATTTTACTTTTTAAACCCTCTCTTTCTGTCTCTCTCTCTCTCTCTCTCTCTCTCTCACAAACACACAAACACACTTACTTTCTTTGGCAAGCATTTATTGAACATTTATTCTCTGCAACATGCCAGGATGAGTCAAGGATAAATAAGGCAATTGTCAAACATTCTTTGAACAAAAAATATTTGAACAAATGTTAAGTCCTAATAACATGAGGTAACCTAAAAATTTAATGTTAATTGACCTGTGTCAATGAATGTACTGCTTGTCATTTACATTATTTTCATTTATGGAGGTTGTTTCTTTTACTCCTGTACGTATTACTTTTAGATCCTTAGAATACCCCCCCCAAAAAATTAAAGTATATTAATAAGTATACTTAAATGGACAGAATGCAAACCTTGTAACCCATTTTAGTCTGTTCAATATGTAACAATACTAGAAGAAGAGACAAACACAATATAATTATAGCTAGAATTATTTAAAATGCTTACTCTGTCGTAAAAAGTGGGGGTAACATATATAATCTATGAATTAGGGGCTTTGTTAGGAAGGGTTTGCTTCAGATTAACTTTAGCCTTCTCCTGAGGAAGAATGCTTAGCCCTTTGGAAATAAGAATTAAGAATAAGAAATAAGAATTATTCCTTAGTCACAGCCCTTAAAAACCCTCCTCATCTTCTCATCTGAAAAGATTTTAATGTCAATTCCTGTCACTGCACGTGGCAGGCAGTAATTCAAATTTTTGCTTCACATTTTCAGTCTACAAACTGTTGCTTTGCCTACATTCCTTAGAATCAGCCCTGTGCATACAGAGTTCAGAGTTATCCAAAGACATGAGAGAAGGTTACACAGATTTACGGCCTTCCCCCTCTGTGACTCTTCCTTCTCAGTACTTCCTTCCTCAATCTCCAGTTGATCGAGCCATCCGAAACTCTAGCCCTGGTCACTTAAGATTCTGGCATTATGGATTTCTGCTGGGGTCATAGGTCCCTGCACCATGTGTCCAAGGATGTGCCTTCATGAAATAAACATCCTGAACTCACCTACCAAGTTTCCTTTATCTCAAGGGTTAAATCATTTCCAGCCTTATCTGCTTTAGGTTGATCTCCAGAGTCTTAAGATAGTTGTTTTATTTTATATCTCCTCTAGAGATATAATAATTGCTATCTATGACAGAGTTAGTCATACATTACTGTACTATTAACAAAACTGAAACCGCCTAGAGATTTATTTAAAAGGCTAAAATCTTGATGAGAAAAGGGTTCATGGAATCAGAGACCTAAATGGGTTTGTTACAGTGATGGTATCATTAGAACATCTTAAAAGCTGAATGCAATTTTTTTTAAGATACAAGATTTAATAAAGACTGCTAGGAAACAGCAGATAATTAATAAGAATGGGTGACAAAAAGAAAAAAAGGTGACTGCTTTTGAACCTATGAGGAAATAGCCTTAGGAAAGAAAATAATATGGTGAAAAACTAGAAGAGTCCCTAATGATAATCTAGACTAATCACTTACTTACAGTTAATCAAAAAGAGGTTGTAACTTGTTGAAGTATATACTGGATAGTTAAAATCTCAAGAGTAGATCCAGGTATAGAGCCGTGTACAGAACCATCCAGGCATAGTTCCATGATGTCATCTTCTCTTAAACCTCACATTACTTACAGACATCATAAACCTATTTCACAGTAGACAATATTTTCTCTGTATTCAACAGTGTAGCCATACCAATGACATCTTATTTCTCCCTAATTTTCTAAATACAGATAAAGATGAGCTACAAAAACTCATGGAGATGTCCATAAATAAGGGATATTTGGCAGGAAAGCTAAATCACTATACTTATGTATATCATTTCTGTATCACTCACTCCACACGGACACTCTTAGATCTTAAAACAAGGTCTACAATGGCCTGGTTAACTTCCACTTGATGGGAGAAATTACGATGTCTAAAAGATAGAATTACAAGTTTTCACAAGATATGGCAAGAATTGGTTGCACATGCTGAGACACAGCTTCTAAAGGGATTTTGACAGAAAGGAGAGGGTAGGCACTTCAGGCAGACAGTAGGTATCAGATCTATTAGTGTCAACAGAGTAAGAAAGGAAAAAAACCTAAAGGTTCGAGGATGTCTTAGCAGGTTACTGGATTTCAGCCAGATGGAGCTCAGGATGATGACCAGATCCAACAAAATGGTTTATGGGAGAGGGGAGCCTAACCTCCACTCTTATATGTATGTAATTTCAATATATTAAAATTATATTATTAATTAATAATTATATTTTTATATTAAATTATTATTATTATTTTATTTTATACCTCCTCTAGAGATATAATAATTGCTATCTATGACGGAGTTAGTCATGCATTAGGTACTCTACTATTAACAAAACTGGAACCGCCTAGGGATTTATTTAAAAGGCTAAAATCATGATGATAAAAGGGTTCATGGAATCAGAGACCTAAATGGGTATTATTAATATAATATATAAACATATTATAATAATTATTAACATAATAATTAATAATATATTGATATTAACTATTTTGATATTGTTATATATTATATTACAATGTTACTATATATTATTGTGTTATATTAACATATGATATAATGTTATTATTAATAACTTTCACTGTTCTTCAAGTTACCATCTCGGTGCTCATCTCTACCTCTACCCCATTTTAACTTAGGCTAAGACAAAAATCTCCTTCTCTGAAACATTCATGTGAAAAAAAAAATAATATATATATATATATCCCCATGTTCACTGCAGCATGATTTACAATTCGCAAGACATGGAAACAACATATGTGTCCATCAATGGATGAATGATAAAGAAAATATGTCATATATATATATCTTACTACAGTCATAAAAAAAATTGAAATCTTGACATTTGTGACAACATGGATGGATCTCAAGAACATTATGCTGAAGGAAATAAATCAGAGAAAGACAAATACATGATCTTTCTTATATGTGAAATCTAAAAACGACAACAACAAAAATAAACTTATAGATACAGAAAACAGGTGGTTGCAAGAGACAGAGGGTAGAGGATGGGAGAAATCAGTGAACTATTTTTTTTTTTTAGTTTAAATAAAATGAATAAATTCTTTGTTTAAAGTCTCCTTCTGGGTACTCCCATGATTCTCTGCATCCCCGATGAAAGCTCAGCACAGTTATCCTAAGGTATTACCCATTTGCCTTGCCCTCCCCCGCCAGGTCAGCACCACAAGCACACATAATACTAGATTGTGAGGGCCTTCAAAACATGGACTATATTTTTTCATGTCTGTAACCCAAAGATCAACACAGTCCTGGGCACATGTTAGATACTAAGTCGTGGATAGTGGATGGATGGACGGTGTCCTAATGAGCGAGGGCCCTCATAACAAAATACCACAGTCTGAGTGGCTTAAACAGTAGAACTTAATTTTCTCACCATTTTGGAGGCTTGAAATCCAAGATTAAGGTGTCAGCAGGTTTGTTTTCTTCTCATGCCTGTCTTCTTGGCTTGCAGGTGGTTATTCTCTTTTTATGTCCTCACATAGTTTTTCTTCTGTGCAAGATTTAGACGTATGTCCAAATTTCCTCTTCCTATAAAGACACCAGTCAAATTGGGTTAGAGCCCATCCTAATAAACTCATTTTGACTTAATCATGTCTCTAAAGGCTGAATCTCTGAATATAGCCACATTCTGAGCTACTAGGGGTTAGGGCTTCAACAGATGAACTTTGGTGGAGACACGCTTCAGCCCATAATCAATGGCACGGTAAGAACACCTACCAGTCCAGAGTCTCAAACACAAGGAAACATGGCAGAACAGAGGTCTGAACTGAACTTTAGCATAAAATGTAAGCTGAGTGTTAAAAAAAAAAAAAAGAGAGAGAGAGAGAAAAGGGAATATGAAATTTGGAGACTGAAGATCAGGGTTCACATCGTAGTCAGCTTACAAACTGGACAAAGCACTTGGATAAACCTGGATTGTGATTTCATGAACTAAAAAAAAGGGGTTGGTAATACTACTTGATTTGCTTCACAGGGTTGTTATGAAAGTAAAATAAAATGTGTGAAATTCTTGGGATCCCTGGGTGGTTCAGCCGGGTAAGTGTCTGTCTTCAGCTCATGATCTCAGAGTCCTGGAATCAAGTCCCGACTCAGGCTCCCTGCTCAGAGGGGAGCCTGCTTCTCCCTCTATCTCTGTGCCCCCCCCCCACCTCATGCTCTCTCCCTCTCTCTCAAATAAATAAACAGTTTTAACAACGTGTGAAATTCTTTATGGAATTCTCTATAGACTTTCTACTACAAACACTAGTTTTTTGAGGTTTTGTTTTGTTTTTGGTTTTTTGGTTGTTTTTTTTTTTTTTTTTTTTTTTTTTTTTTTTTGCATCATTGACAGATCTTAGAAACAAGATCAGGGGATACCTGACTTAGAATTACTGCTGGAGACTGAAACAGCACCAAGCCTGAAGGTGAGGGATCAAGGGTCAGGGAATCTAAAAGTGAATCTTCCTTAACCAAAGGAATCTTGCAGCTCCTGGGCCAGGAATCTTTCATCCTTTGGATCAATTAGTTGGAAAAATAGGCATTAATAACATAAATTCTTTAGGCAAAACTGCTTAGAAGCATGTTAACCTGACCTAAAATGTGATAAAAAAAAAAGAATTTCCAAGGCATAGGTTCCCCTTTGTACTTTATATCGCTACAAAAGAATACTTCTCAAAACAGTACTTCATTCTGCTGTCATAAAATGTTCAATACAGCAACAACAACAAAAATAGTGCTTTTTCTGGTTGTTGCTGTCTTGTCTTTGTCTATCATGGTGATGAAAGAGCAAAAACAGTTTAGTTCCCTTTCATCCAAAATTTCAAATCCAGACAGAAACTGACAAGTATTTTTAAAAAGACAGGACTTAGAAAGAAATACTGAAATCATGGACATTTCCACCCTCATGTTAACAAAGGAAAAAGCTGAGAGAAGCTGGAGCAGGTCCCTAGCAGGTGAGGGATGGAGCGAGCCAGGCCCTCCTTCCCACGGAGTCCAGGGCACACGGGCCCATTCCTTACACCACGCCTCCCGGGGGCCCTGGGAAAGCATTCAGTCCCAAACTGCCTCAACCTGATGAAGCATTTTTAACTTCTAAAAATACATATCTGGGTATTTTGAGCATAATTACTAGTTATCTCTGAATAAAATCTCTAGAAAAATCATTGGCACTGTGGAATCCTTTAATTTACCAAGGATGGTATTTTAGTCTCTAGGAACCTCCATCTAAATTTAGTTTTTTTTCCTGCAGGAATGTTTCTTTAAAATGTAAACCCCATACTACAAGTTAGCCAATTACATCACTTCACCTTTTAGGCGGCTGATTTTTCCAAATATAGATAAATAGTGACTCCCAGTGGCAAAAACTTGTTAGTATCTGCAAACTAAACAAATAAAAATGGCATGCTCTCCTAGAACAATGTTGACTACTTGTGGAATGTTAGCGTCCAGTAAATATACCTTTATTAAAATAAAAAAAGAAAAAGACTGCATGATTCTCTCCTGAATTTTCATACAATATCTCTAATAAGGAGTGAAGTGTTATTGTCTAATTATTTTGCTGTTAAATGGTACCGTTTAATTCTAAGACAGAGACACTTTTTTCATGTTCACTATATTCTAAAAATTAATTGGAAAATTGATTTAAAAGCTGTAAGTACGAACATGAACTTTTAAACTATGATCACAATAAAGTTTTTTTTTAAATAGCTGACCTTAAACTATATTTTAATGTTAGTGCAACTTCAGCAAAACCCAGACAGAACACGATCCATATATCTAGAAAATTGTCTCGTATGTATGTGTTCAGTGAGTGAGAGCCCAGTAGTGAATTCAATCATTATTTCTGTGCTAAATAAATATTGCCATACAGGCTGAGCCTATGAAGACACCTCAAATTCTTGAATATTATAACACATATACTTTCCTTCGTAATGTGTAATAACTAAATGTAAACATTTAGTGTCTTTTCACACTTTTTTTGATTTTATAAGATAGCTCCAAAGTTTTCCACTTAAAAAGCTATAAAAATTGATTCTCTCTGGGGCACTTAACTGAAATAATATGATGATTCATATTTTTATATTTTTTTTAAGATTGTATTAATTTATTCATGAGAGAGGCAGAGACACAGGCAGAGGGAGAAGGAGGCTCCCTGCAGGGGACCCAATGAGGGACTCATCCCAGGACTCCGGGGTCACGCCCTGGGTCTAAGGCAGATGCTCAACCACTGAGCCACCCAGGCGTCCCGAGCTTCTATTTTCTAATAAGTCATTGTGTAAGACATTTTATATGGCTATTATTTCCATCACCAGCAGAAACCTTCATTTCTTTTCAGATTTATTTTCAACATAATAGAAATTCACTAAATCCTTGTGTGTGTGTGTGTGTGTGTGTGTGTGCACTGCATGCATACATTCATGCATATGGATAATTTGCAAATATCAAGGATCTTCTGTATTCTATAAAACTTTGAATTATTGCTGAGGTTTAAAGTATACATCAAAACATGCACATGAAAATGACACTGTCCCTGTGGTTAACAACAACTATGAACTCTCATTTAGAGTAACGGAGGTCTCAACGCACTTTGAAAGGGAACTCTTGGTAATATAAACATAAACTGATTTAGAGAAAAGCAAGCTAACATCATTTGAAGCTGAATATTTAAAATGTTTGCTCTGATGTCTATGAAACACAGAAAAACTAATTCTGATTTTGACAATAATTTGTTTACTCCATTTAGTTTGTAAGGACTCTTCAATTATCCAAATTATTTTGCTGTGTGTGGGAAGGGACAGGTCATTCACATGTGAGTATATTTTTATAAATTTAACAGAATTTTATTTCAGAAAATCTGACAAACTGCTACTTGGGATTTTTACTTTGGGACTTCTATTTCCAACTAAATGGTTTATTCATTGAGCTAATTATCATTAGAGTCACTTAGTTTCCCTGAGATGTTAGCATAACAAAAGGATGAACAAAATACATCAATGGTTGATTTAATTCTATGAATATATTTGGAATAAATTATCTCACTTTGGAAATTCTAATTTCCCCTATAGGACTAATACCCAATAAACAAGTCCTTGAATTTTATAACTGGCATATAGAATCAGAATACACAAATCTGTTGTTCTCCCATTTAACCTGAGACTATGAATACTACATACTGTTAAAGTAGGTTGATTAAATGCTTGTCAATGCAATATTATGTGGATTATAACTTTCTACTTGGGAGCATTTCCATGGTTAGCAATAACTAACCTGGATGCCCTGGAACATTCCCCTATATGATCAATGAAAAATTAATTAGAATGCTTATTAGTTTTGGGGTGCCTGGGTGGCTCAGTCAGTTAAGCATCTGACTTCATTTTGGCTCAGGTCATGATCTCAGGGTTCTGGAATCAAGCCCGCCTTGGGCTCTACTCTTAGCAGAGAATATGCTTGAGATTCTCTCTCTCTCTCTCTCTCTCTCTTTCTCTCTCTCTCCCTTTCTCTCTCTCTCAATCTGCCTCTGTACACACCCTCCTCAAATAAATAAATAAATCTCTTTAAAAATAAAGACTGTTTATTAGCTTTCTGTTACCTAGATAACAAAAACAGCAGTAACATGAGTAACCATGATAGTAACAGCAGCAACAGCAGCTTCCATTTATTGAGTGCTATGTGCTAGTCATTGTTTGAATGTCTTTCTGTTACTAGTCTTGGCTAACACAATCCTATGAGGTAAAGCAGAGGAAAAAGAAAATTCTTAGCAAGGTTATAGACCAAGGTCATATAAGTGTAAAGTGCTAAAGATTAGAAGTCAAAGGTCACAAAGGTATTTATGGATGTCATGAGTCTAAGTCATGCAGACAGTAAGTGGTAAAGATTATGTGTCCAAAGTCACATAGGCAATAAATGACAGAGGTTAGGTATTCAAGGTCAGATAGGTGGTCAGTGGTAGAGGCTGTAGGTCTGATAGGTCAAGATGACATGGGTGGTAAATAATCATGTTTCTGTAGCCTCCCTTCTCTCACTGGTAAACTGAGGGCTTTGGCCTGGGTGATTGTGGAGGACATTACTAGTTACTTGAAATTTATTTTTCCTTTTCTGTGTAGTCAGAGAGCTATCACTGACATGACTCCCTAACCAGTGCCCCTTGTAGACAGGTGTGGCCTACTGACCGATGTCACCAACGGAACGTCAGTAAAAGTGACACCACTTCCAGGTGTGGCCTACAAAACCCTGTACCGAGGGGGGAAAAATTAACTTTTATTTTCTTTAAGCCACTAAACTATTGTTAGTTCTCTCTGCTGCAGCAAACTTTACCTAAACTAATATGGTGAACATTCAGATACCTTAGATTCTGAAATTCTAAAATTTAATCAGAAAAATTAAAAGATGGTATATGCTATGCCCATAAATTTGAAAACAAACAAGTATTGATTTAAGAAACTAGGATCCCCAGCACTAGACTTCTTTTCCTCAGATGACTTACACATCACTTCCGAAAGTCACTTCCCTGGATTCTAATTGCTTTGTCTTTCTGTATATCATGGCGTTGCTAAATATCACATCCCCTTCATATTTCCCACTTAACATCCCCTATCATATTTTCCTAGACTTTTAATCCATACCATAACGTCAACTGCAAACTGTAATAAAGAGATCGTGCTATTTTCTACGGATAAGAAAATCCTGTCAGATCAATTTTCTAGCATTTGAAAAACTTTATGCTCAGAATCCATGACTAAATTGAAAGATATTTTTCCTTCTGTAATACCAATCACCTGAATTTTAATGAACATAAAAGAGGGCAAAACATTGTGAGAATAAATCAATTCTTTCCTTACCAGAATAGCAGCTTCCAATAAGTAGTACATGGAATAACTTATATTACGAAAAATATGTTTAATATTTTCTTGTTGAAAATAGTTCTGTGGAAATTATTTTAGGTTTGGCAAGAAAAGAGTACATTACAGAATAGTAGCAGTTTCATCATTAAATCTACAAGTATTTGGGAGTATCTGTGAGGTGCTCCCAGGGATCAATGTGTCACAAAGATGTATAAGGCGCTTAGAACAAAGCTGTAGGACTTATATGTCCTGGGTTCAAAATTTATTACAAAGCTACCATAATCAAAACAGTGTGATCCTAGTATAATGACAGACTGAGAAGCCAATGGAACAGAGAGCCCAGAAATAAATCCTAGCATATATATCTAAATGATTTTCAACAAGGAGGCCCAGACCATTCAATGGGGAAAGGGCAATATTTTCAAAAACTGGTTGGATATCCACATGCAAAAGAATGAAGTTGGACCCTCATCTGATAGCATGTACAAAAAAGTACCTTAGGATGTACCTAAACACAAGACCGTAAACTGTAAAACCCTTGGGGGTGGGGGGGAGAACAGGGCAAAAGATACACAGAAATAGATCTGGTAATAATTTCTTGGATATAATGCCAAAGGCAGAGACAACAAAAGAAAAAAAATAGACTGGACTTTGTGAAAATTTTTAAATTCTGTGCATCAAAAGACACTATCAACAGAGACAAAGGACAACCCACAGAATGGGAGAAAACATTTGTAAGTCATATTTCTGATAAGGGAATTCATATCCAGAATAGAGAACTCCTAAAACTCAACAATTAAAAATAAATGATTCAATAAAGGGCAACAGACATTCAGGAGACAATTCATAAAAGGATAATAGAAAAAAAAAGGGTAATAATTCTCTAAAGATATACAGATGGCAATAAGCCCATGAAAATATACTTAATATCACTAAGCATTAGGTAAATGCAAATCAAAATTTCATTGAAATTCTACTTCATAGATACCACAATGTGACACAGCTTCACACCCATTAGGAGCGCCACTATTAAAACAAACAAACAAGCAAACAAACAAAAACAAGTAGTGTTGAGGATACAGAGAAATTAGAACCCTTGAACATCATTGGTGGGAATATAGAATGGTGCAAGTGCTGTGGAAACAGTGTGGTAAAAAGCTAGAAATATAATTACCATACTGCCTAGCAATTCTACTTCTAAGTATTTAACCGAAAGAAGCAAAAGTAGACTCAAAAAGAGATATCTGAGTACCCATGTTTATAAAGTGTTATTCACAACAGCGAAGCCGCAGACTCAACCCAAGTGTCTATTGATGGATAAATGGATAAGCAAGTGTTTTATATACACACAATGGAATATGTTTAAGTCTTAGGAAAGGAAGGCTAACATATGCCACGACATGGGGTGAAACTTGAAGACACTAAGTTAAAAAAACCAATCACCAAAAAAATATATATATAAATATTACATGCTTCCCTTTATATGAGGCACTTGTAGGAGTCAAAAATCAGGGACAGAAAGGAAATGATGGTTTCAGCTGTAGGAAGGGTTATGGGGAATTATTGTGTCATTGATATACAATCACACCTCTCTCCATTGAGATATATGATATTTGATTTACAAACAACGATTATTTTGGGGTGCTTTTTAAATTTTTAAATTTGTTTTAAAGATTTTATTATTTAAGAACGAGAGAGACAGAGAGAATGAGCAGAGAGGAGGCACAAAGCAAGAGGAAGAAGCAGGCTCCCTGCGGGGAGCCCGATGAGAGACTGGGTCCCAGGACCCCGGGATCATGACCTGAGCCAAAGGCAGACGCTCAACCACTGAGCCACCCAGGAGTCCCTCAAAGATCCTAAATTTTAAATTGTGCTTGTATTGTGCTTCTTTTGGCAGCGGATATACTGAAATTGTGCTTGTATTCATTCATAGTGGTTAAAGTAGCAGAAACCCTTCTATTCTGACCAAACTAGGCAATTTCTACGTGCCTTTGGAGTTGCCGGCTCCTGAAATTTGACTTCTTCCTGGGGTTGTAGTAATACCATCACCCTCCAAGTTCTTCAAGATCCATGTAGATCTGCAGTGTTACTCACACGAGCCATACCTCCACCCTGTGCCTCCATTCAGCCCGACCCCACTGGCGTCTTCAGCCCCAGTTACCTGCAATCATTCCAACAGCTCCCAGCTTTCCAGCGTGAGCATTTGGGAAACAGCAAATTAAAGCCTGATCAGTTTCTTCTGTTACTTCCTTTGTCTCCCTTTATAATGTCCTGAATCTGTAATCAGCATTTATAAGGTTCAGAATATATGTCAAATATTGTTCTGGATGATGGAGAAATAAGAAGACATAGGACACAATTTCTTCCCAAAAGACACCGACAGCCTGGAGCACATAAGCCAACACATGCCATACAAGAAGTATGGGCAGGATATTCAAGGGGCATAAATCATGGCATGACTGACTATACCAGCGGAGCCTAGAAAAGACTTTAAGGATGGCACTGCATAAGGAACATATTGGAAGAGCAGTAGTCATATGGGCAGAGAGGGGGACTGCAAGCAGGAGATAAGAGGGGCGGGGGCCAGGTACAGAAGAACTGAAGCAACGTGAATAAAAATATGGAGACTTTAAACAATATGGTACAAACTGGAAAAATTGAGGGCTTTGGCTGGCATTGTAAAGAAGTCATAGTGAAATATGACTTTAGAGAGAGAATAAAAGGGCCAGTTCCTACTAAGCAGTAAACATTGTAGTACAGACATTTGAGTAATTCTGATGCATCGGGTTCTATTCTAGACTCAACCTGCATAACCTCATTTGAGTCTCACAAAGCCCATCAGTTTGCTAGTATTCTTATTTGATTTCAAGCATGAGGAAACTGAGGCACAGAGTGGTCTAGTAACTTGTGGAAGGTCACAGAGCTAGAAAATGGAAGATTAAAGAAGTCTGACATGAAAAATTGACCTCTTAGAAGGTCATGACATGAAAATTGACTCCCTTCAGCAGTGTATATTACATTATATTGAAAATGATGGGCCAATAAAAGGATTTAAGAAGAATAATCCTATGACTATTCTAATAGTAGGATGATACAGGATTAAAATTGAGATAGACGGCAGTAAAGGAAAAAATGAAATGCGAAGAAATTATGTTAAGGAAGTAGAGCTATGATACTCAGAGACTGATTACTGCATAATTAGCCACTCGAAAATTTAATGGCTTAAAACAACAAGCATTCATTTAAATCATAAATTTATGGATTAGCTAACACCAGAAGGTTTTAAAGGGCCTTGCTCGTGTATCTAAGTCAACTGGCAGGTGAGGGGTAAGATCGTTATGCTAGTCTTGGCTGGGCTCTCATCTCTAGGGCCTCAGCTGGGATGAATCAGTAGATTCAGCCCCACTCCATGTGGTCCTTTGCCCCCCCCCCCCCCCCCAGTGGCTAGCCCATGCTTGTTCTCAAGGCGGGAGAACAGAGGTCTTAGTGAGAATAGCAGAAGTATGCAAGGTTGCTTGATGCGTGGGCTTGGAAAGAGCTCCAACATCTATTAATCAAAATAAGTTTAAAGGCATTTCTCCAAAAATATACAAATGTACAAATGGCCAAAAGAACATGAAAAGAAAGATGCCAGGGTCATTAGCCATCAGGGAAAGGCGAATCGAAACCATAATGAGATACTGCTTCAAACCCACTAGTTAGGCTATGCTCAGTAAGACAGATCCTAACACGTGTTGGTGGGAATGTGGAGAAAGTGCAATTCTCATATACGGCAAGGGTGGGAATCTAAAATGGTAAACCACTTTAGAAAACCATCTGGCATCTCCTTAGAAAGTCAAACGCAGAGTTACCATATGACCCCGTGACATGAGTGTTCGTGGCAGTATTATTCGTAACAGCCAAAAAGTGGAAACACTCAAATAAATACCTACCAAATGACAAACAGACAAATAAAAAGTGGTAAACCTATACAACAGAATATGAGTTGGCAATGAAAAACAGCAACATCCTAAGACATCATGGACAACCTTCAAAACAGTATACGCCAAACCAAAGAAGCCAGACCCAGCAGACCACATGCTACGTGAGTCCATTTATATGGAATATCCAGAACAGGCAAAGCTATAAAGATAAAAGTCAGATTAGTGGTTGCCTAGCATCCAGGGGTTGGGGGGCTATGGGCAGTAAAGACAGTCACATGGCTACGTGAATATATTAAAAATTCCTGAATTGTACATTTTGAATGGTTGAATTTCATAATATGTAATTGTATCCCAATAAAGTTGTTAGGTTAAACAAGAAGATTTATTGTGCTCAAGACAAAGGGAAACTTGGATGACCTTGGAACTATAGATTTGCAAATATGTCTATTGTACTCGATACTAGAAAAAATTTCTATGCATAAAGTATAAATACGTGGAACAAGGGAAAATACATATTGTCATGTTTATTATATAATAAAGACTCTCTATCTATCACACATACACACATAAAAAATGTCATAGATTCAAGGAGAAAGGATGGCGATCCATCTCTTGATGGGAGAAGCTGCAAAGTCACCTTGTGGAGGGTATGGAGACAGAGAAGAGCGGATAATTGTGGGAAACAGAAGTGATGGGAAAGAGGGAAAGAGAAACTCAATGATGACTCCCTGGCTTCTTGCCTAAGAAACTGAGATGACAGTGGTGTCATCTATAGATGAAGCTAGTAGGACCCCCGCCCTGGTTTTCCCCAGAAAGTGAAGACAACATCCAGGCATGTTTCCAGGGGTCCGAAAGATAAATCCATACAAACAACAGAGTGAGAACGCCTGAGATACCAAGGTAAAATAGTCAACATAAGACTCAATTCTTTTTTTTTAAGAAGTTGTCATTGAAGAGTACATGTCGTATGATGGAGCAGCATGATCTACTGAACAGCGACAGGGTGTGTGGAAGCAGGCCCTGATTTCCTCTGAGGTCTGAGGCAATATGAAGTCCACTCACAGCTGCCAAATCCTACTTCTTGTGGGAATTCACCGAAATGAAACCATTGTCAGGGATGCTATATAAATAGGCTTTATATTCACTGAGTTCTGCTGTTTAAATAGAGTTAAAGGCCCTTCTAGGAATAGGAAAATTTCAGATGTGCTGTTATAGAAACGAGAGGAGTGGGTTGGGAGAGGGAAAGTCTTTGGGGCCAGGAAAACGGCTGAGGGCATTCTCTGTCGTGAACTAGGACACACTAGCACACAACAGAAAGGAAGGCATGGTTGTGGTCATGGGTCATAAACACTCACTTTTTTTTTTTTTTTTTAGCTCAAAGGAGACTTGTCATACTATCAATGATGTTTATGATTGAGGTTCATTTTTTTGTTTAAACACAATCTGCTTCTAATTCCTGATTCCAATGTTCAGTGCAAGTGTACCAGGAACGAATAAAAGAAACTCAGTTTTTTAACACCCTGGTATGTCAGGCTTTCCCCCAGCCTTGCCCCATTCCATATCTTGACCCATATTTCTCAATCCTCTCTTAAGTTTAGCCCATGCTGGTATCCAAGTGATCTACATCCTGTCCACAAATGTACCCTGTCCTCTCGTTTCTTCACCCTCACTCATCTCTGCCATCTGCCTATGCTTCTTCCTCATCATCTCAACTCTTCCAAGATCTTGCTTGTCATGACTTGCCATGACTAACACATGTTGGTGGTCATGGCAAGTCATGACTCCTAAACCAACCAATTCCATAAGTCATGACTCCTAAACCAACCAATTCCAGAAATTTACTGTGATTTTTCTGTTTTCTGAACTTCCACCACATGGTACCTCACTCTTGTCACTTATTCCACTCTGCCTTCTTCTAAAGTTTTCATTTGTTGCTTAAGGTGGGGAATTGGAGGTAAGGGAAGCTTTCAGTTACAAGACAAATTCTGGGGGTGTGAGGTACGGTATGGTGACTATGATACCACAGGGAAATTAAGGATACTGCATCATATATTTTGAAGTCGCTGAGAGTGAATTTTAAAAGTTCTGACCACACACACCAAATTCACAACTATGCGAGGTGACAGGTGTGTTAACTAACCTTAATGTGCTAATCACTTTGCACCATATAAATATATCGTCATCATATTGTATCCCTTAAACGTATATACGATGTTATATGTCAATTATATTTCACTAGAGCTGGAGAAAACATTTTTAATGAAAAAATAAAAGGTTTTACCTGTTTTACCCACAATTTCCTTATACATTTCCTTTGGACACATGAATTCAATCTCTTTCAATATGGAATTGCCAGGAGTAGGAAGTAGAGGAATGAGTTTACAGCTTCCCTCTGCAAACAAAAAAAGTTCCATTTTTATCTGCTTTATGTAAAAGTCTATAGACTTCCACAGAATATAGCATTTGAAGAAAAGTTCCTGTCAATTTAAAAAATGTTCAAAACTTAGCGGCACCTGGGTGGCTCAGCTGGTGGAGCATCTGATTCTTGATTTCCTCTCAAGTCATGATCTCGGGGTTCTGAGATCAAGCCCTGCACTGGGCTCCAGCTGTCCATGGGGCCTGCTTGGGGTTCTCTCTCCTTCTCTTCCTGCCCTTACCCCTCCCACTTGCTCATTCTCTCTTTCTCTCTCTAAAAAAAAAATAATGATGTTCAAAAATTATACTTATTTTGGCATTCACCCCATTCCAAACATTATCCCTTTCTCTTGGTGGTGGGTAGCAATATATATGAGCTAAAATTCGTTAGATGATTAAAATTGTCCTCTCCCTGCCAAAAGGTGACAATAAAGGGATAACAAGTAAGCGAAAGCTCGCATCAAATCAACTGGCATAGATTATTGATTGCAAAATCATTTGCTAAAAAAAATAGAAGTGGCAAACCATCAGAAAAGCAAGTGCTTAAGGTAATTGCATGAGCTCAACTTGGGTCAAACAGTCATAGAAAAGCACGGTCAGAACTTCCTAAAATGATAGGAACTTCTTAAAATATGTAGCAACCTGGTAGGTGGCCAAATTTTAAATTGTAGTGCTTATTCATCCCTCAACTCCCTACCTAAGCAAACAACCATAACTATATGGTATGATCTTAGACCATTTTAGTCTATTTCTTTGCTTTACCCACCCTGGTAGGCAAAATAATGTGCCCCCAAAGATGTTCATATCCTTATCCCTAGGGCCTGGGAATTTGTTACATTAGATGGCAAGGGGGAGATACAGTTGTAGATAGATTTAAGATTGTCTTTTTAAAGATTTTATTTATTTATTCAGAGACAGAGAGAGAGAGAGACATAGGCAGAGGGAGAAGCAGGCTCCAAGCAGGGAGCCCGACATGGGATTCGATCCTGGGACTCCAGGATCAGGCCCTGGCTGAAGGCGGCGCTAAACCACTGAGCACCCAGGCTGCCCAGATTTAAGATTGTTAATCAGCCAAAATTAGAATAAGGAAATTATCCTGGTTATCCAGGTGGGTCAATGCAATCATAAGGGTCCCTCAAATGGGGAAGAGGGAAGCAGTGGAGTCAGAACCAAAGATCTGGCATCATGAAACTTTGCTGGCTTTGAAGACTGAAGGGGGCCAAGGGCTAAGGAATCCAGGAAGCCTCTAGAAGTTGAGAAACTCAAGAAAATAGATTTTCCTTTGGAACCTCCAAGGAGAAATGCAACCCTGTCAACACCTTAATTTTAAGCCCACGGGACCCACTTGAGCATTTGGAAGACCAGACCTGTAAGATAGTAAGTCTATGTTGTTTGAAGATATTAATTTTATGGTAATTTTTAACAGCAGCAATAGGAAACTAATATACCTACAAAAATAGTTTCAAACTTCCCCAAATGTCCAGAAGCTGCTCTCCTATCAAATATCCTTTCCTATTTCAACCACCTGTCAGCACTCCCAAACTATCTTTGTAAGATGATAATTATAATCTGATAAGGTAGTGATGTTTTCTATAAATTTCTTTGTCAAAACAATTACTTGGAAAGATATTACTGAAGACTTGATGAATATTTAAGTCATGATTATACAGCTATTTTAATTAATGTCATTTAGACACCAATTTAGTAGCAAAATATATTTTTAAATCCTCAAATAGCACACAACAATTTTTATGAGGTATTTTATTTCTGAGAAGACAAATCTGCTATTTGTGTTATGAGTTGATCTCTTCTTAAAAACAGACTACTTAAGAAAACTAGTCATTGCGTATTCGATTTTCCAATAATAGGTACATAAGTGACACATAAGAGAACAAGGAGAATAAAGGTGTTATCTCACTTCTAATGCAATTTCGCAAAGATAGTAAAAATGTGTTTAGATGCCTATGAAAGTCAAACACAACTGGGAATTGCAGAACTCAAATTAATATTCAGGGGTGTACAGATTGCTTCTGTTTAAAAAAATGCTTTCATTTCAGTACCTTTTAGAAAAGTATGAGACTCTTCTTATCTAAACAATGAAGAAATCGTTACTGGATAAGATTCGGCAATGTACTACCAACCTTTGTAAACCTCAGTTTTTTATATATGATTTTACCAGATTACTCTCCCTCCATGGGTTAGTTCTGAGGATCAGATGAGATAATGTATTTAAAACACCTTGTAACCTGCCAAATCACTTGTTTTCTCCTTAGTTTCTACTATAGGTCAGACACCAAAATAGCCACACAAATAAGAATTAAACAAGAGTACAATATAAGACACAGAATGCTATGAGGATCCATGTCTAACACAAATCAGAAGGGAGATGGTGAGGTATTTCCACTCCTAGGAAATCAGAGTACCTACTATTTGCCAGGCACTATGCATAATCCTAAATGTTTAATGCATGTTGTCTCATTTAACCCTCACAATAAACCAAGGAGACAGTGATTTTACTTGATAGATAGATATTTTACTTGATGAGAAAGATGATGCTTATATAAAGATATGCTAACTAATTTTTCCAAGGCCTGAGAAAAATAAGAAATAAAACCAAAGCTCATTCATTTTTTTCATGGATTTATTACTGAGCACCTACTTTGTGTGAGGCATGTTCCAGATCCTGAGGTTGCAGTACTGAAGACAACAGATAAAAATACCTACCTTTGAGAAACTTATATTCTAGAGAGGAATATAGAATATATGCAAAATATTTATATACATAATTTATAATAATTATTATATATTAATAATTATATTATATATTAATTATTATATATTATGTATTGTATTACATAATATTATTAATATTATATTATATATTAATATTATTATTAATTGCTGATTATATATATATATATAAAACAGTAGATCATGACAATACCCACTAAAACAAGTGAAATATGGAAGTGAAATAGGAGGTGAGATTGAAATTTTAATGAAGATGGTTAGCAAACTCCTCATGTTGAACATGTTAAGTTTGATATACTTGATAGGCATCCAAGTGTATTTGTTAAGTAGGCGGTGAATGTATGAAGGAAGGTGACATTTGAATAATTGCTTAAAGGTAGTGGGAGAGTTAGACATGCAGACATTGAAGGGAAAAGTATTTGAGGAAGAATAAACAGCAGTCAGAAAAGTCCTGAGATGGGAGGTTGGTGCGGCTAAAGCCCAGCGAGAGAAGGGAAGAACAGCAGAAGGTGAGATATGGATGGTCATAGTGGAGGGGGGCAGCCCTTGTACTTCAGTCAGGTCTTTGGCATTTGCTCTTGATTAAGAAACAAAAACAAAAGGCAAACAAACCATTTGGGTTTTGATTCTAGGAGGACGTGCTTTAACAGGATCACTTTGGCTGCTAAGCCAAAAACAATCTGAAGAGAGGAAACAGGGAGACAGGTTAGAACACGTCTTCAGTAGCCTAGACCTTAGAATGTAGGGCCTCGGGTTAACAACAGAGTTACCCCAATATATTTGAAAGTAGAGTCAACGGGATTTGCAGATAGACTGAATTCAGGGTATAAGAAGAAGAGAGGAATCAAAAATGGCAGCAAGATTGGAAGCTTGAGCAGCCAAAAAGATAAACTGCCATTAATCTCTGGGAAGAGGAGGTTTGCTGGGAAATACCAGGAGCTTTGATTTGGATATGGGAAGTTTGATATCTTTATCAGATAATCATGAGTACTCGTGGAATAGGACGTGGGATATATCAGATTGTTGTTTACTGGAAAGACTCTGGGCTGGACAGGAAGATTTAGAAGCCATTGACATTAAAATGTAATTCCAGATCTGTTTGATTCCCAAACTCAGCTCCTAACAGTTGAGAACAGTTCTCCAGTGCATTCCTACAAGTCTCAGATTACCTTTTCAAGGATGTTTACACACCAAACATCCTCAGAAACTGGAGAGAGTGTCTCCCTTCAGGTTGAAAGGCTGATTTGTTTCCTGATCAAGATAATTAAGGTAACCTCTCCCTTGGAAGGAAAGACTGAACAGATTGGCTTGCAGCTTACAACTCCCTCATAAGACTGGTTTCCTAAACTCAGGGTTCCTCAGCTATGGTACAAACCCGTTGTGTGTGATGTCTACTAGGACCCACTCTGCATCATCCACAGATGATGAAGGGGAAACAAGAGGGACCAATGCAATCATAAAACTCATGCTGCCTGATGTCCCACGAGTAATAAACTATCTAGATCCACTTGAAACTCATTGCTTCTTTACTGACTAAATTTATGGAAATGTCTAGCAGCTGAAGTAGTAGCTGCTGCTTGGGGACTGTTTGACCACTTAACCATAACTACTATGTAAGAAAAACCATTGAAAATTTTGTAACAAGGGCAGAAGCATGATCTGACTTCAAGTTTGAAGATAAAATCCCTCTGATGCCAGAGGGAAAGTTGGACTGGAAAAGGAGAAATGAGTAGAAGAAGATAAACCAGTCAGATCAGACTGTTGTTGCAATAATCCACATAAGAAATGACAAAGGCCCAAACAAAGGTATTAACAAAGGGAACTGAAAAGAAAAGACAGATTTAAAAGATATTTTGGAACTAAAATCAATTGGCTTCCAAGTTGTGTCTTTACAACTTTTAAGTCAGAAAAAATTTAACTTTAGGTAAGAGAATTACTTGGGGTCACTTTCTTATAGGAGAAGAATGGAATGGAATGAAGAGTGTATCCTTGCTACGTCCCTGTCAGAACTGTTGACTTCTCTGTGCATTGTTCTCAAGCAACAGCCTACAGGACCACACCCTCAGACAACAATGTTCCTTATAGGAAGGATGGAAATGTCTTTCCCAGAAGCTTTGGGAAGGTTTCCCCTCATGTTGCATTAACCATATTAGACCAAATGCCCATGCCTTAAATGCACATAAAATTGAGAAAATGAAATCTAGCCCTTTCAGGTCTAGATTTGGTAATGGTACAGAGGTTCTAATAGCAGTGAAAAGATGGTTGGGACTGCCTGTTGGGAAGACAACCAATAGTGTCTCCCCGAGTAGCTGTGGAGGCAGAGAAAGAAGAGGTCAAAATAACTGCTTAGACAAGTGGCTTGGACCATTGTCCAGATGGCATTGACATTCACTGAGCTAAGCAATGCAAGAGGGGAAGAGAGCCAAAGAGGGAATCTTGGAAAGAGAAGCCCATTTGAGAAATTGAAAAGGAAAGACCATGAAGGTAATAAAGAAAATAGCAGAGGGGCGCCTGAGTGGCTCAGCCAGTTAAGCATCCAACTCTTGATTTTGGCTCAGGTCATGATCTCAGGGTTGTGAGATGGAGCCTACTTGACATTCTTTCTCTCTCTCTCCTGCTCCCTCTGCCCCACTCTCTCCTTCTCTGGATTAAAAAAAAAAAAAAAAAGGCAGGAGAGAGCAATATTTTAAGATGGATGAGAGGTCAGTGGTACTAAATGCTTCCCAGAAATCAAATAAGATGAAGAACACCCATCAATTTTAGCAACAAATATGTCACAGTAACAATTGCCAAGAAAGAAAAATAGATAGGGAAGCAGTTATAGATATAT
The DNA here is from genome assembly GCF_011100685.1 of Canis lupus familiaris. Taxonomy (NCBI): domain Eukaryota; kingdom Metazoa; phylum Chordata; class Mammalia; order Carnivora; family Canidae; genus Canis; species Canis lupus. The sequence continues at coordinate 41,970,739 of NC_049234.1, read as the reverse complement.
TTTTAAATTATTTGTTATGCTGTTTATTTTCTTATGAGGGCAATGTGAGCCCATAGGGGAAGAGCTGAAAGATAGGGGAGTAAGAATGATCAATAATGGTGATGCAGTGTGGTGGAAGGGGAGGAGGGCAGGGGGTAGGGGTGAATGGGTGACGGGCACTGAGGGGGGCACTTGACAGGATGAGCACTGGGTGTTATTCTGTATGTTGGCAAATTGAACACCAATAAAAAATAAGTTTATTATTAAAAAAAATGGTGATGCAATTGTACCTACAACTGCCAGGAAATAGCAGCACAGCCCTCAGACCTAGCACAGCCACCTACCAAGAATCTAGGATGGTCGGTAGAGCTCCTGCCTTCTCCCCACATGTAAAATATTGGGAGCCACTTCTCATTTCTAGCCTTTGGGGTCTTTTTATCGCTATTGTATATTCTAAAGAATAAATTTTCTTTATCAAGGTTAATTTTCTTACACTAATTTTCTTCGGTTTCCTGCTCACACAGATGGAGAGAAATAGAAGCACAATTCCTGTGGCAGTGATCTAAGACAGGAGAGTCCCAGTTCATGTGGAAAAGTGGCTGTTAGCGAAAAAAGATCCTAAAATTTTATATCACTCTATTTTCTCTTTTTCTTTTCCCATTCCCTGGTAAATCTTTTAAATGTCATAAATGAAAGTAGATAGTAAGTTGTATATTATAGCACATTTCAGTTTAATGCCTTTTTTAATAGTCTCTATTGTCTGTTATGGCTGTTCTGTAGAAGGCCGGCCGGAATGAACTACCGTCTATAAAGAACAATTGGAAAAACGAAAAAACAAAAAAATCCCACAGTTCATAAGAAAAGACTATACTAAGAGCACAGCCTGTTCTACTTCAGGTTCAATCATGCCCTCTTGTGTGTAAGTGTAGCACAGCAGCTCCCGTTTTGAAATACAGTGAAAACTAGCACCTACACTGTTCCAGGTTCTGTGCTGGGTGCTGGGGATACACCTGCGGGTAAGACCTACAAGGTCCTTATCTTCACGGAAATGATTTAGGACTTACTTTAGTTATCACAGAAGTTTAAATTCTTTTTGAAAATCTGCGTGCAAAGATTAAACATTTCATTATACGGTACAAATAGTTTTACCGGTTACAAAAGAAACAGTGTCAATAATTCCCTTAGTCTTATAAACCTAAACTATTGATTGTTTGCCCCTAAACTTTTCTCCCTAACTCCTCCTGGTAAAAATTTCATAATATGCTGATTTAGTATTACAGATATTATTTACAAAGATATAACCTTCAATAAAGTGCATTGTGATGTTTAATTTTAAAGCTCTTATTTAATCTCAGTGTTAGTTGTCACTGAGAAGCCTCCCAGGCTATAATTGCATAGTTTACACTCCCAGGAAAACTTTCTTTATTCAAATAGCAACAAGAGACAATGCTTTAGCCTACGTTATTAAAATTGAAATTTCCTAAATCTCATTATATGTTCTTACCATCTGCATTTTTATGATTCTTATCAAAAAAAAAATCTTGTGGAAAATCTCAGTGCTGATAAAAATGCCTCAAATTTTACTACCTGGTTTTTGTGGCTTTCAAAAAAAAAAAAGTTCTTGTTTTGATTTAAAGGAATGGCAAATCAGTTGTGATGGCCGATATTGATGACTTATTATGTAGCTCAGAGTGAACTTTTCTATAATGAATACAAATACAAGATATAAACCATGGTAGGCATATTTGGGAGAATTTGACTTTAATGAAATATCTAAATCAATACTTACCCATTCTAGCCTTTAATTACACAAAGACTATTGTTTCACCTATTATAGATCATCATGTGTTTCTTATCAGGAGATTGTGCAGTCATTCCTAAGTATGAAGACCCACGGAGTATTTCTCATTTAATCAATTGCCCAATCCCTCTTATTTTTACTATAAGAGTGTCTCTCATTCTCCTCTAGTATTTGGGGGGAGTATCCAGCTAAGGTTAGTCCTATGTGTAGAGACTTTAACTCCTCCTCTAAGTATATCAAATCCCAAATAAACCTCATTACTAGTTTAAAACACTAAGCCTGCTATGGACATGTAGCTTCAAATCAAGTTCCTCAGTCTCTCATTACAACTAAATGACTGATTCAAAACCCCACTTACATTAAAAATCCAAATGCCCCCATTGCCTTCTCAGACTGTATATCATATTTTCTCCAAGAGATGAATGATCTGAGCATTTTCCACTTTCCCCTAGGAATCCTTTTGCCCCATCTTAGAGTGTATATTTAAATATCTGGCTAAAATTATAAATGAAAGCTTGTCAAATTTTAATGCTCCTACAATGTCTGTTTTGTCTATGGAGGCCTAGGTCATGAACCAAGAACCTAAACTGACCAACGTTTACTCCTGTGTGATGCAAAAAAGGTAAGACAACATCTGAGGAATCATGAAACCCACCTCAGCAGATAGCTGCAATATCTGTATGAGCTCATGTTTGAGTGTGGAGGGATCCATACGTGATCACAGTCTATCTCTAATGCATTACAGCAGACGTGTATTAGTTAACAACTGCTCTAATGATGATGTGAAATAAGCCATCACCAACCTTTTTTTTAATATAAATTTATTTTTTATTGGTGTTCAATTTGCCAACATATAGAATAACACACAATGCTCATCCCATCAAGTGCCCACCTCAGTGCCCGTCACTCAGTCACCACCCCACCACCACCAAGCTTGATCATGATAGAAGGGGTGTAGGCCTAAGGAAAGAGAAAGAATTGAAGCCATTTCTGCAATCAGTATGCCACATGATGTCCAGTAATAATGACTATCAGATTATCTCCTTTGTGGATCAAATCAGATCTTACTTTTGCTTGTATTATAAACTCTAAAATTAAAACACACATGGAGGCATACACAAACTTTCGGGTCCCTCCCACCGACACTCAGCTCAATCATGCTAAGTTGGGATCCCTGGGTGGCACAGCAGTTTAGCGCCTGCCTTTGGCCCAGGGCGAGATCCTGGAGACCCGGGATCGAATCCCACGTCGGGCTCCCGGTGCATGGAGCCTGCTTCTCCCTCTGGCTATGTCTCTGCCTCTCTCTCTCTCTCTCTCTCTCTCTCTCTCTCTGTGTGACTATCATAAATAAATAAAAATTTTTAAAAAATCATGCTAAGTTGTTACAGAAAAAAGTCACTCAAGATTTAAACTCACTTTTCATATAAGGGCTTACAAATGTCTTCCTGTAATGTGACATATATCAAAAAAGATCAGGGACACCGGGGTGGCTCAGAGGTTGAGCATCTGCCTTCGGCTCAGGACATGATCCTGGGATCCGGGATCGAGTCCCACATTGTGCTCCCTGCATGGAGCCTGCTTATCCCTCTGCCTCTGTCTCTGTCTCTGTCTCTGTCTCACTGTTGTTCATGAATAAATAAGTAAATTCTCAAAAAAATAATAAAACAAAATTTTAAAAAAAAGAACATATACATACAGCACACCTAAGTAAATCCGAGGAGTTTTGAGGGCATCTATGTCAGGCTAGTGGAAAGTTGTATTAACTTCTTCATATTACATAATTCAGAAAAGAAAAATGATATGTAAAGTATTAAGAAAGCTGTTAAGTTTTGATTTGTACAAAACTTCCAAATAAAATATCTTTTATTTTTATTGGCTGAAAAATTTGAACTCATTTCCATGAACATAACATGTTTTTCTATTGACTTTTATGTTTGACATAGCTATAAGTAATCCCTGGTAAGTAAGGACTTCTGTTTTTTTTGTTTTGTTTTGTTTTGTTTTTTAAGATTTTATTTATTTGAGAGAGAGAATGAGTTGGGCGGGGTGTGCAGAGAGAGGAGCAGACTGCCCACTGAGCAGGAAGCCCGATGAAGGGCTAGATCCCAGGACCCTGAGACCATGACCTGAGAGCCTAAGGCAGCCACTCAACTGACTGAGCCACCCAGGTGCCCCTGATAAGGACTTCTTAATGAAGTCTCTTAGGTTGTAACATGGACGGGAGAAAATATATTACTTTTCCACTAACCACATCAACTCACTTCTCAGCACTGGACAGAATTGGGGTAGTAAAATTTCATTAAATGTTATTTTGAGGATCCAACCATTCTTTAAATCTAGCTGAGATGGAGTCAGGGAGATCTCATTCACCTTTCTGACTTAAATAAAAAATTGAACAAAATATATGAAACAACAACTCTCAAGAAACTGTACATTAGGCAGTGAAGGACAATGACCCCTGCATAATGGGGAATGAAAAGCAAGCCCTATGATTATCCCAGCTTAATGCCTAGAGAAAGTTCGACAATGTAGCAAGGGAACAGAACTAAGGTTGAGACCCACGGTTTCTCTGTGTTGAGGAAAGAAAGTTGGGAGTCCAAGAAGCCCTGGTACCACAGAACCGCAAGATTACAGACAACCTGAAAGATCTAAAGGGTGTTCCCCTGGAGGACTCAGCTAAGTACTGGTCAGTACAAACATAGTAGGAAACTACCTGCGGCTGAGAACCACCTGAAAGAATTAGAGGGAACCACACCTGAGGAGCACATAGGGACAGACATAGTTCCTGTTCCCACAACTAGAATAGAAACATCGTAATTCATGAGGTAACGTTATAATATTAACAATAAGGTTCTTGTTTTACAAGTAGGGGAAATTAGCTCTAGAAAAATCCCTACTCTATTCCCACCTTAGAAAGCCCAAAGGAAGCAAGCCATTTCGAAGTGGCTTAGCCATGTCCCAGAACAAATCTCAAGGATATTTTCAGAAAACAGTAATATCCAGCACACAAGAAAGTAAAATTCATGATGTGAAAGTCAAATAAAAATTACTAGGAATGCAAATAAGCTGGATAAGTTGAACCATAATGAGAAAAGATTCATCACCTGAAAGATAACCAGATACAACACAAAGTGATAAACGCAGACAAGGAAATTAAAGAAGTTATTATACTTATATTGCATATGTTCAAGAAGCTAAAGGAAAGATTGAAGATGTTAAGGAGAAACATGGACAATTAAAAAAAAAAAAAACAAAAAAAACAAAAGTTTAGGGATGAAAACTATAATATCCAAACTAGGAAATATTCTGTATTTTGTTAGGTCATTATACATGTTTTAACAGATTTAAGAAGGTTAAAAACATATTAAGTATTTCTTCGAACCATAATGGAATAAAAAGTAGAAATCATAACAGAGGAAAAACACACAAATATGTGGACATTAAACAACACTCTCTTGAATAACAAGTCAAAAAAGAAGCAAAAGGAGAAATCAGAAAATATCTTGAGAAAAAATGAAAATGAAAACACAACACAACAACTTAAATGGGATGCAACAAAAATATTCCTAAGAAGGAAGTTTATAGCCATAAATGCCTACATTAGAAAAGAAGATGGGATTCCAGGGTGGCTCAGCAGTTGAACATCTGCCTTCGGCCCAGGGCGTGATCCTGGAGACCCGGGATCAAGTCCCACATTGGGCTCCCAGCATCGGGCTCCCCGCAGGGAGCCTGCTTCTTCCTCTGCCTGTGTCTCTGCCTCTATCTCGGCGTCTCTCATAAATAAATAAAAAATAAAATTTAAAAAAAATTAGAAAAGAAGAAAGGTCTCAAACAAACAACCTAACTTTACAGATCAAGGAACTAGGAAAAGAAGAAAAAATCAAGCACAAAGTTAGCAGAAGGAAGGAAATAATAAAGATTAGAGCAGAAATAAACAAAATAGACAATGGAAAACTATAGGCCAATATCCCTGATGAACACAGACGCAAAAACCTTCAACAAAATACTAGCAAAATGAATTGAGTAACATAATGAAAGGATCCTGTACCATGACCAAATGGTATTTATTCCTGAGATTCAAGGATGGTGCAACTTGGGACACCTGGATGGCTCAGTGAGCATCTGCCTTCTGCTCAGGGTGTGATCCCTACCCAGGGATAGAGTCTGGCTCCCCCCGGGGAGTCTGCTTCTCCCTCTGTCTGTGTCTCTGCCTCTCTCTCTGTGTCTCTCATGAATAAAGAAAATCTTGAAAAAAAAAACAAAAAGGATGGCACGACATGACTCAATCAACCAATGTAATATACATTAACAAGATAGAGGGTAAAAATCATGTGACCATCTTAATAGATACAGGAAAAGGTATTTGACAAAATTCTATACCCTTTCATGATAAAAACTCTCAACAAACTGGGTATAGAAAGAATTTACCTGAGCATAATAAAGGCCATATATGACAAGCCCAAAGCTAACATCATATTCAATGTGAAAGGCTGAAAGTTTTTTTCTAAGAAACAAAAGAAATATATCTACTTCTAAACATAATACTGGAAGTCCTAGCAAGAGCAATTAGGCAAGACAAGAAAAACAAATGAAAGGCATCCAAATTTTAAAGGAAAAGCAAATTATCCGTTTGCAGATTACCTCATTTTAAATGCAGAAAACCCTAAAGATCCCACAAACTGTTAGAACTAGTAGATGGATTCGGTAAAGTTGCAGGATATAATACCAATATATAAAATTTAGTTTCATTTCTTTACAGTAACAAAGAACTATCTACACAGGGAAATTAAGAAAACAATCACATTCACAATATTATCAAAAAGAATAAAATACTTAGGAATAAACTTAACCAAGCAGGTGAAAGAATACATTTTAAACTATAAAACATTGATGAAAGAAATTAAAGACCTGGAGGGTATTATGCTGAGTGAAATAAGTCAATCGGAGAAGGACAGACATTATATGGTCTCATTCATTTGGGGAATATAAAAATTAGTGAAAGGGAATAAAGGAAAAGGAGAGAAAATGGGTGAAAATATCAGTGAGGGTGACAAAACATGAGACTCCTAACTCTGGGAAATGAACAAGGGGCAGTGGAAGGGGAAGTGGGCGGGGGGTTGGGGTGACTGGGTGAGGGGCACTGAGGGGGGCACTTGATGGGATGAGCACTGGGTGTTATTCTATATGTTGGCAAATTGAACGCCAATAAAAAATTAAAAAAAAATTAAAGAAAACTAAATGGAAAGACATCTCATGTTAACGGATTGGAAGACTTAACATTGTTAAAATGTCCATACAACCCATAAGCAAATCTACAGGTTCAATGCTACTCCCCATCAAAATCTCAATGGCATTTTTTACAGAAATAGAAAAGACAATTCTAAAATTCATATTTAACCACAAACACTCCAAATAGCCAGAGTAATCAGAGAAAGAACGAACCCGGAGGCATCACACCTCCCAATTTCAAAATATAAAACTGTAGTAATTAAAACAGTATGGAGCTGGTATAAAGATAGATATATGGGCAAATGGAACAGAATAGAGTCGAGAAAAAAACAAACACATGCATACATCACACAGTCAACTGATCTTTGACAAGGGAACCAAAAATGCACAATGGGGAAAGGATAGTCTCTTCAACAAATGATGCTGAGAAAGCTGGATATCCACATGCAAAATAATGAAATTGGACACAACACTCAACTCCAAAGAGATTCGAGACTTAAATGTAAAACTGGAAATTATAAAACTCCTAGAAGAAAATATATGGGAAGAGTTTCTTGACATTAGTTTGACAATGATTTCTTGAATATACCGAAAGCACATGCAGAAAAACAGAATTAAACAAGCAGGAGTAGTAGGAGTTCCTTACACATTTTGGGTATTAGCCTCCTAGCAGCTATACGGTTTGCAAATATTTTCCCCCATATGTAGGTTGCCTTTTCATTCTGTTGAAACTGAAACTTTTGAACACGGTTGGTGTGAATGTAAAATAGTGCAGCCACTATGGAACACAGTATGGGGATTCTTCAAAAAAATTAAAATATATAAAACTACCATATAATCCAGCAATCTCATTTCTTGGATATATATCCCAAAGAACTGAAATCAGAATCTCAAAAAGATATCTGCAGTCCCATGTTGATCGCAGCACTCTTTAGAATACTCTGAATATGGAAACAACCTAAATATCCATCAGCAGATGCATGGATTAAAAATGTGATACAGGGCAGCCCTGGTGGCTCAGTGGTTTAGCGCCTGCCTTCAGCCCAGAGTGTGATCCTGGAGACCCCGGATGGAGTCCCACATCGGGCTCCCTGCATGGAGCCTGCTTCTCCCTCTGCCTGTGTCTCTGCCTCACTTTCTCTGTGTGTGTCTCTCATGAATAAATAAAATTTAAAAAAAACTTAAAAAAAATAAAATAAAAATGTGATACACACATACAAAGGAGTAACATTGAGTAATATGCCTCTGCAATGAACCTGGGGCACATGATGCTAAAAAATTTTTTAAAAAATAAGCCAGTCACGGAAGGACAAATAATGCATGATTCTACTTTATACGAGGCATCTAAAAATAGCCAAACTAAGAGTAGCAGAGAATAGGCTGTTGCTTGCCAAAGGCCAGGGATTGGAGAAAATGGCAATCTGTCGTTTAATGTACATAAGGTTTCAGTTATACAAGATAAATAAGTTCTAGAGATTTACTGGATAATATACTATTACGTTAACAAAACTGTACTATATGCTTAAAAAATTGTTAAGAGCGTAGATCTCATGTTAACTTCTAACCACACAGAGTAGGGGACAGGGAAGCAACTTTGGGAGGTGACAGGAATGTCTATTTCCTTGACTGTGATGGTGACTGTGATGGTGGTTTAATGGGCGTATGCACATGCCCAAACTTATCAAGCTGTATGCATGAAATATGGGCAGTTCTTATGTATCAATCATACTTCCATCAATCTAGGTTTTTTTTTTTTGTTTTTTTTTTTTTGGAAAGAAACAAAGACATGGATAGGTTCCAAGTGAAGAGTGGAAAATATATATACCATTTGAAAACTAATCAAAAGTTAGAACGATGATAATAATATCAAAGAGATATCAGAGCAAAGAAGATTACTGAGGATAAAGAATGATAAAGTGGTCAAGTCACACTTTTCCCTGTAAGCATTTTCACCACGTAACTAATTGGCCACAGGCAGCTTTCCTATAAAAGATAATATCATAAAAAATAAAAAGGCATTCATTAAAAAAGACATAAACATAAAAAGAAGAATAACACACACACACACAAAAAAGAATGACAAAATTAAAAAGACTCCTGTGAAATACAAAACATTTGAATATATTTGAAACGTGTGTAATTCAGGTCAATGCTGTGCAAATAAAAGATTTTATTTTTGTGGATTGTAACTAAGCACTAGTCTTCCAAGTCTTTCATTCATAGTATTATTTATTTATTTATTTATTTATTTATTTATTTATTTATTTATTATTTGTTTATTATCTCCTCATTCAGCATCAAACTTGTCTTTTTTTGGCTCAAATTTCTGCCTTCATTAAGTGAGGTCTCCATTTCCAAATGCTGAGATGCTTATTTGTAACTGAGTTTTGTATTGCATCGTGAAAGCCTCAGTGTTCTTGTTTGTTTTTGGCACATCGTCACATATCCACTGATGGATGTTCCAAAGGTCTAGGGAAAATGTGAGTTCAACACCCTGTGCCACCAAAAAAAAAAAAAAAAGAAAGAAAGAAAAAAACACTACGAGGGCTAAGATTTCTGTAATATAAAAATGTGCCAATGGAGAAATGAAACCTAACTTCAACCGGTTGATGAAACCAAACTGTCAACCAGTTTTCTTGTTGTTTTGACTTTTATAGAAAAATTACCTTATGGCCAATTAAATATGCAGCGGAAGACCTGGGTGGCCGGGTGGTTGAGCATCTGCCTTTGGCTCAGGTCGTGATCCCAGGGTCCTGGGATCGAGTCCCACATCGGGGAACCTGCTTCTCCCTCTGCCTCTGCCTCTCTCTCTCTCTCTGTGTCTCCCATGAATAAATAAATAAAATTTTCCAAAAAAGAAAGGAAGGAAGGAAGGAAGGAAGGAAGGAAGGAAGGAAGGAAGGAAGGAAGGAAGGAAGAAAGAAAAGAAAGAAGAAAGAAAGAAAGAAAGAAAGAAAGAAAGAAAGAAAGAAAGAAAGAAAGAAAGAAAGAAAGAAAGAAAGAGAAAGAAAATGCTTGCGGCAGGTCTATGGAAAAGATGTTACTATGAAAATTCTGGACATATCTTCAAAGAAGCCACCAAAAATAAAAAAATAAAAATAAATAAAATAAAAAAACAAAGAAGCCACCAAAAGGCTTGTCTCTTATTTTGTCAAACTCAGAACTTTCATCTAGTGCTACAGCCAGCCCTGGGGAAAAGGAGCATTTGTCAAAAACTTCACAGTCAAGTGTTAGTCACTTCTGGTTGAGAGACGATGGCCAACCCAAATCTCTGCCCCGTTCAGGGGTGTCTCAGCAATGCAAGGTATATTTGACATTTAAAAATCAATCGCTGTGACTCGCTAACAGACTAAATGGAAAAACCAAACTATAATAGATGGAGGGAGTCTCTGATAAAACCTAAGGTCCATTCTTGCTTTTAAAAAAAATAATAAAAGTGATCACCCATTGGTGAAAGGTCTGATATTAGGGCTGGGGCAGGAAACATACAGAATGAGCCTAAAGTCTTTCTGCATCTGGGTCTCTGCTTCTATAATCCAATCCTCACCCATCTACCTCCTTCCTAAAACACAACCTGCTTAGTCTCTTGGCACGTTCAGCAAGTTTTTAAGTGGCTCCCCATTGCTGACAATAAAAGTCTTAAGTTCAACGCATCATCTAAAGGGGACTTCGTTTCACCTCTGGCTCTCTCTCTCTCCAGGTTCAATCTCTGCTAGTTTTTGAAATATATTGTACTCTTAGCTACACGGCAGCTGTTCAGAATGGGTGATGGGCACTGAGGGGGGCACTTGACGGGATGAGCACTGGATGTTATTCTGTGTGTTGGTAAATTGAACACCAATAGAAAATAAATTTATTATAAAAAAAAAGAATTCCATCTGCATACTTTTTCCTTTCCTGGCTGCATACTTTGTGCAAGCTATTTCCTGGGCGTAGAGGGCCCCCCCTCTGTATTCTCTTTCTCGAAAAAAATCCAGCTTACCGTGGTCCACTCCTGACCCACCTCCAATCTCTTGGGGTTTAGCTTTGTTTTGACAAACAAGTTGGATCATGGCACATACACCTGCTAAAACATCCTGGAGCAGCAGAAATCTCACAGGCCACGAATTCCAATACGTCATCTTATGTTTCTGTGATCGCTCTAGATCATTTCCATCTTTAATATTGGCTTTTACTGAAATCTTTCCCCCAGGCCCCATTCTCATGAGAGCAGGAACCTGCGGTCAATTATTTTCAGGTTCATCAAATTGTTTTAGAGTTTTCTCAGTCATCTCAAATATAAATCCTGCCCTTTCTGAGCATCTCCCCCCACCCACCCCCACCCCTTGCCTACCTTCGACTCAGAATGGAATCTAAGGTAGAGAGACTACTGGTGTTTGGAGGCACCAGTGGAGGCACCTCTACTGGTGCCATTTTCCCTTCCCTGCCATCCACTAAGATGATAGGCATCTCTTCATGCATATTTTGAGTCTCTGGCGCAGGGCCCCATTGGTATCTGCGGAAATATTTCTTGCCCACTGGTCTCCACTTGCATGCCCCATGCTGACTAAAACACCACCCCTGGTGCCTGTCAGCTACCTTCAGCTAGGTGGGCCCCTCAGGATGGCAGGGTATGACTGTTGTCTAATGCTTCTCTCAGTGCCCTGCGGTCGACAGGGGCTGTCATCAGGCATGTTTTCCTGTCACCCACACAGCCACCTCTATTACAGCGCTCCTATGCCACTGTGAATCGGTCACCTTCTCTGGGTGACAGCCTATTAAAACTTTTCTTCCAAACTGTCCATCCAAAGCCTTGGTCCGGATGACCTTTCTGTTAACCCTGCCATTCCTCGGGGCTTCATTTGGAGAAACGAGACACACGTCCTTTCTATGCTCGAATCATCTCCAGATTTAAAGGAAAACCTTAATTAGAGTCTTACGACTGAGAATAGTTGGCCTTTTTAGGATTTGCTGGGTGATTTCTATATCCCCACAAGATTTAGTTTACTGCAAGCAAGGACCGTGTGTCTTTTTTACTCATGTTGGTGTCTGGCACATAATAGGATCTTGGCAAGTATTTTTTGTTTTTTTTTTGTTTTTTTTTTTTTGTTTTCTTTTTTTTTGTTTTTGGCAAGTGTTTTTTGATTGGACAAATGAATAACTCACATGTCACTACCTTTGTCAAAAACAATTTTTCTGTTTAGTACTAGGTATTTTTCTTTTAAGGACAGTAACCCCTTGCTGTAATCACGGTGCAAAGAGAATGGCATATGGGTTGCAGGAGGTGAAAAAACGTCAGTCAACTTGAAAGAAGAGGAAGACAGGATATGATAAAGAGCAATGAAGGCAGATTAACCATAGTCAGTACTTGGAGTAGGGGCAGGACTTCTATTTCTAGTGTCAGAAACACAGAAAGAAGTAAAACCACTGGGCAAAAACACAAATATCCTTCTATGCTCCTATAATATCCCCTGCAAAGCTCTTTTTTATTAGCGTCGGGTCTTTTTGACCACGGTAGATGTATAATAGACCTTTGTTAGGTGATAAGTCCTAACGCTGGGAAGGCATTAAAAATTGCTTTTGTAAAGTGAACTCAAGCCCTACAGTGCAAAGAAATCTTGTCCTCTAATCAGTTCAGGAGAAAAACGTGGCCCTGTGAAGTCTTATCATTGACAACGGATCATTCCACTCTTGCCTGAAAAATTCCAGAATCTGACCCCAAGAAATATCCAGGATTTACATCCCATGAGGGGAACTTCAAAGAAAGATTAAGGACGTAGCATTTTTCCATTTGCCTTAACCTTGTCGTGTTCAAGGAAATGGTACCTTGAGTCTGCTTGTCACCGCATGTTGGTGGCCAGATGGTATTGTTCCTAAATGCTGGTTTTCATGGGAACATTAGTGAGGCTGAACGACCCTTATTTGAGTGACTTTTTTTTTTTTTTAAGATTTTATCTATTTATTCAGGAGACACAGAGAGAGAGAGAGAGGCAGAGACCCAGGCAGAGGGAGAAGCAGGCCCCATGCAGGGAGCCGGATGCCGGGACCTGAGGTCACGCCCTGGGCCCGAGGGCCCGCTGCTCTAACAAGCACCTCCCAGTCCTGCTTCCTTCCTCCCCCATCCCGAACAGGGATCTGTGCTGCCCGACTGGTGGCTGACTCTGCTTCCTCTACCTCTTCTGACAGTTGTTCCGCACACGTCCCCGTCCTACCAAGTCCCGAGCCCGGGGCCAGCTGCCCCGAAACGCACGCACTGGCCTATCAATCATCTTGAGTTGAGGCTAATTGAGGAAAACCCGGTGCGAGGATACTGAGACCCTCCTCGGTCACCCAGAAAGCAGGAAACCGAGGTGCCGTATGAAAGACGTCCTTCCCGGGCAGCCCGGGGGCCCGCAGGGTTAGCGCCGCCTTCGGCCCAGGGCGTGACCCCGGAGACCCGGGATCGAGCCCCACGTCGGGTCCCTGCATGGGGCCTGCTCCTCCCTCTACCTGGGTCTCCGCCTCTCTCTGTCTCTCATGCATAAATAAGTAAAATCTTAAAAAAGAAAAGAAAGACATCTGTGCTAGGAAAAGAGGTGCTTAGGTGGCTCGGTAGGCTAGGCCCCGACTCCTAATGGGGGGCGGGGGGGGGTCATGGTCTCCGGGTCCTGAGATGCAGCCCTGCCAGCGGCTCTGAGCTCAGCACCGATCCGCCTGGGGTTCTTTCCCTCTCCCCCTGCACCCCCTGCCGGTGTGCATGCTGTCGCTCTTTCCAAAAAAAAAAAAAAACCCTCTTATCATTAGAAATAGAGACTTTCAGGTTGAGAAAACTGTAGAAATCAGCCTGCTGCATTCCTGCTAACGTCCCTCTGCCCAAGCCCCCGCAGTAAGCTCCCAAGGGCCGTCCGCCTTGTAATCCGGTGCCGACACCCTCCTTGTGTGCAGCTGCTTCGGGCCCCGCATCTCCGGGATGCCCTGCACCCTGCGCCCCGCCCCGGACCCCCCGGAGTCAGACCCTGAGCTGCGCGCGCCGCGGGGACCCCGACACGGACCAGCGGCCCCAGGTGATGCTTCCGCAGGTGCGCGGCCCCGCCCGGTGCCCGGCTCCGCCCCGCCCTCGCGTCGCACGCCCCGCCCCGCCCCGCCCCGCCCCGCGCCGGCCCCCGGCAGCCTCTGAGGGCTGGTCCTCGCCGCGGCCGCGAGCTGGAGCCGGTCCTCGGGCTGGGCCCGCGCATGCGCACCAGCCGCGGGCTGCGCCGCCTGCCCCGCGCGCCTCGGGCGGGAGCACATCCGGGTCTTCGGGCCTGGACGCCGTTCGCCGGCCGGGGTCGCTCGGGGTCGCCCGGCGCTGCAGGCCTCCGCGGTTCCCACGCGGGAAGTGCCGGGGGGTCGGCAGGTGAGGCCCGGGTCGGGGCCCGGCGGGGGGCGCGGGGGGCGCGGGGCGGGCCTGCGGGGGGGCTCGCTGCGGCGCTGTCGGGGATCGGCCGCCGCCGCCCTGGATGCGGGCCTTCCAGCGGCGGGGTGGGGGGGGAGGGGGTCGCTGCAGCCACCCAGACACCGCCAGGTCGGGGGCAGGGGGAGGAAAGGAAGCTCAGAGCTGCAGTTCTGCAAGTCGGGGTGCCCGCGTGGATCCCCTCGGCCGGGCGTGCAGCCCGAGTCGTGTGCAAGTTGGGGTGCCGTGTGCAAATTGGGGTGCCGTGTGCAAGTCGGGGTGCCCGCGTGGATCCCCCTGGGCCGAGCGTGCAGCCTGAGTCGTGTGCAAGTTGGGGTGCCGTGTGCAAGTTGGGGTGCCCGGGTGGATCCCCGAGTCGTGTGCACGTCGGGGTGCCCGCGTGGATTCCCCGAGTCGTGTGCAAGTCGGGGTGCCCGTGTGGATCCCCGAGTCGTGTGCAAGTCGGGGTTCCCTCTGAATCGTGTGCAAGTCGGGGTGCCCGTGTGGATCCCCGAGTCGTGTGCAAGTCGGGGTGCCCTGTGGATCCCTCTGAGTCATGTGCAAGTCGGGGTGCCCGTGTGGATCCCCGAGTCGTGTGCAAGTCGGGGTGCCCGTGTGGGTTCCTCTGAGTCGTGTGCAAGTCGGGGTGCCCGTGTGGATCCCCGAGTCGTGTGCAAGTCGGGGTGCCCTGTGGATCCCTCTGAGTCATGTGCAAGTCGGGGTGCCCGTGTGGATCCCCGAGTCGTGTGCAAGTCGGGGTGCCCGTGTGGGTCCCTCTGAGTCGTGTGCAAGTCGGGGTGCCCGTGTGGATCCCCGAGTCGTGTGCAAGTCGGGGTGCCCAGTGGATCCCTCTGAGTCGTGTGCAAGTCGGGGTGCCCGTGTGGATCCCCGAGTCGTGTGCAAGTCGGGGTGCCCGTGTGGATCCCCGAGTCGTGTGCAAGTTGGGGTGCCCTGTGGATCCCCCTGGGCCGAGGGTGCAGCCCGGGTCGTGTGCAAGTTGCCGTCCTGCTCTGAAGTCGTGGGGTCCGGGCGCAGCGGCGGGCGCTGGAGTGAACGCGCGCCGGAGCAGGGTGCCGAGCTGGGTGACCGAGTGGGGCGCGGGGGGCGCGGTCACGGGTGGGTGCCGGCGGGGGGTGACGCCGGGGAACTGCCCGGGCCGCCCGCCCCGGCCTGCGTCTGCGAACACCGGCACACACTGGCAGGGACACGCTTTTGTGATCCGAGTGAACGGGCGCCCGACATTCCGCTTTCCTGGGTGTGGGTGCTGCGCCCCGCACCCGGGTCCGCAGGGGGCTCCCCGCGAGCCTGCCCGCACCTGCGCCAGGTGCCCAGGGCCTTGACCTGAACCCTGCGCACAGGCCCCTCCTAGCGGCGCCCCTATCCTAGTCATTCTTGTGACTGCAGAGCTTGGGTGCCTGGCCCAGGTGCGGCCCTCCCAGGTGTGTTGAGTTGGGAAAGGGACCTAATGTGGCCAGAACGGGAGACACTTGGAAGCCCTGATGTTTGGCCTCCCCACCCGACAGGGTTGGGTGGGGCTTGTTTGTTTGTTTGTTTGTTTTTCTTTGTACCAGTGATCAGGGCGCTGAATATTCTCGTGAGAAGTAAGCACATCTCTCAGGGACATGCCCTGTAGAAGCAGCTGCATCTGTTTTGCTGCCGGTTGTAGCGTTGAAATCCTTGCTGGCATTGGATCATTTAAATGAATTTAAATAGAGGCCAAAGTGCATTGTGTTGCAGTGAATTTGTGACTTGCTATGTAGGTTATTGTCTGGAAATGCCGTTTGTCTCCCGTTACTGCGCCAGACCCTAAGTCGTGATGGTCCTGACTTCTTAGGGTTTGGGCACCTGGGTGGCTCAGCCGGGCGCTTGAGCATCTGCCTTGTGCCCAGGTCATCACCCTGGAGTCTAGGATCAGGCCCCACACCAGGCTCCTTGCTCCGCAGCGGGTCTGCTTCTCCCTCTGCCTCTGCTCCCCCTGCCTGTCACCCCTCACCCCCTAAATCAAATACAATGTTGAAACATATTTTTTTAAAGATTTTATTTATTTATTCATGAGAGACACACAGAGAGAGGCAGAGACACAGGCAGAGGGAGAAGCAGGCTCCATGCAGGGAGCCCTATTTGGGACTTGATCCCAGGACCTCGGGGTCACGCCCTGGGCGGAAGGCAGGCGCTGAACCGCTGAGCCACCTGGGTTGCCCATGTTGAAACATTTTTAAAAAATAATAAAATAATTTCTTATTGTTATGCCTGAATTCTAAATCATTATGTTCTCAAGGATATCAGTGAGGTTTCATATGTTCCTTGTAAGAAGACCTACAATTCCCATTAATGTCAGGAATTTGACTTATTTTTGCATGTAAAGTGTGGGAACTCAGGACTGCTGAAGCCATTTGTAAAAGGTTGGTGTGGGTGACAGATCCATTTAAATATGAAACTAAGAATTAAAACATGGGAATTAAGACCATAGAACACAATGTAAATGTTATGAATCTTGTCGATATAAAAGTAGTATATTTTACAGAAATCTGAGTTTACGAGACTTTATATCTTTTGTGGTAGTGGGTCAGTCCACATTGTCTGAAATGGAATCATAGTTTTTTAAAAGACTGATTTCTTAATATTAGTGCAATATTATGTCTTAACCTTAGAGTATGCTTTTTAGGAACTAAAACTGCTTTTTATGAATGATTTCTTCTTTTTTTTTTTTCCTTCAGAGGCTAGCAGTTTTAGTTCACTTTAAACTCAGGAAGAATAAATATTACGCTTTTTATTAAAAACAGCATGTCTGATATGATCTCATTGTTAAAAATGATTTCTATACATTGTTTTTATATGTGCACATTAGATAGACCTCTGGGATGTTGTATGCCTAAAAACAGTATTTTATTTATTTATTTATCAGTCTTTATTTTTGAGCGTAGAAATTTTGATTTTTTTCTTCCTATTATACCTTTCTGTATAAACTTTTAAGAAGTGCAAGTATCGTTTTTATAAAAACCCTTAACAAAAACCCTTAACAAAGGGGAGGTCTGGTTTTTATAGTACTTATAGAGAGAGTTCTGGATTTCCATGACTAACCCAGAGGTGGGAAGTGATCCTTGCTACCAAACACTTGGATTCAAGATACGAAATCCTGCTTTGTTCGCCTTTAGGTTTATGTTGCTCCACGTACCGTCCCTGTCAAGACCGTGCAGTGTGGTGTCTCACAAAGACTTTAAGGGTGCCTTGGTGTTACTTCTGGCTTTGTCGTTTAGTAACCGCGTGACCTCAAATTATGTGAGTCCTTCTCACCTACAACCGGGTGTTATATTTACTTCCGAAGACTGTTGTAGGCACTTGCATTACCTAGCCCGCTGCCTGGAGCCCGAGGGCTGTTCAAAAGAGGAAGGCCGTGACTGCCACTCTGAGAGTACAGCTTGCATTTGTGCGTGTGCGTGTCTTTGAGAAGTAACGTCCTTCTTGAAGTCATGAGTGTTCAGACACTTAGGTTTGCGTGTCTGTCCGTTACCTAACGCGCTCTGCAATGGAATCTTCTTCTCAGGTTTGAACCTCTTGTCCTGGAAGCCGTGCGTCCCCACAATGAGGCTTGTAATTCTTGACAACTATGACTTGGCCAGTGAGTGGGCGGCCAAATACATCTGTAACCGCATCATTCAGTTCAAACCTGGACAGGACAGGTATTTCACGTTGGGATTGCCAACAGGTAATACACCATTTTGTTTCCATTCTAGACACGTAAAGTCATGGGATGAGAGTTTCCCCTTTTTTCTTGCCACATCACTGATTGAGCATGTCCGTATATAGAGCCAGAAATGTCTATCTAGTGTGTACATTTCATTACTGTTTTCTTGTATTAAAATTGCAGATCAAAAATAAATAAATAAATAAAATAAATAAAATAAATAAAAAATAAAATAAAATAAAATTGCAGATCACTTAACCAAATGTACAAGGAAATGTCCTAACTTAAGTTCTGGTCATAATATTTTTGTACCTTTTTCTAGCAGTCTTTTTTTTTTTTTAGGGATGCTACTTTCATTATTCATATAACTAGTTAGTAGATTAGCCTTCCTAATGATCAATAAGAGGTGCCTGACGTAGGTACTCTTGCCTTTTCATTTCACCTCCCCCGCCTCCTATGTTTTCATGATCTTACTAGCCCTTTACTATTTCTGTATTCATTTTCTTCTTTTAGAAATACTGTGAGTGAAAAATCAAAGACTGGTCTGTCTTCATAACAGAATAAACATAAGTGTGAATTGCATGTTTTAATGTACTTAGTTCCCTGTTAATTTTTTTCTTTAAAGTTAACCAACTGGCGTCCTTGATCTCATGGCACTTAATTTGATATTGTTGACTTGCCCAGGAAAGAGTATTGGACCTGGAATCAGAGCTGCCACTTTCTCGGTGATCGCAAGGCAGTTATTTATTCTACCTCCCTGATCTTTGGTTTCCTTACCTTTAAGAAGGATAAGGATAATGGTAGCTGATAATGTTGTTTGAGGCTCAAATAAGGCAATGTTTGTGCTACTCCTTTGTCTACTGTAAATACTGCATAAATTTAAGGTTCCCATAAGTGTATCTTATTCAAACAGTATTTTTTTTCTTCTGCTCCTACCCTCATATGTGCTAACGGCATAAAAACGACACACTTTTTTTCCACTGGTGTAATTTCCATAAAAGCTATTATTTAGCTCATCAAGTTGTTTGTTTGCTATTTTGCTTTTTGTCTTTTGGTCCAAGGAAGTAGATTTTTAAAAACTGTATGCGCCAGAAAATTGTATACACCAACAATTGTATACTGGCATCCTCAACACCCACATTTTGGAGACATGAGCCCCAGTGGTTGGACATAGTATCTCTGTATCACTTTGCCTGGGTTGCATCCAGGCTATGCTTTGATCATGCTCTTAAATATGATATAGAAATAAATAGTAATGTTAGTTTGGGAGCGGGAAATCTTCCCCCAGTCTGCAGGCAGTCCTAAACATGCTTTTGTGTGTTTAGATCTACAACTTTTGCTTTGTTTTTGGATAGTTTAGCTGCTAATAATATACCTGCCGATGGGGTATCTTGGAAGACCTTTGCTGGTTTTCCACTTTCCTCCTTCCTTGACCATTAACATGTTAACCATGCTCTCTCCTCTTCCTTGGTTTTGAGGGTTGCACATACACTTCTGCAACTGCATGTTGCATGCTATATTGTCCCTCCAACCAGGCACGGTTTCTGGGGAGTATCTGTTCCGTGTTTATTGACATGACCTTAACAAGCTTCACATGTAAGGGCCTGCATGCGTCCTTCCTCCCAAACTTACTCCCTGATTCCCTTAGTCTGAGGCACAATAGGAAAATTAGACTGCTTGTAGTTCAAACAATAGACCTGAACATGCTGGCTTTACTTACACTCACGTTGCTATAGTTCATATATACTGAAAACTATATGATCCTTGGAACCGAAAGGATCTCTCAGATCCCTGGCTCCTTAATCTTCAATCTTTTTGACCCGATCCTTTCATTCTCAAAATGGGAAAGATAATGCCAATTTCCCGAGGTTGTGACATTTACATGAGCTAATGTGTAGAGATACCAGTGTAGCATCTGGCACCTGGGAAGCATACAGGTGTCATCTCTGCCCGCCGCCCCAATCTTATTTCTGTTCTCAACCACAACCCAACCCTAACTTTTACTATTGGAATCTACCCCTTTTTCAAGACTCAGTTGAAATGTCATCTTCATGAATCCTTCCTCCAACAAACTAGACTATACTCTTTTCTTCTTTGATTTACAACAGTTCTCCAGACTTTTTATAGGTTATTTACAATATTTTCCTTTGTTCCAGTTGTTTTATATTTGCCTATTCCTGTCCTGTGAGGTTTAAGGATAGAAACAGTTTTCATCTTTGTTTTATCTGAATCATACTGAGCACTTGGTAATAGCTATTACAGTAAATGAGTTTTACAAAGCAGATACTAAAATGAGGTTTCTTTAACCAGTGCACCATGTACTATATCTTTCATTATTTTATTTTCTTCAGTGACTTTGATTAAAAAGTAGAAAATGAATGTGGGTTTTGTTTTTTTTCTCATCACCATTGTGACTTCTCCCTTTTTTAAATCATATGTTCTTAAGTTGAAGGAGTCCCATAAATAGTATTCTTCGACATTGAAACAAACACAGATTTGTTTATGTTTCTAGAAAGGAAGAAGGAAAAGCACATTTGTCCATCTTTTGAACAGGTTTTATGTTAGTGGGCTATAGTTCTTTGAGATGGAATTGTTAAATTTGATGTATAAATTATTAATTGCAATTTAAAACGTTATGTTTGCTTTAACTTTAAGAAAATCTCTTAGTCTTCACTTCTCTGAACCAACATTTATTATTTATAGCCACTTGCATTATTCTTTCATCTCAAATGAAAGGCATTTAACTTTATACATTTTAGCAGATATATGCTGAAGATAACAGAAAATAAGAAACAGAATCTCCAGTTAAAATCATAAAGGCTAATGTTCCTCAATCAGTCCTTGCCAATTTCTGAGTCTATTTTGAAAGTAGAGGCGATATTTAAATTTAGCTCTGGTTTCCCTTTTGATTTCATTAAATCATCAACTTGACTTTTCTCTGTTATCACTTATATGATACAAATCCTTCTCTAAATCAGCTTTTTCTCAAAGGTGGGGTGTGCGTGTTTATTTTAATTCAAATGTGCTTTCTAGAAGTTTCTAATCTTAGAATATACAGCATTAATTCCAAATGCTAGACAACTTCTAGAATAATTTTCCAAACTATAATCTATTGACAGATTTCCAGTTTCATTCAACAAATTCTAAGAGTTCAAGGTATCTTGCAAATGTCTGTATAATTTGTAATACATGTGTTTATTGAATATGTATTTAAATTAATAATTGTTTCCCTAGTAAATTAGAAATAGAGAAGATCATTGAGAGTAAAGTAAATAGAAACATTTTTTTAAAAAATAGATTTTTCATGTTATATTAGAAAATGGAATCTCTATCTGTTTTAGGGAGTACACCTTTAGGATGTTATAAAAAACTAATAGAATATCACAAGAATGGAGACCTTTCTTTTAAATATGTGAAGACCTTTAACATGGATGAATATGTAGGTAAGCTATATTATTTGAATATATTATTTGGATATGTTATGTTTTAAATGAATATAGTTTAAGAATTAATATATTGTATTTATGTTTTGAATGTAGTAGGATTATTTTTAGAAGATAATGTACTGCCTTGTGATGAGAGTTGGGAGTTTATATTTAATAAAAATCTGTATTTTTGTGATGCTAGCACAATATAGTGGGAGGAATACGGGACTAGAAAACAGCTCTGTTCATTCTTGGGCTCGGCCAGTTACCAATCATGCAACTTTGAGCCAGTCCCTCAATTCTTATTTTTATTTTTTTCTTAAGGCAAAGTTAAAACTAGTGTGGTGGGGATAAATTGAGTACCACGTATGTAAAACTAATTAATAAAGATTTTTCAAATATAAGTGCATTTATATTTGTGGCTATGAAGCTATTAACATTATTGATTTCTAACTTAACAGGAAAGATCTGTGATGTGAATTAACTCTGTTTTAAACTTGGAACATAGGAATACATTTTTAACGGTAGCCTAAATGATAGCTAAACAATTTTTGTGATTCAGTATACTTTGCATGCATATAGGAAAAATGGAGAAACCTGGACCAACTTTTCAGATGTGTGGCTAATTAATTTATGTTGAGTTTAACACATATATCAGTTCCTTTGGTAAAATTTTTGTGTGTTTTAGAAGTGAAATATGATGATTGAATGCATGTGAACTAGACTTCTGTGTTTGAGTTCCAGTCTTTCTCTGAGAAATGTGACCTTAGGAAAGTTACTTAACTTTTCTGTGCTTTGTTGTTTATCTATAAAATGAGAATGATAAAAGTAATTCTGTAGATGTTGTATAAATTATTTGAATTAATGCATACATGTAAAGTGATTAAAATAACATCTGTCATATGAAGCATATATTCCACATAAAAATGCCTTGAAAAAAAATGCCTTGAAGTTGGATATGGAATTATAAAGGTTATATATTCGTAAATAGCATTTATGGCTTAATCGGGAAAGTAAACTTTGGATTTATTCCTGGAAATACTTAAATTTTTATTGATTAACTTTTTATTTAGGACTTCCCAGAAATCATCCTGAAAGCTACCATTCTTATATGTGGAATAACTTTTTTAAGCATATTGATATAGATCCTAATAATGCTCATATCCTTGATGGGAATGCTACAGATTTACAAGCAGAATGTGATGCTTTTGAAAAGAAAATAAAAGAAGCTGGAGGAATTGACCTTTTTGTTGGAGGTACGTAAAACATTTTGTCATTAATCTTTACCTTTGTTTAATATAGGGAACACCCGTAACTGTCTATATAATATCCATTTATTAAGCTACTGATTCTTATTTTACTTTATTTTCATCAAAAAAAATATTAAGATTACAAGTTAAAATTGTTTAAATTATGTCTTGAGAAGTAAGTTCTAATACCTGCTAAACTTTTATATTAATCTCTTTAGAATTAACAGTTTACCCACCTTACAAAATGACTGATGTTTCTTTTCCTAAATGATAATTCATATATTTTATGATTCCTTTAAAATCCTAACCCATCAAGAATTTCTTTACCAAATTACAAGGTTAAATCTCTAAAAGTTCGCATGAGGAACAGGTGGATTTTAGCATGTCAGTTAAGAATGATAAAGACTTATCATCACCCTGTAGTGAATGTGAACTAAGCTGTATAACTGTCTTCATAAACTCCACATGAATAAATGTTTAATTGGCTAAATTCCACATAAAATTTATGTATATCTGTAGGCACAGGTTCATAATGTACCATTGAAAATAGGAAGTTTATTTCTTTGTAATGACAACATGGTTTTCTGTCTTCATTATGAAGCCTCTGAAACAGCTGCTTAATTGCCCTAAGGATAGTATAGCATCAACTAAACTGAAACCAAACTTTGCTTTTTTGCCAGAAGTTTTAGTATTAAACTAAACGTACTAAAGCTCTAAGTTAAGTTCTCCAGATATATCTTATATTTGATTTAGTAAAAGACTGAAGACTGCTTAAAAGTACATGAGTTAGATGTTCAGGGGAGCTGTTTTGAAGCTACTTGATGGCTGAGGTGGCCCAGTATGGTTGTGGTGGTTGGTTGCCCTTGGGGAAAATTGGGTATTACATACGGTCAGACGTGAATTCACATTCTGTGTTGGTCACTTATCATCTGTATGACCTTGGGAAGTTTCTTTTGAAATCCAGTATAGCTATGTTATTTGTAAAAGAGGATTAATATTGACCATTCCAAAAATAGTGAGCATTAACCATGGTATAATGTATAAAATGCTTTGCACAGTGGCTGGTGTATAATTGGTACTCCATTAAGTGTTACTTCAGTCTTCCCTTTCTGAACTGTAGAATCTGAAATAATTGTTGCTTAGTTCATTGAATTTCCTGGGTTTTTTTTGTTTGTTTGTTTGTTTGTTTTTGTTTTTTTTGTTTGTTTTGTTTTTAACTGAACTATCTCTAATGGTATCCAGTGAGATTGAAATTTTCCCTTTGAGGAAATTTTTTTCTCTACCTCGCACTGCCAGTGTCATTTACTTTATTTTGTAGATAGGATGGTTTTTATCTCAGCAAGAATCTAAGCTAAGATACTTGGCCTCTCAAAATAGAAAGTTACCTGTGTTTTAAATAAAATTCGCTAATAATATTACTTCAGTATTCCTGGAAAACATTTGTATTACAATATTGTCCATATGGTTCAGTTCTGAGATAATTACTATTTGTACTTGCCCATATCAAGGGTATTTGAATCCATGTTTGGGAACATTTAAGGAACGCATTACCCATACATTCTCTAGATTTTCTAAACTCCATAGCAAAATCAAGTAAGATTATTACAATGTATACCTAATTACTGTAACGTAATTGTATCTAATGTATCTGTATTTCAGTTATATTGAGAAATATTTTCACTCATTACCATTATACAAAAAGGCATGGTGGTTATTAGACGTAGCCATTATTAAAAATGCCTTAATGAAAAATATCTTTTTTACTTCTTCATTTGAATGTCTTTTTTTTTTCTTTCCTGTTAATTTATTTGCCTTATATAAGAATCCTTGTGACAAATCCTTTGGGGATTCCATGCCAGAAAATAGAATTTGCAAGGGGGGTTGTTGGGGGGGTACCTAAGAACTCTTGAATTCCATTTTCTCCCTTTGTCTGCTTCCCAGAAAGTATTTACAGCTTAAGGTAATGTTGAAGCCTGACTATCCCTTATCATAGATTTCCCCTAGAACTTTCTTCTTTTCCTATAGCTTTAAGTCACTTTCCATTTCTTTTTAGCTAAAGTTTTTTGGTTTATTTCCTCACGATAGGTCGTCTTAGTTTTCCCTTTGAAACACATGAAGTACAAATTATAATTATTTATGTGTATCACTGACACTTACCACTAGAAAGAACTTTGCTTTGTCTTCTAACCAATTTTTGTCTTAAGGTTCCTGTAGACATCCTTCCCTGACCAAAAATAAATCAATTAAGACAATTTCCTTGCCTCTTCATTAACATCTTCACTGTAGTCATGTCATGCCATTTTATATTCACCGTCCAAAGGACATGATTAGCCTGTGTATCAGGGGAGAGGGGCTAGCTTATTGCATTTTCGCTGAACTTTCTCCTATTTGGGGTCCCCGTTATTGGATGTACACTCATGGAGGAATCTCATTTGATTCTTTTCCTTTGTTGATCTAGGTTTGTTATTGGATTTTTCAAGATGAGGCTTGGTATTTGGGTCTTATCACTTACCCTTCTTTTGTTCCAGGATTTGTTGGTTAATAAAAACACTAAGAACTGAGCCAAATGGGATCAAAATATCAGCCTTATTAAAGGTAAAGTTGGGTTAGAGATTTCAGGTTGGGCTTGAGGCCAAAATGGGGTTTCCTATTCCTCCCCTCTGAGCTGGAAAGAGTAGAAGGAGAAGAGCTCAAGACTATGAATCCGTCCTGTCTTACTCTGGGAAATAGAAGAATTCCCTTTTCTCAGTAGAAAAGAAAAAGGAAATATGTACTGCCAAAAGTTGTCATTCTTCCTGTGATGACAATTGTTAAGAGGAAGGGTAAATGTAACATGCAATCCCTGACCCAACCCCAGCAATAAAATATTCAAGTATGACAGTTTACAAATAAACTCTATAAAGATTTTACTAACTTTACCATTATTTTAAGGTACTGTTTTTAAAAAAATAAAGATAAGACAGCAGGGAAAACTTTAACCCTCTCCAGTAGTTACATGATTAGAATCTTTGGTTTGCAAGTAACTGTAATCTACTTTGGGACCAAAAGTGAATTAACTGGAATGATGCTGGGCTAACTCACAGAATTGTTAGAAGAACTGAAACAGCCAACTCTGTGGAAGAACAAGAACCAAGGAGCCTCAGTCTCCAACGCAGGAACCTACGGATGCTTTCCTGCTGTGCTGCCCTCAGATACCACAGCTGCAGATGCCTGCCTTCTTTTCTGCATCCCTGCTCGAGTTTCAGGATTTCTCTCAGGAAACCTTGAGACAAGTATTTACCACTAGACCACACTCCTCCCGCCTCAGATACAGAGCAGACCAAGGCCCCCTAGTTGTGAGGGAAGCAGAGCGGGGCAGGAGGAGGAGAGGGAAACCATATCGAGCATACCAAAGAACAGTAGCCATTATTCGTTTATTGAGCCACTGGTTATTGAGGGCCTCCTGCGTGGCATGGATTGCTCTAAGAGGTAAGCGTAGAGTAATTAAGAGAAAGTCCTTATTCCAGTGAAATCTGCACTCTGCCCCACAGAACTGTGGGAACACAGGGAAGGCATGCAATCCAGACTCTGAGGTTTTAGAGATGTTTCCTAAGGGGGTGACTGATTAGTCTAGACTTCAAGACTGAATGAGGATTTGGCATGGTTTTTAGATTTCATGATTATTTCAATGAAAGTTTTGTAAAACTTTGTGAAACATTCTGAATGCTTTTAAAATAGTTTTATATCAGGAAGCTCAACCTCTGATGATTATTCACTGGGTGGGCGAGGGACTGCATTGACCTGTGCCGTCATGAACCGCTGCTGATACTTCCAGCCTTACTGTACACTTCTGGTGCACGTCACCAGGTAGAACGGAGGATCTTCCTATTTTTTCTGGAACTTGTACTTTCCTGGTTCCAGGCTTTCTTCTTTATACATACATAGAGAAATAAAATATTTGTACAGATTTATACTTAAGAGGAGAAACAATAGTTTTCTAAATCTAGCAAGAAATGCCCATCTATGATCTAAAGACTATATTTACAAGCGTATAAAAAATAAAAAAAAAAATCCATACATAGTAAGCACAGGCTTTTTATGTCACCACATTAAAAGTTCCTAGAATGGGGTGCTTTGGTAGCTTATAATATGCTCCCCAAGATTTTCATTTCTCTTTTATTCCATCAAAACCAGGTTATTCTTTGTCATAGTTTGTTATGATCTGAGAGAAACTGGTTCAGAGTCAGTAAAAGACACATATCTGTCATTAAAGTAAATATATCAGTGTAACAGGTATTTTGACTCAGAACTTGTGGGTTTACTTTTTCATCGAGGTGGTCAGAGCTCTGGACTAGCTGGTAGGGCATACGTATGTAAGACTTGCTCTATTTATACCATAGAAAGTTTCTTCATTTTATGAAAAGGTTTGCTTCCAATTCCATTCAAATAAGGAATGTCATTTTTTTTTTTTTTTTTTTACCTATATTCTTAGAGGCAGTCCTAGAATATCAGAGCTGGTAGTAGGTCTCCTTAAAGCAGTTTTTCCAGGTTGTGGTCGTCACCCATGAGTAGGTCACAAAATCAATATAGTCCTTCACATTCTGCATTTCCCTTTTGTAAGTTTTGCTAATGAAATAGAAAGGCTCCTCGCAGGGGTAGGTATTGTTTCATGCCGTTCTTGTCCTTAATTACGTTGTAGGTGTAGTTGTGTGTACTAGACTGCAGCGTCAGGTAGATCGCTTGCAGTAGGCCACGGCCAAAGGGTCTGAAGAAAACTACTGCCCTATACTGTCCAAGCTACAGGGAGGTCCACTAGGAATTGCACCCTGTAGACTAGGACCAAGTGAGAGAGTGTTGGCCATAAATACTGATGCGTAGGCATCCGAAGATTGGGGTTTGAGTCTTTTGTCTCTGTATTTAACTTAGTAAGCTTAAATTGTTACCTCGAATAGTCCTGTATTCTCCTTGCATGTCAGTCAGAGTTCCCTTTTGAGCTCACGAAAGCTTGAGGTGATGAGGGAAATAGATATTCCCAATAAGACTGTCTCACAAGATTGTTAAGTGTATGTGGTGTTGAGATGCGAAAAGGCTTTATCAACTGTAAAGCACGGTGCTAATATAAGCTAATATGCTAAATTTTACTGCTGTTGCGATCATGCTAGCGTAGTGCTGAGCATATGGAGAACCTTGGAATGCTCGTTGAATTGAAGACAGGAACAAATGTTTTAATGCAGGATTAGACGCCCGGTTATCAAAATAAACAAGGTGAGCCGTGTTTATGACTGTTTGCTCTTAAAAACAAGTTGAACCCTGAGAAATCTTATTTACTTTATGTGTCTATGTGTGTGTATACTTCTTTTAAAAGGAATCGGTCCAGATGGTCATATCGCTTTCAATGAGCCAGGATCCAGTTTAGTATCAAGGACAAGATTAAAGACTCTAGCAATGGACACCATTTTGGCAAATGCTAAATATTTTGATGGAGATTTATCGAAGGTGCCAACCATGGCTCTGACGGTTGGTGTGGGGACAGTGATGGACGCAAGAGAAGTAAGAATTCAGTATTCTTCGATGTCTATAGATTTTGGAGGAATTATGGCACCAAGTAATTTTGGTTACATCCTGTTCACAATGTAAATTGTTGTCTAGCTTTTAATGACCTATGTCAGTCTCACTGCCATGTTTAGAATCCAACCAAATTAAGGCTTTTGGGGCATATGTAAACTAGGAATTGTGCACCACCCCTTTGGGAACACTGCTACCTTTGCCTGTTCCTGCCTCACAATTTGAGTTCCTAAAATCCTACTGATCCGATGGTCTGTTTATAAGTGAAATAGGCTGGTGAAAGGTCTGTTCGAACAAAGATGCCATGCTGGTTAGCACTAAACTCTTTCGGGAGGCTCGGGATAATTTAGTGTAAAGTACATTAAAAGAAAATGTTTTATTAACTTAGAGAGAGAGAAAGAGAGCCCAAGCACGAGCTGGGGAGGAGCAGAGGGAGAGGGAGAAGCAGACCACCCGGTGAGCAGGGAGGGGGGCCTGACAACAGGGCTCGATCCCGGGGCTCTGGGATCATGACCCTTACCGAAAGCCGACTCCCAACCAGCTGAGCCACCCAGCGCCCCAGCACAGTGTACAATACTTCTTGACTGTGAGAGGGTAGCCAGTTTCTAGCAGAAAAAGAACCCATCTAAGTCCGGCTGGATGTGTCCCAAAATGGATGTACCTAAGAAGGCAGGGACTCCGAATAGCAGATCCTACCTAATTTTTAAATTTTTAATTGGGCTTTGATTTCCTTCCCTGAGAATAGCAGAACAAATTGCAGCCAGCTCATGATTCTGTGGTTCAGTTCTACAGAAACTTCCTTCCTGGTAACAAGATGGGGCAGGTTCGGAGGAAAGCAGACCGACAATACGTCTGGGCTGGGACACACAGATACAACTGTCATTCAAAATGTAGTTTTTTTTTCATCTAAAAATCATCCTTATGTGAAGAAAGAGCTTTGAAGGATTGAAATTCCATAGTAATTACATCGAAAAAAAGATTTTAGAGCCTGAAAAACTGAAAGTTCTGCAAATAGATTTGTTACATTTAACAAGATTTAAGTTGTGATAGAACAGGCTAATTGTTAGAATGAACGGTTACTCAGATCTGATTTTTTTTCTTTTGGTCATTTTTTTCCAAAAAGATTTTGCGATGCTACTCACCTTAGGTATTAGCTCCCGGCGTGACTACAGAGAAAACCATTATGGCAGAACTATTCTAGGACTTCATTGTTCTCCCAGGGGCCTTCGTGCTTTGATTTTTTTTTATAGCGTTGTTTTGACACAGGCATCACCCTCCATGGTCTTCGTTCTTTAACTGCGAGGAGCTTAACGTGTACAGATGTTCATTTGCCAGTGATTTTAACTGTGGCGTGAGCTGTTCTTCAACTTTAGTTTTATTAGGAACAAAGACAATAAAACCTGAAACAACGTGGGGAGATGCTCCTGTTAGGGGGAAGATGCACGTGAGTGGTTCGTGCATCAGGAAGCAGCTTCGTAATTAGGCGGCCCTGCTAGCGACCGGCCCTGAGGCCTTGGGAGTGACGCCTGGGAGTGTCACGGTTCCCCTGGGCTTGGGCATGGTCAGCCCGTAAGGAACCCCTTGGGTGGGCCCGAGGCCTCTGTGCTCCCGGGCCTCCCCCCGCCCCCCGAAACTCCCCTCCTTGACCGCACTCCCCATGGTCAGAGTGACTGTCTTCTGTTCTCTCAGACCACTCTGTTCTTTGCCTTTGTAGCACTTTCCACAGCTCCTGGTTGTTCTTGTAGTTGGACCGGTTTAACCTTACAGTCTACGCTGCCTGCACATAACAGGGCTTACGAACTGCGGGGCGTAGTGTGAATGGACTATGTTGAGACGTCACGTTGGACACAGTTCTGTCCGCAGTTTGCTCATTTATTTGAACCAGCAAATCCGATTCTTGTCGACCTTTGGCTCTGCCAAAAGCTAAATGTACCTCCAAAGGATTACAGTTTTGTTTTTACTGAGGTATATTTAAAGGTGATATCATATATTTTAAAGGCAATTTTGAAAGAGAAAACAAATTGTTTTCCACTATTGCAACATCTTTAGAATTGCTTTATATAATTAAAATACTTTGGATACTTATTCCTAAGGTGACGTAGGAAAAAACCAATAAAATCTAAAAATCTGCTTTTGATTTTGCTACCTTACTGAAAGTCCCCAAAGTCGGGGGTGACCGCTTCATTTCTGACACGCAGCATCTTTCCAGGCCTGTCCTCCTGGGCCTCTTCATCATCTGCACTACGGACCCCCCCCCACCCCTCCCATCATAAAACTCTTGCCATTACTCCTCTTGCGGAGCTCAGCGTTCCTTCCCAGTCTGCCTCCCAAGCTGTTCTCCCTTCACCAGCCCTTTGAATATGGTTGTTCCCTCGGGTCTCAACCTGGAGGCGCACATGGTCTCAACCTCTGCAGTGCTTCTGGGGATGCCTTTTTTTTTTTTTTAAAGTTTTTTTTTTTTTTTAATTTTTATTTATTTATGATAGTCACACAGAGAGAGAGAGAAAGAGGCAGAGACATAGGCAGAGGGAGAAGCAGGCTCCATGCACCGGGAGCCGACGTGGGATTCGATCCCAGATCTCCAGGATCGCGCCCTGGGCCAAAGGCAGGCGCCAAACCGCTGCGCCACCCAGGGATCCCCCTTTTTTTTTTTTAATAAGTCAATAGCAGTCACTCTTTGGAGCATTCTTTCAGTAATCTTGTCACCATTCCAAAAAGATAAAGTACTCTCAGTACAGTGGTAATACCACGTATCTTGTGCTCTTCCTGAAGCTGCACACTGTGTATTTCCACCTTCCAGCTGAGATCTAGATACCTAAAGGCGTATCCAAAATTTATGGTGTCCAAAATTTAAATTTCTCTTTCCGCCAAATTTGCCTTTCTTCTGAATATTATCTCCCTTGGTGAATAGCGGCACTCACCATGAAAATTCTCTGAGCTTGATACATGTCATCATCAGTTTCTTCTCTACATCTAATCAGTCACCAAATCCCAGCCATTTAACAAATAACTTAGAGGCAAATAAGGATCCCACCCTGCATCACCACTGCCTGTTAGTCTATTATCAGTTTTTTCAAACATTATTGCAAACCCCTTCTAAATCATAAAAATGGTGAAGATTCATTCTGACACATACATTTATATTTGCAACATGTTCTTTGAATCATAGGCTATTAGGAACTTGGGACCAAGAGCTTGGATTTTCTATAGTTTGTAAGACTTGTGTGCTAAAAAAAAAAAAAAAAAAAAAGACTTGTGTGCTTTTTATTTTTTTATTTTTATTTGTTTATTTTCTATTTTATTTTATTTCTTTTTTGACTTGTGTGCTTTTTAAAGGGCGGTTCTTGCATTTAAGTAGATCCCTAATGCTTCTTTAAATCTAGTTTTTGTTTCAACTTTAGATAACAATCTGTTCAACAAAATAGTCTTAGGCTTCTTTCTTTTACTTTCACTGTACTATCTGTTGTATCGATTGTCTGGATTAGAGCAATTTGGTTTATCATTCCTGGTTATATATTCTTTGTTGACCTGCAGTTCTGCTTTTGCAAAACAGCCTTTTCTTTTTCTTCATTTTCCCTGGTCACTTCTGCACATCAGTATCTCATGTATTTTTTTTTTTTTTGTCTCATGTATTAATAAGTACACACGTTATGGAATATTCAGTAATACTCCATAACAAGATACTATTTTACTTTAAACCAGAGAGAGTTTCAATATATGCTTGCCTTTTACCTTGAAGAACAAAAATAAATACCTTGATCTGTGAAGAAATATGTACCTATTCATTTTTATTTTACCTTCAGAGGAATATTGGTGCTAATAACATATTTTTTCTTAAAAAAAATGAAGCTTGTTAGTCATTTGAAACATGTTTTAAGAATTAGCTAACATGTAATGGTCATGACTTTTCAGGTAATGATCCTCATAACAGGTGCACACAAGGCATTCGCTCTCTACAAAGCAATAGAAGAAGGAGTAAATCACATGTGGACCGTTTCTGCTTTCCAGCAGCATCCCCGAACTATCTTTGTGTGTGACGAAGATGCTACATTAGAATTAAGAGTTAAAACTGTGAAATACTTTAAAGGTGAGCATTGAAATTGCAGAAGCAGACGGTGAGAATGTCCCATTGTAGAGGATCGGTAAGACCTCATGAGACTATGGAGTGACATCCTGCCCTGCGCCTGTTGAAACCGGCATCTTGCCAACACAGTAGCCAGTTCTTTTTAAGGAATAGAAGCCTCCACCTCAGATAATGGTAGCTTTCAGAATAGTTTCCTATTATTTTCATGAAGAGAAAGTCTTCCGTTTTCAGTAAACAAGATTTTTCTTGAAATCCAAAATTTAATAAAATATTTTACTTTCATACTGTATATTCAAGATTAAATAGCCCAAAAGGAAACGTATATATGTTCTTTCTGATTTTCTTGTCATGGTTCCCCTGTCCCACCTTCCTCACCAACGTTGGGTTAAAATCTCATCAGCAGATACATTGGGTTGCCCACTATATCATTGAATCTTCACGACTTCACATTATCTCCATATATCAGTTATAAGGGTTTGGTGTCAGCAGTTTGGAGTCTGCAGGTAAGCAGGGGTTTGGCTGACCAGCCTTCTGCACGTAGCTTTTCCTTGTGGCTCTTCGTGCAGTCTAGTTCAGTAATTCTTAAACCTTACCATACCAGGTTGTAAATAAAAAAAAAACCCACATGGTCTTGATGTAATGGGTGATTTAAGAGATTTTTCAAGGAAAATTTGACAATACCATTTGGAACCCATTCCCTGCTTAAGAGTGAATTCCACAGCTTTATAAATAGGTGCTTTATAAAGTACTTGTATTTTATATAGCAGATATGAAAATATTACATAACTGGTCTTTTATATATATTTATATATATATATATATATATAGGTAATTCACAGGGTGGTATGTATACTGTTGATCTTACATGAATGATTTTGTATTTTTAATTTTTTTACTCTAGTTACTAGCTATTAATTTATATTAGAAAAAAATATACTGAACCAATCAAACCTGTATTCCAGGAATATTATTGTTTTAACAGGGTTAAAGAAGTTACCATATTTTATTGCTTCTAAGACACATCTTTTTTCACATCTATCTTGTCTGAAATTGGAATGTGTTTACATTATCTGTTATCTAGTAGCATTGTTTCTTAATGGTCCATAAAATACTGTGTGTTTTATATAGTTTTCAGTGTCTCATTCATGAAATAATTATATAAATTTAAGTTATAAGTCATTTTAAAGGAAATCTTTAACTCCTGTAAATGTGTGAATGTAGCAAAAATCTTGAAGATGATACACAAATGGTTGAGGTTTGATTAACAGTGAACGAGTTTGATGTATGTAGTTTTATATTTGCACTTAGTTGTGAGCATTTTCCTGTTTCACTATTCTTCAAGAGCATTTTTAATGGCTATATAAGTCAAGTAGATGTATCATAATTTACTTAAACCTTTCCCTTACTGTTAAATGCTTCGATTATGTCCAGTCATATTTTTATCAAAAATATTTTTTTTTCTTACCAAGCCATAAAAGTATCAAATTAAACTGAAATATTGGCAAGTTTTAAATAAGTTAACAGGTAAAAGAGAAATGTCTGTGATGAGTTGTGAATAAGACCCTTCCTATGGAGTTTTACCCATATATTCCCAAGGAGTCTTTCAGGTACATTACAAATACTAGACTCCTTGAACAAACTAATAGGAGGAATCCCCATTATCCACATATTTTATTTTATTTTTTAAAGATTGTATTTATTTACTCTTGAGAGACCCAGAGAGAGAGGCAGAGACCCAGGCAGAGGGAGACGCGGGTGCCCTGTGGGGAGCCCGATGCAGGACTCGATCCCAGGACCCCGGGGCACGCCCTGGGCCCGAGGCAGACGCTCCACCGCTGAGCCTCCCCGGCGCCCCATCCACATAGTTTAATGCCAGACATTCATTTAACTTTCCCATATTCTGGTACCAGCAATCCTCAGGTAAACCCCTGGTGCTCATCAGGATGTCCCTTTGGTTCCTGTCATAACATGTCTGCATTTCAGGGAAGTGACCGCTTCAGCTACACGGTAACAGCCGGTCCGCCGATGACCAGGCTCAGTTCTCCACGGCTTGTTCTTGGGGTGCGCAGGTCTCACCGCCCAGGGAGGCGGATGTTCTCGTAGTCCCATTTCCAGAGGCGTTCACAGGCCCAGTAGGGCCGCAGTCCCCAGGGCCGCAGGCTCCGCGCGGGCGGAGCTGGGGAGGGAGCCCGGGGGAGGGGAGGCCGCCTCTGGCCTCCCGGTGCTCGCTCAGGAGGAGGAAGGGACTCTGGCTAATGGTGGTTGAGCTTGTGTGGGTCGTTCTCACGCCGGGTAATTGCTGCCCGGGAGGCCCTAGGCAAAGGTTAAGGACAGCGTGAGACAGGAGGAGGGCAGGTGATTACATGTGCTTTGTTCTTTTTAATTCATCTGCCCAGATCTAAGCGGTTCTGAACTCTGTTGAGGTGTAGACCCTCCATGAGAGGAGCGCTGCTCTGCGGAGGCCGTTGTGTG
Organism: Canis lupus familiaris; assembly: GCF_011100685.1. Lineage (NCBI taxonomy): Eukaryota > Metazoa > Chordata > Mammalia > Carnivora > Canidae > Canis > Canis lupus. The sequence continues at coordinate 41,935,880 of NC_049234.1, read as the reverse complement.
TCCACTGTGGAGCTGCATGTATTCTGAAGAGGTTCGGGGTGTCCGCCCCAGTCAGGGTGCCTCCCTTCAGGACGGAGGAAAGTGGAGCAGAGACGCCGTTCTGGGCCACGTGCAGCCCCCACGGACGGCAGGTGCTTCGCTTCAGGGTAGAGTCCTGACTGTTCTAAACCCGCTCGGCGACCGGCGCAGGGTCGTACCCACGGACTTACCTACCACTTCAGGATGCACTGGAGGCCGTGACCCCTGTAGTCCCCCAGGGTCTACTCACGTTCCTACCCTTTCTTCGGTCGTCCCTAAAAAGTGCATGAAAGGGCTCTAATTCTGTAGGTCCTGAACTGCACCGCACCTCAAACAGTAGAAGTCATTGGAAGTTCATTTCAGGATATACCTTTTGGAAGCTAGAAGTAAATCACAGGAAAGCAGCCTAATATTTCATGTTTTATTCGGATTTGTTTGATTTTGCTGATTTTATATAAAGCCTGTGTTTCACGTCCTTGAGAATATATTTTCAGGACCTCATCATCATGGTGAACATTTTTTTTGTTTGTTTATTCCTTTGTAAGCCCTACTCCAGTAGCTTGAGACGGAGACCGAATGAGTTCAGATTGAGCCAAAACCTTAAAAGTGACGTTTAGGATCTATGACATTTAACATCTTCCAGCAACATGACAGGAAGTCTCCACATTTGAGTACTCAGAATTTATTTTTTTTTTTCTGTTAATGATTTAAGTAGCAATGTTTTGCTTCAATCGAATTCTTGTGTAAAAAATGTCAGTTTTACCTTAAGTCAATATAAATTCTTTATGTATCATCCAAAATGTAAGTAATAAAATTTTCAAAATAATTTCTAGTTTGGAAACAGCTTACATGTAAAAGTGACAGCCAATGTGTAAACTTGATAGAGTTGAATTTTTAATTATTCTGATGTTTTGTGTTTTCAAGCTCTAATGTATTATTTCCATGATCAGAGCTGTCAGCAAATGAGAGAGGAATTGTTTCAGGTAGAACGATCCTAATTCTAGAAGACGCAGGTCTTCTAAACCGAGTATCTAACATGACCATTGTGTGTGTCGTCCCCTCTCCTCCTGGGTGTCTCCAGTCCCCATTTTACTGCCCTACATACTGGTTGTTGAAATGGACCAGGCTTTTCAGTTAAATTCTGTTTTAAATAGTATTGGTTCTGTTCAGATGGATCATCTGGTAAATCATTTCCATTAGCAAGTATTTTTTTCTTTGCTATAAAAATTACCCTTAAATGTTTATTTTTGGTAAATATAAATTGTATTTTCCAGTTAGTGTCATTAGCCGAGAAAACAGGCTGAAGTGCCTTCAAGTACATAGTCTAACGTGGTGTCAGTTAAAGAAGTGTAAGAAGTATCTCTGTCTGAAAGTAGTTGACTCAGCATCATAAAAAGTGGACTGATTAAGTGATTTGAGAAACTTTCATGAAAATAAAAGCTTCACAAAGGGACTTAAGTTTTGCTCACTGCATTATTTCAGCATCTAGAAGTTTGCCTGGCACATTAGAGGCATTTGATAAATTGTGGGTAGTTGGACAGGTACGTGGATGAGAGAACAAAGGACTATGAAACCACCTGAGTCCACGCGCTGAATTATATACAGTCACCCTGTGGAGCCCAAAGGCTATTAAATAGTAGTTGAAGAAAACTTTTTGAGTTGAAAGGATGGAAAGCCCTAGAAAACAGATAGTAGCACTCAGGTTGGAAGGAAATAGCACAGGCAACATCACGGATGTAAGGAAGAGCGAACACAGGAGCAACAAAGTTCCTGTTAATAGACTAGAGAACAGTTAAAGTATATTGATAAAGTGGGGTTATGTTGTATTTTTTTAAGTTTATTTTTTTTTTTAAGTAATCTCTACACTCAACATGGGGCTTGAATTTACCAACCTTCAGGAGTGGCATGCTCTTCTGAGCCAGCAGGGCGACCCTGGGCTGCATTATACTTTTAAAAAGGGAACGTAGAAGTTAAGGTCAAAAAGGAAGACCAGGGGATCCCTGGGTGGCGCAGCAGTTTAGCGCCTGCCTTTGGCCCAGGGCGCGATCCTGGAGACCCGGGATCGAATCCCACATCGGGCTCCCAGTGCATGGAGCCTGCTTCTCCCTCTGCCTATGTCTCTGCCTCTCTCTCTGTGTGACTATTATAAATAAATAAAAATTAAAAAAAAAAAAAAAGAAGACCAGGAAAAAAAATACAAGTAAGTAAGTAAATAAATAAATAAATAGGAAAACCAGGGCTCCAATGTCGTGACTCTTCCCTTCTTTTGAGTCATGGACCATTATGAAAACCTGGTGAAGAGATGGTCCTCCGAACAAAACCCACACCTGCACTCACACTTGCATACAGAACTTTGTATATTAATGCAGGAAATTCAAAGACTCCTTGAACCATCTCAAGTTCTATTCTATCCTAAGAGTTGAGGCTATATTTGATTTCTGCTTCCAGTTGTCATCACTTTGGGAGTCAGAAATGATCCAGTATTAACTTATTTGCATACTAAGTTTAACTCTTTTGTTATGTTTAAATATGGAGTGTTCAACTTTTTTAATGACAACCTTGGTTTTTTTTTGTTTTTGCTTTTTTTGTTGTTGTTGTTGGTTGTTTTTAGCTTCCTTCAGTATAGTTTATTACCACCCCTGTTGTAAATACACGTCATTAGTAGTAAAAATAATTGCCAGATGAATGGATAGGGTAATACTTTGGAGAACTAAAGCTACCTTAGTTTAACAACAGTTCTGAGACCCTGGGCTGGAGGCTGGAAGAGAAGTGCCAGAGGATCAAACTTAACCAACTCATAGATGTAATTAAAATATATTAACCAAGTCAGTATTCAAATTTATTATTTCGTTGAAGCTTTGAAGGGAAGAACTGCTTCTACTCTTTAGGGATCTCTACTCATTCTAGATCTACAGCTTCATAAATAATTACAAATTGCTATTTGCTAGGTAGTTACAGCTAAACATTATGAAACATGTGTATCTGCATTTTTCAATAAAATTTATTTTCTATCAGATGGGAACCAATGTATTTATTGTATCTTATAAACTCTTCTATTTTCTAAGGTAAATGAGGTATAATTCAAAATTAAAAATAAAACTAGAATTGTGTTTTTCTTCTTTAAGGTTTAATGCATGTGCACAATAAACTTGTGGATCCACTATACAGTATGAAAGAAGGAAATTGAAGGAGATTGGAGCAAAACTCTGCTTGAATGAACAGAACACTTTTATAAGTAGTAGATGAATTTTCAGCTATGCAATATGCTAAAACATGGGAATTTTTTGAAGATCGTCATTTTTGAAGTCCAATATCTGTTAAACATTCCATATTTAGAATGTGTCCATTTTATACTAAGATTTAGGAGAAATAGTTGGCTCTCACAAACAGCTGTTTATTATAAAGTACAGAAGGCACAGAGCCACTCTGTAAAACATCACAGAAATGAAATGTTTAAAAGATTTCAAGTCATTTTACATACGAAGAATCTACACATCAAATATCGTTCGTATGAATCCGGTGGCTTTCTCAGAGTTTTATTTTTTAATTACATTAAGACACTCCAAGCCTTTCAGATATCTTAACAAGCATTGCAGACCTTTACTTTTGGAATGTAATCTTTGTATTTTCTGTACATTACACACAAGCTTTTCTGCACGTGGTTGCCTTAGTCATCTTTCTGCAGTAGCATCTGGACATCAAAAGTCCTGCTAGATATTGTTGGAACAGAAAATCTGAAGAGAGGACAGTGCCTAAAAGTACAGTTTACGTCCTTTGGGAAAGTCTGTATAAGTGCATGATTTTTGTGCACCACCTTCTTCTATAGCACTTTTTTACAAATGTGCTTTTATTTTTATTTAATGACTTGGGTTCATGCTTTTAATATAAGTATTTTGGCAATTATGAACTTTATACCTAGCAACACACTTAAATTCTTTTGAAGACAATTTTCTGATTGTTAAACTTCATAAATGATTAGCTTTATTCCTTATGTCTAAAAGGATTACATGAAGTATATATAAAAGGAATTACTGTAAACTTTGCCATTAACAACTTGCATCATTAAATTGCAAATAAGAGTATATTGTTTTCTATCTTTAACTCAAATAAAGCTTATAATAAACAAATGTTACCTAAATTTTATTTCCAGAAGTAAAAACGAATACATGTATCTGATATATTCCAACATTATTAGTAGTATTGATTCTGCATTTACTTTGTTTGTTGCCATCATGCATTTAGGAGATATAAGTTAAAAAGACAATAATTTTACCTATGATTTCTTAGACACTCCTTGGGCAGTAAAAAAATTCTCCCTTCAGCATATTTTGCATCTTACAAGCCCATCCAGAAGGATTACTTTAACTGAAATGTGATTGAAATGTATTTACAATTAAGTTCCTTGACATATTTAAATAACAAATAAAAATTAAAAATGAAACTGTTGGTATAAAATGTTCCTTTAATTCCAAATAATGTAGTTCTAATTGCCTGGTTATAAATGGTCTTTAAATGACTATTAAGTCATATCGTCTTCCAGTCACACAGCTGGTAATAAAGAACTGGCTACCGGGCAATGCCCTATTTATCTTAGGAAGTCACAGTGTGATCCTAAAAATGCTAAACATAACTTTTGGTGCATGATTCACTGTATTTCTGTGCTTTAAATGTGCTAGCTCAAACACAGTTGAGCAGATTTCCCATCACTACCCTTCATGTCAGGGGGCTAGTTGTAGGTCCAAGTGCCCGAGCTCCTCGGCAAACTGATCTCCGGTCACGCTAGTCCCTAGCTCAGAGGCTTCTGGATTTCCACACGGCAATGAAGCCTGGTAGCTAAGAACGGGTATGGTTTGGATTAAAAACAGCGAATCCCAGCTTTGTCAGTAACTGGCACTGGCCACGTGTTAAGTCTGCGCTGCCCGCCCAGGTGACAGATGGTGGTGGTACCTTGACGCCTGGGAGCTCAGGACGGCGGCTGTCACGTGGTATACACCCCAGAAGTGGTGGCTACTCGGGTCCTCGTGTAAATTACTGTAGTGTTGGCAAAAGTGTTAGTATTGGTCCTCGGGGAATATACTTAGCACACAACTCTAAATCATGAAAATCATCTGTCTGGGAGCGTGGTTCAGGGGGAGAACTTAAACTCCTACTACAAAGTCTGAAAACTACATTTATCACTACAAGTAAAACTGCTTCCTACAAAGTCAGGATAAAGGAAAGAGAACTAAATCTGTCCCAATTCTACACACGCTAATAGAGCACAAAGCTTTAACAGCAGAAACGTGGTCCATACTTAGTGCCAGGTACCAACTTACAACCCTCTCCTGACAGTCACAGAACAGAACATCCTGTCTTAGACGTGATCTGTAAATGCTCTTCTGGTTTCAAATATACCACACAAAATACAAATATTGTTATGAAATCTCCTATTTTAACTATTACAGCTAGGGGGGGATAGGGAAGGTACCCGAGATCAGAGGTAGGATGAAATCACGGGTTAACACAATTTTTTTCAAAGATTTTATTTATTTATTTGACACAGCACGCGCACAAGCAGGGGGAGCGGCAGGGAGAGGGCGAAGCAGGCTCAGGGAGCCTGATGTGGAGCTCGATCCCGGGGTCCTGGGATCATGACCTGAGCTGAAGGCAGACACTTCACCACTTAACCACCACTCAGGAGCCCCTTCTGTACACAATTTTAAGTAAATCCCACTATCTTATAGTTACAATATTCACAATGTAATTACCTTTGTATAAAATGCATTGTAGGGAAGCCTGGGCGGCTCAGGGATTGAGCATCTGCTTTCGGCTCAGGGTGTGGTCCCAGGGACCTGGGATCGAGTCCCACATCCGGCTCCCTGTACAGAGCCTGCTTCTCCCTCTGCCTGTGTCTCTCACAAATATTTTTTTAAAAATGCATTGATAATCTTATCTCTAAAAGACATTTACTTAATTCATTCAAGGTAGAGGACAAAATTCAATGGCTAAATTACGTATCTTCTGGTAATACAACCTGCCATCTGGTTTGTTCACTAACCGGGTGAATGGAGTGAAGAGTACATACATGCTTTGAAACATGACAGCCATTTACGGGTTGTGTGATATCCAGTAACTTAATACTTAAAGCTCAGTCTCAATTACAACATCTGGAAATAATTATTAAACTGCCATTAATAACAGCTGCTGCTAATACCAGACACCTATCACTTTGCACCAAATGTACCTTAATTATCAAAATTAAGACAGCCCCTATCCTTAATTTAGATGTGAATATAATAAACTCTTTCAGACATTTATAAAAATTTAAACAAAAACTAGACAGCACATGTCCAGCTAGTATGGTATTTGACTTTAATAACTGACTCGTGAGGCACCTGGGGGGCTCAGTGGTTGAGCGTCTGCCTTCAGCCCAGCGCGTGATCAGCCCGGGCGTGCCTCTCTGTGTCTCTCTGGAATAAAATCTTTAAAAAAAAATCACTGACTCCCTATAAATCTGATTTTATCCAGCTAACAACAAACTGATACTTAAGATGATTTTGAAAATACTTTATCTTAGGCTTGAACTAGATAGAATCTTAAGTATGCTGAGCCTCTTAGTGTAAGAAAAAAAATGTGTGAAAACAAAATAGTTAAAATTCACTCAGCACTTACTATTGTGTCATACTCTTCAGAGTATTTATTTTTTTAAAGATTTTATTTATCCATGAGAGACACAGAGAGAGACAAAGAGAGGGGGGGAGGGGGGCAGAGACACAGGCAGAGGGAGAAACAAGCTCCACGCAGGGATCCTGACGTGGGACTCGATCCCGGGTCTCCAGGATCAGGCCCTGGGCTGAAGGTGGCGCTAAACCACTGAGCCACCTGGGCTGCCCTCTTCTGAGTATTTTAAACATACTACCTGATACAATCTTCACAGCAGCCTTGGGAGGTAAATTACAGTATAATCCTGATTTCACTAAGGAGTAAAGTAATAATTTACCTTGGGGAGTGACTGGAATAGAAATTTAAAACCAGGCAATATGGTTTCAGAATCCAAGCTCATATCCTGCCACCTCTTCCTTTTCAAAGAGCTAATTGATTATTTAAACCTAAAAATACTGAAACCAACAAATTTTATACTTTTCATTCTGTTGTCAACATATAGATTACTAAGTAAAATGAAAAGATACACAAGTTTTAATTTATGAAAATTCATTTTTTTCCCCACAATTATTTATCAGATTGTGTTCTCAGGACTTTTATAAAAGCATCTTTTGGAACTTCAATGTTGCCAATTTTCCTCAGTTTTTTCTTTCCTTCTGCTTGTCTCTTCAAAAGTTTCATTTTTCGGGTAATATCACCACCATACTGAAAAATATTTTTAAAAATTGGAAGTCCAAATCACTCCACAGAAAATTAATCATGTAAGAGACATAATACGATTATAATGACCTTACAATTATTACCCACGAGGCAGACGTCTGCAAAGTCACCTTTCTAACCTCCTCCAGAGCAGATCATAATTTAACATCTTCTCAAAGAATGATAAAGACTTTTATTTTTTGGGTGGAGAGGTAGATCACGAGGAAACCCCATGACATGTTATCATGTCAAAAAGAATTATCAATCTTCTTACTGATTCCAGTCTTAAGATTCTGGATTATGTAGCTATAGACTAATAAACTCACACAGCCCTAAGTGTGCCAGTCCCTACAATAAAGATTTAGAAAAAGCATCTACCATTTATTTCTCATAAGTGAGTTAAGAACTATGAGACCACAAATTCAACAAAGCAACGTAGGAGAGGTGGATTTCAAACTGCCATACTCTTCACACTTAAGACACAGTCATTGTCTTCAAAATGTCTCCTCATAAATTACATCAATGACACATGTTATCCTGGTCGTAACCATTATACTTCACTGGGTAGTACTTCATATAAGGACATTTTTATAAAGATGGAAAAACAAGAATTTATCAAAATGAGTATGTTATCAGCCAAGCTGAGATTTACCTATTTAAAAGAAAACTAGAGATGAAATGGTTATTTAAAAAAAAAAAAACATGGAAACCGATTTATTTATGCGCCCTTTGATTTTAAACTCTTGAAATAAATATATTATTACAAAGTAGAATACATACACATTTTGCCAAAACGTTTTTCCTATAGGCTTTCACACTGTAAAAAAAAAAAAAAAAAAGGAGATTTACATAAAAATTACATAATTTCAACACTCTTTAAAAGAATTTTATTTTCAAAAACAATTTCCACTTTACTAAAGATTTAAATGATCATGCCATACTGAGTAAAACGGATATAAACAAATAATTAGGTAGCTCAAATGCTCTTGTATCTATTTTCATGTATTTGACATAAAAGAGAAAATGAATTCAACATGAATATCAACATAAATTTAAGAATAAAAAAAGGTCAAGGCTTGTGGGTAGTCTTGATTAGGCCAAATTCAATAGTATGATCTTAATTTTAAGAATTATACAAGGTCATGTCTGGCTCAGCCTAAAACTGTTCCTACCACTCACTACTACTTCCAAAAAGTTTAAACACGGTTATCATCACATTACCAGCTCTACCAAATATGCATTAAGACTGACTGGGAAATAATGTATTACTTTTGTAAAACCCTTTTCAGGGCAATATGAAATAATTCTAACAAATCCACCAAGCAAATGCAAGCTAATCTATTTCTATGGGTGTTTCTAAGAAATTTGGAAGAAATTTGAAAAAAGTTCCTTTTATATGTATTCCATAAGAAAAGATAAAAATCTATTTTTTTTCTGTAAGGATTCTTCTACCTCCACACGCTGAGGTTAGAGTCATTTGCTACTTTCAACTGCACCTTCCAGGATGTTCCCTGGTGATCCGTTCCAGTCTGCCTAAGCTCTGGATATTCATGCAACTCAAAACCATTAACTAAAGCAAAATCGTGCTAAGAAATGAAAGTCACTGCAAACATAGGCATAAAATTTATTCCAAAACTATGTAAAAACGGTGGTTGTAATTTCACCGTTACTGATACGTGTAGGTTTGGGTTTAAACTACACTAAATGGCAGTTTCCAGCAAAGGAACACTTCCGACTTCCCAGAAATCAAGGAAACATGATACAAGGTATTTCCTGCACTTAACTGTTACCGGTAGAGCAGCTTGTGTTCTGATTTATACATATCACATCTCTCATAAAAAAGACCAGGGTCCTACTTGAATCAGCCTATCTTCTATTTCTACTATATGTCACACAATCAATGTACAATGCAAAGCTCAACATATTAGCATTCCTCTGCCCGTCATCTTTCCGATTTCTAATTTGGCTACTTCTGAGAAGTGATATTAAGTGCTTTAAGTAAAAATCATAATTTAGGGGCCCTTGGATGGCTCAGCTGATCAAAAGTTAGGCTCAGGTCATGACCCTGGGGTCCTGCTCAGCGGGGAGCCTTTTCCTCTGCCTGAAGCTCTTCCAGCTTGTGCTCCCTCTCTGATAAACAAATAAAATCTTTAAAAAAAATAACTAATTTAGTTTTGTCTTTTGGAAGAGTAGCTCCAAAAGTTTTTTCTAAAGCTTAAAAAGTTTCAGTTGCTATTAGCTATACTTACCTAGGAAATTCAGTGGTCATGAAATAAAATGAGTGGAAATAAAGCAATTCTTCAAACCCATGTCCATTATATCAATAATTCTAAAAAATACCACTCAGTGTAATTTAAGTAAATAACAATTATTAAAATAATTTATATTTTAATATAAAATATTTTATATTTTAATATATTATTAAAATAACAGTGCAGTTTAAGTAAATAACAATTATCACTTAAGTGGAATTAAAATCAGATTAGTGTTTCTACAAGTAGGAATAAGGCTTAAACCAATGTGAAGTTAAATTTTTTAATATCACACTTCATAATATAGTTCTACTCCTATCATTTCCAACCATTTATTCTAAAACAGAAAACAAAAATAAATTTCAACTCACGTTTCTCTTGCAATGATTTTACTTCCAATAGCAGCTTGAATTGCTATCTCAAACAGCTGCCTAGGAAGAGAATCCTTAAGACGTTCACATATGACTTTGCCAACAGAGTGTGCTTTGTCTCTGAGAGAGAAAATGTAACTATTTACACATATCCTAAATACAAATATTTACAGTATTTTTCTAGTACATACACATAATAGATGTAAAGGTGATTTCTTAAAGAGGTTCAAATGGGAACTCAACTGCCATAAATATCCCTTACTTTGAATCATGACTTTTCTGATTGTAAAAATATACCTATTACAGGAAATGTAGGAAAACAAACCATTCTTGCTACCTTTCCCCTCACCATAGAAAGCCAATGTTAAACATTTTAGAATGTGTGTTAAACATATATATGTCCTTCCAGTTACTTTCCTGCATAAGTTTGTTATTTACAGTTTGAATCATAGCATATGTCTATTTTTTATTGAATAGGCATTTTAATGTCATTAATATTACTGTACAATATAATTTTAATACCTTAAGATTATTAAATAGGTGCTCCATTATTTATTTTTATCAATCTATTTGTTGAATATGTAGGATATTATATTTTTCATTATCAATTTATGAATATAAAATTTTTTTTTGTTTTCAATTTTAAATCTAACACAAAGTTTAAAACCATTTCTTCTACTTTGCCTTACCCTGATGTGGGAAACATTTCTTTCCATGACATTATTCTTTTTGGCTATTGTAATTCTATTCTTTCATATTTAACAGTTTGGAAAGAGAAGCATGGGAAAAGAATGGAAGGAAAAACTAGTACAAGGAAATTTAATTACTTTTAAGTGTTTAAACTGTAGCTCTCAAATAAAAATAAGCAAGCAATGATTAAATAAAAACATGTCAAAACTGGTTCCTTTCACATTCCATGATTAGTTTCTATTTAACTTACTTGTGTACAATAGTCACTAGCTCCTCTACAATATTTCCATTCAGTAGAATATCCATTTTTACAAGCTCTGCAGTCTGGTAGCCTGCATCTTCATAATCAAAACTAACAAGGAAAAACATCCAAGTGATAGATAAACATACTTCCCAAGAGACTATTATTTTTCTTTGCAAAGTAGATTTTTTCTACCCATTCCCATACCCCCCCACCCAAAGATATAACTTTCTATCAAAATATTAAATATACATTTCACATGAACAGATCTAGATGACCACAGTGAGGAAGTCCCTCAACGTTTTACATTTATGAAATGAAAGGCAAAAGCAAGAGGAAAATAAAATGGTAAGCAAGTCTAGGAAAATGGGACACTGAAGACAAATGTCACCTTCTTCCCAATGTTTCCTCCCAAGAGCTGGCGGGCTGTAGACAACAGCATATATTCATAGCTCATTCGCAGAGATTACGTGTGGGCTTCTGTTTAGCTTTCTATTACCAGTTAAATAAATACTATGCCCTGTTAAAGGGTCACTATAAATAAGACTTTCGGATTTCACCTACTACTCTTCAGTTTGAATCTTCACAGAGCTTTTTTGGGGATGAAATGAGTGAATACATGTAAAGCACTGAAACAGTACCTGATACAAAAAAAGTGTTCAGAACACAGCCTCGCAAGCAAATAGCACTTCATTAGCATCAGCTATTAAACAATATAGTCAAAGCTTAGAATGCTAATCAAAACAGGTTTAACTTACAAAACTGAAGTCTAGTGAGAAGGAAAACTTCATGCTTACATGTTTTTTCAATTATGGATTAGACATGTATGGCCTAAATTGTCTTAAATTTTAAAACAAACTGATGCCAGAGCACCTGGGTGGCTCCGTGGTTGATCAGCTGCCTTCAGCCCAGGTCGTGACCCCAGGGTCCTGGGATCGAGTCCCACATTGGAGCCTGTGTCTCCGTCTGACTCTGTCTCTGCCTCTCTGTTTCTCTCATGAATAAATAAAATATTTTTTAAAAAAAAGAACAACAACAAAAAAAAAACCCTGATGCCTAGAGCTGGAAATGTTTGGTTTCTAAGCTTTTATAGCAGGAAGGTCACAAGTTGATACTAATACTCTTTAAAGCCAGCCTACCTAAAGTTTTGCTAAAATCCTTTCTTTCTTCCAACAAACATTAGGAATTTACTATATGAAAGATATCTTAAGTACTACGCAGAACACGAAGATAAAATCTACACATAGGACCTAGATTTCACCTGTTGACAATGTTAAAATCTTGTGTGCTCCAAAATTTTAGAATTTCTTCACTCATTTTTTTCAAAGGAAACCATTATACAAATGTTGTCTGTGTTTCCAAGCTGGCTAAATGGAAACCTAAGCTCATTCAAAAGTTATTCATTCCAGTGTACAACACATTGAGGAATGCAGGAAACACATTTAGGAGTCTGAAAGGCTACCTGGGGGTTTAAGGACAAACAGCTCCATCAAACTTCTGACCCAGCAGCACAAGAGTCTTGAAACTTGGTCTAAGAGAAAATGTTCCTTATCTCAGTCCAGGAAGGCTGACTATGGTCACAGACTATGATGCATTTTTATTAAGTTAGGAACTGACTACTTAACAGAAAGATCCATCCTGAACATAAGAATCACATTAATCCTGGAAGCTGGCATTCTTTTATTGTTACAGAGTTCAAACTTAAGCATGCTCTCTCATTTACTCTGAAGTACTCTTAAGTTTCTAAGCTAAAAGATTTTAGGACCACTTAATTCATAAAGTGGTATCTAAATGCGAATATGACTGACAGACTTGGTTACAAATGTTTGTAAACATTTAGCTTAGTCATTGTTCTTTCAACTACAACTGCTTTTTTTTTAAATTTTTTTTTAATTTTTATTTATTTATGATAGTCACAGAGAGAGAGAGAGAGAGAGGCAGAGACACAGGCAGAGGGAGAAGCAGGCTCCATGCACCTGGGAGCCCGACATGGGATTCGATCCCTTGTCTCCAGGATCGCGCCCTGGGCCAAAGGCAGGTGCCAAACCGCTGCACCACCCAGGGATCCCCTACAACTGCTTTTTAACAACAATTCATCTTCCTCTAAATCCCACTGCCACTTATTTGCTTACGTTATCGGAAAGAAGACATGGGAGAAAAAAAAAGGGGTGACAAAGTAGAAAAACTAATTCCTCAACACAAACACAAAGGATACTCCTTTGTAAACAGTTAGGATGACTCTTTCATTATAAAAAGCTCATTTTATAAAGCTGAATTTCCAGGTCACTGTAGCCCAGTCTCTGAACACCGGAATTTTTCTTTGAATATTAATATTAAATATGCCTGCACATGTGTGCAGATGCACGTGTATTTTATAGATGGGAATGGTCATTTTCCCATCTACTTCCCCAGCATATTTCATATTTTCTTTATATTCTAATATATGCTATCCATTAACGTAAGATTTTAGGACACTGTGGGCAGCTAGAGTTATTTATCCCAACATAAAATACTCCCCAAATGCTATGTTTTGAGTTGTTACTTAGTATTACACCTTCCTCCACTTCTATCAGGCAGTTCCCCCCATGTACTCCTGGTTTTCATAATGTGGACCACTTATTCTGGAGAAGATCAAGGTATTAAAGTGCTCACAGATCCAGGGGCACACCTCACATTTTTTACAGACTAAATATGTACATCTGTTTTCCAAATATATTCTGGTGCTCCTAGGAATACAGAAGCACAAATACATTTCAAATGTGCCACTGAGACCACAGCAACTTTCTGAAATCACATATAATTTTTAACAGGGGAGTATACTCTTTCATGAAGAAGACACTATAACTTTTTTATTAAAAGAAGGGTTAAGGGGCAGCCAGGTGGCTCAGCGGTTTAGCGCCACCTTCAGCCCAGGGCGTGATCCTGGAGACCCGGGATCGAGTCCCACGTCAGGCTCCCTGCATGGAGCCTGTTCTCCCTCTGCCTGTGTCTCTGCCTCTCTGTGTGTGTCTCTCATGAAGAAGTAAATAAATTCTTAAAAAAAAAAAAAAAAAAAAAAAGGGTAATGGTTTGATGAGTTGAAGAAGCTTGTTCTTCCAAAGCAAATTATGAACACTCTAACACTTACAAGGTTGTTCTAAGCCTTTCTATCCTTAGAGTTGTTTCTCTACTATTTTTAAGAGAACAGAGATTATTAAATGAGCTGAGAATTAGTATACTCATGTTGGTCAATATCTCAAAAGAATTGTCCAAGTATCTGAACTTCTTGTTAAATTTTACCTAGCATATCCAGAAGACAGGGATTTCAAGGAATCATAAAAATCCACCACAATTTCATTCAAAGGGAAGAGGTATTTAAGCATAACTCTATTTTGATCAATATACATCATATTCTTCTGAACTGCTCTTCGAGCCTAAAAAAGAAAAAAAAAGTGTACTTAATGATGAACCTATTTAAATGATTTATAATGAACATAGAAAGCTGTCAATTACCAACTTAAAAATTCCCTTACAGATCCTAATAAAGAGTGGGCAAAATGAAGGAATATTTACTGGTCTACTAAGAACTTGCAGACAATACTTGTAATACAGAGAGAACTATTTCATACTTCAATTGTAACATATTTAATAACAAAGCTTTAAATCTTTTATCTTTAACAATTTTATCTTTTTTAAATTATATAGTATTTAATGATAAACCAAATACAATTACAGATAATGTCAAAGTTCTAATTTCTTGTTTTACAAATACTTAGGTCCGAAGATATTAAGTAAATGGCCAAAGTTTTCTAGTTTGTGATTACAGAATTAAAATGCAAATCCACTAATACTCACTTAACAGTTCTTTCCTATATGCATCGGAATATTTCAAATAGTTTTGAGGATGATTTGTGGATTAAGTCATTTATTACATCATGGCAAAACTAAGACAAAAGGGAGAATATCCACCCTTTAGTCAAAAGTCTCAAATATTACAGTTATCTTTAAAACTATCTTCAATTCCAAAAAAATCATTCTTTTAGCTAGTCAGTACAAATAAGCATCAAACTTTTCTTTGGGCTAACATGTCAACTCAGTAAATTAACACAGATGATAAAAATTCTGGTTCTATTTTTCTTATTAAACTCAAACTGATTTTAAAAGTATCTATTTCATATAATAAATATACACGTGTGTAGACATAGATCTTTATGGAAACTTCTTACAAATTTAATGTGCTTTACAGAGAGAAAACTTTCAAAACCTCAGTGGGAAACCACTGTTGGAACTAAAATTTACTTTTATATTAAATTGTATTACACTTATACCTGGCAAAGCATCATTACTTTTCCAATATATTCATCTGGTGTGATGATGGTACCCAAAACAACCGGCTCCAAATATTCTGTAACTTTTGATTTATCAGGGAATTGTGCAGGATTGATGATCGTAATTTCCTTTTCTCTGTATTCCTAAAAATAAGAAAAATCATCAAAAGCTTAAAAAAAAAACTTAATTACCCTGTTTTAAAATTGGCTTTTAATTTATAGTAAATATTAGAATTTATAATAATTGCATCTGTTGAATAAAAACAAAAGAATTCCTAAAGGTTAGACTATTATCTTAACAAGCTTATATTTTAAAAACCATACAACTATAACCACTTAATAGCAATTTTATTAAATAACATCTGCTGGACATTTACTAAACACATCTCATGTACCACTCAGAAAAAAATATGTAAAAGGACATTTTAATCTGCCTTTTATAGGGCATTAGCATAGTTTCCTAAGTTAACTTTGATAGAAAATATTTAGATGTTAAAGTTAAAATTTGTTTAAACTGAATTCACTGCAATTCAGATGCAATACAATACTGTCTCTGTCATTAGCTTGAAATTTGAAATTTCCTATATCCAGGTAGCAATGACTGCTTCACTTTTCGTAAGATAAATTATTTATGACCAAAATTATATTCTTCATTTTTGTACTGGGTTTAGAACAGCATTTTAATTACTAATTCTGTTTTTTTATTCTCAGTAACAGGTTAGTTTTGACAATATACAGGTTTCTATCAGGTTAAGAAAAATACTGCATTAATTAGTTCTCAAGTGGCTTCTCCATTATTAGTCATAAAGTAATTCAATTCAATGCTACTAATCAAGAAATATTTCATGTAATAACTAAGTTAATGGTGTATAAAAGTTTCTCTTGCATTTTGCATACATACACACACACACACACTTTTTGGTTTTCCCTTGTATGTTGGTTGACAACAGTACCTTTATCAATTTTGCTGATGAAAGAACAGCTTTATATGGAACAGTAGGGGTTGTCAAAATTACAGAAGCATTATATTCTTGCTCCAGTCGCTGGTTGAAAACTTCCATATGCAAAAGTCCAAGAAATCCCAACCTGGGGGGAGAAAACGTCAAACTCCAAAATGTGTATTTCATGGGCCCTGGTTTCTTTGATGAACATAGTGTTACTTTGTGGGGAGGGGTGGGATTAAGTCATTCCAAATAAAAAAAGTCTGGGCACCTCGGTGGCGTAGTCGGTTAAGCGTTTGCCTCATTCAGCTCAGGTCATGATGGTGCCCCCCTGGGACCAAATGGGGCTCCTGGCTCAGCGAGGAGTCTATTTCTACCCCCTCCCTGACTGCTGCTCATGCTCTCTCGCTGTCTCTCTCAACTAAATAAAATCTTTTAAAAATCCAAATAAAAACAAAAAGTCATTCAAGCAATTCACGTCATAATTAAATGCTAGGCAGCCCGGGTGGCTCAGCGGTTTAGCACCACCTTCATCCCGGGGTGTGACCCCAGGGTCCCGGGATTGAGTCCCATGCTGGGCTCCCCACAGGGAGCCTGCTTCTCCCTCTGCCTGTGTCCCTGCCTCTCTCTCTGTCTCATGAATAAATAAAATCTTTAAAATAATAATAATTAAATGCTAGCAAAACTTCATTAAATAAGATTCAAAATTAAAAAAAAAAAAAAGAAAAACTTCTTTTGGAGTTCTACTTAAAACTGCTGTAAAGCTTTTCCATAGAACATGAATAGAGTATGAAACAGGCAGACGTTTGTTTTGGTGTGCTTTACACTAACCAAATATTCAGGAACAATGAACCACTTAAATTTCACTTTTCAATAAAAATTTGGTCCTACAGGGAGGGTAAAAGAATCTTACCTCCAGCCAGCACCTAAGGCAAGGCTACTATCGCGATGAACTGTCACACTGGAATCATTTATAGTCAGTTTTTCTACAGCACTCTTCAAGTTATTATATTCAGATTGGTCTATAGGATACATTCCTGAGAACACAATAATTTCTAATTATCACATGTGAAAATCTGCCTAAAAACCGAATATATAATGCTTCCAAGACCAAAATTAAACATTTAGCTTTTAAATTACTTCCCTATATTACAACGACCGCAATAATTGGTTTACTAAGAAAACCTGAATATTAAGTTACACTGGCTTCAAAGTATATTGCAAGTTTTAAAGCCTTAATGAATTTACAACTGTATTCACACTCCAAGTGATGTTTTTATCCTTTTGCAAAAATATAAGAAAAATAAAAAAGAACCACGGAATTAGGCCTATTAGAAAAATGCATTATTTCAAGAAACAAAAGTTGAAGACATCCCACAACCACAAATGAAATTCCCTGAGATGAAAAGCGGAACTAGAAATGAAAACTACACTGAACCCTTCACTCTGTACGGCAGATAATCTATTAAAATCAAAGATATGTTTTGCTTTTCTCAATTCATTGACAAAAACCATCAAGTTAGTGATTCATCAGATCCTTTTTCATCTGATCCTCAAGTCCTCATCTCTCAAATCCTCCAAAATCCAAATGATTGGCTTTGCCTAATCAAAGACAAACTTCCTAATTCCCAGGGACAGATACAAGGGGAGAAAAGCAGGTGCTGGATACCAGCACGGAGTAACCTGATGACCTCCGATCAGGCCTTCCTTCCTCAAGTATGTATCACACCACACAGAAGCGAAAGGCTGTGAAGTCCTGCACCGGAGGAGATGCACCGTCCTCTGCCGCTTACACTGGTACTATACAATGTTAAAGGAAGTCCAACTAACAGGAAGGCAGCAATAAATGTCTCCTGAGAATTAGTCATGAATGCATGCTAACTCAAGAAATATTCCAAATGCAATGGCCTACACCCCCAGGGAAACAAAAAGGAAATCCATATCACTATGTTCTTTTACATATCAGAGAGCCCATATTTTCCAAGAAGTCCTAAAAGAAAAAAAAAGTGTAGGAAATGATCTCCCACATAAAGCTTCAATATACATATGAAATTGACACATAAATAGCACTCAAAAAATGAAAACAAAAAGAGTATTCTGGAATTAGCTGTTATTGAAAACGATTATTTCTGGTAATTATTATTTCAATTTACAGAATAAATTGTCCCTCATCCTTGAATTTGTGAGCTCCTCACCTGCAAATACCATTGGTTTCGCGGATTTAAACCCAGGCAAGGGCTCCACTGGTTGTTTATGTAAATATAATGTATCTCCTATTTGTGCTTCAGTGACATCTTTCATCCCAGCAATCAGATAGCCCACCTGTCCTGCATATCTAAATAAAATTATTATATGGAAATATTTACTGCTTTAATGTTTCAAGTGCATACTCACAATTAGCTCTACCTTTCCTGGAAATTATAACATTTTCCAAATAAAACCTCATCTAATTCAGAGTAAGTGCTTCCTATCAATTCTTAACGCTAAACGGTCAGTAAAAGATCATGACCATGCCTTACAATCCATTATCAAAGACCTCTCCCACACAAGCCTATGGCCTTCTTCAGGACTCTGCCTGCCTTTGCAAATTAAATAACAGCTTCTAAAATATAATAGAAACATAGTGAAACTAAGTGCAGAAACATAAGATATTTCTTGTACTGTAAAACACTATTTTATTAATGAATTGTGTCATTGATGCACTTAAAAAAAAAAAAAAAGATTTTTAACCAAGCAGAGAAGTGTGAACTCTAAATGAATCTGAAACCAATTTAATTCTCCTTAGGAAAAGAGCACATCTGAAAATTTCAGAGTTTTAGCTTAGTTTTTGTTGTTGGTTTTAAAGCAAATTTCCTACATAGTAACAAACAACATTTAGGATATCAGAATCTTAAGTGAAGATACGATAACTGTCAATACATGATCTACATGATGGAACACAGATAAGAAATATTTGAGTAAAATTAAAATAGACTTAATGCCTCAAATAAAAAATGCAATGAGCAAAATAGTGCTAGTTTTAGACATTAAACTATCAAGTGTGACCTACACAGTCGCCTGATTCACTACCTTGGTTTTCACCTATGAGGAAACAAAGACCTTAGGTTGCCCCACGTACGTGCCAGGTGATTAATCTCCTCAGTACCTGGTGTAATGCTGGAGTAGGCACTCAAATATTCGTTAACAAATTCAGAATTCAGTTTTTCCAACGCACACTACCTTCCTAACCATGGATTCTAGTTAGTCAAAGTCTTACCATACTAAAGGAAAAATTACCGAATTTTTCTTCACTTTTACATCGAATGATCTACTTATAATGTACTTATAAATACATATAAATATACTTATAAAAAATCAAATACCAAACTGATGCCCAGTATAGTACGGATATGGGTGAAGAGAACTCTCTCTTTCACGGTCTCTTCAAATACATCAATATAGGGCCCAGTGTGCACCAGATCATTAAATTTGTTATGACTAGTCAAAAGGAATAAAAATATATCAAATTTATACCGTCCTTCACATGAGATTCCTTTTGCAAGAGCATTTAATATTTAGTCTCATTAAAGAATCCATTTGGGTTTTTTCTGAGTCACCCAACTGGGATCACCCTAAGCACAGCAAGCTGAGAAAGGCAGAGGTAGAAACACACACAAAGGTATTTTAATTACTACTGCAGATTACTTACAGTTTATGTGTTGGCTGCTCATTAGGATTCAGAACTCCTACTTCATTAACTTCATATGTCTTTTTAGTATGTGCAGATACAATTTTATCTCCTTTGGAAACCATTCCATCAAATAATGCTACATTGGCTATCACACCCCTATACTGGTCAAAGGTGGAATCAAATACCAAGGCTTTCAGAGAATTTTTGCGATGCACTTTGGGACTATTTAAAAATAAGTGAGAAGAAAATATATACATGATAAATTAAAATCTTAATAAAATGCTTATTTTTAAATTCAAATGTTATGCTTAATTTATTCTAGTACCTGAAAAAGGCTGATAACTGACAGCCAAAATAAAAAGATCTTCCTATGAAGTATAATGCCTATTTTTATATTAGTTTTAATTCAATCTTGAGTGTTAAATAAATGACTTTTAAGATCTACGAAACTGATGAAATACATTGATTCAGTATTAAAACACAGTAATTGCTAATGTATTCAAGTCTCCATATTCAAGGATTATTAGGAAGAGATCCATCCTTACCACCCTTGTTTGCTTTCTTTTTCTGTACTGTACTTGATTTCTATTTATTACTAAAAGTAAAAAAAGACTGTATTTTCACTCACAAGAATGATCTAATCTAAAATTACAGATCAGACTGATGGCCTTTGTCTGCTAAAGACAAACAGTAGAAAAACAGCAAAGTACTCACGGGGGTATTCTTTCAATGACTGCCTGAAGAACTCTTTCAACATTTGTTCCAAGTTTCGCAGAAATCTAAAAAAGAATACACAAAAAAAATAAGCATTTAAAGACTATTTTTCTATTCAGGTGACTGAGCTTTATAATTAGAAAAAAAGAAAGAATTCTAACAGTCATTAATTTGAAGAAAGCAGTAAAAAGAAGCACAAACCATATAATAACACTGACAAAACTCTTCCATTACAGTAGAGGAGTCTATGGTTCTTGGATTAAATTACAAAAGTATTCTGATTACCGTATGAAAAGTGGTCTAAGAGTTAAAAAAAAATCTGAGTAACAGTTACAACTCTGTATGCAATGTATGACTTTATATTTTTCCTAAACCTCAAGATTATTGCATATAAAGAGAATAAACAATATACATGCATGGCACACATATAGTTATAAGGCATATTACTACTTTCGTTCTCCAGAGAGCGAGCGAGCGTGAGCGAGCCTGAAGACTCAAAAAAAAAAAAAAAAAGGACACAACTCACCTTTGTTATTAGTAACTGGATTGCCTCTGAAATCCTCATTTCAAAGCCCATTCCCTAAAAACTACCTCTTAACCTTTAAGCTGTCTCTAGATCAGTTTCCCAAGTCAGCACTAATGACGGTTTGGGATGATAATTGTTTTAGGGACTGTTCCATGCATTTTAGGATGTTTAACAGAATCTACGGAATGTCATCAACCCACAAGACGACAGTAGCACCCATTCCCCAGAATGACAACGAAAATGTCAGGATCCCTGGGTGGCGCAGCGGTTTAGTGCCTGCCTTTGGCCCAGGGTGCGATCCTGGAGACCCGGGATCAAATCCCACGTCAGGCTCCCGGTGCATGGAGCCTGCTTCTCCCTTCTGCCTATGTCTCTGCCTCTCTCTCTCTCTGTGTGTGTGACTATCATAAATAAATTAAAAAAAAGAAAAAAAAAAGAAAGAAAAAAAAAGAAAAAGAAAATGTCTCCAGACGGTGCCAAATGGTTCCTAGGGGGCAAAACTACCCTCTAAGGAGAACCGCTGCTCTAGGCTCTAGTACCTTCTTTGCAAGGATCCTTTTAAGTTCCCGTGTCTACACCATTGAATAGACTACCTTTTCTCATTATCCATTAGCTCCCTGCCCCCTCCTTTCCCAGCTGAGACTCCAAGGTCCACTATTTATAATCACTCTGTTCAACCACTATCTATTCTCTCCCTATCTTAAGGTTGGTAAAACTCAACCGTGACTGCTTCCAACTATGTTTTGTCTTTTTCTTAAGGTTTTATTAATTTGAGAAGGGGGGGGAGCGAGCGAGCACACGTGAGAACAGAGGGAGAGGGAGAAGCAGACTCCCTGTGGAGCATGGAGCCCAAAGCGGGGCTCAATCCCAGGACCCCGAGATCATGACCTTAGCTGAAGGCAACACCTAACTGAGCTACCCAGGCACCCCAACAATGTGTCTTTTTAGGCCTACAATATAATCAGAGGGTTCAACATTACTGAGAAAAATCAAGTAACTGGTCTGGTTGGTTTCTTGTGAATTTATGACCACGCATCTCAACATGCAGTTAAACTTCCAACTTCCCAGGACGCGTCCTATAGTAAATTCACATTATCATTCAGTAGGGCATTTCACAACACCTTCCTTTCAATCACACATTTCCCCCTTTGGCCAATTCACTCTTGGTTGATGACTCCACCTATTATTTCATTTAAGAAAACAGAAAATATCACAAACTCCCTTACCCAAAAGATATAAATACACTTGTATTTATATTCACAACCTCTTTGCTGTCTCCCATTACATTTGAAAATTATTCCTTCTCTGAATACTCAATCCGTCCACTTCCTATTCTAAATCCTACTGTGATCCTTCTCAAGTTCTTACTCATAAATACCCTCAAACTGATAAGAACATAGTTTGGCTTCTGGACCTTATCTCTACACTCGTCCTTAGGAAATGATATTCATCTGTAAGACCTCAATACCACATATATGGCTAATAACTCCTAAATATCTATCTCTGACCCCACTCTCTACATGAATGTCTGAATTGTAGATTTACGCAGTATCTCTACTTGGACGTCTAATAGATATTTCAAACCCATTACATCCGAAGCAAAGCTTTTGTCTTCTCCTGTATCTTCTCCTCATATCGGTATCAACTACTACTATCAACTACTTGCTTTAAATCCAAAGCTACCTCATTCTTTTATCACTTCCTTACACGTAGCCTACGAGCAAATCTATCCTATCTACGAATATACATCAAATTTGCCCACTTCTGCAACATCACCATCACATACTTAGCCACCTCCCCAGCCCCTGAGCTATTACTGCAAGCTGGCTTCCCCTAGCTCTTCTTATTCTTTCCTAATGAATTCTCTATAAAGCACCTGAACGATCAATTTATTTTCCTCACTTGCTTTAAAATCCTTTATCTTAGAATAGTTTACAAACCTCAGCACAGCAAGTCTCAGCATGACTTGATTCCTGCCTACCTCTACAAAGCCATCTTACCTAACTTGCCTCCTTTCTGTTCCTTAAACGTGCCAAACCTTGCCAAACATGCAAGCCTTTACACTTGCTCTTTCCTCCTCCTGGAATGCGTTTCCCCCAACTCTTCATTTCTTCAGTCTCAGTTCATCAGAGATGCCCTACCTAACATACTCTGCATCTGAGAAAAAAGGATTTTTTTCTATGATACTCCACCTACAATTTCTTTTCTTTTTTTTTAATTTATTTATTCATGATAGACATAGAGAGAGAGAGAGAGAGAGAGGGGCAGAGACACAGGCAGAGGGAGAAGCAGGCTCCATGCAGGGAGCCCGACGTGGGACTCAATCCCGGGACTCCAGGATCACGCCCTGGGCCGAAGGCAGGCGCTAAACCGCTGAGCCACCCAGGGATCCCCTAAAACACAATTTCTTGAATGAATTTTCTTAACACCTCTCTTACTCAATAATTACTACACTTACTTCTTTCTTTACTTATGTAATGACTGCCTCCCTGAGGAGAATATAAACACAATGATTCAGGGGCTTCATCTATCCTGTTGATGCTGTGTGCCTAGCTGGCACATACCAGATTAGTATCTGAATGAATTTTATAAAGATACATTAAAATCAGAATGTTAATTATACTTTAATATGACCCAAGTTATGAAACCATAATTCCAGGACTGCCTTATGAGGTTTCTCTTTATAATAAGAACCACTGAATTCTGTATGTATCTATCCCCAAGAAAAAAATACTGCTTTTTCGGTTACTACCATGTTGTATATAATCATCCATCGTGTTAAGGTTAAACAAACAAAAATCACTCCGTCACCTCAAACTTGCTCCTTCAAAAATCAAACGAGATGGAAAGTGGAAGGTGAACATTGTATTGTTGCACTGACATACTTTCTATACAAACATACAGCTACACAAGGCTCAGGCTATTCAACACCTACATCATCATTGAAAGGTACATAAAATCCCAATTTAAAATAGTACCAACTTTGATATAAATAAAAATTTATTGTTTCTTAAGATTATTACTATAACAAGGTCTTTTGCAAAAAAAAAAAAAAGCTTTGTCAATTCAAAAACAAATACATACAAATGCCTTTAAATTATTTTGAACCTGCTATTTAAAGAACAGTATTTCCAGGGGCACCCAAGTGACTTAGTTAGGCATCCAGCTCAGGTCATGATTTCAGGGTCCTGGGATGGAGTCCTGAGTGAGGCTCCTCGCTCAGCAAGGAGTAGGATTCTCTTCCCCTCCTCTCAGCCTCTCCCCTGCTCATGCGCACACTGTGTGTAAAATAAATCTTTGACTGAATGAATGAATGAATGAATGGAGTAATTCCATGGAGGCAAAATAGTAACAAGCAATACTGTCATCAGCTGTAGAAGACCTGTTTCTTTGTCCTGACACATTAGCTAACTAGATCTGTAATCTTAGGCGATAAAATTTGTGAGCCTTAGTTCTTTTAAGTGGATCACAAGAATAATTCCTGTCTATCCTAACAAAGATTTCTGATGAAGATCAAATGAAATATTAGTAAAATATTACAAATATTAGTAAATATTTGTAAAATTATGAAAACTTTATATACCAATGGGCCATCAAATACTATAAAATTTCACTGAGGCCAATCCCCGAGATTTTTTTTTTTAGGATTTTATTTATTTATTCATGAGAGACACAGAGAGAGAGAGGTAGACACAGGCAGAGGAAGAATCATGCTCCATGCAGGAGCCTGATGTGGGGCCCGATCCCAGGATTCCGGGATCACACCCTGATCCAAAGGCAGATGCTCAACCGCTGACCCACCCAGACATCCCAATCCCTGAGATTTTTTAAAAGTGTAAATATGTCTTCAAAAAAAAGAGGATATTTTACCTTAATACATTCATTTCTTGGAATATCAAACACTTTTTCAATTTGCTTTTCCACTCTTTCAGGATCAGCATTCTTCAGATCTATCTTAAAAAAAAAAATTCATTATGTGTTAATACAGTAAAAAAAGATGTATTACATATTAATAGTATTCAGAGATAGTTAAGAGCATACCTACGATAACTGATACCTCTATTTTTCTTTTCAAAAGTGTTAAGATAATCCAGACATAGGCAATATAATTTTAAGAAATACATCCACTGAAAAACAGAGGGAAGACAACAGAGCATGCAATAACTTTACGCAGCTGGCAACTCAAGGTAGTAAAAGAGTTCAATAACAATTTATCAACCAAGATCATATAAACTGATTTTATAAATTAGATATAACTTATGACAGCGAACTGTCCTACCTATAAGCAACTTTGCATCTTTTAATCTTAACTCTAATAATGTAAACAAAATTCAACTGAATGCAATTCAGATTTTTTTTAAGTAGGCTCCACACCCAACAGATCCCAACTCAGAACTTGAACTCACAACCCCGAGTCCAAGACCTGAGCTGAGATCGAGCTGGACGCTTTACCAACTGAGCCACCTAGCATCCTGCAAAGTGGATTTTTAAATTAAGACTGTTAATTTTAAAATATAAAAGTTAAGGTTTATCAACAGTGCTCAGCTTAGGACTTCACTGTTATGTTCCATGTGTTATACTATTTCCCCCCAATTAAGGGCTTTTTCTTTTCCTATATGTGTTTTAGCGTAATAAACGTACTTTGGCTGCCCTGCATGTTGTTCCTTTCCTCCACAAATAGCCCTCAATTATTCCATGTCAATCCAGGGAGATGATCTTCTCAACTACATGTAAGGATTAGGAGATTGAGTTGCAATTCTATTACGTGCAATTCAAAGAAATAAATCTTACCAATATATTTAATATGCAGTTGAAGATTCCTCACATAAAAAATAGTATACTTAATAGTCAAACACTAAATTCACTTTTAGAAAGTAAAATACTAAAGGGTATTATTGTCTCATTAGAATTACCTTGTTTATAACTGGAATTACCGACAGCTGTGCTTCAAAGGCAAGAAAGAAGTTTGCTACAGTTTGGGCTTGAATACCCTAGAAAAATCAAGACAAAGGTACCGATATGAGCATTCTACCATCTATCACAAAAGCTAGGATTTAAAACCATTCCACACATCTTCACCAAAAGCAGAGTTATAAAAAAAGTATGGTATCTCACTCCCAGAAATCCGGATTGTTCCTTGTGAAAATTCCTTTCATATCAGGAAATGTTACTGGAGACAAAAGACTTGAAACATGAGCCCTCAAGGTCATGAAAGCCTACTGAAGGACACAGTCATGTGATACGGTTCTTAGAGCCCCGTATCCAATGTACCTAAGGCAGACACTGACTGTTCCTCAGTTCCCTGAGGAGCAAGGAAGGTTTAATACAACAAATACCCTGGGTTTTGAATGAAAACTTTGTGAGAAAATGAAACATATCAAAGACTTACTTTAATAGTACATCATAGCTCCTGAATATGTTTTTATGGTTATCTTCACACCACAAAATAACTTGGTAATGTTACTGACATATTTCCTTAACGGTAATATTTCCCAAATCACCTTAAAATCACCCAAAATGACCTGCGATATATTCATTTTCAAGTTCTGCTAAAAATTAATATTAAAACCCCAAATTAAGAACTCCAAAAATTGAGGTTTTGGTGGGATGAATGTAGTATATACTCCAACAATCCTTCATTCTTCTAGAAGATTAAAGTCTTTAAAATATGAACGAGTCAACCTCAGACTGCTTCAGTGCAATAAAATTGAAATCAACAGGACCAAAGCATATGATTTGGTCTAATACAATAAATCTTATTATTTTCAAACATAAAAATTCTATTTCCAAAATATATTTTTAGGAAAACTTCTTGAAACAACCAAATAGCATGTCACACCACATAAAATTGCAAGTACCTACCTCATTTGCATCCACCACAAGTAAAACGCCCTGGCAAGCAGACAGTGACCTGGATACCTCGTAACTAAAATCAACATGGCCCTGAAGAACAGAAAATATCCATACTTCTCAAGTGAGCTGAATTTTTTTTTTAAGATTTTTCTTAGATTTATTCAATCATGAGAGACACAGACAGAGAGGCAGAGAGAGACACAGGCAGAGGGAGAAGCAGGCTTCCTGCAGGGAGCCTGGCGCGGGACTTGATCCCGGGTCTCCAGGATCCTGCCCTGGGCGGAAGGAAGACGCTAAACTGCTGAGCCACCAGGGCTGCCCATGAGCTGTAATTTTTTAGGGAGAGGAATTACGGTCAATCTACTGAATCCCCTTGATAAAAAATTAATACCTTTTTTTTTTTAGACAATACTTGTGAAACAACTGACTCAAACATAAAAACACTGAGAAAACCAAAAGCAAAATGTTTAATGCTCAGTTCAAAAACTGAACAGGGATTTGTTTGCAGAATCAATCCAAGGCTGACTCAACAATAGAGACAAAATATTACATGTACCGGTGTATCGATGAGATTTAGAAGGTACTGCTTTCCTTCACAATTATAGAAAAGAGACGCTGTCTGTGCTTTAACAGTGATTCCTCTTTCTCGTTCCACTTGCAACTTATCAAGAACCTGTTTATTATTTTTTGTTTTATCAATTGCGCCTACAAGGAGAAAAACACTTACTGAGATTTCTATGGGCTTAAAAAAAAAAAAAAAAAGACACAACACTGCATATAAAATCAAAACCAAAATTTTAAAAGGCACAGTAAAGATGATGATTAAGCACTCGTGGATGTCAATTAACTATAGAACATAAAATGAAAATACCTGTTAGTTCCAGGAGCCGGTCAGCCAAAGTACTTTTGCCATGATCCACATGCGCAATGATGCTGAAATTTCTGGTATTTTCAACAGAGAATCTAGACATGTCGATTTTTTCCTAGAAAGGGAAGAAAAATAAAACATTTATGAGCATACATTTTGCGGGATATGAAACAAGTATACCAATTCCAAGAACATTCCTATAGTCTTCTTGGAATAATTTTATTTATAGGGCAGCCCGGGGGACTCCGCGGTTGAGCATCAGCCTTGGGCCCAGGACGTGACCCCGGGTCCTGGGATCGAGTCCTGCGCCGGGCTCCCTGCAAGGAGCCTGCTTCTCCCTCTGCCTGGGTATCTGCTTCTCTCTCTCTCTCTTTCAGGAATAAATAAAATCTTAAAAAAAAAAAAAAAAAAAAAAAGTAACTCCAGATTTTTAGTTGTAGGCATCCTCTTTAGGGTTTTACGAGGACCCACGCCCACGACTACTCCTGGGCCCAGCGTCACGAACTGCTCACCTCCCTCGCCGGCGCCAGGCCTCGAGATGCCCCGGAACAGCGCGAAGCACACCCGGGCCCAGCCCGCGCTGCCCACGCCCTGGACGCCGTCGGCCGCCTCCAGACACGGTGCACGGAAGCCACAGGACAGGGGAATCCCGGCAGGCTTCTAGGAGGCGGCGAAGCCTGCCAGGCCCCGCCCCCGAGCGCAGCCCAGCCCCCGGCCCGCCCCCAGCCCCGCCCCGCCCACAGGCCCCGCCCCCGCCCAGCGCAAGCCCCGCCCTGCCCCGCCCCGAGGCAGACCCCGCCCCCCGCCGAGAGACAACCCCCCTCCCGTCGCGCCTGCGCAATGAACGCCGCCCCGCTCCGAGGCGCGGTCGCGCGGGGCTCACCTTGCGGTCGGCCGGGCCGTCGGGGCTGCGCGGGGTCCCGGCCGCGGCAGCAGCCGCCCGGGTGGGCGCGAGGGCCGGACTCCGGGGGCCCCCGCCGTGCGGTCGCCGCCGCCCACAGCCTGAGCGCGCGCCCGTGCCACCGGCCGCGCCCCGCGGGCGTCCACATGCTGCGCGCTCCCGGGCCTCAGGGGCGGGTCTCCACGCGGCTCGCCGCCATCGCGCGCCCGTTCGCCCCGGTTAAGGTCCGGCGGGTCCCGGCGCGTCACGCGAGACGCCGCGCGGCTCCCGGCGTCGGCACGTCGCACGCGTGGTGACGTCAGCGCGCCCGCCCGCGAGGCCGCTCGGAAGGCGGGGCGGAGCGCTCGGCCCGGCCGCGGCGCGGGGAGTCGGCTTCGCCCGGGGCGGAGAGGGCAGCGCGGCTCCGAGGCCCGAGGCCGGGTCCTGCGTCCGGGAGGGCCCGAGCAGGGGTGCGCCCCGCGGAAGGCGGCCGAGCCTGCCCCCCAGCTCCGCCCGGCTCCCGGCCCCTCGGCCTCGGCGTCCGGGACGCTGGCCTCCGCCGGGATGGAGAGTGCGAGGCCCCGGGGTCGAGCCCCGCGTCGGGCCCCCTGCAGGGAGCGTGGAGCCTGCTCCTCCCTCTGCCTCGGTCTCTCCTCTCGCTCTGAATAAATAAATAAATAAATAAATAAAGTGCTGAGGCCGGCGTAGCGCGTCAGTGCCCGTCCCCCCCGACGTCCCCACGCTGTCCCCCCACGTGTCCCACGCCGGTGGCTGACAGTCCCCTCGACAGCCCCCATGACGTCCCCACGCCGGTGGCTGACAGTCCCCTCAACATCCCCATGACGTCCCCACGTCGTCCCTCTCAACATCCCATGACTTTCTCACGCTGTCCCCCTCGACGTCCCCATGACGTCCCCACGCTGTCCCCATGACGTCCCTGTCGACGTCCCCACGCCGGTGGGTGACAGTCCTCTCAACATCCCCATGACGTCCCCACGTCGTCCCTCTCGACATCCCCACGCTGTCCCCCTCGACGTCCCCATGACGTCCCCACGCTGTCCCCATGACGTCCCCACACCGTCGCTCTCGACATCCCCATGACGTCCCCACGACGTCCCCCGCGGTCCCCCGCCGTCCCCCTTGCTCTTCTCTGGACCGCGGAAAGGTGGGTGCAGACCGACGGGGCAGCAGCCGAGCAGAGCCCAGGGTCGCGCCTGGTCCCGGCCGCCGTCGGGCTGCGGTCACCGCGGTCCCGGCCCCGCCGATGCCTGCCGTCGCCTCTGCCCCGGGGCCCGCGTCACAGCGGCCTGAAGGGACAACGTCATCCACGGGCTCCAGCAGTGACGGGCAGACCGCAGCGGTCAGTGTCCTCCCCGGTTCACACACGCTCCCGCCACACACTCGGGGGTTCTTTACCGGAAATTACCTTTTATGCGTAATTTATTCTTTTTTTTAAAAAAAAGCTCTTATTTATTCATGAGAGAGGCAGAGACCCAGGCAGAGGGAGGAGCAGGCTGCATGCGGGGAGCCCAACGCAGGACTCGATCCCGGGACCCCGGGGTCATGACCTGGGCTGAAGGCAGGTGCATTTATTTTTTTTAATTAAATTAAATTTAACTTAATTTAATTTTACTTTATTTTTTATTTTATTTTTTATTTTATTTTATTTTTTATTTTATTACTTTTTATTTTTATTTCTTTTTATCTTTTATTGGAGTTCTATTTGGCAATACACAGCATAACACCAACGTGATTTAAGAGAAAGATTTGCATCATCACTGTAAGTCGAAAAAGCATCACGAGCTGTCATACGTTAAAAGTTAGTGGAATCAATAGATTTAAAAAAAAATGGGATTCAATGCTAAGATTTCACCTGTGAAAGGCTCTGAATCCGTATTGATGAAAAGCGTGGAGCAGCGGGGCCCCTGAGCAGCTGGGACAGCTGCGCATCTGCCTTGGGCGCAGGCTGGGAGGTGGCCCTGCCATCAGGGTCAGGCTCCCGTCCCCTCCTGCCTGTCCCCCCGTTCATGCTCAAACCATGGGCACTCTCCCTCTCTCTCTCTCTCTCTCTCAAAAAAACAAAACAAAAAACATAGATTAACAGGCATCAGACAAAAATTTAAAAACATTGCACCAAAGATTTTTGGCCTTGACCTCATTAGCTGCTTTGAAATAAAATGGAGAGCAGAAATTTCCCTGCAGGACTGAGTGCCCTTGATGTCATGCTTCTCTCCCCTGAAACCACCTCCTTATTTCCATCAGTCCCACGCTTCGGTCGCCCTGCAGGGTCTTACCTGGCCGACGTTGCATTCACAAACCCACGGATGAGACATGCACTCAGTAGAAAAACATACATAATTTATTTTATTTTATTTTATTTTATTTTTTAAAGATTTTATTTATTTATTCATGAGAGACAGAGAGAGGCAGAGTCACAGGCAGAGGGAGAAGCAGGCTCCATGCAGGGAGCCCGACGTGAGACTCGATCCTGGGTCTCCAGGATCACACCCTGGGCTGAAGGCAACACTAAACCGCTCAGCCACCAGGGCTGCCCCGTAATTTATTTTAAAAGAAAAATTTGCATCGTCCCTGTAAGCTGAAAAAGCATCAGCGAGCGTTCCTTCATCAGGTACTGTCCTGGATCCGGAAATGCAAAGAAAACGAGCAAATTGTCTGAAATCGCACAAAAAGGTGAATGGAAAAGGGCTGCATCTGAAACCAAAGCTGAACCCTTTGCGATGATCTTCACCAGCCCAGGTTTATTTAGTGTTCAGTCTGGGAAGGAAGGAGAGGTTGAGCCACCAGAGTTTCTTTCTTTCTTTCTTTCTTTTTTCTAATTTTTCTTTGCCACCAGAGTTTCAAGGTGCAGGTGTGCCTCCCTAAGGCCCTTGAAAGATGACAAGTTTTGCTCAAGGAGCCAAGCAGGGCCTGACCAAGCAGAGGAACCACAGGTGAGGTGACGGCTCATCATGTCCCAGGATGACCCTGCACGCTCCTGCCTGCCACGCTTGATGCTTCCTGCCACCTGCTGGCGCAGGGGTTCCTGTGGCTGTTCCCGCACAGACCTCGGAGGAGAAGGCGGCTCTGTAAGTAACTGCCCACGGTTAGTGACCCGGTGGCTGGGAGCCCAAGCAGTGCGGCTCCAGCGTCCCCACCTGTAACCCTTCCGTTCAAGTCCACTGGGCGAGGGCAAAGGGGTACAAACCTAGGACTTCACGAGTTACTTGTCCGTTAATGGTCAGTGGAGGCAAATGGGCAAGATCCGGGACAGGTACATTTCACTCGAGGCAGGGATTCCCGAAGAGCTCATGTGATTGAAAACTCCCAGAAATCGAGAATCGTGTCCCCCCCCTCCCCGGCCCCATGAATCACCGTGTAGTAGAGAAGTTACCGCCTTACACGCTGCATCAATCCACAGCAGCCCTATTTGCATGTATCATGTGTACGAATATTAGGACATCGGAAGGGCTTGCAGGTGGCTGGGGCTGCTCTAACAGAGGGCCACAGGCTGTGTGGCTTCAGCATTTATCTTCCCACAGCTGTGGAGTCTAGAGGGCCAAGACCAAGGTGTCCGCGGGGCTGGTTTCTCCCGAGGCCTCTCTCCTTGGCTAGTAGGTGATTGTCCTCTCCCTGTGCCTTTATATGATCTTCCCTCTGTGCTCGTGTCCTAGGCCCCTTTTACAAGCATGTGAGTCATTTTAGGTTTGGGGCAGCCCCAGAAACCTCACTCTAACCCAGGCACCTCTTTAGAGACCTCATCTTCAAATACAGCCGTGTTCTGAAGTGTACGGGGGTTAGGAGCACCAATATGAATTTGGAGCGGGGCGGGGGACACAACGTAGCCCATAACGAAGTGAATGATAAATAAAAATACATAAAACGATTTTAGCACCTCTAAGTTTGTTTCAAAGTTGGTCACGGAGCATTTTAACACTAGCATACTCTCAATAATGTTTAACGTTACAGTAGTGCTCACAAGCACGTGAACAAATTGATAAGCAGCACATGCGTGGATGTTAACTGAGGGTCTCCAGGACTGCTGTTAGGCAGCTAGAGTGCTGCCACCACGTGTCTCCAGTGGAAAATACAGCTTAGAATTCATTTTTTTTTTTCTTTTCTTTCTTTCTTTCTTTTTTTTTTTTTAGGATTCATTTTCTTTTTTTTCTTTTTTAAATTTAAATTTTTATTTTTATTTTTAGAATTAATTTTCTAAGTCTGTTTTTAAAATCTGCAATTTGGGACTTAGGGACACCTGGGTGGCTCAGCAGTGGAGCATCTGCCTTCGGCCCAGGGCGTGACCCCAGGATCACGAGATCGAATCCCGTGTCGGGCTCCCTGCATGCAGCCTGCTTCTCCCTCTGCCTGTGTCTCTGCCTCTCTCTGTGTGTCTCTCACGAATAAATAAATACAATCTTTTAAAAAAAATAAAATCTGGGATTATTTTCAGAGTTTCATGTATTTTCAGGTGAGGGCTGCACAGGTATTTTTGTATCACAAAGCAGAAGGTACGTGGAGAAAGAAGGAGAAAAGTGGCAGGAGTTCTATATGAAGGAAGCAGTTTCAGTCAAGTCTGTGAAGAGCCTTGAACAGGGTCTTGCTAGTTGGCGTCGTACTGTACGCAAGGAAATAACACATCTGGTTTTTGTCTTAGGGAGCTTGCTCTAACGATGGTGTGTAAAGAGGTAGAAGAGGAACACAGGAGAAGTGACGAGGCAGAAATGGGGCCAAAAGAGGAGAGGCTCCTATTTTTCTCCCCTAGATGAGACACAGTAAGGGCCTGAATGAGTTGCTGGCAGAGAAGAGGGATGAAAGAGTAATTGGTAGATATTTTGGAGCTACAATTAGGATTAATTGGATGTAAGAGGGAGGGAGGAGTCCAGGAGAACTTTCTATTTTCTAGCTTTGATATATTGGAGAATCTGATTGATGTTTACTAGAATGTGAAACTTCAATACTCCGTATCCAGCGGGGTTTTATAAATGGAGCCCAGGGGAAAAAAGCTCAGGGCTAAAATTTTGGAAACCACATATAAAAAAGACAATGACAAAAACCGTGGGAGATTTTGAGGTCAGAGAGTAGGAAATAAAACAGTTGAGAAGAGAACCCGACACACTAAGTAGGATGCCCTTTCATGGAACGACACAGTTCACAGACTGGCATGTATGATGCGTGTCTACATTTTTTTTTTTTTTTAGAAATTCCAGTAATTATCCAAGAGCGCAGTACGAAGCAAGGGATGCAAAAATGAAATAGATAACGGATGTGGTACTGAAAGGATTCGCAAAAAAGGGAAGAGCGCCATCAAGTATTACAGTGTCGTATTTGATAGGATAGAATACGGGCCAGTTGTTATAGGAGAAGAGAAAGAAGGCACCCTCCACACTCGGGGTGGAGGTATACGAAAAATCTTCATGTGGCAAGTGAATTTATACACACTTATAAGGACTTAGTACGTGCCACATACTCATCTAAGCCCTTTATGAATCTTACCTCAATTTTTGAAGCAACCGTGTAATTAGTATTATACCCCCTATGTTAAAGATGGGGAAACCGAGGCTTCGGCAGGTTAGTTTGTTTGCATTCACATACATGGCACGTGGCGAAGGGACATTCAGACACTCCTATGCTAGATTTCAAAACCATTCCACTGGACGTAAAGTCATGCCCCCTAAGTTGGGTGTAGTTTTAACCAGGCTGAGAATCGGAAGTGGTGGGTGGCATTCCAGGTCCTATGTGAGCAAAGGCATGACACATATGGGGAACTTCTAGCAGCTTCTAGCTTGCAGGAATTTCGAGTTCAGGAGGAGAGGAAGCTGGAAATCAGAAGTCAGACTTGGAAGGAAGAGCCTGGAGTTTATGTTGTAGGTAATTTCAGCCCCACTGCAACATTAGGAGGTATCAGGCAAGGGGGGGAATGTGGCAAGTCAGTGCTCGTGTAGGTCTCTCTGACAGCTGCTTGAAGGCAGGGGATAAGTTAGGTTTAGGAGATAAATGATGATAGCTTATTAGGGCAGTGGTAGTGTGGATGGAGAAGAAATACGCTTGACTGGAAAGTAAAATTGGCCTGCCTTGTAAAGGGAACTGAATGTGGAAAAGGCAACTTTTACAAAACCAAAGTAAAAAAAAAAAAAAAAAAGAAGAAGAAAAAGAAGAAAAAAAATTTCTATTTAATCCTTGAAATGTGTCAACTGGTCTGTGATTTTCATTCATCTGAAATAACATCCTTTGGTTTAAAAGATTAAGAATACAGAAGAGGCAGCATTTTGCTTTGTTTTGCCCCAGTGAGACTCTTGTGACAACCTTTCCAGGTGAAGACCAAGTCAACTACTTTCTAACTTCATGGGATATTAGTCTTTATTATGAAAGAAAAAAAAAAAAAAAAGAAAAGAAAAGAAGAAAAGAAAAGAAAAAGAAAAAGAAAAGAGAAGAGATAGAGAAAAGAAAGAAGAAGACGAAAGAAATGTATAGAAAGAAGGAAGAAGGAAGGAAGGAAGGAAGGAAGGAAGGAAGGAAGGAAGGAAGGAAGGAAGGAAAGAGAGGAGAGAAGAAAAAGAAAGAAAAAGAAAAAGAGAAAAAGAAAAAAACCTTTAAAGCAAAGCCTCTGCTTCACAAATTCCTCCACGAAACTTCTTGATTCAGGGATTTAGAAATGACTGAAATGACTTGCCTTTGGCATTCTCACTATTTTATTTTATTTATTTTATTTTATTTTATTTTATTTTATTTTATTTTTATTTTATTTTTTATAAATTTATTTTTTATTGGTATTCAATTTGCCAACATATAGCATAACACCCAGTGCTCATCCCGTCAAGTGCCCCCCTCAGTGCCCGTCACCCAGTCACCCCCACCCCCCGCCCACCTCCCCTTCCACCACCCCTAGTTCGTTTCCCAGAGTTAGGAGTCTTCATGTTCTGTCTCCCTCTCTGATATTTCCTACCCATTTTTTCTCCTTTCCCCTTCATTCCCTTTCACTATTTTTTATATTCCCCAAATGAATGAGACCATATAATGTTTGTCCTTCTCCGATTGACTTACTTCACTCAGCATCATACCCTCCAGGCATTCTCACGTTTGTTGTTTGGGTATAGAGAAGCCTGTTTGATGACCTCAGAGCTTAGAGTCTCTGACCTGCTGAAACGACAGGCTCCTCACACACCAGATTATGTCACACGTGAACGGCCCAGCCGCTGCGTTCAGCAGTCAGGTAAAGTAACTTCCAGAACCACAAGGGAATGCCCAGCACGGGCTGTGCCCCTTGAAATGTGTGTTTGAAGGCACAAATCTTCCCTAGGAAAACCATGAAAGTGGTGTCTTCTTCCAAATGCAATGTCAACGAGCGTTTGTATTTCATTTAAGAATACACAACTTAAAGGTTTTAAGCGGTTCGTTATAAAAAACTAAATTTCCAAATAAGTAATCCAATATGAATGTCAACGTGTAGTCTTTATCGTCTTAAAATATGGGGAAGCATAAGATTGGAAGTGGGGTTTTGTTTTTGTGGTTTTGTTGTTTCATTGGGTTTTTGTTTTTGTGGTTCTGTTGTCCCATTTTGTTTTTAAGTAGGCCGCACACCCAACATGCGGCTTGAACTCACAACCCTGACATAGAAGGCTGTGTGCTCCCGGGGCTGAGCCAGCAGGCACCGCAAGCCTGGAAGCATCTAAACTGAGAGCATATCTGAGCCCAACGTGTACAACAATAGCCACGGAAGGAGCAGCAGTAAGATTCTTGGTGATTGCAGTGTTTCTACCAGAAGACGAGCTGTCGTTCTGCTCCGAACCACACGGCTCGCTCGCCTCGGCAGGTGTTCTCCACAGGAAAAACTAGGTCCTGACAACCGGTGGAAGCCTGTGGCAGGAAATGTCCACTATAGAGATTGAAGGATTCATAAACAATCCAGAAGAGTGGGTTTCTAAGAGCAAAAATGCCAAGGAAAATGGATCTTTATTCCTTAAGGGAATTAATGTTTTGTTGACTCCATCTGTCTTTGGAAAATCACTTTGGCATCTACTTCTTACTTATTTACTTATTTATCTTTATCTTCTCTGTTTTTTTTTATTTTTTATTATTTTTATTTTTATTTTTTTTTAGAATCACTATTTGTACAGTTGCTGATCATTTTTTTTTCCTCTTCCAATTGCTCTGCTTTTTGTCATTAGTTTTAGATTCATGAAGCCCCTCACTAGTATTAATTTATTGGAAAGGGCGTTACCTTACGGCGTGTCATTCCATTTTGTGCTTATTTCTCTCTGGTGGTTGTGGGACTTACTTCTTTATTGCTCTGAAGGAAAGAAATCGCCACACCCAGGGTAAAGGACATGAGGAATGAATACTTTTGAAATTGCGCTAAGAATATGAAAAAAGTAAACAGCTGTCAAAAACAAAGAAAGGCCTAGAGCCTCTACTGAAAAGATCTCTGCGGATTGCAGTGGATTTAAGTTTGCAGTAAAGATGCGTGAGCAGAAATTGTTGGCACGTTCAGGCTGCCCGCCAAGCAGCTTTGCATCACAAATTAGCGTCTATCAGAAGCTTCTGCTGTGGCCACATCAAGAGGGCAGCTTTTTTCCTCAATGTGCTTATCCTCAGTGTTTCAGTAGGGATAGGAGGTGTTTTTATACTTTATAGTCCCAAAAATTCATTTTTAAAAAGATCGTATGTACGTATGTATTTGAGGGAATGAGAGAGAAGCCCATTCCCTGCGGAGCAGAGAGCCCAGCTCAACCCGGGGCTTGATCCTAGGGCCCTAAGATCAGGACCCGGGCAGAAGGCGGAAGCTTAACCCACTGAACTGTCCAGGCACCCCTCCACACACTTCATTTTATCGATGAGAGAATGGAGATCCAGAAAAGCTAAGTAAGTTGCCTGATGTCCGATGGGGAAGAAGACCTCTTTCCTTATTCGACGTAAGCCTCCTTATTTGCAGGAAATAATGCCTAGGGAAACCTCTGAGACAACACTCAGTGGCTGTCTAAGTGGGGAAAGTTGAGACCATTCTTCCCTCTGGAAAAGGGTGAGCTGTAGATCCTCTGGTATCGTGTAAGTGTTGTTGAATGAATCTAATGTCTCCCATTTCCTTTCTTTGTCATAAATGATTGAGGGAGAAATCATGTACGTGTCTCACATCTACAGGAGATGTTATAATGGCTATTGGTTTGGTTTACTGGATAAATTATCTGACTTTCTCAGGACAGGAGAGTTGCATAATATTGGCATGACATTTTTGAAGATGAGTTTTTGTTCATTTAATTATTATTATTTTTTATTTTTATTTTTTTAATTTTTATTTATTTATGAGAGTCACACAGAGAGAGAAAGAGGCAGAGACATAGGCAGAGGGAGAAGCAGGCTCCATGCACCGGGAGCCCGACGTGGGATTCGATCCCAGGTCTCCAGGATCGCGCCCTGGGCCAAAGGCAGGCGCTAAACCGCTGCGCCACCCAGGGATCCCTATTTTTTTTTTTTAAGAACTTACACAAAGGCAGTTTTACTGACAAGGCTCTTTTATGAGATCTGTTGTCACAAAGCAACATACATTCATCATCTCTGGTCAAGAAACTTCCCATGCTTCACTGGGCCCTGTGTATCACAGCCTATCACAAGGCTGGAATTAAGGTGTTGAACTTGGAAGGTCATGTGACCCAGAGTCTCCTCTGAACTTGCAGCCAGACAAGGGTCCATGACTAAAGTCACTCGGTGATTATTGGCAGCATTCAGATCGTGTTGACTCGGGATCCCATTTCCTCCCTGTCTGCTGGAGCCCTCCCGATTCTGTGCCACCCGGGCCTCTGCCACCCTGCAGCCTGCATCATTGGAGTGTGCAAGCCACGAGGACAATAGAGACAAGTCACGATCACTTGTAACTTGCTCGTGGTCATAGCACCCCACCACTTTTGCCGTGTTTTACTGATTAGAACCAAGGTAGTTGGGGCACCCGGGTGGCTCAGTGGTTGAGCGTCTGCCCTTGGCTCAGGGCATGATCCCGGGGTCCTGGGATCGAGTCCTCCATCAGTCTTGACTTTGAAGCTATGTGTGCATATTGTGCAGGAAACTTAAGTCTAAAAAAAAAAATCCATTGCATCACTATGTTTAGTGGGCATGTGTAAGGCACAATACGTTGTGGGCCTACATAAGAGAAGGGATGAAAACGGACACTACCAGAAACCACTTCAAGGTGTGGGCGCCCATGTTTCCCTCAGGAGCTCACCAACACTACAGATAAACCCTGGAAAACGGCGAGGGCACTGTATAAATCTGTACACTAAGTGCTGGAAAAGCTTCATTTTTTTCCTCATTATTAGATAAGAATAAACACATATAGTAATTCTTCTGTTGGTTTCTGTCATCAGACAGATGTTTCACTTGATCAGGTCATCAAGTGAAAGTATCATAGGACACGGAAAGCTCTATTCTCTCAATACACGTTGTCCCTGAATACCTCCTGCCTTTGACCCTACCCACAGCGGCAGAGATGGGAGGCAGTAGCTCCAGGACGCATCAGGCCATGAATAGCAAGAACTTCCACCCCAGTCGCACTGTGGAAACTCCCCTTCCTATTTCCTGACACCAGTGCTCCTTCTCGGTAGAAGTATCTTCTCTAAATACCTATGGGCCCTGGAGCAGATGGCAGGGTTTTTCCACTGGCACTTTGAAAAGCAGAATCCTTGGGTGTCTGGGTGGCTCAGCCCCTTAAGAGTCCACCTTCAGCTCAGGTCCTGATCTCCAATCCTGGGATCCAGCCTGCACCGGGCTCCCTCGGCATCGCCCCCTCTCCCTCTGTCTTTCCTCCCTGCTTGTGCTCTTTGCCCTTCCCCTCCCCCCTCTCTCTCTGTCTCAAATAAATAAATTCTTTGAAAAAAACCAGAATCCTTACAGTAGTGGCATGGCTGCTTTTTCTTCTATTTTGTCTAGAATCTAAGACTCCAGGGACCTCAGGAATCTATCTGCTTCTTTTCCTGTGAATGACTGTTCTGCATGACAGAAAGAATGCAGCAATAGTCAAAAGTCATTTTTCTCACTGTAGACTCATCAACTTTATCATAGAAATTCTTCCCAGATTCTGGCAGTAGGATGATTCCAAGCATCAGTATTTTAAGATTGTGGAGTATTTATCTCTTTCTAAATCCCCATGAGTATTTTTCCTGGGGATGGTGAGGCAACTTTCTAACCCAATGCCATTTTTTTTTTTAATTTTTTATTTATTTACGATAGTCACAGAGAGAGAGAGAGGCAGAGACACAGGCAGAGGGAGAAGCAGGCTCCATGCACCGGGAGCTCGACGTGGGATTCGATCCCGGGTCTCCAGAATCGCGCCCTGGGCCAAAGGCAGGCGCCAAACCGCTGCGCCACCCAGGGATCCCCCGAATGCCATTTTAAACCAGAGATCCAGAACATTTTTTAAAAATAAATGAAAAAAAAATGAAATTTTATTCAAAATATTGATTTGCTACTCTGTACACTACTTTCCCTACTTCTTGTTTGTGAATGAAAATATAAACACTTCAAAGTACAGAGTCGTTTGTAAAGGGATGCGTCTGTATCAAGACAATGTTTGAGTAAATGTCCATTAAATTAAAATTTTGAAGCATAAGTAATTAGTGAGGTCCTAGTGCCAAAGCTGGAGATACTGTTTTCTGAAATAAAATATTTTTTTTTAAAGATTTATTTATTTATTCATGAGAGACACAGAGAGAGAGAAGCAGAGACACAGGCAGAGGGAGAAGCAGGCTCCCTGCAGAGATCCCAATGTGGGACTCGATCCCAGGACCCCGGGGTCATGACCTGGGCCAAAGGCAGGCGCCCAACCTCTGAGCCACCCAGGTGTCCCTGAAATAAAATTTCTATGTTAGCAATTGTATTTAAATACATATAATATTTGGTCATTTTTTTTCAAACTACTGTAACTACTTTCACCCACTTGATATAATAAAATGCTCAAGCTTAGAATACCTTGGAAAAAATCTAATGGCACAATTGCAAAGGTATAATTATGGCAGAACATGGGAAAGCTTTTGCCTTTCATTACTGAAGGAAATATAGACAATGTATGCTTGCAACATTACTGATTAGTATCTAAGAGAGCTTAACCAAAATAATAAGTGGTACATTTATAAGAAAATCCATTCTTAGTGTTTATGTTATTAAAAATTGTATTTCTTTCAATTAGCAATCGCGCCTTGGGTAAACCTCATTGGCTATGATGCTGCCACTGTGCAAAGCTAAAATTTTATTTCTTTATAAAAAATAAGAGATTAATGTTGAAGTTATGTTTTATGTCTAATCGTTATGTCTACATAACAGATACCCATCACCTTCTTTTGCTGCAGTGGATTTTTTCATGTGGATCTATGTCATAGCAAAATAGAATTCATAAGAAATATTTCTGTGGTGAGTGCCTATAGATTGAGGGAATGGAAATACCTGCTCTTTTCCAACTTTATTTCTACTTAGAAGCATAATCATAACAGATAACATTTACTGAGCATTTACTATTTGCCCCACACTGTATTAATTATTCCTGTTATAAAAGCCTGTATAATCCTGTTTTATACACAAATCTATTTATGCTTATCTATTTATCTACATTGCTTATTGATTAATAATTTAGGCATATTATGAAACATGGAAAAATAAAATTAAGTAGATGAGAGAAGTATAAAATAGTCCCCAAGAGGTAGGTATAAATTTTATTCTTGTTTTACAGGTGAGAGAACTGAGGATCCATGTAGTTACAGAAGTTGTGGAGGAATTTATGTAATTCCCAGGAAAGAATTCCTATAAAAATTCTCTTGGTGTACTAAATGTATATAAATTGGATTCTGAGGGATGCCTGGTGGCTCAGTGGTTGAACGACTGCCTTCGGCCCAGGGCGTGACTCCAGGGTCCTGGGATCGAGTCCTGCATTGGGCTCCCTGCATGGAGCCTGCTGCTCTCTCTGCCTGTGTCTCTGCCTCTCCCTCTGTGTCTCTCATGAATAAATAAATAAAATCTGAAAGAAAGAGGAAAGAAAGGAAAGAAAGAAAGAAAGAAAGAGAAAGAAGAAAGAAAGAAAGAAAGAAAGAAAGAAAGAAAGAAAGGAAGAAAGAAAGAAAGAAAGAAGAAAGAAAGAAAGAAAGAAAGAAAGAAAGAAAGAAAGAAAGAAAGAAAGAATTAGATTTTGTTACTACATTTTAAAATGATTTTTATAGTAGTATGTTTACTAAGAATGGATAACTCACCTACTACTCATATCAACTTTCATAATTTCAGATGCAATTTATATTTTTGCTAATTAAGTCATTACCAAACTAAAAACTTCATGTGTTCAGTAATAATTCTGCTAGATTCCTTTTTTTTCCCTCAGATAAAAGTGCAAGCTAACAAGAAATAGCTAAATTGGAATTCAGTGATAAATTATGACAACATTAATGAGGGACAACCCTGTAATTCATTTTCTTACCATAGAACACATTGAGCTCTTTAAAATTCATGCATTGAAACAGTTTTATGCCCATTTTCATGTTACTATGTAATATTCAGGGCTGCAGTTTCAGGCTTATAAAATGGAAGCAGCATGGTCTTTAAAGGCGGATGATCAGGAGCAGATCTTACATGGTATTAACAAAGGAACATGTAGAGAATACTGACCAAAAAATATATATATATATTTTTTAAAGTAATGGAACACGGATTGTCTTGTATTCTTTCTGCCTTACCAAGAGTAGTAATTGATAGTCACAATGGAATCATTGTACATTAAACTTCAATACAGACAGCCCCAATAAAATAATTACTGATAAACACTGGTAACAATCCATTTCTCTGTCGGCAGAGATAGAAAGTCATGACACATTTTTTCTCAAGGATCATTGGCAACTGCTCGGCAGAAAAATATTTTTTGCAGGTTGCGCATAAATATTTAGTGTTTCCAAACAGGTACATCCCCAACAGCAGTGTTTTTGACAGCGACAGACAGTCTTTTGGGAGAAACAGTTTGAGTAATGAAAGAAAACAGGGCTGGATGTGGGAATTGATATTCCAAGTTAAGTCGGGCCCCATACTAGGGGGGTGGCTTTGCACAAGTCACTTAGCTTTCTGAGCCTCCATTTCTATATCAAAGGATTACAGTAGAGATGTCATAATGTTATGGGATTCCTAGATCAATACACAGCAATTAGATCAATTAGAAATACTGGGCTTTAAATATGCAATATTAAAAGTAGTGATCATCCATCTAAGCATTCATCTTTTTTTTTAAGCATTCATTTTTTAATTTAACATGTGTATGTTTGCCTAATTGTCAGATAAAGGGCGAATTGTTTCAGATAAAGCTGTTGATCAACTCACAATCTCTTCAACACCCGACAGATCACCAGAGAGAATAAGAAATTATGTGGATGGAAATTCTTCTCATGACCACTGCTAATTATAGTCAGCAACAACAGATTTTTTCTTTTCCTGATTTCGGTAAGTCACTATGCCATTAAAGGTACAGTTTTTATAGTCTTCCTTGTGTAAACTTTGTTATCATCTACCAATCTGCTACTTTGAAAGGGACATCTTACTTTCTTGAGTAATTAGAAACAGAAGTCTAAGAAGAACATGGTAGCTTAACCCAGGGTGACAGCAGTGGAGATGGAGAGACTTGGTTAGTGAAAGATGCATTTTTTTTAAAGATTTTATTTATTTACTCATGAGAGACACACAGAGAGAGGCAGAGACACAGGCAGAGGGAGAAGCAAGCTCCCTGCAGGGAGCCCGATGTGGGACTCGATCCTAGGTCTCCAAGATCACACCCTGGGCCCAAGGCAGGCACTAGACCACTGAGTCATCCAGGGGTCCCAGAAGATGCATTTTAGAGGTAGAGTCTGTAGTATTCATTGAAGAATTAGATGATTTCTTATAGGAGTGAGTGAGTGGTTTGCAACACCCTTTCTTGGAACAGACAAGAGAGCGTTAGGTTGGATAGCATAGAGATTTTTAGAAACCACTTTGGGTAAAATCAGTTACGATAAGCTCAAAATGTCTATGAAATACCGAATAGTCTGGAGCTGTGGGGAAAGGTGAGGGCTATGTGTGTGACTTCAGGACCTGTCTATACATGGACAGCGTATGGAGCCAGGAGAATGGATGACATCACCGTAGGAGAGAATTTATTTATTTATTTATATATTTTAAAAATATTTTTATTTATTCATTTATGATAGAGAGAGAGAGAGGCAGAGACACAGGCAGAGGGAGAATCAGGCTCCATGCCGGGAGCCCAACGCGGGACTCGATCCCGGGACTCCAGGATTGCGCCCTGGGCCAAAGGCTGGCGCCAAACCGCTGAGCCACCCAGGGATCCCCCATAGGAGAGAATTTAGAGAGGGAACAGAAGGATGGGAGGAAGGACAGGAGGTAGGGAGAAAGGGAAAAGAGGAAAGGAAAGAAGGATTGTGAACAGAACATAGTGAGTGCACTTTGTATCAGATGAGAATCCTTACTCATATTATCCAGTCTTTGATCATTCAGAACCCAGAAATATTTATTTGTGTAGTTGATCCAAAATAATTGATGAAACTGACTGTTTATAATATTGGTTTAAACTTTCTTTATTGGAGACATATATATCTCCACTATATACAAACATTATGTATATAAGAGGCTATTCGTTCATGGAAAAGAAATTTAAATGCATATTTTATTCACATACAATGTTACATGTATAAGATTAGCTCAAAGTATTCGGATGCATATATTAATGTTCATTAATGCACTTATCAGCAGAATGAAGTCCTTTTGTTTTTCAGTGTTTCATGGCTTATAGTTCACTTGAGGTTTAGATTAA
The DNA here is from genome assembly GCF_011100685.1 of Canis lupus familiaris. NCBI lineage: Eukaryota > Metazoa > Chordata > Mammalia > Carnivora > Canidae > Canis > Canis lupus. Next base: position 41,891,400 of record NC_049234.1, on the reverse strand, counting down.
TTTCATTCTTATATGCCATTTTTGGACCATGTATTTCTGCAATTCATTTGGTCAAGCTTGTTTTTCATAAAGGAAAACTAAGTTGAAAAGCATGAAATCACAAAATGAGTTTAAAATTTAAATAGGAAAAAATAAAAAATACTAAAATTTAAATGGAAAAAAATAAATTTTAAATGGAGTAAAATTGAACATATTATCTGTGGTAAACTTTTCAGTGAATTTGTAGGTCAGAAAAAAAGAATGCACTCTGCGTCCTTGCTGTTACAGGAACGAACTTAACATTCTCACACAAAGAACTTTGAAAGAAAGAATGGAAAGTATGATGATCCAAATATGGCTACTATATAACAATTTGGCCTTTTCTTATGACATTAATATATGAGGACAAGGAAGTTGTCAGAATTCTAGAGATCATCCTCAACAGTTGCCCCTCTCTTTTTCCCTCCTATTCAGTAGAAGTTGAATCCTACCCTATCTTCTTTCCACGTATCTTTTTTTACCTGTTCATTACTAGCTCCATGGTTCCTCATCCACTTAAAACAACTTACCATCATTTGCCCAGAATGAACCTCTTACTTTTACACCTGCCCCAGGCTTGACCCTTCCAAGGCATCCTTTCCTCAGCTGCCCAGATTCTTCCACCAGTTCTGCTTCCATTGCTGTCCTAGTCTAAGCCACCTGTGTCTCATCCTCCTAACCAATTTCTGCAAAAACTGAGCATGTCATCCCATTGCTTAAAATCCTGCAATGACATCTCGTTCAATTATAATAGAATGTAGACCCCTTACCATGTCCTTTACTCTGGCCTCCGTCTATGCCACCAACCTCCATCTCCTTCAGCTTTTCCCTGATTCAGAACCACTACTGCATGATTTCTCTCTAAGCCACAAACTGCAAAATTCATGAGAATTTGCTTTAAATCCTCTTTACATAGCCTTTCAAGTGGCTTCTTTCTCAACAGTCAAGTCTCAGTCCAAGTGACCTTCTTACGAGGCCTTCACTGAATGCCTCCCCCCCTTTGTATTCTACCTCTTAATAGCATATGCCAACTACTTGATAGATTTCAGTTGATTCCTGAAATTATCTAGAATAATAATGTGGGCCCTGGACTTAGCTTACAGGTTTCAAACACTGGCTCTTTCACCTACTAGCTTCCACCTCTGAAAGTTATTTAATCTCTATTTCTTTTCCTCTAAAATGAGATAATCGTACTTCATAAGGTCGTTGCAAAACTTAAAATGATTTAAACCTAAAGTTCATAGAACAATGCCTTGCTAGTCATTATTATTTGCTGTAGATATAGTTGAATCGATAATAAAATATCTCTCTTTATAATTTTGTCCACACTTCTGTAAGTATGACATCTAGAACACAGTCTGGCACTCAATAGTAGATCCTCAGTACACACATAAGCCACTATTATCTGACTGACAGCTCTGATCAGAGAAATTCAAATTCCAAATGTTTTAAAATAATGTGGGAAAAACTGTAATTTATCGTTCTTGCCTTTGGCTCTAGTTGAAAATTTCTAACTGCCAAATATATTCACCCTTGAACAGCAGATTTCAGTTACTGAGATCTGGATACATGGGAAATCTCAGTCCTATAGAGGGGAATTTACATGAAGGAGATCACAGAGGAAATGGGCTTTCAGCCATGAGGTGGATATTGGCAGGTCCTGGTAGGATTGGGGAGTATTAGCCAGGATACCTGGGTCAGAACTAGGGAGATGACTCCTGGAAATGACCCACAGATACAAGAGGGAACCAACTCAGGTAGCTTCTAGGGGTGGAAATTGGTCAAGATTGGCTTGAAAACAGAACAGAACATGCCCTACCAATAAGCTCTACTAGATCAGATCACAGAAGTATACCCGTCTTGGGCTCTGCTGGAGAAGAAAGAAAGGAAAAAAAAAAATCAGAGGTAGATTATAGGTACCTTTCCTAAATGTTGCTTATGTAAGTTGGTTCAGATTTGGATAAAATTGGCAGTACCCCATTATCAGATTGTTGATAAAATCATTATGTTAAGGTCATGTACTATATATTGATTTTGGCTGCATGTTATTAGGAAATCTTGTCTAGGTTAAATATATTCTCATAGATTATGAAGCAAAAGGAAGATTAAGGCCTCTTGCTCTCCATTGCTTGCCTCAAATGAGTGATCTTAAATCAGAGTTTAATGGGAGATGCACACAGAGAAACTCAATCTACCATTTCACTTTATCAAATTATATGTCTCTATACCATTTACTGTGTTTGTAAACTTTAACAAGTCCTGTACAATATTGGATATCCCAGCTTTTAGCAGGGTTGGTTTGTTGTTGTTGTTCGCCTTGGCCTTTTTTTTTTTTTTTTTTTTTTTTTGGCTGTAGCATCTGTTCAGGGTGTCAGAGTACAAATTTAGAAACTTATGTGGAGAGCCAGCAGGTCATCATTTCACGAACTGATTTGTTATATATTTCTCAAGTAAAGCTACAAAGCTACATTGCTTGGAACATCTTTTGACATAAAAACTATAAAGGTATGTGTCTCATCCTTCTAAAAAACTTGGCATTTAAACAAAACATGAAACTGAATTATGTAAGGACTCCATTACCGATAGTCATGTTACATAAAGTGTTGCATATTACTGTATTCTCCCTTGAAATTACTCACTATGCTTTATAACAACATGTTTTCATGGACTGAGAAAGTTATGCTATTAAATTTTAAATTCTTTAAACTATAAATTGTTAAAAAAAACTTACATTCTCCTAGTCCAGATTTTAATTTGCATAATTCATCATAATTCATAGCTACTTTCATACACATTACTAATGAAAAGTCTTGATTTACTAAGTCAGATATATGAATTGCTGCATCTAATTTTAGAAAAACTTCCTATATTTCTACTGAACTGAAAAAACTTGATATATTTGGCAATTACTCGAATATTTCTGATTAATGAAGATCTTAGAGCTAAGGCTGTTAATGCAATTTCATTTGAAACTTATTATTAGCAGTATTCCATAAATTATTGTATTATGTGGATTGATCCTCATGATTTTTAAATTCATTCCTTTGAAATAAAATTTTTTCAAAGAAAAATAAAGATTAAAATGTTGAGTTGAATAACCATATCTGTCCACTTGAAAAAAATTCTCCATTCTGTAATTTTCATCCAAAGAGCCACTATCACCTTTTATTTTCTTCCCCAACTTCTTCTCTCAAAACTTTCTTCCTCCTTTTAGTATTTCTAGCCAAGTAGATCTAAGTCAAGATCACACTCTTCTTCGCTCCTAGTTAGTAGAACTTATGTAGAGTTTGTATAGAAAGAGTCCTCCCTTAGCTGAACTGAGCCTTTCTCCCTCTGACTTAGCCAGAAGCCTAGGAGCAGCAGGCAAGGAATGAGAAAAAGGAAAATGTTCCAAATACATTTTAGGAATTGGAGAGTAAAACTAGGAGATTGGTATGTAGGATTTGGGGATTTTGTGTGTGTGTGTGGGGCGGGGGGCAGGGGAGGCTGTTAGCATATTTTAAAGCTCTAGGAAAAATGAAACTCAAATAAGATTATCATCAGCCATTTGCTTTCTGGCTTCTCAACATGTGTCCACACATTCAAAGTGAGGAGCTAATATTTTTCAAGGGAAAATAATCTACATGTATACTAATTTTAAACTTTTTCTCTTAAACTGCTGAGAATAAGGAATTTGGTGGAAAATGTTAGTTCTTTCTCATCAGTTAAAGCCAATTTAGTTAAAGTCACAGTCCTCGTGAGTGAAAACTTCAGAAAAGTTAATTTTGAAGATATACATTTTATAGATGACTTTCTAGATACATTTCTATACCCTTTCTTAATACTTAGTTTAACCCATCCAAAGAATACTTTGTTCTCTAATAGGAATCCACCCATAATCACATCACCAATTAATCCTTGGAAATACCTCAAAAGAGGTTTTATTGACTCATAAAGTTCTCAGTAAAAAACATTCTTATTTTTCAGGATGTCAAACTTGGGACAATTTGACTCTGATTTTTACCAATCTAATTATACTATTGATAATCAGGAGCTGAGTTCTGAAGATTCTAATGCCTATGGACATCTTTATGTATCTGGAAAGTAAGTACTTTGAAAAAATGTGCTTTTATTTTAAGAAGTCATAATATTTTAGCAAGGGTTTCTACATAGGGAAGGCTTCCCTGGGGGAAAGCAAAAGCTCTCCCCAGCATATCTTGGTAAAGTACCCAAGAAGAAATATCAGGAAAGGTGAGAGAAGTTAATTCAGTTCACCTCAGGCCCATCTCTAGGTGGGTAGCTCGTCTCCTCTTCAAAATATCACTTAACAGGAAGCCTGAATACAGGCGCTGGATAGAACAGAACGTGTTTTCATTTTACATGATATTTTCTGGGACACTGCTCAAGAGATAGATTTTATTTAACTAGTAAACATTTCTTGAATGCCTGCTGTGTGTTGGGTATTAGAAGGGAGCTACAAACCCAAAGATAAAAAAGAAGTCTATCATCTTTTCCCTCATAAAATTTAAGAATTTATGTTAGTGGGTAATTAAATATGCAATTGTAATACAGTGTGAAAACTTTTTTTAAAAAAAAGATTTTATTTATTTATGAGAGACACAGGCAGAGGGAGAAGCAGGCTCCATACAGGGAGCCTGATGTAAGACTCCATCCCGGGACCCTGGGGTCATGCCCTGGGCCAAAGGCAGCGCTAAACCACTGAGCACCCCCCCCCCCCCCGCCGCCCCCAGGCGTCCCAATGTGAAAACTCTTAAATGGAATTGAAATAAACATATTTCAGAATGTGTTGGTTATTTTGCGTTGACAATTCAACTTGAGTTGAAAGTGAAAACGACTAAGAATTTAATATTTACCCTTTACTACAGGAAACGGGGCATTTAGGGTAAGAAGAATTGGTTCAAGTTCTGGCTCTAGCTTTTGTGATATTGGGAAAGACTTTCAGGCAGCCCGGGTGGCTCAGTGGTTTAGCGCTGCCTTCAGTCCAGGGCCTAATCCTGGAGTCCTGGGATCGAGTCCCATGTCGGGCTCCCTGCATGGAGCCTGCTTCTCCCTCTGCCTTGGTCTCTGCCTCTCTCTCTCTCATGAATAAATGGATAAAATCAAAAGAAAGAAAGAAAGAAAGAAAGAAAGAAAGAAAGAAAGAAGAAGAAAAAAGAAGAAAGAAAGAAAGAAAGAAGAAAGAACGAAAGAAAGAACAAATACGAAGAAAGACAGAAAGAAAGAAAAAAGAAGAAAGAAGAGAAGACAACAGAAAAAAGCATGAAATCCGACAGAAAACCCGAACGAAGCGAAGTACCTTACTACTAAGGACATTCAATCACGCATTGCCTTCCTCCGTCAGTCCGCCCTCGAACAGACAACCAAGAAAGAAAAAGAAATAAAAGAAGAAAACAAAACAGACTTTCAACTTCCCTGAGTGTCTTACACTGATAAATAAGGACATAAATAATACCTACCTTATGGAATTATGAAGAGCAGTTGGTGAAAATGTGTAGGAAACTGTGTTTTAAAGTTAAACTATTATTTAAATGTTATTTTTTCCTATAGCTATACCTTGCCATAGCAATGGACATTTTGTTGTCTCACGTCACTTAAACGGACTATATTTGTTCATACAGTTGCTGCTGCTTTGGATGTTCTTTTGTGGATCCAGATTAGTGAACTGTGGGAAGCGTCAGACCTTTTGACTTTTGAGAGAAATGTTACTGACCTCTTACTGTGTGTTGGATGCACTTGTAAACTTTATGTCAGTTAACTCATTGGTTCCCCACATAATCCTCAGATGAGGGCCATTATTTTTCCCTGTTTTAGTTATGAGAAGGCAGGGAGTCAGAGAAATTAAGGAACCTCTTCAGGGACACACAGTAATAAGAAATGGGGGTTGGATTTTAATTCAAAATTGTTTTATTAGACTCATTACTAGAGTGGGCATATAATTTATTGTAAACCTGAGACATTTTTAATAGTAAAATGCCTACTAGTAATAATGATGTTGGTATAATAGGAATAAAAAATTGGACCATCCTAGGAAAACTGGGATGTGTGGTTACTGTTTCTCATTCCAAGAAGTTTAAGCCAAAAAAAACACATAACAAATATTTCAAACTTATTAATTCTTGGAGTTTTGGTTTTCTAAGCACAGGTAAGTACCCTGGAAATTCCAGGTAAAGGAGGAAAAATTAGAATAAACACGACAGGTAGTGGGAACCCTTCTGTTCCAGCTATGCAAAGGATAACTAACTGGGAAATGGTTTCCACCAGCTGATCACTCCTGAAGACACGGCCAGATAGGTGCTGTTTCCTAGCTACTCCTGCTGAGCCATTCCTCTATGGTGGTAGGGAAACGTATTGGTATCAACTTTTTTTTTAAACTATAAAAGTTAAATATCTGGAGTTTAATCCCGTTCATGAACCCAGTCTATGTTGTCCAGCGCCAGCCAGGTTCCTATAAAAATCTCCTAAAATGAAAACCTATATGCTCCTTTCTTCCCTTGCTCTCTCTCTGAGTATTATCATTAGATAAATTAAGATACTTTTAAAAATATTTATTAAAAAATAAGACAAAAGGGTAAGGCTGTAGAGACTTGGCTCAATCCATTGCAGACTCTAACTACCAAAAAAGATCTTAATTTTATTTCATTTATGATTTACCGCTTTGGAAGTTCAAGATAAAGTGTCTGCTGCCAGGAAAGTGTTAATCAAGCAGGAGTAGTTTGAGCATTAAGGTGTTACAGGATGTAGCTCAAAACAGGCAATCGGCAATGAGAGTGATCTAATAAGATTTTTCTGCTCAGTTCTCCTGTTGTAGTGAAGGAAACTCGTCACCTTCTGTTTCTTTTCTCCAGATGGAATAAACACCTGGGTTGCATCTATAATCTACATTTTCAGAGTAAATTAAACTAACATGTCCAATAAGAGAGAAACAAGGCTCTATCCTCATACAGGGACTCACAGACCACAGCTTTCTCCCCCCGCCAAGCTGCCACCCAATTTTCTTTCTCCGTTTGATTACGCATATCAACATTGTCCAGAAATCAAGATGACGAAGAGATGGAAATTAACATCATCAAGTGGGGAAAATTCAAGATTATATTGTATTAAGGTGGTGGCCCAGCCTGCTTCAGTTGCTTAGCATTTAAATCCAAGTCATGATTTGGACACAGTAACATTTAAATTCCAATCCACACTGCAAGTCTCAGGAATTAGAAAAGGGCATATTAGCTGTGGTAGTTTTATGAGGTACATAAAACACAGAGTCAAGTCAGTGACTTACCCGGGTACATGGAACACCAGAGATTTGATCCTTTATTCATATGGTGAATAGTGAGTGCAATTAAAATACACCTAAAATCAAAATAAGATGTTGACCATCCTGGCAAAAGACACAGGGATCCCGGGGATAGTTATAAGCAATTAGTCTCCTCCTCTCTGTCTCTGTCCACCCCCATCCCTGTAGATAGGAGCTTATTTTAAAGAATGAATGAATGAATGAATTTATTTATTTATTTGTTTATTTATTTATGAGTGTGAGACCACACACACACACACACACACACACACACTCATGCATGAGTAGGGGCAAGGGCAGAGGGAGAAAATCTCAAATAGACCCCATGCTGAGCATGGAGCCTGACCTGGGCCTCAATCCCATAACCCTGAGATCATGACCCTGTGCTGAAATCAAGAGTCAGACGCTCAAGCAACTGAGCCACCCAGGTCCCCCTATTGGAGCTTGCTTAAAAATCTTTCTCAGTGGCATACTGATCTGAAAGCTGATTGTGCTTACTAAAACAATAAAAATATTTATTTTTATACAAATATTTAAAAATATATATATTTTAAAAAATATATATATTTTATATATATATAAATATGTTACTTATTTGAGAGAGCAAGAGAGAGAGCACGAGTGGCATGAAGGTCAGAGAGAGAAGCACACTTGCCGCTGAGCAGAGCCTCGTGCTGGGCTTGATCCCAGGACTCCCGGGATGCTGACCTGAGCCAAAGGCAGACAGGCACTTCAGCGACTGAGCCACCCAGGCGCCCCTAAAAATATTTATATTTATTTATTTTTTAATTTTTAATTATTTATTTATTTATTTATTTATTAAATATTTATATTTAAAAACAAGTTTTCTTGTTTTAGAATAAACAAGAAAGGAGTTTCCTCATTTTAAATAACTATCCAGTCATGCAGACAGGCATTATTTCCAATCACCTGTAGTCAGTTGTCGAGGCTGTATTTTCCAACTATATTTTTCTGCTATTTATTTATTTATGTATTTATTTATTTATAAATTGACTTTGCTATTTTTTTTTAAGATTTTATTTATTTATTCATGAGACACACACACAGAGAGGCAGAGACACAGGCAGAGGGAGATGCAGGCTCCATGCAGGGAGCCTGACGTGGGACTCGATCCCGGGTCTCCTGGATCAGGCCTTGGGCTGAAGGCAGGCACTAAACCTTTAGCTGAGCCACCCGGGCTGCCCTTTTTCTGTTTTTTTACAATGGGAAATCTATTCAAATGATTTGGAGAAAGACATAGATATTTTTGCAGAAAAGGGGACAACTGTAAAACTCCCTTTGAATGTTTTAGTAGGACCTGGACAGACCGATACCAGATCCCCAGCTTTTCTGAATCCCCCAGACATGATCTTCCTCTAGTGTTCCACACATAGTACATGGCATGTAGTCACCCAGAATCTGGAAACGTAGAAGTCAACTCCCCTGCCACTGTTCCCTAAAACACACCACCGTTCAACTGAGCCTGTACATTTTTTTTTTCTTACTGAAGATATTTAAAATGTCTGATTTTACTGACTCACCTGGAGACGTCTATAAATAAAATGTTTCTGGGAGTACAGACTAAATTTTTTTAAGTCCACAGGGTATTTTGGTTGTAGATCAGTCATATTGCTGTGTCAGGCCGTTGGAGGTAATGGTGTTGCAAATTCGGAAACCCTTCCTAGTTTGAGGTTCGGGAGCCACGCTCCTGTCACCTGGCCACGTGAAATATACCCACACTTTAATATTAGTTAAGATGTGCAGGTAAACTTTCAATGAACTGTACATATCTGTACGTATCTTTCAGTGAACTGTACGTACATTTCTTACCGCCGATTTACACCCTAGCTGTCCACGTGACCCTGGGAGTCAGCTCATCACCTACATGCCTCCTGGATCAGATTGACGGTGGAAAGGAGCATCAGGGGACCGTCAGGATGGAAGTCCAAACCTACAGTTTTGGAAGAAGAAAACTTTCAATAAAGTGTGCAGCTAGTGACTCTATGATAGGACACAGAAAACATATTTCCGTAATCATAAAAACTATTACCGAGTCTTTTAAAAATGATCTTCTATATTTGCCTTAAGATGAATGTGAGGTCCTGTTGCCTCAGAGCCAGGCAAAAAAAGTGTCCCCAGCTGGAGACTATGCCTTACCTTAACATCATCCGTCTGGAGACTTGCTGGAACTTTATAAACCCAGGTATGGATGGTGAAGAGGGAAATGCTGAAGAATTGGTGAACATACAGAGTGTTTTCTTTACAGACCAGGCATATGGCTATTGCTTTATTGCTCAGAGACCGACGTCCTGAATGAGTGTAGTGGAGATTCTCCTGGTAGGAAAACGCAAGACTGGTGGGATGTGGTCAGAGTCTGTTTGGGTGTTGCAAGGAAACCAAAATGATAAAAAGCTAAAGATGAACAGCACAGAAGGCATATAAACTCCTGGCCTCCTATTAATGCCGTTTTCTTTGAGGAAGAGACAATTCTATTAACAAATATAGAAGATGCCGTTCCAGGGCGTGTGGAGGGGTCTAGAATGCTTTAGTGTAAGTCTCAGGAAGAGAAGGCCATACAAATACATAGCTAATGCTCATTGATCATTTTTTGAATGCCCAACACCAGTCTAGGTGCTTTTTACTTAAGCTAATTTAATTTACAATAATCTTATGAGTTCCATTATTATTATTAATTATTATGTAAGAGACTTTTTTAATGGCTTGGGCATATTGGTAGAAGAACCTCAAGCCCTTATTCTACTTTGCTACTGACTAGTACATTTTTTATTTGGTTTATTTTTTATTTGGTTCTTATTGGTTCATATCTTTTGAGGTATAGTTGACGAATAAAATTATATAAGTTTCAGGGTAGTGATCAGACAATTCTCGACATTAACGTATGCTCCTCACCATCTGTCACTGTGCATTATTATTATGGTGTGATCGGCTATATTCCCTATGCTGTACTTGTCATCCCCGCAATTTGTCTTATAACTAGAAGCTTGTACTTTTTAATCTCCATCACCTATTTTGCCCATCCCCCCCCAAACTTGTAAACCTCAAGTTGCCTCTAGTAACCACAAGTTGTTGTTCTGTGAATTCTATTATGATCCTCCTTCTACAGATGAGAAAATCGAGGCACAGATGTGAGGTGATTAGCCTGAGATTATAACACTGGGATTGGAACACAGGCAGTCTAACTCCAGAGGCATGTTTGCTAACCACTGTGCTTGGTTTAAGATAAATTCTATCACTGGGCTGTTTTTACAAGCAGAAGTATAACCCCCGCAGAGCCAGGAAGCAGATGAAGAGCCGTATGACCACAATGTTGCCACTTGTCCTAAAGGAATCTTTTGCAGTCCTCTCACAGTTGTTTTGAGTAATGCTTACAGGGAGAGGAGATGCCTACTAACAAAATTAACGTTTCAACTCTACCAGCCAGAGTCGTTTCTTTTGGTCTAATTCGGTTGACACTTGTTTCACATGGAATAATGTGCGGAGTTTGAAATCGTCAAAATATCAAAAAGCGCCTTCTCCTAGAGCTAATTAAGATGCTCTGTAATCAAGGAAAAGAGGAATATTTCATTGATAAAACTCTGCAAAATTCCCGTTGCTATACAAAATACTGATATGATATAACCTTACCGTCTAAAGTACTGGGGACACCAATCTAACTCATGCAATTGCCTTTAATAGGTTAATAAGTCAGGGCTATGTGCTTGACAAAGCAATTAGTAAAGTATCCAAGATACAAGGTTAAGAGAGCACTTAGCACAGCGAGTACTGAGTAATGCATAGAATTGTTGAGTCACTATATGGTACACCTGAAATTATTATAATGCTGTATGTTAAGTATATTGGAATTAAAACAAATTTAAAAGATACATAGTTAAGTAAAACTATAGTTATTCATCGCAATTTTCAGAAAAAGGCCTAAAACCTGAGAACTGGGTTATTTTACAGAGTTTGTTGGGTAGAACTGTGTACTAACCATGTGTTAGTACAGTTTTAGTACAAAACTGAACTATCAGTTTTGCTTAGATTTCATTTATTGACACGTAGTGCAAGATGTTAGCGTCAACATGTACAAAATTATAAGATACAAAGAGAGAATTTTAATTCAGACACTGATAGCAGGGGACCGTGGTAATTTTCGTAGATAAAACCTTTGGGGGTTTCCTTTGTTAGACAAATTTTGAAATTATACTTTCTTAAATACATGGTGGGGGAATTTTAATATTACATCTCCATTATGATAAGGACAACCAGAGGCCGAGCTCCTGATATAGAAGTTTTGCTGGATGAAGGAGCACAGAGAGAGGAAAGAAAGGGAAAGGGATGGGATCTAGCTGGAAATGTGCACAATTTGTTTTTCCATTGTGTTTTTCTGTTCTCAGAGGTTGGCTCAAGGCAGCCAACTATGCTAAATTCCCCCATACGTGGAAACTGCTTGGCAGGGAGTAATCGTGAAAGTTCCCTCTCCGCAAGCCTGATTAGCCACACCAGGGCCTGAGTTACGGCGAGGCCAGGACAGTTGTCAGTGAAGTAGCTTTCGTTAGATGCTGGCCCATTGAGTCAACTTTATTTCCCCCCTTTAAGCTTCTAGAAATGCTTATATTTTAAAAAAAATGTATATATAGATCAAGAGGGGGCTTTTATCAGCCAACAGGCCATTCAGGTTCTTAGTTATAATTCATTTTTCATTTCTACCGGTACTTTTGATAGTGGTTCTATTTCGCTGGGAAAAGAAAAAAAAAAAAGAAAAAGAAAAAAAAAGGCTATGTCCCATGGCTAAGTGAGCAATCACAATAATCAACACTTGCTGTGGGGGAATCCAAGAAGTATCACCAGGTCCCTGAGCCTAATGAGCTTACGGTTGAGTTAGTGAATGATTAAATGCATATCTCTATCTCGGTAGCTTTATTTTGCAGAAAAGATGATTTTCTCTGTCAGGCTTACTCATATAAGGGAAGTTGAGTGTGTTACCCTTAGACTTCATATTAAGATTAATGTTGGAGGGAAAGTATGAAAAGCCATTTTGTAAATATTTTAACACAGATCACAGGGAGCTGCAAAGTTCAGAATCCTGGGCTGAATTTTTAGCTCAGCCTAAGGGGCTCTGATGAAAGAAACTTAAACGTGTTAATAAGGACAAGGCCTTAGGTGTCTCCCCCTTCCTTCAAGTAAAAATAATTTAAAATGACAAAAGAGTCTCATATACTTTCCTTCTTCCTTCCTTTTCTCTAGCTCTAGTAAGAAATTACGTACTCAGTGTTGTTTTCCAACTTGATCACGCAAATGGTGGAATAAAAAAAAAACAAATTAAAAAGCACAGTCAAGGAAGTATGGAAACATCATGTTTCAACACCACTAAATTGCAGGAAACCTTGTTTCCAAAGAAGGACGTTAGGCCAGCCAGAGAATCGTCTTAGGTCTCAGAGATCACTCACTGGGCAGGAACTGTCTGGGAATTGCCAGAGCCAGAAAGGCAGTTGATGTATTTGGTTTGTTTCCTGTGAATTGACTCTACTATTAAAATTGTGATTTTTACTTGTTGCTTCCATAGGTTTATAAGGGTTGTCATGTCTGGTGATGCCCCTGAAAATCAGTTAAAAGAAAAACAACATTGTATAGTCTGAGCACTGCTCAGACAGCTTCTCTCAGGACTCCAACCCCTGAAATATTACTCTGTGACACCGGGCAAGTCCTTACAGTCTCCATGAACCTTCATTTCTTTATCTGTCAAATGGGATTAAAACCACAGTTTTAACCTTCCAGAGTATTCATCATATGACAAAACATGAGCGAAAGTGTCCAGCACATTGCACGTAATCAAATAAATGTTAGTTGGTATGGATCTTTCTTCTAAAACCTTCTCACGACCAGTGACTTCATTTTTTTAATTAAAGGTAAATTTTAAGCAAGTTCTTTCTTCCACGGGTACATCCTCATAAACACTAAGAGAACTCATAGAAACTCATAGAAACTCATAGAAGTTTCCTTCCGTGATTTGTCACGCTGTCCCTTTCTGAGATGAATAAAAATTGGTATTTTCCTTTCTTCAGACAGCCAGCCGGTGACCAGCGTCAGCCTGCCTTCATCCCCCCGGAGATGCTCCTGCCCTCAGGTGGCGAGGCCCAACTTTTCCAGCCAGCGTCCAGCCCAGATTATTATTCACAGTCTTCCTACGTGGACAGTTTTGAGGAAGAGCCTCCTTTGCTAGAAGGTACACTAAGGAAGTGCTGTTCGTGTGTGCACAGCTGGGAGGCTGAGAGCAAGAGTCAGCACGTGGCCTGCACGTGCGTCTGGGCCGCATGCATCACACCTCGGTGCAGAGCCGGGTGTGCCAGGCTGAGGGGCTTCAGCGTTGGGGTTTGTCTCCTGTGAGTGGGGAGACAACGGGCGGCAGCGGGGGGCCCGGCAGTTACTGAGGGTGTCTTCAGTGTCTTCAAGTGCTCATCTTTCAGCAGAGTGGCTATACCAAGGGAACGACCCTTCCCACCCCAGGGAGCGGAGCCACTTCCCAATAGCAGGTCGTATCTTCTGCTATGATGCCTGGGAGCCCAGGGAGTCGTTTCTCAATATTTCTTTATCATGGAGACAAGCCAGTTTTTGTTTTTGTTTTTGTTTTTTTCTTCCCTGGCTCTTCCCTGAGGCCCCCTCATCTCAGCTACATGTGGCCAAATGGGAAGGAATATAGGATTGCAGTAAATGGGAAGGGATGTAGGATTGCAGTAAATAGCACTGCTGGTGGCAAGGAAACCACTGGACCCGTGCAGCTGAAGGTCCTTCAGGGATTTCAGGGGTCTTCTAACCATTGATTTTTATTTTTATTTTATTTTTTTAAATCCAGCCCCCCTCATCTGCTGTGTTTGCTGTTAAAGAAAATCAGCATTGATGCTAGAAGCAGAGGGACCGGGAAACTAAAATTCAAGTAGACGTAAATTTAAGAGCCACGGAGAAATAGTAATAGGTTAACTATTATGTTCTAACCCCTTTATAGGTGTTCAAGTGAGAAGGGATACATTAGGACTCCCAATATTCTACATCAGAAGACCAGTGTTTGCCTCATATGAACACAGCCAACCGCTTGGCATTAAAACATTCTCTTTTTTTTTGTGAAAGATGTAAACCACTTAGAGAAGCACAGAAAATTATGTAATAGATTTGTTGGCTTTTTAGAAGCCAGTTAGATTTTGGGATCAGTTATGTTTAACCAATTCATTCTAGTTTGCCTCTGCAGTGATAATCAATACCTGAAAATTATAAGCTGTCCTCATTAAACATTCTCCTTGATTCCACCAACATCTCTATTTAAAAAAAAAACAAAACAAAACATACACACACACACACCAGCTGGGGCTCCTGGGCGGCTCAGTCAGTCCAGCGTCCACCTTGGGCTCAGGTCACGACCGCAGGGTCCTGGGATCGAGTCCCACTGGGGGCTCCCTGCTCAGCGGGGAGCCTGCTATTCCCTCTCTCACTCGCTCATAGTAGAATAGGAGAGGTCTTGGTGAATCGGGTGGGCATAAAGCAATACTCTGTAGTTCTTGGCTACTAGGAAAGTCACATTTTTTTCATGTTGATTGACTATTCTTCTTGCTTTTTTTTTTTTTCAGATTTTCTTCTTGGAATCTTAAGATTTTTCCTTTCCTTGTTTATTTTTAGAGATATTTTATGGTAATGATATTTAATGATGGCCTGGAATATGTATGGCAAGCATTTTTTTCCTAGATGGTGTTTGCCATCTAATTTTTTAATAGAGCGTTAAAGCGTATAGAAATTTTAATATTTATGTTTTCAACTCTACAATATTTTTCTTAGTAAATTTCCTTCCTGATTGCTCTTTTGTTTAGAATGTACTTCTCTAGTTCTAGGTACTCTTTATATCCTCTTGTGTATTCTTAAATTTTTGAATTATCTTTCTGTTTTGCACTTAAATTTTTGATTCATTAAAAAATTATTTTACGTTAGTATGTGAGGTAGGATTTTTTTTTTCTTTAATGATTAACAAACTTGTCCTATAACATTTATTGAAAACAATCTTTTTGGCTTGTCTAAATGTCTCTACTGTGATATTCTAAACTTTAAAGCATCTTCCTCTAATATCTTATTAAATTCAAATAAGAAATATACTGGATTTCCCCTCCCATTTTATATAGCTTAGAGAAAATTCTCAGACTTTTTTTTTTTTTTCTGTGATTGTCCCCAGCAAATTGCTAGTGTATTAGGGATACAAGAGATTGCACCTAATATTGCATTTTGAATCTATGAAACTCTTGGGTGCTGATTCAATATGCTCTTCAGAGTGGGTGGCTTTGTGGAAGCCTCAAGCATCATCTGTTTCAAAGATATGAAAAAGCCATAGGCAGGGTGTCTAGGATAAGGTGATAAATGGCATTTGCTAGTTTTTATTGAGCACACGCCAAACAGGCTATCACATTATGAAGCTGTAATAATTAACATCCCTCACACCAAAATATGTTATTTGAAAATGTGCTTGTTTATTCCTTAAACACCTTGTTGTCTAAAAGACTCGTATGGTAGTTTTATAGAAGCATGATAACTTTTGCTATTTGATAATATACAATCAATATGTTAACAAATATATATCTTGAAGAATAATAGTCAATTCAAGTCTGTCAAACCAGCAAAATTACTCTGATACTCAGTACTTATATTTGTAGCACAGCCTGATGTTTATATTTAAAAGGCCAGTGCCACAATTTGCATAGAAAACAAAGATATTAATTCATTTTTATAGCATATATATCATATACTTTACTACCACTAGATGACAGCAAAACAATAAATTTTACATTCACATTTCACAGCAGTTTCCTCTTTTATCTCACACAATAAGGTGTTATATTAGGATATCTGCAATTAACAAATACTTTAATCTTATTTGCGTATCGTAATGAATTCGAAAACAAAATATTGTGAAGGTGTATTTTGGTAGAAAACACATAAAATCTTTTTTGGGGTGATGATGGTTAGTAGGTCTTAACGTTCACTCAACGGTTTCACGACTCGATGTTGAAACATGTGCAGAAGTTAATTATGCCGTCAAATAAATGTTTGAAATCAGTAATAATGTCTCATAAGGCATTTTTCATCTGAATTTCTTCAGGAAATCATTATTATGTTTTTTTGAGGGGAAAAAAGGTATTTTGAATGAAAGGCCACTTTCTCGTGGTAAATACTGAAAACATATTGCTAGCCTAAATGTCTTAATTGAAAATAAAGTTTGAAAACAACATAAGGCTTAGGCGAAATTAATTTAAACCACAATATTTCTCATTTTTAAAGATCTCCGGCTTTTTAAAAATCACATTGACATTCTAACTTCATTTTAAGTGTGATGAACCGCTCATCTTCTCTAAAGTGTATATTCATTAAGAAATATGTAAATATGCTGATAATAAAAAGGACGCAGCGTGGAAATTGACATAGGCATGATTTCCTCGCTATTAACTAGTCGCATTCTTTCTTTTCAAGCTAGGGATAGCGGTTGTCGGCCTGGATATGAACCGAGTGAAAAAATACCTTTATCAATGTCTGGCAAAAGCTTTTGGAAATGTCTAGGTCCCTGACAGAGGAGGGCCCCTCTAGGTCACGGCAGTCCCAAGCATCCGTCTGGTATTCTGTGTCGGATATGCAGGATATCAGGTGTCGGGGTCTCCTGTAGAAGCAGACCCCATACCAGACCCCATACCCGACCAAAGACCATTCCTAAGTCCTGGGAAGGGAAGCGGAATGCCTTGTATGAATGATTGAGGGGGAGAATTGGGCTCAATCAAAAAAAAAAAAATACAACCATTATGAGATTAGATATACACTGGCATCCGTAGCTACGTGATTGAAAGCAGGGTTTTTGTTCCTGTTGTTGGCGTTATTTTGTTCTGCGTAGACGGTGTGTGTGCACCTTCATGTCAACCTCTTCCTGCTTCTCCCACCCTCAGCTAACCACTCTTCCTCTCTGTTTCTATGAATTTGACTTTTCTTTTTTTCCTCCATGATTTTAGGTCCCACATACGACACTACACAGTATTTGTCATTCTCTGTTTTATTTCGATTAACATAATGCTCTCAAGGTCGATCCATGTTGCTGCAACTGGGAGAATTTCCTTCTGTCTCACGCATGAATATCCCATTGTGTGTAAACACCGTGTCTTCTTGATCTGTTCAAGCACTGACACACATGGAAGCTGTTTCCATGTCTTGGCTGTTGTGAAAGATGCTGCGTTGAACGTGGGAGCACACATATCTCTTCAGCATCCTGTTTCTGCTGCCTTTGGGTATTTATATACAGAAGTGGGATCATGTAGTAGTACTATGTTTTTTTTCTTTTTTTAAACTGGCCAGGTTCAGGGCTCAGGTCATAGTCCCTGGGGACTGACCCGCAGGGCTCCGAGCCGAAGCCACCACCTCCAGGAGCCCACGTCCTCAGCTGCAGGTGGACATGTTGCCAGCCTGGCCTGGTGACAGACCACAGTGGGCATGCTGGGAATGTGAGAGCCCTTTTATTTATTTATTTTTCAATTTTTGAGGAACTTCCATACAGTTTTCCACAGTGGCTGCATGAATTTACATTCCCATCAACAGTGCACAAGGGTTGCCCTTTCTCCACATCCTAACCAATGTGTGTTGTTTCTCGTCTCTTGGATAATAGCATTCTAATGGAGGTGAGGTGGTGTCTCATTGTGGTTTGGTTTGGTTTTGTTTTAGATTTTATTTATTTATTTGACAGCACAAGCAGGGGAAATGGCAGAGAAAGAGAAAAGCAGGCTGATCCCAGGACCCTCTGTTCACCACCTGAGCCCCAGGCAGATGCTCAACCCAACTGACTGAGCCACCCAGGCGCCCCTGATTGTGGTTTTGATTTGCATTTCCCTGAGGATTAGTGATGTTGAGCACCTTCTCACGTACCTGTTGGCCATTTGCAGGTCTTCTTTGGAAAAAATGTCTATTCACGTCCTCTGCCCAGTTCGTAATTGGATTGCTTGTCTTAGAGGGGAAAGCTTGGGTTCTTGAGTCAGATCCTCTAGCGTTGAAACCTAGACTTTCTGTTACTAGTTCTGTGACTTTGGACAAATCCTTTTTTTTTTTTTAAAAGATTTTATTTATGTATTTATGAGAGACACAGAGAGAGAGACGGGCTCCCCACAGGGAGCCTGATGTGGGACTCAATCCCTGGACCTGGGATCATGCCCTGAGCCAAAGGCAGACACTCAACCACTGAGCCACCCAGGTGTCCCTGGACAAATTCTTAGTATGTCAAAACCTCAGCCATCTGATGCATAAAATAAGAATAAAATAACAGTCCTAGCCTTATTACAGGTCTGTGAAATGAATTCATACAAATCTTGTAGAGCTCACAGCAAAATTCAGGGGAAACAGCAAAGAAAAAAAAAAGCCTATTCGATTCTTTTTTGTTGAAATGTATGTTCTTTATAGTAGTATATCTCTAATTATTCTGGGCCTCTGCGTTACTCTTATTCAAATTTAAAATAATAGAGGGAGGGTAGCCAGCTTGATTATTGATTCCTAAATAGTAAACCCATGTTCTCTCTTTTGAGTGTTCCTTTCTCTACTCAAGATACATCTTAACATTTATCTTTATAGAAGTGGTGGGAAAAGAAACTGATGTGTTAATACTTATTTCTGTATTCAGTGGGTGTCAGATGGCTGGTTTTTTAATGTTTTAAATAAAAAAGATGTAAGGGGGCAGGATCTAGCAGAAGGATCTTTGAGGTGGCAGTCAGAATTACTTAAAAGCAAGGTATTGGGAGATTTTATTTAAGATTTTATTTATTTTAAGATTTTATTTATTTGACAGAAAGAGAACGCACAAGAGAGAGTGCACACACTCATGAGCAGAGAGAGAGCATGAGCAGAGGGAGAGGGAGAAGCACACTCCCCACTGAGCCGGGAGCCTAGTGCTGGCTCCATCCCAAGGTTCTGGGATCATGACCTGAGCTGAAGGCAGATGTTTAACCGACTGAGCCCACCCGGGCGCCCTCTCAAATTAGGTATTTTTAAATGAGTTTGGATTCATGGACACTGAGCCCCACTGATTTTGGATATTTTATTCTACTCACAAAAGGGAAAAGTTAAATTGTCTCAAGAATTTAATCTTTGAGCACACAGACTCAACTACAGTAGCACTGACCTTCTTCAAACATGGGTGCAAGAAAGGGCCATCCTCTTTTCTCCTCTGCAGAGTTTCAGGCAGTTAGCATAGAACTGCTTTTCTCATCAGGCAGAGTAGAAATAATATCCCTGATCTGGGCTAAATATGTTTGGTTTAAATAATACTGCTAATTGAACAAATTATACCATGTTTGATATAAGTATAATATGATTTCAAAAGTGTTATTAAGGAAAAGTGGGGGAGAAGGAAATATCTAAATAAACAATAGGATGGGATTTTTGGTCTGTTAGCTACCATTTTACATTTTACTGTTTGAATGTAGAGTGTCTATATCTCAATTTTCTTTTCTTTTTTTTTTTTTTTATATCTCAATTTTCAACTCGATTTTAAGCTTATATTTGATGCCCTAAGGGAGGGAAATTTTTCCTCGATGTAATTATTTCTCTAAAGTATTTGTTTGGAAACAAACAAAAAATTTGTTTTTGATTTTTTTTTTCAAATTACTATATGTTACATAGAACTTTAGATTTTGAAGGAGTGACAATCAATCAAGTGCTAAGTAAATTAACTAGATATGTTAATTGTAAGTAAACATTATTCGTGTTGATTTTTTTATATATATTTATATTATTCCCTCCCCTTCTTTTTCCTTTTTGCAGAACTTGGGATTAATTTTAATCACATATGGCAAAAAACCTTGACCGTGTTAAACCCACTGAAGCCAGCAGACGGCAGTATCATGAATGAAACGGACCTCACTGGGCCCATCCTGTTTTGTGTGACTCTAGGAGCCACCTTGCTTCTGGTAATAGCAGCAAGCACCTGATTTTAACCTGTGTCCTTTCAAGCGTCATTTTTTGAAGAAGTCTTTGTTAGTACAGAAGAAACTGTGTTACTTTATAAAGTGTCACTTGTTTAACTGATAACTACTTTTTTTTTTTTTTTTTTTTTTTTTTGGTGAGTGAGACATAGTTGACCATAGGGACAAAGAGATGCAGCCCTCAAATATTACAACAGATAAAATATAAATGTGAACAGAATTTTAAAAATCAAATTACCAAGCAAGTTTTCCACAAAACAGGATCCTTTATGTCTTTCTTGTTATTTAGAAAAGATCCTCCATCTGAAAGAGTTGAAAAACACATGAATTTGGGAAACATAGGCCCAAATTTTATTTCTTGTTTTCTGTGACATTTCTCATCACACCAGAGAGATCCCTTCTCTTTGCTCATCATTTTCTTTGCTGGAGTGCACCTATAAAATATTTCAAATACCCTGTGAGGTATGAGTATGAGATGAGTTTCCTTGTTTCTATTTAGGTTATTATAAACACATTAATTTGCAATGAAACCAATGGCTTGATGTATTCAACCTATATATTTCTCTATTATTTTAGTTTTCTGCTTTTTATGAAGGCATTTTCCCCCTGACTTTACCATTTGTCTTGTGTATGGGCCTCTTTCATTTTTTAAACCTGGGAGTAATGAGATTGAGTACCAAAGAAGTAAAGAAAAACATTTCCGTGTAAGTTAAGTTTTGAAGAAATTCTAGCTCATACTTTACAAAATATTTCATTTAAAAAAAAGGAAGAAAAAGAGAAAATGAAGAAAGGTCTATGGTTTTAAACCAAATGCAGAAAACAGAGGATGAAAAAGATGGTCAGGCCAGTCTGAAAAGTATAGTTTGATTAAGATGCAAAGAGATAAACTTGACGGGAGAAAGAATACAGGAAATTAAACATTCTAGGAAAATCCCTTAAAATAATTATTAGTCCAATTCTCCATCTCAACAGCTCTTCACTTTCCATAAGTCTGTTTTCCCCAGTGTAGCTACAGTTTTCAAAAGCAGATGTAAAATGTATTTGCAACTAAATATTCACTTTTTACTTTTTTATTCACTTTATACCAATCAAAATACTGATAGTAATCTAGTTTCTGCATGGTAATATGGTTAAAAATCACATCACATTTATCCAATACAATAGTATTTAGTGATAACATCTTATTTTTTCCTTTGAACTAGAGCAAATGCAAATACTCTGTAAATCAAACACTATATCAACTAGAGTTTTAATTTAATCTCTAATATCCCTTCTGTCTTTGTCACAGTAATTTGATTATCTTAGCTATATACTAAGTAAAATCATGTCAATTAATCAAATATAAACAATTTAATATTTTAACCCATATTTCTTTTTCAAGTGACTTCTAATATAACAGCTGTTTGTTTTCCTATACAAAACATTACTATTACCGTCCCGTAAAGGAAAACATTAATCCAAGTAAAATCTCTTTTGGGTATATCCTGTTAGTTGGAATTATTTAAATATCTTCTTTTTTGTTTTAAGTATAAAGCAATATAGGCAAAGAACCCAACTGGAAGTGAGAAAATTGGATGCACCCCTAACTTTGCCTCTAGGTATGATCTTGACATTTTTGTTTTCTATTTCTTCATTTCGAAGACAAATAAAGGTCTATGTAAGTGGTATTAAGTGGTATTCTTGAAGTTCCTTCAGTTCTAAAATTTAGGGAAAGATGTGAAAATGCATATTTTCTGAAATATTTTAGGCAGACATTCTTCAGGTTAATTTTACCATCAGATGTGGTTACTTCAGAACTGACTCCAATAAACATTGAGCAAGAAGGACCAAAAGCAACAAAAAGTCACCCAAATATATACTAATGAAGTCAGATTTCACTCAGAGTCCATTTGAAGTTAAGCTGACCATGCCCTGGACATCTGGAATTAAAATGTAACAGAAAAGTTTATAGGCTGCTGTATGCATTGTACTAGAGAAAGCAAAACTAAATCCAAAACAATATTCAATTAGTTCATTTTCTCCAGACCTATAAGACTCATAGTCACATACTTATTTTTCTGATTTCTGAAGACATAAGGCGTGACACCATATCTTTTAGTGGCCCTTATTCATAGTGAAGGAGGCAGACCAAAAAGGACAGCTTCAAACAGCATAAACTGAGTTTTATTCTTGCTCTCAAAATTATTCTCACCCCCAAAACGAGGAGGATAAGTGGTTTAAAAGTGTGACTCCATTTAATTTTTCTGGTAGATCTAAGAATACAATCTGGAAAAGGATCATGCATGACTATGTGAAAACATAGTCAGAAGAATAATAAGTATTTCAAATCCAGATACAGTAATGAGGTTTGTACAAGGAAGGCCCGTAAAGTTTTGAGGTTAAAAAGAAATGGAACATTTGCTTTCCATTTCAGTTACAAGCCCTTTTTAGAATTTAACAGATTAAAAATGGTGGTGGCCCCTTCCAAATGGAATTACAGCTTAAGTTGGATAGACTAACAAGGAAGGAGATGAAGAGAGAGGTCACCGATTGATATTGAAAGGAACAGTTTTCCTATTAAATTAGTTTTGTCTAGCCTCTGTATACCCCAGTCTGTTCAAAAAACTACTTGGGATTGGGAAAGTCTAACTCTGTGTCCTTTGGTTGTGGGGAAGTTGCCTTTCACCATTACAACTTTTGCTTCCTCACAATTCTCCCGTCCAATTAAAATATCAAGTAGACTGTTTCTCTAATACATATAAGTGATTTGAAATGGTCACTATTTTCCAAGTGGAGCAAACTCACCCAATAGAACAATAGCTGATGGGCTTCTTAAGGATGTCCGTTAGCATTATTAATATTATTTCACAAACTAGCCATGAGACTACGGAAGTTAGTTGCTGAGAACATTTATGGCTAATGCCAGAGAGAATTCTGCAAGCATAGCCCAGGGACATTTTGTGAAAGGACTTGATAGTGACCAACCTCCCCCTCTGTACAGAGGAAGAAGAACCCAAAATGGCTAGGCAATTTGGAACATCAAAATGATCATAATATTCTCCATTAATTAACTGCAAAGTAAATCTCTCTTTATTCTGTAAGACATAAAAACTATAGATAACAGCCATGGAGAAGAAAACATGACGGCTAAAAAGCTCACTCTCTGAGTTTACCAGATCCTTCATTGTCTTGCATAATTTCTGTGAAAAACAGTCAGCCTGTTCAATATTTATCTAGAATTCCTAATCAGCTTATGCAAATAGAAACACCAAAAGCGTTCTTTACCGGAGCTTTGGCATCCTCAGGTAACAGACGTGAGAATATCCTCAGTTGAATCAATAGTAGATTGTGACTTTCCCTGGGTGGGTTTAATGGGACTATGTCAGCTCCCATCCCAAGGGCCTTGTGGGGGATGGTTCTGATTATGAGTCCTCAGAAAGTCAGTGTTGTCTCCTGAGCACCAGTGATTTCCCTTTAGCAGTACTTTTTTAAATTTTTTGATTCATTACCATTTGGCTTATATAAACCAGCTTTTCATAAGGTATGTTCAGTTAAATTGGTAATATGTGTTATGAAAACAGAGGATTGTTTGGGATATGCCAGGTTAGATAAGGTCGAGTAAGTTTGGGATATGCCAGGTTAGATAAGGTCGAGTAAGTTTGGGATATGCCAGGTTAGATAAGGCTAAGTAAATCCCATTATTTTAAGACCTGTGAGAGACCCTGTAGACATCCACGATCTAATTTTAGAGCCAGACTGGCTAGGTTCAAAGCCAAGTTCCACCACTTAACATTATTTTACTTTGGACAAGTTACATATTCTCTGCACCTTCATTTGCTCATGGGCAGAATGAGTATCATAATGGTACCTATCTCATCAGGCTGTTGTGTGGATTAAATAATTTAATACACGTGAAGTGCTCAGAATAGGACCTAACAGTACATCCTATAGATATTTGCTAACATTACTAATCTGCCTTATAAAGTCTTCAAAGCTAAAGTGGAGATTTCATTCATTCATTCATTCATTCATTCAATTATTAACAAATAGGGGGAGAACAAGCATATTCCTACTTATGTCTTGTACATCTAATAGATGATCTCTGCTAAAAACAAACAAAAACAAACAAAACAAAACAAAAAAAAACGACCTAGAAAATTTTCATCTTTTTTGTGGCATGCACATGCCACCCCAAATACAATAAGGAGGGTTTATTTTCAGGACCTGAATTCATAGGACAGCCAGTGTTTTTTCTCCCCAGAACTCCCAGCCTTCTGATGACCATCCTGGAAACACATGACACAGTGTTGAGCTGATTGGTTCTCAAATGCTCTCTGCCTTGTTGACATTTCAGTGTCCTCTTGATGTTGGCTACGTGTCCAGCTGTTTTCTTCCCGTTGTTGCAGGCAGGAAAGGTTCAGTTTGGTTACGTGTACGGCCTGAGCGCCGTGGGCTGCCTGGGGATTCACACTTTGCTGAGCTTGATGAGCTCCCCGGGGCTGTCCTGTGGCTGCGTGGCGAGCGTGCTGGGCTACTGCCTGCTACCCATGGTCATCCTGTCCGGCTGCGGCCTCGTCTTCTCACTGCAGTGAGTGTCTGCGACACCAGGTGCCCCTTGTGCAGTCTTCCCTTCCCTCAGGCTTGCCACACCAGGGCCGCAGTTAAAGCCTTCCTTATCTTTTGGGTCGTGGGATTGGGGGAACGTTGGCTATTAAAAGCCACACACAGATTCAGGGAAGTAGGTCCATTTTGGCTCAGGTACTGTTCCCATTTGGAGGATTTCAATGATAAAATAAACCAAGCACATTGGAAGTCGTTGCATTCTTCAGTATGGACTATTGTCCAGGGTGACATAATGACTGTAGAAAATTCATTTGTTTGATTTTGGAAGAGTAAGCACCTGGTGAAGGCTGACAGATTGGTTCAGCTCCCAGGCCCTCTCCCTTCCAGGCAGCAAGCACATGTCCTCCTCAGCTGGGCTCCTTGCAGTGAATTCCCAGGACCCCTGATGAGGACGTTAATGTCAGAGAACTCTATAGCCTATATGCTCAGCCAATAGATTTTTTTTTTTTTCTTTTTTACTTCCCGGGCAGTTAGCATTTGCGATTCATGACTATTAGTGAGGATCCAGTAGACCTGTTACTGTTGGACAGTTTCCCAGGGCACATCCCCCACTGTTTGGGGAGAGCAAAGACTGACACAGTCCTTCATCCCCTACATTCTCTGAACCCAGTAGACATTTGCCATCAGTGCTCATCCTTCCACATCCAAAGGAGGCATAATTTGTATTTTTTTCTTGGATGATCCATATTTTAAGTTATTAGCATTAATAATTGATCCATATTTTAAGTCATTAGCACTAATAATTGCTAATCGGACAATATATTATATAAAGAACTTACCAATGCCAAAGGTAGACATTTAAGGAGAGCCTTTAAAGATTTTGTTTAGATACCTCCTATAGTTTTTTTTTCATGACGTTATTGAGATGTCTTAGTTGGAAATGTTTCTTTGTCTTAACATGGTCTCATATTTATTTAGTTAGTTATTTAGCTCGAGTGGGAGGGGCAGAGGGAGAGGTGGAAAGAGAATCCCAAGCAGGCTCCATATCCAGTGCAGAGCCTGCCATAAGATCATGACCGGAGCCAAAATCAAGAGTCGGCTGCGTACCTGAGCCACCCAGATGCCCCAGTATGGTTTCATTTTAAAGGTGACATTCTTGAGCAAACCCTTACTTTATCAGCAAGTACTCAACATTTTAAAAAGAGAAATAAAACAGAAAATGGATGCCTTGAATATGGAATACAATGTCAGTTATATTTCTTGAGTCTTATCCATGGAAAAATACTACTTTTTGTATATCATGTTCTTCAGCAAGCTTTTCTATTTACTAAGTTGTTTGGTACAGACATTTGACATGTTAATACAGAGTTTAGTTCTACAAATTCTATTTTGTTAAATGCTTTTGCCAAAGGATGCTATAATGACTTACCATTTAAAAACTTTAAAAGATTATTTCCAGCAGAGTTAAGGTTTGGGGCACCTCAAGTGACTCCAGATTATTAGGGGAAGAAAATAAAAAACTAAAATGAGATGTTGAGAATCATTAGAAGTCTGGACCTTTTTTCATTAGATTTTCATTCTTTTTATTTTAAGATGTTATTTGTTTATTCACGAGAGACATACAGAGAGAGGCAGAGGCATAGGGAGAAGCAGGCTCCCTGCAGGGAGTAGGACTGATGTGGGACTCGGTCCCGGACCCTGGGGTCATGACCTGAGCTGAAGGCAGATGCTCAACCACTGAGCCCCCCATGCATCCCTAGATTTTCATTCTCAAATGATAAAGGATGACTTTGAAATCTCTTAAATTATGTTAAAGGAGAGTAAATTATCCAACCCTGAAAAATATTACACTGAAATTTCCTTTTGGGGCATATTACTATATCATTCAAATAAATTAGACATAATTTTACATTTTTGTTCATAAAAACCTGTGTATTAAACAAAACAAAAAAAGACCTTGTGTATTAGATCAACCCACAAATTATTTCTAATAGATATTGAACCAATGAATATAATCCTTATTAGAATGCATTTTAGATATTTTTGGTTTATTTATAATCCAAAGCATTATAAGCTATACTATATAGTTTTCCACTTGTTTTTCTTTGGTTCAGTTATTAAAAGTAAATATTTTTGTCATTACCACAAATAATAAACATAATTCTCAACTTCAGATTATACCAGGATCAAGTGAGACAGTGTCGCTTGATGGTGAAAGGAGTAGTGTGCCTTTGTAAAAAATACAAATTGTGCCTCCTTTAGAATTAGCTCTTGACCTAATAATGCCCGTTTTACTATGCAATTTTCCACGTGTCACCTCACTGATCCAAAGCTGTGGAGTAGATATCTTGTGATCTTTCCTAAATCTTACAGCTTATTTTTCCAAATAAAGCATTCTGTTTTGCACATAAGGAGAGAAATTCACTCTTTGCTACGCGCATCTCCTCTTTTTATCCTCATGGTAGCTAGACTTCACTACCGTATTTGCCCATTTCTTCTTAGAGAGCCAGGTGCCTCCACAGTTGTCTTTGAAGATATCAATTTGAACAAATCCATTCCAGTATTCTGAAAAATCCACAATACACTTATAAAAGGAATCTTCAGCAATGAGATGGGAAGCCACACACATGTCTGTGTTCCCTCCTTGAGCTGTGTCAGGCTTTGCCATCTCAGAAACCTGAAAAGTGGACCTGGGAGCAGTAGGGACGAGGCCCCTACTGGAATGCGAGGCCATTTATCTTTCTGCTCATACCATGCATACATTTGAGAAGACCGTGTGGGGAAACGAATCTGTAACTATAAAAGAAGACCCTAGTTTCTATAAAAGTTTTTCTGGAGTTGGGATTTGAGTGTTGACAGATGGGGGTAACTGCAAAAATTTGCATTTCTACTAGTTCACATTTTTACTGAAGTATAAAACGTTTACCTCTGATGAGGGGAATTTGGCTCACAGATTTTCAAGATGGCCAAGGCCTTTGAGTTTGTAGGGTTCCCCACCCTCATTTTACAAACGGAGGAAGTATTTAAAAATATTGTACCAAGGATGTTTCAGAGGCAGCTCTGACTCAATAATGTCTTTTTCCCTTGACAGAAGGTAATCATCTCTTTTGTCTTTGCCGTAGGGGCACCTTTGGAACTGTGTTGGCACTGGTCATCATTGGCTGGTGTAGTCTCTCCGCTTCCAAAATCTTCATTTCGGCCTTGGACATGAAAGGACAACAGCTTCTCGTCGCCTACCCTTGTGCCTTATTTTATGGACTTTTTGCCCTCCTAACAGTTTTCTGAAGAGTATTTGAAATGCTGTTTCAAGATTCTATTTGTTTCCTGTTCACATTACCCTGAAAATGCGTTAGCATTCAAATTTGGTAACATGATTTCTGCTTTATGGCTGTTGGGAGAATAATAAGCAAAGAGACAAAACAGCACTTAAGGATGGTACTCTAATAACTTGTTTGGTTTGAATGATGTTTTGCTTTTTGGTTTGGTGCATTAAAACATTTTAAAATATTTTAAAATAAAAGGGAATACAGTTGTTGTACTGATGGACCCTGCTTCTCTCAATGGATCTATTTTTAAGAAATTGTAGGTAAATAAAATCATATGATGACTGTGTAAAGTAAAGCAATGGTGAGTCTTTTGAGAAAAGTCCGTGACAATTTAAGCTGTGTTCACATGGTTAAGGTCACACCATCCAGCACCTTTGGAGAATTGAAGAGGAGGGTCATATGGGTTTTACTTACCTAAGAATTCAAAGAATCTCCTGTTTTTTAGTTCATTTACTGTAACAGCTGCACCTTTGTCCCAACAATGCATTGACTCACCACTTTTCAAGCCTTCTTTCTTGGTTTAGATGCCATGGTTCATTATTATAATTTCTTTCTCTCATTTGTCCTCAGTAACCTTAACCATTTGCTCTCTAAATAGACAAATGTGATGAGAGGATATTCTACTTGTTTCACTTTGATTATATTACTATATCTTAAATGGCTCCACAATTCTGTCTTGTGAATCCTAGGACATTACCCTACTGAATTTGCTTTCCCACCTTCCAAGAGGATCATATCACACCACTCCTTCACTGCTCAGATCTCCCAGCACACCTACCACATTTCTCACTGTTGGTTGATGACCTTTCTTTGCATTTTATTGAAAAATTAAAACAGCCAGAAGAAAAGTGCTACGTTTTCCCACCAACAAATCTACCGGACTATATGCAGCTTTCCACGTACCTGTATGTATATGTGTATGTGTGTATGGACACACACAAGAATGTTCTGCATTCCCTCCTGACACTGTCTCTTCACAGCCAGCCCTTCCACCTATACAACTAACGTTTTCCTCTTGATCTGCATAAATTCTAATTCTGGTTCCAACGTGTAGGGGTTTTTCCCACACCACCAAGCAATGCTCCAACACTAGCTGGATGCCTTCCAGTTTGACTTAGTTCTGATACTATCTACCTGGAGATAGTTCAGATTCCACAAGTTAAGGGCTCAGTCCACAAGTCTGCTCTCCTTCCCCATTTCAGATGATAATTGCAAGTCCAGGTTGTCACCTGTCCATCTGACCAACCGGTTATAGATTGAAGGTTCCAATGACCTCTTCTTTGGGTTTAATTCATTTGCTAGGACAGCTCATAGAACTCAGAGAAACATTTTACATACTAGATTGCAAGTTTATTATAAAAAGATATAACTGAGGAACAGCCAGAGGGAAGAGGTGGGAGGTATGGGGAAAGGGTACTGAGCTCCTGTGCCTTCCTTAGGTGCATCATTCTTCCAAGGACTCCCCATGTTCCCCTGGCCGGGCCGGAAGCTCCCTGGTCCTTTAGAGTTGTTATGGAGGGTTCATCAGATAAGCACAATTGTTTAAATCACTGGCTATTGCTGATTGAATTCAATCTCCAGCCTCTCTCTCCTTCCAGGAGGTTGGGGACTGAAAGTTCAACAGTTGGTTCCCTAAGCACCCAGCCCCCAGCCTTGGGGCTTTCTAGAGGTCACCTCATCAACATAACAAAAGACATTTTAAAAAAGTTTCAAGGGTTTTAGGAGTTTTGTGCCAGGAAGGGTGAAGGCCAAATGTATATTTCATACTATAAATCCCAATATCACACCTGTCACTCATCAGAACATAAATATGGTTCATTATTTCCTATCTTAAAATAAAAATCCTTTGATTCACTACCACTTCCCAGTTAGGCCTATTTCTATAACACAAATCTTTGAAACAGATGTCTGTTGTCTCTGCCTCCACTTTATCACCACCCATTCTCTCTTTCTTACAATCCAGCCAAGATTCATTACCCTGTTTATCAAGGCCACCTTTGTCATATCAGCAAATCCTCCGCATCTGGCTAAGTCCAATGGTCAATTCTCAGTCATTCATTTTAGTTGAACTCCTAGAAATTTGATTACCCTCTTCACCAACTCCTTTGCTGAACCACTTCACTAGACTTGTGGGGCACCACACTTTTTTTTTTTTTTTCCTATCTCACTGATGGCTTTTTCTCAATTCTTTGGGTTTTCTTCCCCTTCTCAATCTCAAATCTCTTCTGTATATACTCACTTGCTAGATGAGCTCATGTAATTGCATAGCTTTAAAATCTAATGACTTCCAAATTTCCATCTCCCATCCAGCAATCTCCCCTAAACTCTGGACAGGAACCACAAATCACCCAACTGCTCGGTCTAAAAACTAGTAGTTTGTCTTTATCACTCTTATTTTCACTTCCGACATCTAATCCATCAGAACATCCTGTTGACTCTGTAATCAAAATGTACTCCAAATTTGAGTATGTCTTATGAGCTCCTTCACTGCCAATGCTACATTAAGTCAGTATCATCTGTCATCTGATGAAAACAATCTTTTTACTGGTTTCCAGCTTACATGCTTTCTCCCCAGTAGGTTTTTCTACACACACAACCTTCATGATCTTTTAAAAATGTAAATCACTTGTATTATCCCAAGTCCAGGGCCCTTTAATGACTTTCATTCATATTTACAATAAAATTCAACCACCTTTTCATAGCTCAAAAGCTTCTTATTCAGAGTGCTCCTCAGAACAATAGCAATAGCATCCTCATTAGAAATTCAGAATCCCAACCCTCGCCCCAGACCAACTAAACCAGAGTCTGTGTTTTAACAAGATCCTAGATGATTTGTATACACAACAAAGCTTGAAAAGCACTACTGGAGAGAAGAAGGCTTAGCTTGCCTGATCTGACCATGTTTTGCCTTCCTGACCTCATCTTTCATTTTTGCCCCCATTCCCTGGTTTTATTGCTACGGCTTAGACCACCACGTTTAGCCACCTCAAGATCTTTATGACCGTTCAGTACCTGCAATATTCTCAATCTAAATCTTTCATATTAGTCAGGTCTCTGTTCACATTTTACCTCCTTAGATAGACCTTGACTGGCTATTCTTTCTGAAACAGAACCTCTCCTTGCTTTGCTCAGTCGGTTGAATTGCCTTACACTCCCAGAGTTCTTACGATACCTGAAATTATGTTATTGTTTCTTTCTTTTCTATCTCTAAATACGTGGAACCCAGAGACTTTGTCTAAATACAATATAGTTCATGACAAAAATAGCAGATTAAGACCTATTGAATGAATGAATGAATAAGACTGTGGTTTGGTATTGATTGTTGTAGCAAACAAGACAACCAAGGCTACAGCCATAAGAGAAATTACAGTGGCAATGGTGGGGGTGGGGTGGGAGGTGGAGGATAGACAATAAACAATAAACAGTAAATAAACAAGACAATTAGAAAAGTATGAGAAAAATACTAAGGTAAGAATGTGTAGAAAAGAAGGCAGGACTTCAGTAAATGTTGGACTTCTGTAGCTAAAACCCATTAATGGACCTGTTAGTAGTCATGGAGTTTTCTTAAGTTCTTGCTTTTTCTACTTGGACTGAGATAGTCCTATGGACTCTTTATCTAAGAGACCTGAAGTACGAATGCTATTTGTTTAAGTGATTTATTTATATAATCATCCTATTGCTTAGTGGTGCATTTGCATGATAGACTTAAAATTTTTACCTTGCAAAAGTGCTTTTATTAAAATAAGTAATAGGTAAAAATTGCTCTAAATTCAGGATGTAAGCTGACATTTTTCTATGCATAGAAATAGGTCATACACAGAAAAGGTTTGATGTTTTTACTATGAAAAATTATAACCACCACATAAATATCCAGATAAACAAAGTACTAAATATTTCATAACAGCAAGAAGTAAGAATAAATTCTATTTAATAGTTCCTAATGGCAAAATTATGAAATACATAAGAATCAATGTAAAAATAGATAATCTCTATGAAAATAATTACAAAATACTAGATTCACTTGTTAGGAAGACTAGAACATGCAGATGGATATACTGTACCCCAGGACAAGAAACTGAACTTTGTAAAAGAATATCCCCAAAACAAATATATAGGTTTCATATAATTCCAATTAAAACTCCAGGGGTATTTTTCTTGGACGTTGCCAAAATGATTTTAAGGTTAATCTGAAAAAATAAGCAAATATATAGCCCTGAGAAATCAGAAATAACCTAAAAATTTATTACAATAGGCAGTGAGTTAAGTCAATTCTTACTCATCTCTATAGGTGAATGCTAGGTAATGATAGAAAAATCATCTTGAAGAATGATAACATGAGAAAATACATGTATTAAATTCTCATAATTTTGATATTTACTGAGGACTTACTGTGGGTTGACATAGATGCTCTACAGTAATAACTCAATCTTCACAGTAACGTTATGAAGTGTTTGTATCATCACCTCCATTTTACAGATGAGGCTACTGAGTTATGAGAAGGCTAAATTACTTGCTCAATGCTATTTAACCAACAACCAGGATTTGAATCGGTGAAGTGTGTCTCTGGGATCCATAACCACCACATAACACTGCCTATTACTGAGCAAAAACCCTCATTACATCTTCATGGCCCCCAACATGTCTACCATTTATTGTGCTCACATGTATCCTTTCCTCTCGACTTTGGCCCACACTAGACACCAAGAAGCTTTACGTGATGGAGAATAACAGTATAGAAGAAGAATCCAGAATGTCTAAAAGGACTAAAATGTTGCCTGCATGACTCCCGGGCACATTTCTGAACTCTGGTTGGAATAAGCTATGCATATTCAGATCTAGTTAGCATTTAGATAGGAAAATCTCACAAAATACGGGCCTCTTCTCCATTCCAAGTAATGATGAATGTGTCATAGATTTGTACGGAATGGAGATATTTTTCTTTTCTCATAAAGGTGAACTGTATTTATTTCAGTAGAGCATATTCCAGAAGAAATGATAAAGTGAAAGGAAGCATAATTAGGGTACACAACTAGAAATACATGTTTTTGGTTTAATGGACTCTGACTACTCTTTTCACTCTCCCTTTCCTCAAATGTTTTCAGATTCTTTTATCTGAGAATGTAACATCTTTCCACTTTTCTGTCTTTACTCGTTGGATAAAAGTTACAGATTGTGTGCTAAGGGTAAATGGCACATTTGGAGTCAAGAAATGGCCTTCATTTCTACAGGAATGATTGGGGACATGTGCTGAAAATAAAAGTCCTGAATTACTTAGACTCAAGTGCCCCAGTTCACAACAGTTTAACTAGAGCAGTGGCCTTTGCAACATTTGAGGACAGATGTTTTCCTACTCTGCTCTGGTTCCCAGTGAAGAATGCCAACTGCGAAACCACACTGACGGTCTCCTGCTCCGCTTTTTCTTAGAGCACAGTAGGTTCTATACTGTTTCTTGGTGCCACAGTCAACGATCCATAACTTTTCAAATCTGTTTTCATTTCTAAGTGGAAGTTTGGAATGATTTTTTTTTTTAAGTTTAAAAACCAACCAGGCTGTATCACAGAGAATCCATGATGATGGTGACCAAATACATATTTTCAGAAAAAAACAATAGATTTTTTTTCATGAAGGTAGGATTCATGGGCTTTTACGCTGCTAATTAGCCATACAAAGTGGTGAAAACACTATGTATAAGGACTTTGATGTCTAAGAAAGAAGAAGGAAGGAAAGCAGATAGACAGAAGGTAGGAAGGGGAGGAAAGTAGGGAAGGAAGGGAATGGGGGACGAAGAAGAGGAGAAGGAGAATCCTAGATTCTGGGCTTGGGTTCTGCACAGAGACAGCTTTGTGGCTTTTTCACACAGAAAATGAAGTCAATGGTGCAGAGTTTGTATGGTCTTTATGAGGTCTAAACAAGCTGCTGCATAGACAGGACGTAGCCTAGTGCCAGCCAGGAACACAGTAATTACTCAGTAAATGGAAACTTGCCCTGGCTCTAATAGATCCTCTAGGACGAGCTTTTAAGAAAGACTCTTTGCTTTTCCATTATATCATGAATAAAATTATGAGTAAAGGATAATGGCTCTAATTGATATCCATGTTTAGTGGAAAACAACTGTTTTGACATAGTAATGCAATCGGTGAGGGGACTATGTCAAGGCTAGCTAAACTTTTTTAGTGTTATTAGAAATATTAACACAGTTCTATGAATTTGAAATAAAGATCTCCACTGAAGTCTAACTATTTGTCCACCAGGCATCGACGCCTCTTATAGTCAAGGTATTACCCTCCATTGACCAGAGCAGACACCAAAGCAGGCACTTAATTTTTTTTTTAATTGAAAGAAAATAAATGTATTTATTTATTTGACAGAGAGGGAGAACACAAGGGTGGTGGGTGGTGGGTGGTGGGTGGGAGGCAGAGGGAGAGGGAGAAGCAGGCTCCCCTCTGAGCAAAGGAACCCAATAGACTGAGCCCCCAGGACCCCAGGATCATGGCCTGAGCCAAAAGCAGACACTTAACCGCCAGAGCCCCACAGGTGCCCCTAAAGCAGACAGTCCCAGCCTCCCTGGTCCCTGGCGGCCCGGGGCCAGTGAACCAGGGTCAGCCAGTCAGGGCCTGCTGGTTGGCTCCTGGAATCCTGGTGAACTGATACAAAGGCCCAGGGACAATTAAACCTGCTCATGGAAGCAGAAGATCAGATGCAAGCTGGGGCAGCAGGAGGGAGGCCTGGGTGGCTCAGTTGGTGAAGCAACTGCCATCGGCTCAGGACTTGATCCCACCCCTCCACCCATGATGTTGGGCTCCCTGCACTGGAGGGAGCCTGCTTCTCCCTCTCCCTCTGCTTCGGCTCGGTTGTGTTCTCTCTCTCTCTCTCTCTCAAATAAATAAATAAATACACAAATACATAAATACATAAATAAATAAAATCTTTAAAAAGAAGGAAGAAAGCAAAGCAAGAAAGAGCAGAGGCAGCCGAGGCCCTTCCCGCGGCCTAGTGACCCCGTGGGCTGGGGCCGTGAGCTCACTGCTGAGCCCGGGCACCCTGGTCTGTCTTGCTTCTTAAAATGCAGAAAGAATGGAATTTATGCCTATTGAATAAGAAGTGTGAGCTCCCCTGGGCCTGGGGCTCTGAGGCCCTGGCCGTGATGGTTGTGCACGGGCCCAAGGTACTGTTCCGGATTTGTATGTTTACTGTCCTTCATTTTCCCAGAGAGACCACTGGAGAGAGCCCACAACAATGCATAGAGTATGCAAGGGTATTTTTATTCCTCGCGTTACTTCTGGAAACAGTGCACAAAAGCATTTCTCTTGTCTCTGTTGGGGCTTGGCCCTAGGTATGTCTCTGCAGGGCACCACAGGACCTGGTGAGACACTTTGCACACTTCTGACTTACACCCACCTTATTCATCTGCCTTGAGTCACGAGTGCCATTAAGAAACGATTCTTTAAAAAAAAAAAAGATTCTTAATTAAAATGATAAATCAGAAATATAAATAACTCCTCCCTGATATGCGTTAACGCTTTACTTATCCTATCAGAAATACCACCTCCAGGAAGATTTCCCCATGGTAAATTCCCTTCGGCACAAACTATTTCATAAACCTTTGACCATGTATAAGCTTTGATAAAATACCTTCCTTCAATA
Organism: Canis lupus familiaris; assembly: GCF_011100685.1. Classification (NCBI taxonomy): domain Eukaryota; kingdom Metazoa; phylum Chordata; class Mammalia; order Carnivora; family Canidae; genus Canis; species Canis lupus. The sequence continues at coordinate 41,855,605 of NC_049234.1, read as the reverse complement.
GCCATTAGTATTTACTTAAACGTATTTTCATAGATTACTATTTTATAATAATGAAAGATTCTATTTACTGATGTTTGCTCTCAATCATAGTTTAATCTTGAGAAGATTCTTCTTGAGGAGAATAAACTCATCCAAAAATTTTTTTTTTTAATCCAGAATATTTTTAAATTGTCACCAGAGACACCCTGGATCATGCGCAAAGACCAACAGAACCATGGGCCCAGCAGTCATTCTCTCCTGCGTGACCTGCCAATGCTGGTCCTCCACCGCAGCTCAGAGCTCGGTGCGTGCAGCCTATAGGAGTTGACCACCAGAGTCATTTGCGGTTTTGGTTGAAGTTGTTTCAGATTCTTCCACTCTGGTTTTCTACTTTTTTCCCCCTTTGATGGGTAGAAAAAGGAAAAAAAAATATGTGTGTGTACAATATGCTGGAAGGAAGTATCTATAAGGAATGAACACCTGGTGAGCACCTACCCTAGTTCAGTGTTTTATATAAAGATCTCACTTTATCATCAGAAAAAGCAATGAGTAGGTGCCTGTGTGGCTCAGTTGGTTAAGCATCTGCCTTGGGCTCAGGTCATGACCTCAGGGTCCTGGGATTGAGCCCCATGTCGGGCTCCCCACTCAGCAGGGAGTCTGCTTGTCCCCCTCCCTCTGCTCTCCCCCCAACTGGCCTGCTTTCTCTCTCAAGTAAGTAAATAAATAAGATCTTTTAAAAAAATAAAGAAAGAAAAAGTGATGAGAATGTATGCTAACGGAAAACATAAAGGAAGAGAATATGGTGCCTTCTCTACGCATCCCCACGGCGTTGCGTGTCTCCTTCTGTTGTGGGTGTTAGAAGGGCCTGAGTTTGTCTACATCTTCAGTGGAGCTAAGCGTCTGGAGGACACTGATCGTTCTGCTGTGCTAGGGTTGCTGTCACAAAGTTCCACAGACTGGGTGTCTTAAGGCCAAGATCCAGGTGTTAACAAGTCTGGTTTCTTCTAAGGCCTCCCCAGTGAGCTCCTGGGGGCCACCTTCACCTATGCCCCCATGATTCTTTCCTTGGTCAGGTTTCTCTGTCCTAATAGCCACTTCTCATGAGGACATCCATCCATCCTACTGGATTAGGCCATACCTCATTTTACCCTAATTATCCCTTTAAAGGCCCTCTCCAGGCAGCCCCTGCCCCAGGACCAGGCAGCAGTGGCCCAGGGCCCCGTGTCTACTTTCAGAGCTCCCCTGGGGCTGGTGAGGGCCCAGGTGGGGCAGACGACGAGGGCTCAGTGAGGTGCCAAGGGAAAGTCACAGTCAAGTACGACCGCAAGTACGACTCCTGGAGGAGTGGATCCTGGAGCAGCTCACTCGCCTCTATGACTGCCAGGAAGAAGAGATCCCGGAATTGGAGATTGATGTGGATGAACTCCTGGACCTGGAAAGTGATGATACCCAGGCCGCCAGGGTCAAGGAGCTGCTGGTTGACTGTTACAAACCCACTGAGGCCTTCATCTCTGGCCTGCTGGACAAGATACAGGGCATGCAGAAGCTGGGCACACCCCAGAAGTAGGGTCCTCGGCCCAGGTGAATGGTGGCTCCCACAGGACAATCGCTGCCCCCTGACCTCGTAGCAACAGCAATACTGGGGGCCCTGCAGCCAGGCCTGGTGCCATGAGCAGGGCTCCCCGTGCCTCTGGCTCAGGGGCCCCATCCCTGCCCTCCTCAGTTTTCCATTTTTGGGGTTTTTTATTGTTATTAAACTGATAGGACTTTTTGTGTTTTTATATTGACTCTGCGGTGCAGCCCTTTAATAAAGTGAGGGTATGCCTTTGGTGCAAAAATAAAAAATAAAAAATAAAAATAAATAAAAAAATAAAAGCCCTCTCCAGCTATGGTCACATCGTGAAGCACTGGAGCTTAGCACTTCAATGTATGAACTGAGGAGAGGGGAGCACAGCTCGGTCTACAGCGCTCTCCAAGGCCCCTCATTTTTATCTCCTTTCACCATCCTCTACAAAGGTTAGCGCCTGTTTCTCTCATACCGTCCATTTATCCAAGTAATTTCCTAATCTCTTCCTCAGGCTGCTAAGAACGATCTTCCATACCCCTCAGGACACCCCCTCCCCGTGTGTAGCATCTCCCAGGGAATACGGCCCCTGCCAGCAACTCCTGTCCCTCTGCACACACTCCTGTCCCTTCCTGACTCTGCTGTTCATGACCTACGGTGGGAATGACTGTCGAGGTTCTGGGCCCAACCCTTAGGAGGAGAGGCTGCTTCTGCCTCCTGGCTCTTGAAGCCTTGAACCCGCTTGTTTGAGAAGTTTCGGCCCCTCTGTTGGAATAAGACACTACACAGAGGAACGCTCAAGGCCAGAAACCTTGGTGACGAAGATGTTGTGGCCATCAGGCTCCTACCCTGAGAATACGTTGATGAGACCTCAAACAGAAGGCATGTCTCTCCCCGATCGCTGTCCTTCGAGACCACAGCCACCTCTGTGCTCACCTTCACTGAAGCCCCTGCCCCCCGTTTACCACCTTTGGAAGGACTGGTACCCTAAGCTTAGAGCAGTATTTGCACTAGCCCAGTACCCAGAGGAGGCAAAGGAGGCGGTCTTGCCTTCTGTCCTTACCCAAGAAGTTGGCTGGCTCTGTCCAAAGGGAACTCCAACCCTCTAAACAATTTGATGAAATTAATGTATTTTTAGGACAAACTCTTGCACTCAACATAAAACCAATTTCACGTAATTTGAAATCTATTCACTGGAGCAACCAGCCACAGAATGGTTCTCAAATATTCTTGAACCTGAAATGCCTGTTAAGGTACAATTGGTACTGTCAACATCCCTTGCACAATTTTAATGAGAAAAAAAATTAAAAGCACACTCTTCTGTATGGCCAGTCATTAATCACTGTAATGATAGCGGGGAAGTAAATTAACTGATACTATAACCTCTTCCCCTTCAGAAGCTAAGTAATCATAAAGGTACCACAGGAAAATTGGTTACATCTGAGCACATTTTTATAAGGAGTGATGATAATTAAAAACGTTAAAAAATCAAAGTGTTGGGTTTTTGTTTTTGTTTTGGAGTTTTCGTTTTGTTTTTTAGCTGAAAACAGAAATCTGAGAACTCCAAATATGGAGGCGGTACAGCAATTCTCATCTTTTCCCCACTGTCACTTCGTGCATGCTTCTCGGGCCAGGCCTTTACCCTCTTTCTTGTGGTGCCTCCTCCAGGGGACCCTTGTGTATCCACTGAGGATTTGGGATCCTTACGGGGCTGCTCTTTTCTCAAGGGACCTGCATATCCATGTAGATGGTGTGTCCTGCGCTCCACCTTCTGAGGGCCTCAATCACTGCCCTCGCCTTTATTTCTCCTCCATCGTCGTACTACTATAGCTGCTTTCTGGACTTTGCTGTTTGCTTGAATTATTCCATCTCAAAAGAAAAATTTCACTAGCATCATCTGTTCTTCAGTCCGTTCCTTTTTTTATTTCAGTATTCTTTTCCCGTCTCAAGACACTTCAGTTTTATTTCTATCCAGGCCAGATACAATGGTGTCTCACACTCAACTCCCATAGCCCAATGCACCTTCTGCCAACGGGCTTTGCTAAGCTGTAAACATCCTCGGATTAACATAAACTTCTGGTTTCCTAATTTTCTCCGTGGTCTTGTGGGAGAGGCTAGCAAACTGGAGAATTGCACAACGACTGATTAGTTTGATTTCAAGTTTATAAACTCAAATACCAAATGGGTTCTCAAAGCAACTCAATTTTTATAAGAGTAAAACATGTTTATTATACAACTCAGAAAAACAGACAAAAAACAAACTGGAGAGTAGAAAGGACCTACAACATCCTACGGAAAAATTGCCATTAAGATTTTGGTGCTGTTCCTCCCAATTTCATTTCTGTGTGTGTAAAACACAAAAGGTGCACATTATTTTCACAAAATGCCCCTTAACATTATAAAATGCACTTAGTCCAGAGTCCATGGGACTTATTTCCAGTATTTAACTTTTAATGAATTTCATAAATCCTCCCTTTTAGACACGTTACAATTTATGGCTAACTTTCCCCTGCTGGTGGATATTTAGGTTGTTAGTGACCAGCAACTCAAACTTTTTTTTTTTCTCTAGAATGAATGTCTAAAAATAGAACCTAGGAGCTAAAGAAAAAAACAATTCTGCGTTTCTCAATGTACTTTGACAAATCATCTTTGAGAAAATTGAGAACAGTAGATTTTGGTAACAGTGGAAGTAACAACTGTTTTGTCCTACATTCTAACTGAGCAGCATCTGAAGGGTTTTGTTAATTTAAGCGACCAGAATTTATATGTATTTGTTTGATTTTGAGTAAGACTCAGATTTTTCATGCTATACATTTCTTGGTACCTGTGAATGAGCTCTTCACATCATCTAAGTAATTCTCTGGACCGTTCCTGACCATCCCACTGTCCCATCCTTTTTAGTCTCTCTCAGTGGTCACAGCTGTCGTCTGGTAGTCACACGCTCCAATTCCACACCTTCCCAATTTGGCTTCCAATATTTCAAATGAAATCGAATCTCTGTGGTAAAGATATTCCTACCCCCTCCCTTCCCATACCCTCTGTCTTGTGTGCTGTGTACTGACAACTCAGGATCATTTCTCCCTTGATGTGCGTGATTTTGAATCACGCGAGTCAGAAACCTTGAGATTGTGTTTACCAAACTTCCACCTTGAGTTGTCCAGGTAAGATTCCAGGAAGACTTTTATGCAGGAGGTGTGGCTGGAAAGAAGCAGAGATGGATCATCATTGATCCTAGGTAGTGGTGGGAACGCAGGGGCCTTGGCAGGAGGCAAATACAGATGGTCCCTGGCTTAGGATGGTTTGACTTACGATTTTTTCGACTTTAGGAGAGTGTGAAAGTGAGCCTCCTTCCACAGAAACCGTCCTTCACATTTTGAATCTTGACCTTCCCGGGCAAGCGATCCGCGTGCATCACGACGACCCACAATGGCATGGCCTGCAGCCTGCAGCTCCCAGTCAGCCACATGGCAGGGGTGAACACTCACAACTGTTCTGCACACATCCAGCCACTCCGGTGTCCACCTGCCCTGTGATGCCCAATGAGTCAGGTGAGGTATTCAGCACTGTTACACGATTTTGCACAACCACAGGCTACTGCAAGTGTTCTGAGCACATGTCAGGTACGCCAGGCAGAGCTGTGACATCAGACGGGCCAGGGGTAGTAAGTGCATTTTCAACTCATGCTCTTTTCATCTTATGAAGGGTTTCGTGGGGCCCTAAGTCCATCATAAGTGGAGGAAGATCTGTGTGAGGTTTTCCCACCTTTCAGGTATTCTCTCCTCACTCATCCAGTTTGATGCCACAGGCAGTGGAGATTACCACCGGCATTTTCCCACAATTCCCATATAACTTGAATTCTTGAGTTCTAGAGGCTTCACTGTTAGGCGCCCAGCTCCAGACCCAAATCCTGTGTGATTGTCCAGGCTGCACCAAAGGCAATCACAGGGTGTTACTGAGCAGGTGTCTGAGGGGGAAGCCGCCCTCATCATAGCAGACCTGTGGCATAACCAGGGCATTGAAACCCTCTGGAGGGAATGACAGTCAAGGAGTCAGGCTCCTCTGGGCCAGTCACATTCGTCTGCACATTGGAAACCACTTCATGAGGCAGCCAGGGTGGGGGGCCTCTGCATTTCCCAGACCTTTCCACTGCTAGCCCCCCTGCCCGAGTCCCGACCACCCACTGATGGATCCATAATGAGGTAGAGGCCTCTGTTCAGGACTCCTCCATAGTGATAGGACCCCCTGCCACCCTTACCACACCTGCCTGGGCCCTGGCCAGGGCCATCCCATGGGGAAAAACAGAACATGGGGAAGCCGGGGTCTCCTTTCGTCCCTTGCTGGCACTTGTGGCAACAAGTGAATAAACGCTTGACTTACTTTTCAGTTTGGCTTGTTGCCCTAATTGATGACATCACACCCGATCACCAGACCCCCTCATCTTTGCTCTTCTGGTCCTCACGCTCTGTGCTAAATCCCGTCCAACATCAAATACCTGGGGTTGTTTCTATTGTTTTGACAGAACCCTTACGGAGACGTGTAACTAGTGTCTCTTCTTTCTCTGCCACTTACCAGGAGGAAATGTCACATTTCCTGCTCAAAGTTAATAATTCATTTTCTCAGTCATTTATTCACCTATTCATGTAAACCTATTTATTAAATATCCGGTACTGTGTTATTATCACTGGCGCTGTGTTAGTTCCTGAGAATATAAAGTGAAGATGGTTTACGCCCTCAAGGAGTCCATTGTCTTGACTCTAAGACACAAGTGGACTGATGATTACGATTCAGACATGATCGCAGGGTGCCATGGGGAGACAGAGGAAGGTCACTCAATGCAGTCAGTGGTTACGTAGTTACACGGCAGGTGGTATCTCGGCCCAGAAAAATCATATAATAAAATTTGTTGAAGAATGCTGACCGGAAATGAGAGTTTGTCAGAGGGTATGAGGCTGAGGAAAGCAGGAAGGGGAGAAGCAGGGAAAGTTCCCATGGCCGGAGGAGTGGGGGTACTTCAGCCAAGAAATGGAAAGGAGAATCAAAGGAGAAAAGGAGAAGCAAAGGAGGAAAGGAGAAACTCTAGGCAGCCAGCCATGTTGTTCGATCTTGAGGGGGTGAAGGAGGGGGGAGGAGAGATGGCCCTGGACATCAGGAGATGGTCAGCACTATGAGGACTTATACACTGTGGAGGACCTTGTGCTTAATCTTGAAGGTAGTCAGGAGCTATCGAGAAATTCTCTGCAGACAAGCTGCTAACTAAAATATGAGTCCCTCGAGCAATTTTATCTCAATTAAGGTCTTTCTGTAACACGGTGCTGAAGGTTACCAGTTCTCGGAGGTCTCTAGGCAACTTCCTGTGAAGAAGCAGGGGCACATGGAGGCATGTAGACAAGACAGGGGTAGAGCCCACAGCCAAGGATCTTGCTTTCAGATTCATTGGTAACCAAATAAATTAAATTGGATAAATTAAAATTGCAGCTCTATACTACATTCGCCCTTAAAAATGAGCAAAGATAAAGATGAATGTTAATACTTATGAGGGTGTGGTAAAGTGGACACTGAATCGTAGTAGCTAAATTATTATAGATTTTTCTGAAACTCAGCTTAATATTTGCCAAGAGCCTAAAGATGTTTATGTGTCTTGAGCCAGTAATTCCACTTTTGTGGATAATAAATGCAGGTAAGGATTATCATTATGGCTAGGAAACAAAACTGCGACAACTTATGACGCTGTGAAGAATAAGAGATAATGCCTGCAAAACACCTGAAACTCTCCCAGGACATAGAGGAGCTGAGTGTTAGGAGTCATTCTTCTTTTGTATCTTGATTTAAAATATGCTTACACAGTAAATAAATGAGTGAGCAAACCACAATATGTGTTGACTGCTCAGTATGCGCCAGGCCCTATGCTTATTGCTGAACACATAGTTGCAGATACAGGGGCCTTGGTCCTTATCCTTATACTATTATCTATATCATAGACCTGAAAACTGACTCCAAATAAATAAGTAGTATATTTAAATAGATAAGCAGTGCACATTGAAGGAAAAGAACATGGTACAGTGAGAGAAAAACAGAAGAGATTAAATTTGGAGATGTGAGGTCAGGTCAGGACAGCACTTGCTGATCAACTGAGCCTTAACTGGGAACCTTATTATGATCTGAATTGTGCCCCTAGCCTTGCCGTTAAGATGGTGAAGCCCTAACCCCTAGTGTGATTGTATTTGGAGATCGGGCCTTTAAGGAGGTAGTTAAAATTAAGTGAGTTCATGAATGTGGGGCCCCAATGCTCTAGGACTTCTGCCCTTATAAGAAGAGGAAGAAACAACAGAGAGGCAACTCTCTGTACACAGAGAAAAGGCCACGTGAGGACACAGAAAGAAGAAGCCAATTTCAAGTTGAGGAGCATAGTCTCACCAGACATGAACTCGGCTGTTACCTTGATCTTGGGCTTAGAGCCTCTAGAAATGTTGGCAAATCCATCTCCGTTGGTTAAGTCTTCTGGTCTATGGTATTTCGTTTTGGCAGCCTGAGCGTCTTACATAAATCTGAAGGATGGAGGAGGCGTCCCTGTGCACAGTGAGGAGCATCTCCAGGAAGACAGGACAATAGACGCGAAACCCACCCTGAAAAGAGCCTGATGTGCTTGGACAAACCAAGGAAGAGCCGTGTACCTGGGGTCCTTGGAGCCATCGTGAATATTTCTGAGCTATATTTGTGAAATGAGGCCAATAGGACCTGGCGACTAGTTATGGAAATAATAAATGGATTTTGGGTCTGGTGGACCTGAGTTCCAGTTCTGAGGAGTAGAATGTGTTCGACATTGGAGAAGAGACCAAAGTTGTCTCTGCTGGCAGTGACTGAGGCACTGGTTACCACTGGGTAGGTTCAACCCTTGCATCTTGCAGACGTCGGCACCTAAACACAGAGAGGTGACGAGTATTAAGGGGGATGAAACAGGCACACAAGATGCTAGCTGGCGTCAGGCACCCTGGATCTCTACGTCCCTTTCATAGGTTTTAAAACAGCCCATTAAACTAAGCACAATTTCTCACCCCAATTTGATGTCTCATAATTTGCCAATGGCACCAAACCTCGATTTCTACAAAAGCAGTCTCCACGGTATCTGAATAATCTTTTTAAGATTTATTTATTTATTTTAGAGAGAGAACAGAGAGCATGGATGCACGAGAAAGGGGAGGGGCAGAGGGAGAGGGAGAAGGAGAGAAAGAATCCTCAAGCCAACTCCCTGCTGAGCGCGGAGCCCACCGAGGGGCCCCCTCCCGGAGCTCTGAGATCATGAACCCTGAAATCAAGAGCTCCTGCTTAAGCGACCAGGCCGTCCAGGCGCTCGGGTATCTGAATAAATTTAAGAAACACGGAAACTCCAACCTGGATGCATTAACTGTTACTGTTCTTTTCAAACGTATTTGCATCTATATTCTTCTTTGAAAATTTTATTTATTTATTTATTTATTTATTTATTTATTTATTTATTTACATACACTGGAGTGGGGAGGGTCAGAGGGACAAGCAGACTCAGACTCCCTGCTGCTTCTGCAGGAAGCCAATGCAGGACTCTATCCCAGGACCCCAGAATCATGACCTGAGCCGAAGGCAGATGCCTAACTGACTAAGCCCTCCCAGGTGGCTTAATCATACTGACCAGGCACAGGTCAGAGGTGGAGGGTTTGCAGGGCCTGCATCCGTTGCACATGTTGCTTATTCACATTGCACTATGACCTTCAGCAAAAATCACTTCCACAGTCATAGTAATAATAATATAGTGCACATGTGTTGACTATTTATGATATCCCTAGCAGACAGCTAAATGTTTTACAAAACATACTTCGTCCATGAGGTAGGTACTTTCAGTTTCAACATGTAAAGAAAATAAGGGAATACGTATAAAGGGCCAAGGTTATCTGGCTAAAAAAAATAAAAGAGCTGAAAATAACATGATTTGCCGATCAATGCTTAGCAACAGCTCTCCACTTGAGAAGGAATCCTTGGCCTGTCACATGTGAGAATTTCTGCGGTGTTAACGCCGTCACCACGGGTGAATTCAAGCTACACCGCACTACCACTGGGCTGCCAACACCTGGTAGCACACCATTCTATGGCACCTCTACCCTAACCCTCTATTTTCACAAGCTTGGGTGACCCAATCTCAAGACCCGGTACACCAGGAGTGTAACTCTAGAGGTTGTCCATCAAAGGACTGTGTTCTCTTTTCTCTCTTACCATTGGGCTTTAAAACTGGCACAATAGCTGAGACTTGCCAGGAGTATGGAGAAGACCGGTCTACAATAATCTTCTTTTTGATGTCCCATCTCTTCAACTTTACAGGGGTTGGTCTAAGCGTCTGTCTGCCTGGTTGGTCCACAAGTAGATCCATCTAGACACTGACTCCCTATGTTAATTTCTGTGTCTTCAGAGCGTCGATTGGGAAGTGGACTGACAGATGCCAATAATGATAGTTTTAGAAATGTCTGAGGGCTAGAATGCTGCCTTCTTAGAGAGGATGTAGGTAAAACTGATACTTGCTCACCTAACACTTATTGCCAATCTTTTCTCTGAGTGCTGAGACCAAATTTCATTCTGGTTTTATTTCCACCTTCCCCCGTGGAATTTGATTAAACCCTTATGGGTCTAAGCCAATTACCAAGTCCCAGAACTTTTGCCAATGATGGATTTGTATTTGGACATGTCACCCATTTATGGCCAGTAAGACATGAAGGGGTGTCTGAGAAGAGTTTCTAAATTTTTAAATGCAAACACAAAGAAAAGATAGTCACTTTTTTCTGCCTCCTTTCAATGGCATTGGGATATTTGGTGCCAGGAGACCTAGTTGTATTACACAGTGACTAGCTGCTTACTGTTGAGTAGGAAAATGGCAAAAATTTGATTGTTGCTGCTAAATTAATAACTGCAGAGCTTCCCTCCTCAGGGCTTCTTGCCCTATGAGCTAATAAATTCCCTTATTTGTCATTTGATGGGATCTTCTGTTTCTTGGACCCTTACAACTAACTCTGTACTATCTTTCCATCCCATTTTTTTTCAGTCTCTCTTTCCTCTGGATTATTTGTTGTTTCCCATATTAAATTTTTGTAATGGAGTATATTTGTCTGAAATCTGACCAAAGATTTGTGAAACTTCAAATAATAACTAATTAAAAATGAAAGCCACAAATACTTTCACCTTTCAAGAGCTGGAGATACCAAATATCTTTTGAAATAAATTAACCTGAATTCAAAAAAGGTAAAGAATTAGTATGGGTATTTTATTGATACAAATGTAGAGGCATAGTCACCTATTATTCTTGTGAAAAACTAAAGAACAAGTCTTTTGTATATAGCTCTTTTAAACCGAAAATTCTTTCTGCAGTGTAAATCGTTATTTTGGATGAGTCAATGCTATGACTCCATGCAGATTTGTTTTTTGTTTTTTGGTTTTTGTTTTTTTTTTTTTTTTTTTTTTTTTTTTTGTGTGTGTGTGTGTTGGCTTAATTTGGAAGTGGAGGAATTTTCTCCTAATTTTTTTCCCTGTGTGAGTATATGGGATGCACTTGCATTTTCTTATGGAGACGTGTGTGTGTGTATGTGTGTGTGTGTGTGTGATAACCAGGTGCTTATAAAGAGATAATAAATTGAGATGCAGAGAATCACTGGAGGACCATGTGAATCTGCACATCACCTCATTCTGGAGGATGGAGTATAAAAAAAATTGTAGGATAATACAACTTACTTGGAATGTTCTCAAATGCTGATGTCCAGACAGACACACATACACACAAAAAGGATGAGGACCTGTTTTAGGTTAATAGAGACAATGAAGCAAGACTATAAAATGCAACGCGGGATCACCAATCCAATTTCTAAACTCCATGAAGAACATTATTGAGACAATTGCCAACACTGAATACAGACTGTCAGATTTCCCAAATGCAGTAAGTGCATTGCGATTATGTCAGGAAATGCCTTTGTTCTTAGCAGGCATATGCCCAAATGTTTAGAGATGAAGTGTTGTTTACTGCCTGCAATCAATTCTCAAATGTTAAAAAGAACAAAAAAATACACAGAGATAAAGAAAATGTGGTAAAATGTTACAGGCAAATCTAGATGCAGTGTACATTGATCATCATACTATTTTCTAGCCATTTTTTTGGTAAGATTTGAAGTTTTTTAAGATAGGGAAGTTGGATAAAATAACCATTTAATAAAGAAAATTGAGTTGTGATTGTTCAATCTGGATTAACCACTGATGTTTTACATATGGTGAATGACTCTGTTTTGGGAAAACAGAGGATATTGAACTACTGTGTTTTGAATTGATTATCCAGTTGTGAATAGAGAATAAGGACACGTTACAGATGATTGTAGGGGTGGTATTTTCTCTGAATAGAGCAAATAGGTCCTCTGTAAAATTTCCCGGAAAGAAGTAAAAGGTAGGAGAAGAAATGAGAACTCGGAAGACAGATCTGAGCGTGGGAAGGATCAGTGTGGGAGGTAGGATCCAACACTCTACAACAGGTGCCGGTCCACGCAGATGTACGGAGGATGGTATTCCGTTGGCCCCTACCTAGTGGAATCTGCCTTTCAGCCAAGCCTGAATGTGCTGTGTGAACCCTGAGCTTGTGGGCTTGAGAATATTTGCATACAGTTTTTTATTTATTTATTTATTTGTTTGTTTATTTATTTAGTTTTTTGCATCCAGTTTTAGACTTTCCCTAAAGTTGCATGAAAAGTCAGACTGAGCTCTGCCATGGAAATATATGGCGAGATCCTTCATACCCCTCCCAAGCTAGGCGGTGACAGTAGCAATGCCTGAGGAAGATCATGTGCCCTCAGGACGCTGGAGACCATCAGTAAAAGACTTAATGCTGGCGTTTGGTTTCTGCAAGAGCTGACAAAGAAGGGCCCATCTTCACTAGAGACTCACCTGAGATGACGGGAAAGGAATCCTTGAAAGATCACGTTAAAGTCTACTATTCAATCCAGTAGTGTTTTAGGACCTTTGCGATTTGGCCCATTAATGGCAACATGATTGTAATGGTGGTCTTGGTCTGGGTTCAAATCTAATGTTTATATTCAAGAAGCGTCCTATCTCCCCTACTTGAGTATAAGATTCTTTAGGTAGCACTCATCACTTATTTTTCTCTTTATCTCTTTCTACTGTTGTTTATTATATTATATCAGGGACGCACTTACAGATGACCCCCTTGACCAAACTTTAGACAATATCCTCTGAACCCTCTTCCCATCTAGGGCCTGACCGTTGACCTTCTCTCTTTGCATTGTCAAGTTTTTGCAGAAATCCTGCTAAGTCAGTTTAGCCAGGACGCCCACCCTCCATATCTGATCATCTTCAATATCTAATCGAATTCCTCACCCCCTCAACCCCTCAGGTCACATCTCATCACCCCAGCATGCCTTCAGAAAGCATCCTGTCAGGTTGGTTAGCAGAATCCCTCTTTACTCGATTTCCCTCTTACTAATTTTCCATCTACTGACCACCACCCTGATCTTTGGCTATAAATCCCTACGGGTTCTTATATTTCAAATTGAGCCCAGTTCTACACTGAAGTCTCCCTTCCCCTATTGCAATAGCTCCTGAATAACCTTAACTGCTCTCAGGCTCTGGTTTCTCTTGTTCAATGTGTACCTGGCGATGTATGTTGAATCACTGTAATGTACACCTGAAACTAATATTACACTGTATGTCAACTAACTGGAATTTAAATAGAAGCTTTAAAAAAAGCATTAAATAAATGTGTTGAGCAGAGCTAAAGCCACATTACATTTCACAGTAATACCACGTGTGATTATTTTAATTTTAAAGAGAGTTTGTTCCAACAATTTGACAAAAATTCCTAAAATTTATAGAAAATACTTCTTAAAAATTTACCTGTTGACCTCCACTTTGCCTGTATTACTATCTATAAACACTATTTTAAATACCACAATATCCTAAGCCATATTCCCTTCTCTGAAAAAATTCCTGGGCCACACTACCATGCAAGTAATCATATTCTCTGATTTTTTTAGGCTATCGATGTTTTCTGAATAGCACACTCTGCAAAGGTGTTTTTCTTTCATGCAGAATCTCTACCTATATCCCTGAATGTGCAAACTGAATGTTGATGGAACCTTCTGAAGCCTGAATGAGAGCTGAAGTGTCTGCATCGATCAGCATGCCTTTTAGAGTGCATTTCCTGTGTGCTGATGACCCTGTTGGCAAGGTATCTCTGTTTTTGAATTATGAATGGTACTTATATATGAGCAGCTGCTCCCTTTACTTGGGAGCCGCCTTTCAGTGGGATGTAAGATTTGGCTTGGTCACACATAGTGTTTCATTGAGAATGATGCACACAGCCATCTCCTTCCAAATTTGGGGTCAGTGTCAATACTGGCCCTCTGCCAGAGGATTCTCATGTCTTCTGTAGACTATCAATATCAGATAATGCTGGTAAGAATTGTACTTTCAATAATCCACATATCCATTAAAGTTTTAATTGTAGAGGAAGCAGAGATAGTCATGAAGCCTAATCCAAGCATACAGTTGGACCTTCTAACTACAAACTCTAAAACAGTTTATTCCCGTTCAGTACTTTCTACTTTGTCTTCATATAGATGGACAGGTCCTTAGTACACAAGTGTTAAGAAATTGGTCAACTGGTATCAACCTCTTCAATATTCCCCAAAGCTGTAAGTACAGATTCTGCTCAAACCCAGAGCGGAGACAATATTCAGCTTATCGCATTCTATAATCTAGCTTTAGCGTTAATAGGATTTTACTGTCTCTGCTAAAAGACTGTGTTTGTGGGAATTAACAGTGGAACTTGACAAAAACAGTGCTTATTTTCAGAAAAAGATAATGTGGATCGATTCGACCCTCTAAACCTCAACAGTAAACCTCAAAAACCAAGTGATTTTAATGCAGACAAAATTACACTCAGCATTTAAACTTGTAATGCTTGAGAAACATACTTTGTAAACTTTCTTATAGGGATTCCAAAAGGAGCGTTCATTTGACAGACACCGAAACACTCATCTGCTTTCACGTGAGGAGAGAGTTCTACCTTGGGTATGACTAATTTTTAGTTTCTTAGTTTTTGTTAGGTGAACACTTCCACCAAATTCATTCACGTGGCTTCTGATTTAATTCACGGGCATGAGCTCAATTGTTTAGGTACCAGGTAAACAAAGTATGTGCGTGTGTGCATCTCTATCTGCCTATCTATCTGTCTATCTATGTATCTATCTAGCATCCATCTATCTTTGATCATTTCCAAGGTCACAGCCTGTAGACTTGACTAACATAATTAAAGTGTTATAAGGCATCATGACGTGAAAGCTGCATAATGTGACATCAATAACCAATAGCAACTTGTACATATATATGTATTTTAAACTTGTTTACGAAAATCTGTGCATGCTAGAAAATTTTTGAATTGTTATTTATCAAGCAGAGTGCCACTGACATGATAGAACCAAGTTACTTTTCGATTGTGTCATTAAAGAAAAAATATTTCAAAAATGAGATTATTGATTTGAAATAATGGTACTGTTAATTTAAGAAAAAAAGGTAAATATGCAAATCTTATATTTCAGTTTCATCATCTGTCTGTTTCTGATTACTGAGAAGATAGGGCAAGGGAGAGTAAGGAGAGATCGCAGTAAATCTAGATACATATCTAATCAACTACACAGTACTACGTATGGGTTTGGATGCTTAAAACAACACAGACATAGCACCCCCTCCCATAAAAGGCTTACAATTTATTTAATAGATTTTGCCTATAAATATAGAATAGGATTATTTAGCTGGTGGTATGAATATAACGGTATGTTTGGACTTTGCTGCTGCTTATTCCTAGGTAAAAACGAGGGCTGCCCTTCTGACTTTCAAGGCCAAATATCTATCAGTTGATTCACTGAGATTGATGCTTTGGATAGAACTCCGCAGATGTTGTAGTTGGGATCATTCAGGTGAAGGAAACAGAGACTCACTCAAGTTGTCTCGATAATGAGAAATTTATGGCAAGGAAACATTTAGTGCAATTAGAGAGACAGAGATGGAAAAAGAGTCCAAGAATGGAGACCACAGTTCAGCTGGCCATCATACAAATGGACCCTGATCCAAGGCAGCACTAGTAAGCTCAGCAACAGAAGTTCATGGATTGTCAGGCGCTTGGCAGCAATGCTCCGTTCTTTGTATTGACTTGTGTTTTCTTTCCACTGCTCTGCGCTCTAAATGCTTCCTCAATACTTTGGTTCACTATGACCCTTTATAAGCCCAACTCTCAACACCGATTGGCCCCATCTAATCTTCAAGGCTTTGCCTTATTCTTCTCAACATGTATAATTCTCACAGTTAATGGCTTGATTTTCTTGGTATTTACCAGAGACACTTCTTGAGATATGGAATTGTATATGGCTTTTCTATTAGGATGCTTGTTTTTCTTTTATTGATCTTTAAAGCATTTTAGTATATCAGAGGTAACCCAGGTTCTTGGTGTAAAAATAGTTTTCCTAAGACAAGTGCCATATGATTTCACTCATAGGCAGAATTTAAGAAACAAAACAAATGAGCAAAGGGAAAAAGAGAGAGAGAGAGAGAGAAATCAAGAAACAGACTCTTAACTATAGAGAACAAACATGATTACCAGAGGGGAGCTGGGGGTGAGGGTGACGGTGGGGAAAATAGGTGATGGGGATTAAAGAGTATACTTATCACGAGGAGCATTGAGTCATGTATAGGATTGTTGCATCTCTATTTTGTATGCCTAAAACTAATATAACACTGTAGGTTACCTACACTGGAATTTAAAAACTTAACAAAAATTTTTAAATAAAATAAATATAAAATAAAAATAATTTCCCAATTTGTTATTTGCTTTTTAATTTGGATCGGTATTTTCTGGTATACTTTAGTTTTAAATTTCTGTCACATATGTCCATCTCTTCTTCCTAGATTTTGCTTTGCTGTGAGGTTCAGGAAGGTCTCCCCCTCTAGAGCATAATGTATTATTCTCTATCAGTGTTTTTTGAATTATGATCTATAGGCAATCTCACCAGAATCACCTAGATTTGCTCACTTAAAATGTGCAATCCTGGGCACCCGGGTGGCTCAGTGGTTGAGAGTCTTGGGCTCAGGGCATGATTCTGGGGTCCCGGAATCGAGTCCCACATCGGGCTCCCTGCGTGGAGCCTGCTTCTCCCTCTGCCTGTGTCTCTGCCTCTCTCTGTGTCTCTCATGAATAAATAAATAAAACCTTTTTTAAAAAATGTGCAATCCTGGCCTTCTACCCCAGATATTGGATTTCTTTCCAAGACTTTATCCTTTTGCATATTAATTTTTTTAGTGCTTCATTAAGACTATAAATTACTTCTCAAAAATTATAAAAAGATATTATTTGAAAAAGTTCTGCAAAACAGAAGTATATAGCAAAAACGTGAAAGTTATCTTCTAATCTTTTCTTTTAGGGGATATTAACAAGTTTGCTTTGAATTTTTCAGGACGTTTTACAAATTGAGACCGCGTGATCTTGCAGATCAAGATTTTGTTTGTAAACTTACATCAATTAGTTTTTATTTTGACAGAGAAATCTAACAAAAACTGAAATATGGATTATTTAGTATAATGTAAGTTTCCTTCCAAGAATAATACAGATTATACATTATGCTATGTTCTAAAACTAATAATAAGTTTATTCAGATGTACGGATACTATTTAAAAATTTTAATGTAGGTTGCTTTATATTATTTAAAATTAATATCTTAATATATTTCCAAAGAAAATATTGCAAATTATTCATTATAACTTGAGCTGAACAAGTAGTAAAGTTATTCATTTTGTATTTTCTGTCATGCCAAGGTCTTTGCAAACTGTTGTAAGGTAAAAATTACTTTTAAAAATTCTGGTCTTGCGTAGTTTGATGTTGTTGATAAAATTTTCAGTAGACATTGAATGTCCTCAGAAGTGGCAGTTTTATGTCAAGTGCAAAAAGACATGTTAATCTTGGATGACAGCTTGTCTTTTATCATGGCTTCCCGTATATTATTGAACTTGATTTTGAAGACGAGCCGGCTGTCTTATTCTCCTGTTTGACCAGGACACAACTTACAGACACTAGGTACAGGGCAATGAATTTTTGCTTCAAAATTAAATGTTGGCTTTGTTTAATATATTTTGTACTATTTTAATGGTAGTATTTTAACTGGATTTTGAGATATTGATTTCTCAATGATGTATTATCAACTAATTGAAATAATTTCTCTTGGAAATGTAGTACCTGGGGCCTGACCTCTGGATATGTTAGAACACATGTCTTAATTCATGGCCTTCTCACGATTCACCGGGAATGTGGAGTTTATACAAAAGAGAACCCACAGCTATTGTTCTCTTTTGACTATAAATAACACCAAATATTTATCTACAGATTTTTCTCACCTCACCATGGGGCTACATCCTGATGAATCCACTGCAAGCTGAAAATACCAAGTTGAAAATGCATGCAATACACCTCATCTACTGAATCATGCTTTAGCCTGGGCTGCCTTAAATGTGCTCAGACCACTTCACATGGGCCTACAGTTGGGTAAAATCATCTAACACAAAACATCTTTTATAACATAGTGTTAAATATCTTACGTGATTTATTGACTCCTGCGCTGAAAGTGAAAATCAGGTGATCTTGGGGGTGCTCACTCTGGTGATCTCCACTGACTGGGAGCTGTGGCTCCATGTCCCCCGCTCAGCATCATCAGACCATCCTCATCCTGTCCTGCTGCTAACCCTGGAAAAGGTCCAGATTCAATATTCCAAGTGCAGTTTCTACTGAGTGAGTACTACTTTCGCATCCTCCTAAAGTCGAGAGATCGTAAGTCGACCATCTAGAGTTAGGGGCCCATCTGTACTAACAAGTCTGGTGGTGTGACCTAGCGCTCACTCTGTAGACGTTCCTCCCCTGAATCTGTGCTCGCTCCCTAGGCAGTAATCTCATGCAGACCCAGGGGTTTAGATTCAGCTTTAAGCCAATGGCTCCCAAATTTCCCAGGCAATTAAGGACCGAGTAATCAGTGCTGCATCCCCCCTGGGTGGAGTGAAGGACCCCAGTGAGAACCCTTCGTGGGAGTATTGCTGAAAAAGCAGAAAACTTTCCATTGGAGTTTCTCAGTGAAAAGTAAATGAAAAGCTTCTGGGGATTTTTTTCCGTCATCTTGTGGGGAGAACTGACTGACAATGAAACCAGCACAGGGAAAAGCAGTGCTGAGAGGTGGATAAAGATGGATTTTCGATTAATTCATTTGAGCACATAAGCCCAAACAAGCTTACTCCTGGCCTTTTCAGTAACCTTTTTATTCACACAACCCCAAATTTGCCTTTATTTGCTTAAGCCACTTTTAATTGGGTCTCAGTCCTTTGCAGATAAGTCCATGACACAGAAAATACTTAAATAATAGTATCAAATGGTAAAAACCCACATAATTTAACAATTTCTAATATTATTTCAGATTGTAAAGCATATGCAAAGAAAAACACACAAAAAATGTAATTGTCTTTGAGAAATAGAATTATGAGTCTTTTACTTAGTGGCTTTCTTTAATCTTCAAATTTTCTACAATAAGCCTCTATTATATTTATAATTAGAAAAACGGTGAATCTGCTCTTATGAAAACTGGCTTTTCCATTACGATGGATGCTGTTATTTCCTCCATATTATTACTGACAAATATTCTTTGTGCTTAAATATGGATTTGCTTGAGAATTTAATCAAATATATTTATTTTTACTGGATTCATGATTTGAGTTCATGTAAAACGAGAACGTACATCTGGCAAACAGCTTTATCCCAACTCATGAAGATTATTGTTTCCTATCTTCATTGTGTGCTTTTAAAATATATAATTCTTATCTCTAAAATTCGAAATTTTCTCTTTCTTTAGTTGCCTATAGATTATCTTTTCACTGTTTGTTTTGGGACATTCTAGTGTATATACTTTCTATTTCTCTTTGCCTTTTAGAATATTATGTGAGTGTACTGTCTTTTTTGAAATAAGATTTTATTTATTTATTTGAAGTGGGAAGAGAGAGAGAGAAAGAGAGAGAGAGCATGAGTGGTGGGGGTAGCCGGGGCAGAGGGAGAATAATAAGCAGGCTCCCCCAGTGAGGGCAGAGCCAGGCATGGGTCTTGATCCCAGGACCCCAAGATCACAACCTGAGCTGAAGGCAGCCACTTAATGGAATGAGCCACCCAGGCACTCCATGAATGTGCTCACGTTTAACTGTACCTTTCAGGGCATTGAAGACAATATCCTACGAATATCCACATGCATATTTGTGATTGAAGTGAATAGTAATTGTTATTTTAAGTGGTCCTACTATTGCCTGTATAAAAGAAAATAAACAGGTTTCTAAGCCTTTGTGTTTTGAAAAGACTGCAGAGGACCAACGCATGATATGGGTTGGCTCCTACTTGGCTGATGGCTACAGTTCACTTAAAACCATCATATTAAAATATAATCCAGGGAAGCCTGGGTGGCTCAGCAGTTTAGCGCCACCTTCAGCCCGGGGTGTGATCCTGGAGACCTGGGATCGAGTCCCACATCGGGCTCCCTACATGGAGCCTGCTTCTCCCTCTGCCTGTGTCTCTGCATCTCTCTCTGTCTCTCATGAATAAATAAAATCTTTAAAAATATATGTATATATAATCCAATGTTGAATACATTTTATATCTCAGTAGAGACTGTACTATTCATCATAAATGAGTTTTGTGCACCACGTAGGTATTGGAAATTGCAGGATGTGAGAATGAACCCTAGACATTTGGATGTCACAGTGCCATGTGACAACAGGATTTTTTTTTTCTTCCTGATGTTAGGAAAAGAGTTTTCTTTAGCAGAGGAGTTATTCTTTTGCTCCCAAATACTAGAGTGGCTACAGCAGTTACACGAAGTGGCTCTGGGGACGGAGAAGGCCTGCAACAGGCTGTGGGCCACACACCTGTATCAGGCTACAGGCCCACAGCCCAGAAAGCTCCTGTGTTGCAGTCGGCTTTGCTCAGTCACAGAGGAGGCCGAGAATTCTCTGAGATTTGTATAGAAGCTCTTATACAAGGGAGTAATTAGCCTGACATGAACCAGTTTGGCAACAGAACAGGGTTACTGGGGTGGCTAGGAAAAAGAAAAAAAAGGAAAAAAAAAAAAAAGATAAGAGATAAAAATAGCAGAAGCAGATCTAGACCAGACCTGATGAGTAGAGCTGGTGTTTGGGTCCTGGCCGGTGCCAAGCCCAGCACCCAGGGAGGCAGGGGCCAGGATGGCACAGCGCACCTGCCGGGACAGGTGGCAGGGACAGGGATGCTACAGGCCACTGCAGCCAGAGCCCGGGAGGCAGGAGTCAAGGAGCGGGGGACTGGCCACGCTGTCTCAGGAGGTGACACTAGAGCCCACCGTGGGTGAAGCTGCGAGTGTGTCATGTGTGCAGAGGGTGCAGGTGATTCCAGCTGCAGCAGGATGACAGTAGAGGAGGGTTCTCGAATCAGAGGACAGGCTTGCTGAAGGCGTGCCTTCGGAACACAGCAGCTTGGCCGCATGCTCCGTCTGAGCTTTAAAGATGGGGAACATTCATTCATCTTGATCAAATTCTATTCATTACTAATGTTAGGAGTTTTGTTCTTTAAAAAACAAAACAAAACTCCACCTATTTCTTACATATTGGAAGCCTGGGTTCAATATAATCATGGTTTGTAATGATTTGGCTGTAAAATCACCCACAGTGTGAGATTCCTGATTAGTGAGCTTTTCTTATTTTCTGGAAGCATTATGTCATTCTTGTAATGTTGTATTTTCTTTTTTAAAGTCGCATCTCCTATATCGTAGCTCATTGTATTGCAACATTTCGTGATCTTTGTAAATCAGAATCTATGTGTTTTTAAGTCTTGCTGCCTTTTTAATTTTTAAGTTTTTTTAAAGATTTTATTTTCAATATGTTGGCAAATCAAACTCTAATAAAAAATTTTAAAAATACCAAAAAAAAATACCAAAAAAAAATTATTTTTATTTATTTGGCAGGGAGAGAGCACAAGTAGGTGGAGCGGCCGGCAGAGGGAGAGGGGGAAGCGGGCTCCTGGCTGGGCAGAGAGCCCCACGCAGGGCTGGATCCCGAGAATGATCCCAGTTTAAAGTAAAACTGTTGGAACTGGAGGGTATTATGCTGAGTGAAATAAGTCAATCGGAGAAGGACAAATATTATATGGTTTCATTCATTTGGGGAATATAAATAATAGTGAAAGGGAATAGAAGGGAAGGGAGAAGAAATGGGTAGGAAATATCAGAAAGGGAGACAGAACATGAAGACTCCTAACTCTGGGAAACGAACTAGGGGTGGTGGAAGGGGAGGAGGGTGGGGGGTGGGGGTGACTGGGTGATGGGAACTGAGGGGGGCACTGAGTGTTATTCTATATGTTGGCAAATTGAACACCAATAAAAAATAAATTTATTATTAAAATAATTAAATAAACAAATAAATAAATAAATAAAATAAAAAAGTAAAACTGTTGGTTAGACTTTCAAAATAGACACATTCACCCACGATATTAGAAGCTTAACAAATAAACCAAGTGTCCAATAGCTATGAGCATATACCTGCTTGAGATATGACTTCATACCTTCAGAAATGTGGAAATACGCCCTTGACACCATATAATGTACTCTCAAAAGCAAGCAGAACTGGTTCATCATGATAGACATGGTGAGAGAGGGAGGGGACAGCAAGAGAACTGGACTCAAAGTCTATAACCTGGTTTGATAACGCTAGTGAGCCAGAGATGTCCAACAAATATTACATATTTCTGAGTTTTCCCAAAGCAACAAATCCCTCAAACCCAGTTTGTCTTTAGCGAGGCTCTGTTTGCTCCCTTTCTCTGCTCTCATCTGACAGACACACGTGGGGGATAGAACCTTGGTTGGCTGTGTCAGGACTCCATGGCTTTCTGTGGGTCTCTTTACAGATAAAAATACTTTTCTCTGAGTAACGCAGTGGAAGAGGGAATCTTCTAGGGCACTTAGAAACTAGACTCTACCAGAATGTTGGCTGCTGCTTGTATTTCAACCTTTTTTTTTTTTTTTTTTCTTGAGGCCTTGGTTTCTATTTCTTGAAATACTGTGATTCAATTACTTTGATATCATAGAAGTTTCCTTTGATTAGCATCTGGTCCGTGATTCTTGTGATTCCTTGGAAGTATATTGAACTTAGTGACCAAGACCGAAATCAACCTTCTTTGTAATACACTGGCATCAGCACTTGCTGTTGTCAAGGAGGAAGGTTTATCCTAAATGATTCCACGTGAAGTACGTAAATCTGCTTTCTTCCTATCTATGAATAGGCAAGACAAAAATTAGTTTGTATGTTTTTATAATTTCCCACCTCTAAGGTTAAATTTGCTGTCTTCCTAAGCCACTTGCCATAACTCCATTTCTTCATTTATCTTTGAAACTCTAACCAAAAGCTCTGAGTGTTTTATGTTCTTACTTTAAATGGATTGGGAGGCTTTCAATGACAATAGGTTAGCTTTATTGACTGTATTGTTTAAACTATGATAATTTTCCCTTTGCCTCCTCTGCGAACTAGCTGTGGTTGTATGCAAAGGGAGAAAATAATTGTATTTCCTTCCAAAAGAAGAAGACTGTCTTGAGTATTTTATTATAGCAGTGTTCCTTCTGAGTTTTTAAGGTTGCTTTACTCTTCCAGAATTATTTAATTTTGTGTTTTTCAAAAATTAAAGACTGTGGGATAGATTTTTTTTTTAAACTGGAGTATTACAATGAAATTACTCAGATTGCATCACTCCCTTTCATCTTTTTAAAAAAAAATAATTTAAAAATATTTTATGTGTATATTCGTGAGAGACACACACACAGAGAGAGGCAGAGACCCAGGCAGAGGGAGAAGAGGGCTCCATGCAGGGATCCCGATGCGGGACTCTATCCCAGGATTCCGGGGTCATGCCCTGAGCCAAAGGCACATGTTGAACTGCTGAGCCACCCATGTGTCCCCCCACTACTCTTTGAGAGAAAATTCAGACTTGAACTGAATGAAAATGTAAACTTTATGTTGCCAGTGTCTGGAGATGATTTCTGATAGCACTTTTTTTAATGATCTTTACATTAAAAAGAAGAAACTGAATACATTTTTATTTGTAACAGTTTAAAGAGGAAGAGACCAGAGGCAAGGCCCAGGGATGCTGATGAGAAATGGGGATCATGCAAGAAGGTGCTGGGCTAGAAGATTCAAATGGTTCTTGAACCGGAACAACAAAGATCATCCTACTATCATGAGTGGTGGTCATAAAAATGTTGGGACCTATAGTCCCAAAGAAGAACAAATGAAGGACAGTATTTCCCTTTACTTTGTTCCAGTCAGGTACTCAGAAGTTGTGTTACACAGAGGGCCAGTTCTAACACCATGGCTTGTACGAGCCTGCCTGGACACCTGATGATCGTATTATTAAGTACAGAGTCCTGGCTGTGCCTTAATAGTTCACGCAGCCTTCTTCACTCATTGCATGCATCAGCACCCTACTACTGATCTAAGTTCTCCCAAACCTTAGAAACCTTATGTCCTCTTAGTTGCCTGAGTGGATCAGTTGGTGGGGTCCGAATCTTGACCTCAGCTCAGGTCTTGATCTTGGGTGGTGAGTTCAGGTCCTATGTTGGGAAGCCAAGCATGGAGTACTTAAAACACTAACAGCAACAAGGAAAAAACAAAACCTTATTATGTCAGTAATAAAAATTAATGTTCTCAAGTGTTGTACATATACTTAGGACTGTGTTGATTACTTATTTCAGCTTTACATTAAATTGAGTGTGATTCCTAGAGAAACTATTTTCATAGCATTTGCATATTAATATTTACATTTATTAAGTTTGAAGGCTTCATTGGTTACAACAGATGAGTGGGTCGAAGGTGGTTCATTGATGGGTAAAAGAAATGATGACAATAGGAGCAACAAAGTACAATTTAGAATAATATAGTAATTTTAAGTGCAGTAATTCAGTGTATTATTGTTGTTGTTTTCAAACTTGGTCTGTGTCTTTATAGTTGCAGGGAATGTACTTGAAAAAGAGAGTGGGGCGACTCAGAGGGTACAGTGTAAGAAACAGATTTTTGGAGGTGGTTCAATTCTGGTGATAGAAAGGTCTGGTGAAACAAAGAGAAAGGTCATTGGATCTGAGGAGGATGCTTGCATTACTGAGAAGGGTGCCAGAAATTTGTACAGGAATATTCTGAGCAGGAGCAAAAATTCAATTGCTTTGAAGAGCTCCTCCAGAACAATGCTAAATAATATTGATGATGAGGAAAACACTATTTTAGTCCTAATTTTAATAAGCATGTTCCTAGATATAACCCTTAAACATAATTCTGTTGGTTTGAAATATACCAGTTTATGATCTTTTCAAGAAAATATATTACTTCCGCTTTTAAAAAACTCAGGTTTTTTTGGTATTTCGTTATAAGTTCATATTTTTTCTCTCTTAATCTTTTCATATTTATGAATATTTAAAATATATTGACTCAATATTACTTTCTATTTTTCTAGCTACTTTCACTAGTTGTTTAAGGCCAACAATCTTTTGATGCCCACCAGGACCTATAAAGCCATTGGTAAAGTCACCTTTCCATGCTCCTGAGCCCTCTGTATCATCAGTATATTCTTTATGTTCCATAGGCAATCATTGTTACCACATCCTTGATTACATGTTCAACTTCCATGATCTCTTTCCATCTATCACAGTAGAATGCTAAAATGTCAACCCAGTTAAAAACAGACTCAACAATATTGATATTAGTAAAATAAAATTAAGAGAATATGCTAGTTTTGGAAAATTATGCAGTAAGATACCACTTTCATAAATCTCAAAAGCAGGCAAAACCAATTACTTAAGAATTCATTTATTAAAAAAAAAAAGCAGGAGAATTAGAATTACATAACGCAGGGTTGTGCTTCCCTGGCTAGGGTGAATAGGTAGAGGAATGAGCTAGGAAAGAGCATATTTTTGTTGATGTTCTATTCTTTGAAGTGATGGGTTCATAAGTTTTTATTTATTGTTATAAATTATAATACATGAATCTTACATATTTACATGTGGAAAGACAAAATAAGTAACATACACACATAGAGTTTTGGGAGAGCTTTTTAAGTCCTGTCAAGAGTTTTGGGATTCATTCTACCAACAATATGGGCTGTTTTAGGAACGGGTGTGAAATGTTAATATATGTGCTTTCAAGATACAGTATCACTCTGCTGGCAGTTTGGAAAATGAACTAGAAAGAGTAAGAATGGATGTAGAAAGACTAAAATTTGTTAGAAGAGTGTAGGAAAGAACTAGATGGTAATGTTGAAGATAGAAGTGGTTATTATGTTTGTAGGTTTTCTAGTTTGAATCATATTTCTGTTACTAGAATGAAGGAAAGTTGCTCACGGTGATTCATTTGTTTAATATAGTGCTGTAATTTATTTATGAATGTTTATTTTAAAATTTTGCACACTTACACATTTAAATAATTTACAGTTAGTTTGTATTATCTTTGTGAGATTTTGATATTGGTGTTATATCACCTTTATTGATATTTTTAAAAGGAAATGTGGCTAAGATCAGAAACTGTTTAAATACTAAATAAGGATTTTTTGAAAGGTTTGACAGATTTATTTATTTGTTATAATTTGAATTTCTCTTATACTTGCTTAAGTTTATTCTCTGGAGATTTGTTTATTCTCTCTCTCTCTCTCTCTCTCTCAGATGAGAAATAAATAAATTCCATATTGTACTTAAGATTTTGGAAACATTGGGATCCCTGGGTGGTGCAGTGGTTTAGCGCCTGCCTTTGGCCCAGGGTGTGATCCTGGAGACCCAGGATCAAATCCCACGTCGGGCTCCCGGTGCATGGAGCCTGTTTCTCCCTCTGCCTATGTCTCTGCCTCTCTCTCTCTCTCTCTGTGTGACTATCATAAATTAAAAAAAAAAAAAAAAAGATTTTGGAAACTTCACAAGCACTTTTTTCTAAAAATAGACTAAGCTCTTTTGCAAAGGAGAAATGATAGTATTCATTTTTTAAAAAAAGATTTATTTATTGGGATGCCTGGGTGGCTCAGCAGTTGAGCATCTGCCTTCAGCTCATGGTGTGATCCCAGGATCCAGGGACTGAGTCCCTCATGGGAGCCTTAATAGCCCTCTGCCTATGTCTCTGCCTGTCTCTGTGTCTCTCATGAATAAATAAATTTTTTTAAAAGATTTATTTATTTATTTGAGAGAGAGATAGTGTAGTTGGGGTGGGAGAGGAGGTGGAGACAGAGAATCTCAAGGAGACTCCCTGCTGAGCATGGAGCCCAACATGGAATGGGATCTCATGATCCTAAGATCATGATCTGAGCCGAAATCAAGAGTTAGATGTTTAACCCACTGAGCCACCAGCTCTTAGATGGTAGTCATTTTTAAAATTTAAGGAATTTTTAGGTAAGGAAGAAGTAAAACTTTCACTATTTGCAGATGACATGATACTATGTATAGAAAACCCAAAAGTTTCCATTAAAAAAAAAAAAAACTGTTAGAACTGATAAATGAATTCAGTAAGGTTGTAGGATACAAGATTAATATACAGAAATCCTTTGCATTTTTATACACTAATACTGAAGTTGTAGAAAGAGAAACTAAGAAAAGAAGCCCATTTATAATTGCACCAAAAAGAATAAAATGCCTAGGTATAAATTTAACCAAGGAGGTGAAAGATCTGCACTCTGAAAAATATAAAATTTGATGAAAGAAATTTAAGATGACACAAATGGAAAGATATTCCATGCTAATGGATTGGAAAAACAAATATTGTTGAAATCTTTATGTATACTACCCAAAGCAACCTACAGATTTAATGCAATATGTATCAAAATACCACCAGCGTTTTTCACAGAGCCAGAACAAGTAATCCTAAAACTTGTGCAGAACCACAAAAGACCCTGAATAGCCAAAGCACTCTTGAAAAAGAAGAAGAAAACTGGAGGTATTGCAATTCCAGATTTCAAGATATCCTACAGAGTTGTAGTTATCAAAACAATATGGTCCTGGCATAAGAATAGACCCGTAGATTAAAGGGACAGAACTGAAAGTGCAAAAATAAGCCCACGATTATATGGTCAATTAATCTCTGACAGAAGAAGCAAGAATATGCAGTGGGAAAAAGACAGTCTAAACAACAAATGGTGTTAGGAAAACCGGACCACTTCCTTATATCATACACAAAAATAAACTCAACATGAGGTGAGAATGGAAGTGTGAGACCCAAAACCATAAAAATCCTAGAAGAGAGCACAGGCAGGAATTTCTCTGGCATTGGACACAGCAACATCTTTCTAGATACGTTTCCTGAGATAGGGAAAATATAAGCAAAAATAAACTATTGGGGCAACACTAAATAAAAAGCTTCTGCACGGGGATCCCTGGGTGGCGCAGCGGTTTGGCACCTGCCTTTGGCCCAGGGCGCAATCCTGGACACCCGGGATCGAATCCCACGTTGGGCTCCCGGTGCATGGAGCCTGCTTCTCCCTCTGCCTATGTCTCTGCCTCTCTCTCTCTCTCTGTGACTATCATAAATAAATAAAAATTAAAAAAAAAAATCTTCTGCACATCAAAGGAAACAACAAAATGAAAAGACAACCTACTGAAAGGGAGAAGATATTTGCACATGACATATGTGATAAACGGTTAGTACCCAAAACATATAAAAAAAATTTTAAACGGAACCAAAAAACAAAATCCGATTTAAAAATGGGCAGGAAAAAAAAACTGAAAAAAAGGGAAAAAAATTAATAAATAAAAATGGGCAGAAGACATGAATAGGCATTTTCCAAAGAAGATGGCCAACAGACGCATGTAAAGATGCTCAACATGACTCATTATCAGGGAAAGACAAATCAGAACCACAATGAGATGTCACCTCATACCTGTCAGAATGGCTAAAATCAACAACACAAGAACAACAAGTATTAGTGAGTATGTGGAGAGAGGGGAACCTTCTTGCACGTTGGTAAGAATGCAAACCGGTGCAGCCGCTCTGGAAAACAGGATGGAGGTTCGTCAAAAAGTTACAAATAGAATTACCATATGATCCAGTAATTCCACTATTGGATATTTATCCAGAGAATACCAAAACACTAATTTGAAAAAAATATATGCACCCCCATGTTTATTGTGTATTATTCACGATAGCCAAATTATGGAAGCAGCCCAGGTGTCCATCAGTAGATGAATGGAAAAGAAAAATGTGGGGTGTGTGTGTATACATATATTATCTGTATATTACATATGTATGTATATTATATATGTATGTATATATTACATTTATAACATAAAATGTGAGGGATTTGTTAGTAACACATTTTGAAAACAAGATTTATCTCTTTATATTGAATGAAGGGGAAATTAAACCTCCTGCAACCACACACATACACAGAGTTTTTCTCTTACTATATCTCGTAGTTAAATGTAGTCTCACAGAGAAGTTTCTTTGATTAACCAATTATTTTAAGCTTTTTGTTTTATATCAGTTTGCTCATCAGCTTAAAGAAAGCCTTATATACCACAGGAACATTGAAAAGTATTTGTGAGACCATGGTAGAAATCTTTGCTTAATTGACTTCTAATCATCAAAGCTGGGTAAAAATAATCCACAATTTGTTTAACTGAAGAGAGAATTATATTTCTAAATTCTATAATTTCATGCTAACTCATAAATTTTAACTTATTCTTATTTTCTAATTTTATTAATGAAGCTTTCTGTAATTATAAATGTATCCATAGGTATAATGTTAGCCACAGCCCATGTTTTGATGTGTAATATTCTTTTTATAATCATTTTCTAAATAATTCAAAAATGAGGTTTTGAATTCTTCTTGGCTCCAATATTATTTTAAGGAAACATTTTTTCTTAACATTTCTAAATGGTTGCATTGGGTTGTTTGTGTTTATATCTTTTTTATGTGTAGATTAATTGCACTGTCATCAGAAAATGTAGTTTTCTACTTGGGGAATTACTTGACATTTTCTTTGTGTCCTAATACAGAGTCAATGTTTGAAATTTTCTACCAGGGATTTAAAATGATGTTTGTTATGTGATACAAACTCTACTCTGTAGAGCTATTTGAACAATCTGTTATTCAGGTTCCTATTATTTCTTGGATTATTTTGCTTGCTTGTTTTATCAAAGCCTGAAAGACATGTCTTGAATTATCCTAGTAGTTAATACACATTTCCGTGTTCCTTTTTATTTCTAGCAGTTTTTAATCATTTATTTCAATTGCAAAGTAATTTTATCCACTTCAATTACTAGATTTTCTTTGCGTTAGCATAAAAATGGATTTTTTTCCAAGACAAGATCACACTTTCAGAGAGACCCTGTGACTGACTTACCTTCTCATCTCCAGTACCATGATTCCTGGAAAACGATAGAAAAACTGTAACTACTTGGTGGGTGGCAATATTCCAGGGACTCGGGGTATATGGGATGAGAACTGGGGTTCTCTGGAGTCTATGCTCTAACAGGACGAAGGCACAGAACATGTTTGCTAAGTGATTACTTCTCTTCTTACAGGCTTAGGCGCACAAACATACTGCACCTATACCTCCCCTCTAGAACTCTCTTTTTGAATGACAGTCACAAAATCTCTTACTTCATGAAAATAAGGAAGTAGACTTTTAGTAAACTCTACTTTTAGTGACTAAACTGTTAGTAAAACTTTCCAATTTTCAAAGATAGAAAAGATGTCCCATTTTAGGAGATATAAGATCAGGGTCTATAATTTATCCAGTCTATTTTTATCTATAGCCTAAACTGTTCTTTTGGAAACTGTGTAAAATGGGATATATTGCCGCTACTGTAATCATTATTCAATATTTACTTACCATGTGCCAGGATCTGCTAAAAAATTCTTTGTCCCAAAGCACACTCAACAGAGAACACAGCAGGGCTCCACCAAATTTTAACTGCAATTCCCCTTTTCTTGGACTCTTACCAAGACTTTGGGAAAAGTCATAATTTGTCTTTAGTTATATATCTGTACTGTTTAACTAAAACCTACTTAAATTATTTATCGATGAGGTAGAAACAGTAAGTCAGGTTCTCCTTGGTAATTAATGATGAAATTTTTTAACTGGGTGACTAAAAAACTCAATAAATATTCTGGATACAAAAACTAGCAGAAACTTTCTCACCCACCATCCCCAGGGTAGAGGCCAGGGTAGAGGCCAGGCAGTCAGGAGTGCTTCCTGCTGCCCCGGCAAATAGCCATTGTACAGTGGCTTCATAAAGATGTTTATTCTTTGCACACAACAAGCAATCTGGAGACGGGAAGTTTGTGAAGCATCCTCGTGATGCCATGAATATTCTGGATCTTGTTACCATCCCGTTGTGCCCTCCTTAGTGGACAGAGTTTTTCTTCGTATTGTCATCTAACCCCCAAATGACTGAGGCATCCTTAGCACATCAGCTGCTTTAGGAGCAAAAAAGGAAAAGAAAAAGAAAAGGAGGCAGACATGGTTGACGGTTATATCAGAAAGAGCAAAGCTTTTCCGGAAAGTCTCAGCTTCTATCTTATGTGCCCAAATGGGTTTTCTAAGAGTTCTAAAGAGCTGAATGATTTTAACCGGACGTATTGTCATCATGAATAAATGCAGGGCTTCTCAGGAAGAAGGAGAACAGGATATTGGGTCACCATTAGCAGTTTTCCACAGGGAGCTTTCTTGTCATCTCAGTGAGGTCACCATTTCTATCTCCACAAAGCTGTGGTGAGCTCCTTGGGTATCTTCGTGAGAATTTGAAAAAGGTAATTTCCACCTGAAGGAATGCAGCTCTCTGTTGGCACATACCTTGGGGCTGAGCGCCACTTAGTTTCAGCCTCATCCCCAACCTGTTTGTCAAGACACCTGTGTGCAGTGAACAACCTGAATAGCTGTATGTGGTAGAAGCAGGTACAGAACAGAAGCAGAGGCTCACCAACTTCTGATTGATTTTGGCTTCGTTGACATAGAACCAGTTGATTCTAGTGTTTCCTGCCCTTCTTTTCTTGGGAAGCAAGGGAATCATGCTCTGCAATTACTCCGTAGTAGCAGAACCTGTGAAGCAGAGGTATAGAATTTTCCAGATGGCCTGTAAACTTTTGATAACTGAGAAGAAAGGGAGGGGGGAAACTCTACTTCCCGGGGATATTTAAGTAAAATCTGAAATCATCAAATAGAATTGCTGGCGGGTAGGTTATTAAACAAACATGAAGGATGATAATAATTATGACAGGAGCACATGAAAGGCATTATCTCACGATTCTCCTGTGCAAGTAGAAGGATAGAGTTAATGCTTCCAAAAAGGAGAATTTTCGGGCTAAGATCATCTGTCTTTCAATGTCCTTCTGCTGGATTTAGGATACTTTTTTCCCTCCGTGTAGAACAATTTAACAACCCCGGAAAGGGAGCACACATGGTATCGCTTCAGTGTAATTGTATTTACTCCATCTCTCCTGTTTCATCTTGATAAAGACGCTGCCGTAGCGTCCTTCCAAAGGCGGTGGTGTTTGCAGGACATAAGATATGATCCCTCCTTAAATAGAACACTTGCCAATCATCCTTGGCCGCTTTTGCTCAAGGTACTTTGTCTTTTGGGCAGGGTTATCAAGAGTAAGCCCAGCTCTTTCTTTGAAGGTGTCGGATCTTAGATAACCTCAGTACTCCTTGCTCTGACCTCAATTCTGCTCTGGAGATATATATATATTTCCCCGTTTTATTATTTTTTTAAAAGAAATTTAACAACTGAATACATTCTAAGTAAATAGCCAGTGAGATGCGTACTTTACTTAAATAACCTATCAAGGCACCATAGAAGAGGCTTTAAGAAGCCACCCAGCTAAGCTCTTATCCCACTTAGATCATTTGCCAAATGACTGAAATCCGATAGCCACTTTTCTTTTTCTTTTTAAATATTTTTTTTATTTATTTGAGAGAGTGAGTGAGAGAGCATAAGCAAGGGGAAGGGCAGAGGGAAAAGGAGAAGCAGACCCCCCAACTGAGCATGGAGCCTGACCTGGGGTTCGATCCCAGGACCCCAGGGTCATGACCTGAGCCAAAGGCAGACACTCAACCATCTGAGCCCCCAGGCACCCCAACCACTTTTCTTGTTAATATTTTCTACAGTTCACAGTCTTTCTTGATAATCGTCCATGGTGTCAATCATCCTGGTGTACAAAATTTTCCATATGTCTATTCACTTATTCATTCATTATTAGCTTCCAGTTTTATTGTATTGTATTCAGAAAGTGCTTCTTATAGCAATTCTATGTCATGGAATTTACCAACGCTTTCTTTTTGAGTTAAAATAAGATTGATTTTTGTGGATGTTTCTTATGCATTTGAGATGAAGGTGTGTTCTTTTTCACTAGAGTGCAAACGTCAGTGTACATTCATCTAATATACTTTACAGATTGCTGTAATTGTCCAGATCTTTCATTATTTTTGGTCTACTTGGTCTGTCTTTGTACTTGCTGAATGTAGTGTGTAAGTCTCCTAGGAGAAGTTCTTTTTCCTATGTCTCAGTCTCTTGTGGTTTTTGCTTTACAAAGTTGGTTGCTGTATTATGTGATAGACAGATGTTTGTAAACATTTTTTGGGTTGAATTCTTTCTGGCTTGAATTTTGATTTGGCTTACTTGCTATAAACATTGAAACTCCAATTTTCATATTGTTTCCATCTGACTAATAGAGTTTTAATGTTTGTTCTCAGCCCCTCTGAATTTCTTTGTTTTAGATATGTCTCTTATTTTTTTTTTAATTTTAAAAGATTTTTTGAATTTTTTTATTCATGAGAGACACACAGAGAAAGGCAGGGACATAGGCAGAGGGAGAAGCAGGCTCCCTGCGGGAAGCCCGATGCGGGACTTGATCCCAGGACCCTGGGATCACACCCTGAATCGAAGGCAGACTCTCAACGGCTAAGCCCCCCAGGCACCCCTAGGTATGTCTCTTATACACAACATATAATTGAGTACGACATTGTGAGGCAAAGAGATATATTTTCTTTTACTACGTGGATTAAACCATGTTCTCATTTACTGATATGACTGATCTTTCTGAACTGAACTCTCATATAATTATATAAATATAATGTCATGTTTTCTATGTTTCTTTCTCTATATGATAGGTTTTCTTTTATAAAAATCATTTTTTAGAAAATTTTGTAGTTCTATTTCAGAAGTTACCTTTGTATTTAAACTTTATGCTATTAAAAAAAAAAACTTTATGCTCTTTAACATTCTTTACTATGTTCTTGTGTATGACAAATTTGCTATATGGGTTGTTAGTATTTGGTGTTCGTTTTTAGTGACAACTACATTTTGCCTACCCAACAGTCAATGAATTTATTCAGCTGTTATTTTTTTTCCTCCTCCTCTATTCCCATTTTCTTAGTTTCAATATTTTTTTCAAATCCTACAAGACTTATGTATTATTTTTTTCAATTTTGTCTCCAACCTTTGTTTTCATTTTAGATCTGCAATTAAATATGTAATATCTTTACCACCAGTCCTTTTGCCAAAATCTCTCCAATTATTTATGGTTGAATTAAGTTCAGTCTCTGCTATACATCTGAAAACTCCTGGGATAGAATGTTTAGAACTGTTCTCTACGTCTTGATACTTGAAGGACACCTTTGGTGGGAATAAAAATACTTGGTTCATACTTTTCATCTTTTCTTGAATATTCTGCTTTGTTGCTGTTTTGTTCCGAATGCTGATTTGAAAGTCTTAGGCCGGTGTAAGGGCCCAGGGCAGGCTGCCCCAAGATGGGCCACTTTGGCATAAAAGTGATTTTGAATTAAAAGTAATCAAAACCCAGCAGATGGCAGGAGAATCTCTATGCCTCCCTCTCAACTGCCTACATTTACATTAGAAAGAAGAGCCTGAAGTAGGAAGAAAACTACTAATAGAGACACCTCTTTACATAAGGAATTTGTCTCTGTACTAGGGCCACCTTGTTTTTCTAAACATCTGTTTTTACCTTTTTGCTAATGAGCTCTCTATCCTTTGCTTCCTCAGACCCAGCCCTTCTCCTTAGCTCATATAAGCTTCGTGTTGCCTCACTCTGTCTTTGGAATGTCATATCTGTGTGGATACCCCATAAGTACACCTATTAAATTTGATTTTCTCCTGCTAATCTGTTTTGTGTTAATGTGATTCTAGGTCCAGCTAGAAGGACCACGGGACAGAAGGAAAAGTCTTCCTCCCAACACCGGTCTAATTCTTATTCCCTCGTAAATTCTTTGATAATATTGCCAGGACATTGAGATATTTTTCATCTTTAAACTCTAATATTTTTTATTGGAGTTTGATTTTCAAAATATACTATAACACCGAGTGCAATCTGTCAAGTGCCCCCTCAGTGCCTGTCACCCAATCCCCCCATCCCCCCGCCCACCTCCCTTTCTGCAGCCCTTTGTTTGTTTCCCAGAGTTAGGAGGCTCTCATGTATTATGAGCCTCTCTGATATTTCCCACTCAGTTCCCCTCCTTCCCTTATAATCCCTGCCACTATTTCTTATAGTCCCTGTATGAGTGAAACCATATGATGCTTGTCCTTCTCCGATTGACTTACTTCACTCAGCATAATACTCTCCAGGTCCCTCCACGGTGAAGCAAATGGTGGGTATTCGTCGTGTCTAACAACTGAGTAATATTCCATTGTACACATAGACCACAGCTTCTTTATCCATCATCTTTCGATGGACACCGAGGCTCCTTCCACAGTTTGACTATTGTGGGCATCGCTGCTATGAACATCGGGGAGCAGGTGTCCTGGCATTTCACTGCATCTGTATCTTTGGGGTAAATCCCCATCAGGGCAATTGCTGGGTCGTAGGGCAGGTCTATTTTTACCTCTTTGAGGAACCTCCACACAGTTGTCCAGAGTGGCTGCACCAGTTCACATTCCCACCAACAGTGCAAGAGGGTTCCCTTTTCTACCCACCCTCTCCAACATTAGTGGTTTCGCCTTGTTAATTTTCCCCATTCTCACTGGTGTGAGGTGGGATCTCATTGTGGTTTTGATGTGTATTTTCCTGAGGGCAAGTTATGCAGAGCATTTTCTCCTGTGCTTTTTGGCCACATGTCTTCTTTGGTGAAATTTATGTTCATGTCTTTTGCTCATTTCATGATTGGATTGTTTGTTTCTTGGGTGTTGAGTTGAATAAGTTCTTTATAGATCTTGGAAACTAGCCCTTTATCTGATGCGTCATTTGCAAATATCTTCTCCCACTCTGTAGGTTGTCTTCTAGTTCTGTTGACTGTTCCTTTGGCTGTGCAGGAGCTTTTTATCTTGATTAAGTCCCAATAGTTCTTTTTTTCTTTTGTTTCCCTTGCCTTCATGGATGTATCTTGCAAGAAGTTTCTGTGGCCAAGTTCAAAAAGGGTGTTGCCCGTGTTCTCCTCTAGGATTTTGATGGATTCCTGTCCCACATTTAGATCTTTCATCCATTTTGAGTTTATCTTTGTGTCTGGTGCAAGAGAGTGGTCTAGTTTCATTCTTCTGCATGTGGATGTCCAATTTTCCCAGCACCATTTATTGAAGAGACTGTCCTTTTTCCAGTGGATCGTCTTTCCTTCTTTGTCGAATATTAGTTGACCATAAAGTTCAGGGTCCACTTCTGGATTCTCCATTCTGTTCCACTGATCTATGTGTCTGTTTTTGTGTCAGTACCACACTGTCTTGATGACCACAGCTTTGTAGGACAACCTGAAATCCGGTATTGTGATGCCCCCAGCCCTGGTTTTCTTTTGCAATATTCCCCTGGCTATTCGGGGTCTTTTCTGATTCCACACAAATCTTAAGTTTATTTGTTCCAACTCTCTGAAGAAAGTCCATGGTATTTTGATAGGGATTGCAGTGAATGTGTAAATTGCCCTGGGTAGCATTGACATTTTCACAATATTAATTCTTCCAATCCATGAGCATGGAATATTTTTCCATCTCTGTGTCTTCCTCAATTTCTTTCAGAAGTGTTCTGTAGTTTTAAGGGTATAGATTCTTTACCTCTTTGGTTAGGTTTATTCCTAGGTATCTTTTTTTTTTTTAAGATTTTATTTATTTATTCATGAGAGAGACAGAGAAACAGAGAGAGGCAGAGACACAGGCAGAGAGAGAGAGGCAGGCTCCATGCAGGGAGCCTGACGTGGGACTTGATCCCAGGACTCCAGAATCATGCCCTAGGCCAAAGGCAGGCACTTAACCACTGAGCCATCCAGGGATCCCCTATTCCTAGGTATCTTATGCTTTTGGGTCCAATTGTAAATGAGATGAACTCCTTGATTTCTCTTTCTTCAGTCTCATCGTTAGTATATAGAAATGCCACTGACTTCTGGGCATTGATTTTGTATCCTGCCACACTGCCGAATTGCTGTATGAGTTCTAGCAATCTTGGGGTGGAGTCTTGGGTTTTCTACACACAGTATCACGTCATCTGCGAGGAAGGAGAGTTTGACTTCTTCTTTGTCAATTTGCCTTTTATTTCTTTTTGTTGCCTGATTGCTGAGGCTAGGACTTCCAGTACTATGTTGAAAAGCAGTGGTAAGAGTGGACATCCCTGTCTCCTTCCTGATCTTAGGGGAAAGGCTCCCAGTGTTTCCCCATTGAGAATGGTATTTGCTGTGGGCTTTTTGTAGATGGCTTTTAAGATGTTGAGGAATGTTCCCTCTATCCCTTACACTCTGAAGAGTTTTGATCAGGAATGGATGCTATAGTTTGTCAAATATTTTCTCTGCATCTATTGAGAGGATCCTATGGTTCTTGTTTTTTCTCTTGTTGATGTAATCTATCACGTTGATTGTTTTACGAGTGTTGAACCCGCCTTGCATCCCAGGGATAAATCCCACTTGGTCAGGGTGAGTAATCTTCTTAATGTACTCTTGATTCTTATTGGCTAGCATCTTATTGAAAATTTTTGCATCTTTGTTCATCAGGGATATTGGTCTATAATTTTCCTTTTTGGTGGGGTCTTTGGTTTTGGAATCAAGGTGATGCTGGCCTCATAGAACGAGTTTGGAAGTACTCCATCTCTTTCTATCTTTCGGAACAGCTTTAGTAGAAAAGGTATTGTTTCTTCTTTTTTTAATTATTTATTTATTTATTCATGAGAGACAGAGAGAGGCAGAGACACAGGCAGAGGAAGAAGCAGGCTCCATGCAGGGAGCTTGATGTGGGACTTTTTTTTTTTTAAGATTTTATTTATTTATTCATGAGA
Organism: Canis lupus familiaris; assembly: GCF_011100685.1. NCBI lineage: Eukaryota > Metazoa > Chordata > Mammalia > Carnivora > Canidae > Canis > Canis lupus. The sequence continues at coordinate 41,817,740 of NC_049234.1, read as the reverse complement.
GACAGAAAAAGAGAGAGGTAGGGAGAGAGAGAGACAGAGAGGCAGAGGGAGAAGCAGGCTCCATGCAGGGAGCCCGATATGTGACTCGATCCCAGGACTCCAGAATCACACTCTAGGCTGAAGGCAGATGCCAAACCACTGAGCCACCCAGGAATCCCATATTATTTCTTCTTTAAACATTTGATAGAATTCCCCTGGGAAGCCATACGGCCCTGGACTTCTGCGTCTTGGAAGGTTTTTTATGACTGCTTCAATTTTCTCCCTAGTTATTGGTCCGTTCATGTTTCTATTTCTTCCTGTTCCAGTTTTGGCAATTTGTGATTTTCCAGAAATGTATCCATTTCTCCTAGATTGTCTGATTTGCTGGCATATAGTTGCTCATGATATATTTTTAAAATCTTTTGTATTTCCTTGGTATTGGTTGTGATATCTCCTGTTTCATTTATGATTTTATTAATTTGAGTCTTTTTTCTTTTTAATAAGGCTGGCTAGTAGTTTATCTATTTTATTAATTCTTTCAAAGCACCAACTCCTGCTTTTGTTGATCTGTTCTATAGTTCTTCTGGCCTCTATTTAATTGAGTTCTGCTTGAATCTTTATTATCTCCCTTCTTCTGCCTGGTGTAGGTTTTACTTGCTGTTCTTTCTCCCATTCCTTTACGTGCAAGGTTAGCTTGTGGATTTGAGTTTTTTCCAATTTTTTGAGGGATGCTTGTATTGCAATGTATTTCCCTCTTAGGACTGCTTTTGCTGTATCCCAAAGCTTTTGAATGGTTGTATCTTAATTTTCATTAGTGATGAATCTTTTAAATTCTTCTCTAGTTTCCTGGTTGACCCTTTCATCTTTTAGCGGGATGTTTATTAACCTCCACGTGTTTGAGTTTCCTCCAAATTTCTTCTTGTGATTGAGTTCTAGTGTCAAAGCATTGTGGTCTAATAATATGCAAGGTGGCAATTCCAATTTTTTGGTATCAGTTGAGACCTGATTTGTGACCCAGTATGTGGTCTATTCTGGAGAAAGTTCCATGTGCTCTTGAGAAGAACGTGTATTTAGTTGCATTCAGATACAAAGTTCTGTAAATATCTGTGAAATCCTCTGCTCCAGTGTATCATTTAAGGCCCTGTTTCTTTGGAGATGTTGTACTTAGAAATCTGTCATTTGCAGAAAGTGCCATGTTGAAGTCTCCCACTATTAGTGTATTATCATCTAAGTATGTCTTTACTTTGGTAATTAATTGATTGATATACTTGGCAGCTCCCACATTAGGGGCATAAATATTCATGATTGTTAGGTCCTTTTGTTGGATAGACCCTTTAAGTATGATATAGTGTCCCCCTTCATCTCTTACTACAGTCTTAGGGATAAATTCTAATTTATCTGATATGAGGATTACTACCCCAGCTTTCTTTTGAGGATCATTTGAATGGTAAATGGTTCTCCACCCTTTCATTTTCAGGCTGGAGGTGTCCTTAGGTCTCAAATGAGTCTCTTGTAGACAGCAAATAGATGGGTCTTGCTGTTTTATCCAGTCTGAAATCCTGTGTCTTTTGATGGGATCATTTAGCCCATTCACGTTCATAGTAACTATTGAAAAATATGTATTTAGTGTCATCATGATACCTATTCGGTCCATGTTTTTGTGCATTATTTCTTTGGACTTCCTCTTTCTTTAGAGTCCCCCTTAATAGTTCTTGCAGAGCTGGTTTGGTGGTCACATATTCTTTCAGTTCCTGCCTATCTTGGAAGCTCTTTATCTCTCCTTCTATTCTGAATGAGAGCCTTGCTGGATAGAGTATTCTTGGCTGCAGGTTCTTCTCATTTAGGACCCTGAATATATCCTGCCAGCCCTTTCTGGCCTGCCAGGTCTCTGTGGAGAGGTCTGCTGTTAATCTGATATTTCTCCCCATATAAGTTAGAGACCTCTTGTCTCTTGCTGCTTTAAGGATCTTCTCTTTATCTTTGGAATTTGCAAGTTTCACTATTAAATGTCAAGGTGTTGGATGGTTTTTATTGATTTTGGTGGGGACCTATCTTCTGGGTCTGAATGCCTATTTTCCTCCCCAAATTAGGGAAGCTCTTAGTTATGATTTGTTCAAATATAGTTTGTGGCCCTCTTTCCCTCTTGGCGATTTCTGGAATCCCAATCATATGTAGATTCTTCCTTCTGAGGCTGTCATTTATTTCCCTTAACCTTTTCTCATGGTCTCTTCATTGTTTTTCTCTTTTTTTTTCCTCAGCTTCCTTCCTTGCCATCAACTTGTCTTCTATGTCACCCACTCTCTCTTCCACCTCATTAACCCTCATCGTTAGGACCTCCAGTTTGGATTGCATCTCATTTAATTGATTTTTAATTTCGCCTGATTAGATCTAAATTCTGCAGTAATGATGTCTTCAGAGTCCTTTATGGTTTTTTCCAGAGCCACCAGTAGCTTTATAATTGTGCTTCTGAACTGGCTTTCTGACATCAAATTGTAATCCAAATTCTGTAACTCTGTGGCAGAGAGGACTGTTTCTGATTCTTTCTTTTGTGATGAATTCTTCATTCTAGTCATTTTGTTCAGTGCAGAGTGGCTGTATGAGGGGGCTGAGTCAAAAATATCAACCACACCTAGGTAAATTCCACCCTAGATGATTCTGAGGAGGTCAGAGACCAGAAAATGAAAAAGAAGATCAGAACGAAATAAAACAAGAGGACCACTAAAGTGAAAAACAAATTTTAAAACAAAGTAGTAAAAAATAAAAGGCAAAAACCCCAAAGTAGAAGAAGAAAGAAAAAGAATAAAAGGAAAAAAATTAAAGGGGTAAAAGAGAAAAAAAGATAAAAAGAGGGGGGGATAGGAGGATGGTGATGGTGACGAAGTTATAATGGAGGGAGAATGTATTCTACCTGAGGGGTCCTAGAGGATGATCCTCTTGGTTCTGAGTGTATTTTGTTCTGTATGTTAGAAGACGCTCAATCCCAAATTTATATAAATAAATACATTTATATTAAATATATTAAAAATATTTAATATATTTAAATAAATTATATATAATTTATATAAACCAGCAATACTTGTAGAAAGCCCCAACATTGACCACAAAAACATATACAAGATAAAAGAGGGGGACCGAATGGGAACGAAGAAAGATTATAACCTCACAGAGTGAACCAGCATAGTATTCCCCTTGGTTTTGCGTGCATGCTGGTCATGTTCTAGAAGGTATTAACTTCCACCATTGTAGAACAAAACAAGGCAGAGAAAACAAAAAACACAAAAGGAAAACCCATATCTCATATATCTCCCAAAATTAAATTGAATATGTTGAAGGGAATCCAGAAGTGAAAAACATATCTAAGACATGTAATTGTAGAAATATGAAAGTCAAAAAAGGAAAAAACTTAAAAATGAAGAGGTGGTAAAATATTGTAGTTAAGGTGGGAAAAGAGAAAAAATATTGGAAATTTTTAGTCTGATATAAAAAGGAGTTGTAATAGAAAAAGGGAAAAAAATTAAAAACAAAGTGAGGGGGGCCCTCTATTTCTATATATTATCTTTCCTCAATTTTCCCTCGGTCCTGGAGCTTTCCAGCACTGCTCCATCAAGAACTTGCTCTTCCCCTGTTCTTCCAGCTGGTCTTCTGGGGGAGGGGCTGCTGTGCTGGTTCTCAGGTGTGTGCACCTGGGGGAGATGTCCCGCCCATGCCAGGTGCACGGCTCAGTGGGAGCTGTTTATCCCGAGTCCTCTGTTCTAGGACGGCCCTCCTCCCCTCCCAGGCACACGGGTGACACCAGGAAGAACAACACCACTGGCGGCAGCCAGCTCTCCAGCTCTGGTCACTCTCCCAGGCTCGCACTAGCCTAGGTGCTCCCGGGGCAGGTGAGGGGGCGCTGACCTGCACAGCTCGGGGGCGCCTGAGGGCAGGAGGGTCCTCGCAGTCCTGTGCCCTCCCCTCCTCCACCCGTCCTGGGGGAACCGCAGGATCCTGAGCTGAGTCTTGCGCTCCCTGAGGTCTGGAGCCTGTGCTGCTGGGATCTCGCTCCTGGGGCTGCGGCTTCCTAAGGCAGCAGGGCACAGCCCCTCCACCAACCCCCCCTGACCGACTGGCTTCTCCCCGAGGCCCTGCTGGGCATGCATTCCAGCCTTTTATGGAGATGGGCCACGGTGTGGGTGCACTCCCCCCGCGGCACCTCTCCTCTCCTAGTGACCCTGGGATTCTGGAGGCTTCCCTCCCCCCCCCAAGATTCTTTTTCATTTATCTATTTTCCCCGCCTCCCTACCTGCTAGAAGCCAAAACGCTTCTGCCTGTGGCACGGCTGTCCTCTCCTTACATCTCAGGTGGAGTTCATGGGTGTTCAGTTTCGTGGGTGTAAGTTCTATAGGTGCAGCAGGTGTGGCAGGTGCGGCAGGTGCGGGGAGGCCCCTGCTCTCCCACCGTCTTGGGCCACCTCCCAAACCCTAATATTTTAATAGTTTCTATCACTCAGTGGGTTGTCGCAGGCAAATTTTCCCAGCAACTTAGTAGACCCTTCCAATATGTAGATTCTTTTTTTTTTTTAATTTCTGGAAGTTTTTCTTGGATTATATTTTTAAACATTAGTTTTGCTCAGTTATTTTGTTTGTCTGAAGCTAATAATTATATGCATAATATATTACATAATTAATATATATAACTATAAATAATATATAATTATTGACTGAACAATCTGTTGAATTTTCCTTGATGTCTTCTTGCTGCTCTGTCTCTTCCATTTTTTTTATTATTTTTTATTTTTATTTTTAAAATGTTATTTATTTATTTATTCGTGAGAGACACACAGAGAGAGAGATAGATATATATTTATATATATATATAGAGAGAGAGAGAGAGACAGGCAGAGGGAGAAGCAGACTCCATGCAGGGAGCCCGACGCGGGACTCAATCCCAGGTCTCCAGGATCACAGCCTGGGCTGAAGGCGGCGCTTAACCACTGAGCCACCCAGGCTGCCCTCTATTCCATTTCTTAAACTTATTTTACTATTTAATTTTATCCTTTTAATTGTTTTCCTCCTTTTATTCAATGGCAAATATTACATTTTCTTTGAATTTGTTCTTCTTTGAGCATCTTACAATTATTTCATCATTTTTATGACATGTTGTCTTTGTCTTCCATTTCTTCCCTGTGTTCAATCATTGCTCATTTCATTCCTTCTTGCTTTTTATATGCTTCTGTTTTTAATTTTTGAATTTGTGATTCAAGGTGTTTTAGTTTAATATCAATTGTAGAGTGTTGTTTTACAGTTAATTTCTTCTTGTTTTTTTGAGGGAGGGAGTGGGGTTGCTCACTAGCAAGAATGTTTAATTCCCATTGTAAAAAAGATGATCCTTTCCAGTAGACTTGTACAATAAATAGTTCCTGCATGTCTATATTTCTTGGACTGGTGTAGTTTGGGGTTGTTTATACAATTGGAGTTAAAGAACACATTCTTTCAGATTAAAAGATTGTGGTCTCATTAGCAGATTTTTTTCTTTTGTTTTTGTCAATGAGAGATATATTTTTAAATTTTATTCATTTATTCTTGAGAGACACAGAGAGAGGCAGAGGCAGAGACACAGGCAGAGGGAGAAGCAGGCTCCCTGTGGGGAGCCGGTCACTGGACTTGATCCTGGGATTCTCGGATCACACCCTGGACTGTAGGCAGGTGCTCAACCACTGAGCCCCCCAGGGATCCCCGAGAGAGTTGTTTCTTTTGAAACATTTGCTTTCCTTTTGTCTTGAGGGGCTGTAAAAATTTCCTCTCTTTCTTCTTTTATTCATCATCATCACACATTCTTCAAAGAGTATCTCTCACTTCAGTTTTACATATAACTCCCTAGAATTATCATCTTTCCCAGACTGACTCCTTGAATCCTGTGTGTTTAAACCCATAGTCAGTGTTCTGATATACCAGGACTCATTTTTCAGTATTTTTGCATGTATGGAAGATTTCTTTTTCCACGAGCGATTGTACCTTAAACTTTTGTTCTCTATTTAGCACAGTTTTTCTAGGCTTCCGTACCTTTCTCCAAAGACTTACACTAGGGACTTGTTAAATCGGTATGCCAGGAACTGTTACTGATTTAATTTAGTTTAATTCGCTTTTTATTTACAGGTAATTTTAAGTTTGCTTTGCTGAAAGAATGGAAGTTGTATGACTTGTTTCCCTTCTCTTTGTTTGCTTATCTGTATAGTTTTAGAGGCTGGCTAGAGAGGTTTGGATTTAGAAAACTATGCAGCTAGCTGGAAGTCTTCTATTGTCGCTGTTTTACGAATGAAAAAAACAGGAACCAGAGAGGTCAGATAATTACCAAAACCCAGCTTAAATGTCACTTGGCCACTTAACCACTATCCATGCTTCCTTTGAAATTTCAAATATAGTATAAATTCTCAGGGCATCCAACCAACATGTGTTGTAGCAATTACTGTGGGAAGAAAGATTGACATTGTAGTGGAAAAGGATATCAAAGTGGCCAAGCTTTTAGGAAACAGCTTTAAAATGATATGGTGCAAGATGTAAAAAAATAAGTGATTAGGGTCAGAATGGACAGATAAACTATGAAAATAGCCAATATGAAATGGCCAAAGTACACAATGAGAGAAATTCTCAATAGTAGTGAAGAAGTGAAAAAGGTAGTGGTTTTAGGAGGATGCCGTTTGTTTCCAGGAAGAGAAATCCACATAAGCATTAACTTAAGTCCAGGATAGGTATAATTAGTGTGATAAATTTGTACTTTCCTGGAAGCTTAAAAGCCAAATAAAATTATTGGGATATAGACATTTTTTTGATAATCCTCACCATTATTCGCATCTAAAAATTAAGGTGTGCTCTTTGCTTGAATATGTGTGATCTTGTTGTGAAAGTAGCAAGATGTATTTTTAAGAAATAGTCACTTTCAAATATTTGAGGACTGGAAAAGATAAAGCCGTATACAGGACACTTAATTATCACTTGAAAGTCCAAAGGAAGTAGATCTGTGAGCATGCAGAAAGATAAGTGCTTCTGGAAGAACTAAAAGTTCCCAATAATGCACTGCATCTCTGTGCTTCAGAGATGGCAACTCTAGCCTGTGGATTTAGGGGATGCTTAAAGTGAAATGAGTGGGAATTCAAGATGTTTCTCAAGAAATCTTGGTCTTCCAATGGATTAAGAGTCTACCAAACCAGTCTACAGCCACATCTGCCTAATGCCAGCCTGGTATGTTTCTGGAAAACAGGCCTAAGGTTGTAATGTTATGGTTATTTATTTGGTGCTTTCATATCCTGCTTAGAGAGAATGTGGCCTGGGGAGAGGGCAGCTGCCAGTAATTCTGTAACTTTTAGCCTGTTTTATGTTTTGGTGCTTTATATTTTTTATTAAGAAACTGTTTTCTCTATGAATATTTCTAAAATCAATGAATGCCTCACTCATAAAGAACAGAGATGCAATTTTTTAGTGGATAAATGTAATTTGGAGGAACATCAGCAGCACTTAACATTGTATTTTTACTTGAATGAGGGCACAAGATTTTACTGGGAAGATATACAGAAAGTGTATAAAGACAATATGTCCTTGCAGAATGTTATTTCCTCAGTGAAATAAGCCATTTGTGGATATGGTTATCTACTTCATTTTATATTGGTGATTGCTCTCTCCATATTGAAATTCTCCTTGCTTTCATACTTTAGTCATTTTCCCCCTCTCTTTTTTTCTTCTTAGAGAAAATGGTACATTTATTTTTGTTCTATAATTTTTAATTATTTTTATTTTGAAAAATAGCTGTACATAGTGTTTACCATCTTAATCCCCCTTTTTCTTTTTTAAGTAGTCTCCACGGCCAGCATGGAGTCCAACTTGGGGCTAGAACCCAGGACTCTGAGCTCAAGGGTGGGATGCTCAACCGACAGAGCCACATGGGCGCCCCCATCTTAACATTTTTAAGTGTTCAGTTTAGTGGCATTAATTATATTCATACTACTGTACAACCTTCACCACCATCTATCTCCAGGACTCTTCATTTTGCAAAACTGAAACTCTATACCCATTAAATAATAACTCTCCATCTACTGCCCCTCTCATCCCTTGGCAGCCACTATCTACTTTCTCTACATGATTCTGACTACCCTAAATACCTCGCATAAGTGGAGCCTTGCAGCATTTGTGTTTTCGTGACTGACATTTCCCTTAGCAGAATGTTTTAAAGATTCATCCATGTTGTAATGTGTCAGTATTTCCTTCAATTTTAAGGCTGAAAAATATTTCATTGTATATATATGTGTGTGTGTGTGTATATATATACACTATATTCTTATCTGTTCATCTGTCATTTGAAACTTGAGTTGCTTTCATGGTTTAGCCATCATGAATAATGCTGCTGGATCATATAATAGCTTTAAGTTTTTGAAGAACTACTATATTATTTTCCTTGTGATTGTTCCACTTTACATTCCCACCAACAGTGCACAAAGGTTCCAGTTTCTCCGTATACTTCCTAACACTTGTTATTTTCTGTTCTTTTGATAGTGGCCAGCCTAATGTGTGTGAGGTGGTGTCTTGTGGTTTTTATTTGCATTTCAATATTGAGCACTCTTTTGTGTGCTTATCAACCGTTTATAAATCTTCGCTGGATAAATGTCTATTTAAATGCTCTGCCCATTTTTTTTTCTTTTGGGAGGTGGAGGGGCAGAGGGAGAGAGAATCTTAAGCAGGCTCTACCCCATAACCCTGAGATCATGACCTGAGCTGAAATCCAGAATAAGAGATTTAACCAAATGAGCCATCTAGGCACCCCAAATGCTTTGGGCCATTTTTTTTTAATAATAAATTTATTTTTTTTTATTTTTTTTAAAGATTTTATTTATTTATTCATAGAAACAGAGAGAGAGGCAGAGACACAGGCAGAGGGAGAAGCAGGCATCATACAGAGAGCCTGACGTGGGACTCGATCCAGGGTCTCCAGGATCATGCCCTGGGCTGCAGGCGGCGCTAAACCGCTGCACCACTGGGGCTGCCCAAATTTATTTTTTATTGGTGTTCAATTTGCCAACATACAGAATAACACCCAGTGCTCATCCCATCAAGTGCCCCCCTCAGTGCCCGTCACCCAGTCACCCCCACCCCCCGCCCTCCTCCCCTTCCACCACCCCTAGTTCGTTTCCCAGAGTTAGGAGTCTTCATGTTCTGTCTCCCTTTCTGATATTTCCCACACATTTCTTCTCCCTTCCCTTCTATTCCCTTTCACTATTATTTATATTCCCCAAATGAATGAGACCATATAATGTTTGTCCTTCTCTGATTGACTTATTTCACTCAGCATAATCCCCTCCAGTTCCATCCACGTTGAAGCAAATGGTATTTGTCATTTCTAATGGCTGAGGAATATTCCATTGTATACATAAACCACATCTTCTTTATCCATCATCTTTCGATGGACACCGAGGCTCCTTCCACAGTTTGGCTATTGTGGACATTGCTGCTAGAAACATCGGGGTGCAGGTGTGCTTTGGGCCATTTTTGAATGGAGTTGTTTGTTTTTATTGGCGAGTTTTAGAATTTCTCTGTATGTTCTGGGTATTTCTTTCTTTTCTTCCTTTTATGAGCATTTCTTTCTCTAATGAGTATCTCTCTAAGTGTGGTCTGCAAAATATGTAATCAGAATCAGAATCACTTAGGATTTGTGTTCAGAACCCACAATCTCTGAATCCACCACTCTACCTATTGAATCAGTCATTAAACTGATTCGGGCTGGTGTGTTTTAACAAGCTCACTTACTGGAACTTTACAAGTATTAAAATTGAGAACTATTGCCTTTAAAATTGGCCCATTCTGGAGTTTCTTTCCCAACTCACTGTTCTTAGTCTCATGGTTTAAGTACTACCTACTGATATGCTGACAACTTTCAAAAGTATTATTTTAGTCCTGACATTTATTTTCACGTGTCAGCAGACCTAGGCACCTGAAGGTCAACACGTGTAAAAGTGAACTTAGCATCTTTCCCCACAAACCTGCTCCTTCATCTACAGTCTTCATCAGTAGTGCCATCATCTACCTCGCTGAAGTTAAATATTTGAAAGTTGGAAAATTGGGAAGTTGATTTTCCCCTGTCTTTTACTTCCCTCCCTACCCAATCAATCAATATGTTCTACAGCTTTTACCTCCAAGTATTTCTCAAACATTCTTCCTGCTCCTCTAACTCAGTTGTCATTAATATAGTTTAGTTCTTCACCGTGTCCCAGCTGGGCCACCATGTCCTTTACAGCCTCCAGTTTGGCTGATCTAAATACAAAGTATATCAGCCCAGTTCCCAGCAGGAAATAAAGAGAATTTTCAAAATAATATGATTGAAGGAAACTTCATTCCCAAAGGGGCAGTGTCCATAGGTTTGGGTGCAGGAGCAACCACAACAGAAGCTGTACTAATCTGACCAAAGCGTTATCACCTTTAGACTCCAGGAGATGAAGTGAGGGAGTGATGACTGGTATATGGGAAACCTAAGTGGGTTGAGCAGACTAATTTGAAAGGAGAAGAGATCTTTTATTAATTGAGGGACACTCCAAACCAAGGTGTGTTCAGACCACACCAGATAAATACCCTCTCTTCCCTTCCATTCCCTTTCTGATCTCCTGACTAGCTCCCTCTTAGCCGAACCCACCTGGAAACCAGAAGAAATGAGATTCCTTGATATAATTGATATAATCTGTACTGGTTTGTCTCCAGGGCAGAGCACAAAATTGAGAAAGGTGGAGAATGCACTTGGAAGGGCAGTGGAACAATCCAGCACCCAGAGCTTACAGTGTAGCTCCATTACTTGCAAACATTTCCATTCCCCCATCTCTTATTAGGCAAAATTTCTCTTTAATGTGAAACACAAAATATTCCTTACAGCCTCATTGCTTCTTTGTCTGACAGCATCTGCCTGACTCACCATGTTACAGAATGCAATTTGCTGTGGCTGCATGTTAACCTCCTAGCATTTCTGACCTCCATGTTTTAATTCGGGCCTTTCTTTCTAGAGGAAATGCCCTCTTCTTCCCTCCATTTTCTGCCCAGAAAAAAAGCTGAGCGGTATCCCCAGCTAACATCCTTCTCCCAATCTTGGACAAACATCCTGACTTGATGTGTTTCTGATTCTCAATATTATGTGACTCTATCATTGTTTTTATCACGTTGTTTCATTATTATTAATTTATCTGATTGTCTCCCCAACCAGACTCTGAATTCCTTGAAAAAAGAAATACCATTTTATATATGTTTAGGGTCCCAGGGATAAGCCCAGTGCTTATTTGTTGAAAGAAAAAAAATGAATTAGTAATTGCTCCCCATCTCTTTCTCTTGCTATGCATGTGCTAATAGTCAAAGGAATCACTTTCAGATTTCTAACAAATGGTGTGCATCTAAGTAAGTACCTCTCAGTGGGGCTGCAGCCAGCATTAATATTGAAGTGGTAAGTAATGGCCAATTTTGTTTCCTCTGTAATGGGAATTGATGGAAAGAAGGTTCACTATGGATAATTAGATTGATTTTAGTTTTACTACTTTAATATCCAGACAGTTCTTGAAAGTGATCGTTGTAATTACAGAAAGACAAGCTGATTCAGAAAACCATTCCTTATTTTTCTTTCTCCAATCTCAACTCCCTGAGCTGGTAAAAATACTTTCTTAATTCTTCTTCTACTTTTCATTCTCTGCATTCCTTCCTTAAAAGACTTGTATTTTCATCTTTAATTAACATCTTATTGGTATAAATTGAAATGTGGAAGATTGAGGCCATAGTAAGGACACACAGAATCAATCAGGGTAAGAAGTCGTCTTTATTTGATGTCTGTGGGGTATATCTTGTGACTGTAATGTGACATACTGAGAAATATAAGGCAAACTTCTAGTCTGCATTCCCAAAACTTAGAAGTTGCCTCTGTAAAATGGTAGGTGGCTATTAGAGGGGAGACGTCTTTCCCCAAATCCTGCTTTCTTGCTCGGAGGGTTTTTGCTAAGGAGGCTCTCATTCTTCTTGACCTCTCTCTTTCCTTCTACACCCCCTGCTCCCAGGGAGCAGGTGCATCCGTTGTCCTACAGGCGTGGGTAATTTAAAGCAGATAGCTATACATGCCTCAGAAAGGCTTTAGAATATAGAAGGATCTTCGCCAGCCTACTTGCGATATTTAGAATGGGTAGAGCCTCTCATTCACTGTAATGCCTTCAGTCAAGGAAAGTGCCAGGGAAATAAATACTGGCATCAACGCCACAATCAGTTATTTTTTATGATGACAGTGTTCTAGGTGCCATTTAAAATTTTAGTTAGAAGCAGAAGACTCTTATCCACCTGTCTTTTTTCTTTGCTGTGGTGCAAAGCAATAAAAATATGGTTTATGAAGGAAACCATCTCTCATTTATATTGGGCAACAAAACAAATACGAGAAGGAAAACAGGAAGCTCACTTAGAAAATAATAAAATTACTTCTGTGAATAAAAATGACAATAAGAAATCACAACATAAGACACTATGCTATCCTTGAAGATAGAATTTGCATTCTTTATTGTTCCTGGCACAATGCTTTGCATATTGTTAGTACTTAGTAAATTGTTGTTGAATTGAACTTAATTAATTCGAAGCACGTGTCTCTGTGGTTCAAAAGTTGTTCATGAAAATGTCTCCGGAAAGAACATATTGATTTAGGCATCACCTTGTACATTGGCATAGAAGTAAATATATTCCCAGAATTATGTGATACTTTATTAAAGCTAATTCTGTGTAGGTTTGGGTCAATCTATACACATTGTTCTTTATATGGAGACCACACATTTTATAATCTGCTTCAAAGGGTCTTGTAGTTTGATTGGTTTGCCTGTGTCAGGGATGCCTCTTTTCTTGCTGACATCCTATAGAAGTTTGCTCACATGGTTTTGTTATAATCAGCAGTTAAAACAGGTAATGCAAAATTTAGAAATAACATTAGCTTTGAAGGACATAAACTATGATTGTGAAGATGGACATCGGAGTTGAAATAATGCAGTTCGATCTCATGCCGACTCTGCCACCCACTAGCTACGTGACCTGGGGACAAGTTGCTTAAGCTTCTTATGCCTTAATGTTTTCATTGAACACGGGCATCATAACATCATCCCATTTAGAGTTTTATAAGGACCAAATGAAATCAAGTATACAGTTTCTTACATGGTCTCTGACAAACAGTAAGAACTCACTACGTATAACTAATATTATCAATACATCATGGAAATTAACATGTAAACAGGCAAGAACTTAAATGAATTATTGAAAGCTTTCCTCTAACAAATACAGTAAGGCTATAGCCTAAGATGAAGTCTAGCTATTTTGACATTTCTAATGATCTTGAAGGGTAAAAAATGGAATCAATATGTCTGAAAAGAGAATATGTCTCCATAAATAAATGGAAGTGAAAGGAGCCACAGACAGTGCCCATCTAGAAACGAGAGGGGAAAAACCTGCTATGTCCCAGACTCATCTCTCATTTACTGGCCAACATGTGTCCAAGCGCCACCCGTTTTGGTGAGATTTCCAGTCTCTAGATTACATTTAATCCCTCTTAATTGTGTTGCTTTTCCTACATCATAATAATCTGGGGTTCAAGCTATCCAACAAATAACTCTCTCTTCCCCTCTTGAGTTTTTTTTTTTTTTAATTTTTATTTATTTATGATAGTCACACACAGAGAGAGAGGCAGAGACACAGGCAGAGGGAGAAGCAGGCTCCATGCACCGGGAGCCTGACGTGGGATTCGATCCTGAGTCTCTAGGATCACGCCCTGGGCCGAAGGCAGGCGCTAAACCGCTGCGCCACCCAGGGATCCCTCTTGAGTTTTGAATCAAAGGAGAATTACACAGAAGATTATGGCAGATGGAGACAAAATTACTGCCTCTATTATTAATAAAGTTAATATTGGGAGAATGCAGCTTGTATTTGACATTCAGTGGATTTTCTACCCTGACCTTCAGAACTTTAGTCAGTGGCAGTTATGGAACACAGGCCCCTCCCATCACACAGCAGAGGAAAGGACATGAGTGAAGGGACTACGGGCCATGTGTACCTAATATTTTTCTCCTAAATTTACCTTTTAGAAAAATTACTTCTTCTCCACAGGAGATAAATGAGTGAGGATACAGAAGATTCTGAGGCCATGTCTGTCTGTCTTGGAGTTCTGTCCACATGGAAGGATATATTGAGAGTGGGAAGTATCTCCCCCAATCCCACCTAACTACTAACGGCCATCCTGTCTTACTGTAGTTATCTAATATATTTCCCATTAGGATGGAAGCTCTGTCAAGGGAAAATGTAAGTTCGATGGTTGACTGCTCTATCATTAGTACCAAGCATAGAGAATGACTTATGTTAGGTGCTTTATGGATATTGAGGAATCACTGCTTCATCTCTGCATTACCCGTTTCTTATGCTAAATTCAAGACAGAGAAGTTATTCAATAAATTTCTGTTTGAGTGAATGAGACATCTATATTCTCTTGTCTGAAATGGCTGTTGGAGTTTGGGAATAGCCTCAGAGTTGGAACAGAGTTTAGTTTTGTGCAAACATATTAGTTTGACGGGAATATATGTGTACCTTTGACTCCTTACTCTAGCAAATGGACCGATGACCACATATGTAATTTAAAAGACAAATATGATCTGACAACTCATTAATCAAATAGCTGATTTTGAGCATTTTTTATGTGCCAAAGCTGGCTGTAGAGGCACCACGGATGCTATAGTTTGGACAAGTAATTGGAGAAGAATGTCATATAGTTTATTAGCAAGAGCTAAGATCTGGGTAAAGACCATAAATGCAGTGAAATCATTTGGTTAAAATATTTGACAAAAGCTCCCTAAGAATTAGACTTTGGTTGTGCCTTAAAGAATTGGTGGAATTATACAGGTTAAAGAAATAAGAATTCCAAGGTAGTTGGAAAGCATGAGGAAGAACAAAAAGAGGAAGGAGAGTGCACAAGGGGGCCACCGGGTCAAGACAAAGCATCACATATACGCAGGTCGCACATCAGCAAGCGGTTTCTGGCAGCTGCTCTCACAGCTCACGGTAATTATGACCACACTCGTGTGATTTTCTTCTATTCAAACCAACTGGAGCACAATATATCCTTTGTCTTACTTTTTAAATACTATTTAGACCATAAAATATTCTATAAACTGAGCTATTATAAAACATACTTTGTTTTTCTGAAGGTGTATGGGTAGGAATTGTGGCATAAGGAGAACACTTACAGATGTAGAAACCAGTCCTTGGTATGAATTCTGACCCGGACACCAACTGTGTAACTAATTAACCTCTCCGAACTTCTCATTTTGTAAATAAGGGAAAATTCTGATAGCAATGTGTAGAGTTGTAAAGATTAAATGAGAAAAAGATGGTCAGAAGTCCACGGTTAATACTGGCCATCATATAGTCGACACTTGATGACTACTGGCTGCTAATAGAATATTCTTTAATAACCCATAGCACCTTGCATTATGATGCTTTACACATCCTAGGGAGACAGGTGCTAATTCACACTGTTCTACTTCACTTTCCTCAATTGTCTGTTATCTTTCTCCCCACACCTGAGCTATCGTGGAAACTTGCTCTTTCTTCATGTGAACCAAAAGGTGCTTTCCCAAATCCAAAATATGAAAGTAGTTAAACAATCTCACTACGAATTACCCAAAATACTTCTTTCTTTCAGCTTACAGGTCAAAAAACAAAAACAAAAACAAAACAAAAAAACAGTAAAAAACATTACTCGGACTCAGAAATCATACAGCATCCTTATCCTATGTAGCAAGGAATTAGGGAAAAAAGTTCTTCTAAAAGATTTGGATTCAAGTGCTGCTAGTTATTGCTACTGAACTTTGGTGGAGGGTCTTTTTTTAATTAAAAAATAATAAAAAGAGGTGCCTGGGTGGCACACCTGGTTAAGCGTTCTTGGTTTTGGCTCACATTGTGATCTCGGGGTCATGAGATCAAGCCCAGGGTCAGGCACCCCACTGAGTGCAGAGTCCGCTTGGGATTTTCTCTCCCTCTCCCTTTGCCCCTCTGGCTCATGCACGCGCACACACACACGCTCTCTCTCAAAAATAAGTACATACATCTTTAAGAGGATAAAAATAGTAATATAAAAGATTAAAGAAGCTTGTTGGTTTTCTCAGTGAATCAGAACCAAGATGTCTAGTTCCATTCATTATATCATATTTTTAAAGCAAAGGTATCACAGAAATAAATTATTTACGTAAAATCCAATGTGTTCAGATGGGCACATTAACTTATTTTCCATTAGGAAGGTATTTGTGAATTAGCTCACAACTAAACGGTTATCATTTTAGGTTATTATTTCCACGGTGCCCCAAAAGGACCCCTGTGGCTTGAAAGAATCAACATACTTCCTTTAGCTCTTTGCTAGCTTATTAACTGGGTATAAGCTGGGGATATCTCAGCTTAAAATGTAATGTATTTGCTGTATTATTATTATTTTTTAATGAGGGAAAAGGGGAATGTGCTTTCTGTTTAAACATTTTATTGTGAACTGAATTGCATCCCCTCAAAAATGTGCATGTTGTAGCATTGAGCCTCCGTGTGACTGTTGGAGATAAGGTCTTCAAGGAGGTGATTAAAGTTAAAGGAGATCATAAAGGTGGAGCCCTAGTCTCAGAGGATTGATGATCTTACAGGAAGGGGGAGAGACATCAGACCACTCCCTCGCTCCCTCTCTCCCTGCCTTTCTCTCTGCGTGCATACACAAAGGAAAAGCTAAGCGGAGATGAAGTGAGAAGGTGGCTGTCTGCAGGCCAGGGGGAGACGCTTCATCAGACACTAACTCTGCTGGCATCATGATCTTGGACTTGGAGCTTCCAGACTATGAGAAAAGAAATCTCTGTTGTTTAAGCCACATAGTCTCTGGTGTTTTATCATAGCCATTTGAGCATATATATATGATTGATAGATATATGCATTAAAGCATGTCTCACAGAACATGAGAGACTCCCAACTCTGGGAAACGAACTAGGGGTGGTGGAAGGGGAGGTGGGCGGGGGGTGGGGGTGACCAGGTGTCGGGCACTGAGGTGGACACTTGACGGGATGAGCACTGGGTGTTATTCTATATGTTGACAGATTGAACACCAATAAAAGTTGTCATGCAAAAAATAAAATAAAATAAAATAAAATAAAATAAAATAAAATAAAATAAAATAAATAAAAGCATGCCTCAGTGTAGTTTCAGTTCGTTTATATAATGAATATAAAATTCTGTTTTTGTCATGTCCACCTCAATAGCATGTTCCAAAATAAAGTTTGTTTTAATTCTGCAAAGTCTAAATACCATCGTACTACTTAAAGTTAAAAATAGCATTTGTGGGGGAAAAGGTATACAACTTGATATGCCACAAGGGTCAATATGCTTTATTAACTGTTCATGGAATTACTTCATTACAATTGTGAATCCCTCTACTAGTGAATTAGATGTCTATTATCATAATTGCTGTATAGCACAATGTTATGTTGATGTTAAATTTTGTCTAGAGCCAGTACATAACTGAAATACTCTGCATGTCTTCCTAATGGTACACGATTATAATTATAATAACTTCAATTTGACACAACATTATCTTTTCATGAATTCATTGCCGAGTATTTATATTATCTTCTTTACCAGAGTTTAGGTAATAAATCTCGATGCATTACAAGAACCAATTTGCTTTTGAGAGTGTGTCTTTGTCTTTTTGAAGGTAAGTAAACTGGCAGCTTTCCTAGTAATGTCCAGGAGACAAATGCCAACCATTCTAAGTAGATTTTCGTCGTGTTTCTTCAGGATGTGCTTTGTCTGAATAAGAATAAAATTGCTGCCTTTTTTTTTTTAAAGTTAAATTTAGGTAGTTAACATACAGCGTAGTAAATAGTTTTGGGTGTACAATATAGTGACTTAACACTTCCATACAACGCCCTCTGCTTATCTCAAGTGCCCTCCTCAGTCCTCATCATCTGTTTCACCCATCCCCCCAGCTGCCTCCCTTCTGGTGACCATCAGTGTGTTCTTTATAGTTAAGAGTCTGTTTCTTGGTTTGCCTCTCTCTCTCTCTTTTCCCCTTGCTTATTTGTTTTGTTTCTTAAATTCCACATATGAGCAAATGTATACTATTGACTGACCTATTTCACTCAGCATAATACTCTCTAGCTCCATCCATGTCTTTGCAAATAGCAAAATCTCATTCCTTTTTATGGCTGGATAATACACACACATATATATAACATATATACATATATAATATATATGTATATATATAAAATACATACATCTATATTTGTGTGTGTGTGTATATATATATATATATATATATATATATATATAAACATCCTCTTTATTCATCTATGGATGGACACTTGGACTGCTCCTATAATTTGGCTATTGTAAATAATGCTGCTATAAACATCAGGGTGCATGTATCCCTTTGAATCGGTATTTTTGTATTTTGAGGGTAAACACCTACTAGTGCAATTGCTGGTTTGCAGGGTAGTTCTATTTTTAACTTTCTGAGGAACCTCCATACTGTTTTCCACAGTGGCTGCTCCAGTTTGCATTCCCACCAACAGTAGATCGCTGTCCTTTTCAAGAACAGCATTGTCATCGACGATTAGTAGTTGGCACAAATTTTGATAAACAGATAATAATTTTCATCTAGTTTTAGAATTATGCCATAAGCATAATCAGATCTCCAATCAGACCTTATACACCTAAGCCCTCTGTATCCAACCCCAGAGCCCTCGGAGGTTACACCATTTCTAAGTAGTCTAGAAGCCAATGGTTGGGGGAGTTCCTGAGGAAGAAATCCACAGACAAACCCTCTGTTTGTTCTTCATTCTGTTTCTTTGAATTCCAGCGTCAGTGTTGTGGATGCCTCTGGCTCCTTCACGTGCTTCTGTCAAAACACTGAAAGAACACTAAGTTCCCAAATGAAAAGTCACATTATTTCAGGTGTTTCTGGGACGTAAAATGAAAGTGATACAACATTGCAAAAATTCTGCTTAGCTCTCAGAGTGTAATGATTTGTGGGGTTTCTTTCAGGGCAGCCCAATAACATGTCAGGAATTGAAAATGAAGGAATACCTATTGTCCTTTGGATAACCCCACATCATCTCTGAGGATTTCTTTAATAGTTCTCTCCTCCATTCAGAGTCAGCTCCTGTCTCCAGTTCAGAACCTGACACTTGATTTCCTGGATCTGTAAAGACCATATAGGGGCATGTATTAAAGAAAAAGAGCTATTGCAAGGCTACCTTGTAGGAACATGGAATCAGGTGGCAGTTCAAGTGCAATTTAAACATGTTTCCGGAGAAAAGATATAAGTAAAATATTATTGCATAGGTTCAGGATGGCAAAAGAAGATTTGTATAAAAACACAACTAGTCATGAGCTTTGGTCCTCTGGGGCTGTTTATAGAGAACTCTGGCCTTGAAACTCTGAGATCTAAATGTGGGGTAGAAACTTTGGCCTGACCTCCCCACTCCCCCACACATAGCCCACAATCAGCTGGACTTTTTCAAAATCTTCACTTTGTATTGGTACCCTTCAACAGGGTAGACGTGGATCTTGCTTATGTGATTCAACTTCCAGCTTCTTATCAAGAGTAGAAGCAACAGATAATGTGTAGTCTAAGAGCCTGGGCATCCACTAGCCCAAAAGATAGCAAATTAAAAACAAAACAAACAAAAAAAGGAGCTAAAGAAAGTCTGGAATCTATAATAGCATGTCAACCCTCCAACTTATCCTTTCCAACTGTAAAGAAAAGGGACAGTCTTTTAATCAATACGTTATACAGGGATTAAAAAACTTCTGTAAAGGGCTGGATAGTAAACATTTTAGGCTTTTTGGACCTTATGCCCTCTGTTATAACTACTTCACTCTGCTGCTGTAATGCCAAAGCAGCCATCAATACCACTTAAATGAATGAGCGTGGCCATGTTTCAATAAAATATTATTTATGGACACCGAAATTTGAATTTCATATCATTTATACAGGAACAGAATATTAATCTTCTTTTGAATGTTTTCATTCATTAAAAATTATTTTAATATTATTAGCTTGAAAGCTGTACACAAATAAATGACTAATGGGATTCAGCCTAAAGCCACAGAAAACAGTCACTTCTATATTGATTCACTCAACGCAGAGGCAGCATGGCTTCCAGCCACCCACCCTCTTGCATCTGAAGGTCTGGGTAAGTGTACGGTGCTTTGGGATAATTGAAGGCGTGCTTTGCTTTTGTGTGAACAAAGGAGAAAGTCGTAGGGAGCCCTTAGGTGCAGCATATGGAGATCTCTGCTGGCCAATTCCAGCACAGCTGCTCACCTATCCTGCACCATTGTTGAAACTTGAAAAAGCCATTCTCTCTGCCCAAACAGAATAGAAAAAGGTACCATTTCTGGACAAAGAAAGTAGAATAAGGAGTCTCTTGTAGACTAATAAAAATAGAAAAGGTCTCTGGGTAGATCCACTGCGCTCCTTAAAAGTAAGTGCTCTTGGGACTCCTGGGTGGCTCAGGGGTTGAACATCTGCCTTTGACCCAGGGCGTGACCCCAGGGTCCTGGGATCAAGTCCCACATCACACTCCTTGCAGGGAGCCTCTGCCTGTGTCTCTGCCTCTCTCTCTGTGTCTCTTGTGAATAATAATAATAATAAAAAAAGTAAGTGCCCTTCATGCCTGGATCACAATATTTGACAAACTAGGAAAAGGCAAAATTTCAGCTCCCTTTTGCCCTCTTCCAACATAGTCAGGAGCTCTCCATGCTCTCACAAACTGTCTTTGTTCCCTCAAATGGATTTGTTTAATTTCTTTAGAAAATAGTTTTGGTGGCCTGGAGTGAAACCACCTCCTTGCAGTTTGGGAGGCTTTGGGGTAGGGGACTGGGGTGGAGGACACCTACTGTTGCATAAAATGATTTTCAAATAAAACCTGTTTCTAATAAACCACAACTTATTCTTTTTTTAATAATAAATTTATTTTTTTTATTGGTGGGAGACCACAACTTATTCTAAGCCTTCTTTGAAACTGGAATGCAAAAAAAAAAAAAAAAAGAAAAAAAAAGAAACTGGAATGCTTGAAGTTCTCTGTGGAAGACAGACTACCTACCCTGCTGGAAGCTCCGCCTTGGGTTGGTTACTCTGAAGCTTTGTGAGCATCAGTCAGCAGTGGCACTTCTCCGCCTACTGCTGTTTTCCTTCAGTCTGTTTAGATCTCTCACTGATGGGCAGTTTCCCTCATTTTCATCCTACTTATTATAGAAAGAGAAGCTTCTTTTCTTCTTCTCATTTTAGAGAGAGGGGGGGAAGAAAGTAGAGGATAAACCCCATAGGTTGGGTTTTTCATCTTCCTCAGTAGAATGAGAATGTGTGTAAGGTAGCAAACTGATTACAATGGAGACAGGTTGGACCACTTTGAGAAACCTTGCCTAAGTGGATGTGGACCCAGTCTGTCCTTCTGTGCTGGCCCCTCACCCAGAACACGGGGTTGGAATCCTGTCTAGAAGCCAGGCTGTCATCTCCACCACTCGTTAGCTGTGAGAGATTGCACACTGTTCAACGCGATTTGTGTTATCTGATTTAAACCTCACAGATGAAGTAGGTAGTATTTATGATTTTCCTCATTCACAGATGAGGAAATTAACATTCGTTAAGTCTGGCATGTCTAACTAGGACACTCATGGTTAGTGTCGCAGGTTATAATCAATATCCCGTCATTACGCTATCTGGTTACTCCATCTCACTTTGTTATGAGGGTCAAATAGGAAAAAAGGCAGAGCATCTGGTCCACAGTACTCTGTGAGCAAGGGTTAGCCCTTTTTTATATTAGTCTTAACCCCCAAACATGAAACTTGGACCCGGCCCTAATTGTTGCCTTCTTCCACTTACTCTTCCATCTTCTGACTGCTTGACTAAACATTACACCTGCCCCAAGACCATTCCTTCCATAAAGACTGTTCTAAATAATCTGAGTTTTATTTCTTTTTAAAAACAGATTCAATTTATTTATTCATGAAAGAGAGAGAGAGAGAAAGAGAGAGAGGGGGAGGGAGAAAGAGAGAGAGAGAGAGAGAAAAGGAGGGTCCATGCAGGGAGCCTGATGTGGGACTCGATCCTGGGCCGAAGGCAGGTGCTCAACTGCTGAGCCACCCAGGCATCCCTGAGTTTTATATTTCTTAATTTTCACAATGATCATATTTCCTTTCATCTGAGAGTACTGTTCATTGATACTTTTTAAAAATGTGTTTTGGTTTTATTAATACACTTTTAATGTTCAGTAATATATTAAATTTCTGGTGTCCTTTTAAAAGTATACAGAAGAGGATTGGGCAGAGATTGACCATTTGAATATTTACTGATGGAAGATTTGATTCCATACCACATGTATGAGGCTCCTAAGTTTAGTTCTGCAGGTGGTCTAGAGAGCAGATGCATATGTGTCATGTGGCATTAGTTTCCCAAGTGTTTTAATAAGAACCTGAAAAACATTATATAAATATATGTAAATTATATAAACGTATAACTAAATGTATGAACTGATATCTATAATAAAGCACTAAGAACTGAGATTTGCAGTTACCACACCCTTTTCCCCATTCTTCATTTCTCACTTTCCTGCTCCATTAATACATTCCATTAATACATTAATACATTCTTTTTCTGCAGTATCATGGGAAGAGAAAGAGAGAGACATTGTACTTGATACTTTTCCACCACTTACCCTCCTTTGTACCCTTAGGGACAACTTTGACGGTAGACTCTATTTTCCCATGCTCACCAAAGAAGAAAATTAACAGATAGGAAACAACGCACAATTTAAGTCTTTGTTGAGAACAATGTAAAGGAAAGTTTGGTTGATGGACATTTGGGCTATTTCCATAATTTGGTTATTATAGATAATGATGCTATAAACTCTGGAAGTGCATGTATCCCTTTGAATTAGTATTTTTCTGTTCTTTGGGTAAATACCTAGTGGTGCAATTGCTGGATCAGAGGGTGGCTCTATTTTTAACTTTTTGAGGAACCGCCATACTGTTTTCCAGAGAGACTACACCCATTTGCATTCCCCCCAACAGTTCCAGAAGATTCCTTTTTCTTCACATTCTTGCCAACACCTTTTATTTCTTGTGTTGCTGATTTTAGCCATTCCGACAGGTGTGAGGTGACATCTCATTGTTGTTTTGATTTCCATTTCCCTGATGATGAGGGATATTGAGCATCTTTTCATGTGTCTGTTGGCCACCTGGATATCTTCCTTGGAAAATGTCTATTCATGTCTTCTGCCCATTTTTAAATTGGATTATTTGTTTTTAGGATGTTGAGTTTTAAAGGTTCTTTATATATTTTGGATACTAACCCTTTATCAGATATGTCATTTGCAAATATCTTCTCCCATTCCATAGGTTGCCTTTTAGCTTTATTTATTGTTTCCCTTGTTGTGCAGGAGCTTTTTATTTTGATGAAGTCCCAGTAGTTATTTTTTTTCTTTCCTTTCTGATTCCTCAGGAGACATGTCTAGCAAGAAGTTGCATGGATAAAGAAGATGTGGTATATATGTATACAATGGAATATTACTCAACCGTAAAAAAGAATGAAATTTTCCCATTTGCAATGATGTGGATGGAGCTAGAGAATACTATGTTAAGTGAAGGAAGTCAGTCAAAGAAAGACCAGTACCCATATGATTTCACTTATATGTGGAGTTTAAGAAACACAACAAATAAACAAAGGGAAAAAGAGACACAGAGAGAAGAGAGGCAATTCAGGAAACAGACTTTTTTTTTTTTTTTGAAACAGACTCTTAACTACAGAGAATAAACTGATGGTTACCAGAGGACAGGAGGGTAAGGGGATGGGAGAAACAGGTGATGAGGATGAAGGAGTTTACTTGTGACGAGCACTGGATTTTGCATATAAATATTGGAACACTAAATTGTGCACCTGAAACTATTTCACTGTATGTTAACTAACTGAAATCTAAATAAAAATTTTTAAAAAATGAAGGAAAGTTTGGTAAGGGACAATAATACTAAAAACTCAAAAACTAAATATGACCAGAGAAAACATTAGTGCTGATTAAAAGAATTCTTTGAATGCTTAATTTTTACATAAAGACCCAAGTCAATTTCCCTTATTCAGCAAAACCAGATTCATCTAAATTCTCACCTTAATTAATGGGGCTCCCTAGAAGAAGCCAGAAAGAATGAATGGTAATTAAATGCTAATTTTGCACCGTTAAAATTACTGCAAATCACATGCAAACTGGAAAACATAATCAGCAAATGATCTTTATGAAATTCCTGGTGCTATTATCCGATTTTATTTTCTGTTATATTCAAGGAGAATAGTCAGGACTTTGGGCAGAGAGCAGCCTGTCATTTCAGGGACTTGGAGTTCACTGTTGTCATGGCCAATAGTAGCTTTGGTTGATAAAAACTTACTTAATAGTAACAATGAAAAAAGAGAGAAATAGATATAAAGATATTTAGGGGAAGAATCAAAACATCTGCTGGTCCAATGAACAAAAGCAAAGTCTTCCCTAAAAGAGAAGTCATGATATACGATTTCTGTAGATGGAAACAAGTCACCTTAAACACTTTTAAAAAGCAGTAATTGCTACCAGAGAGAATTAAGTCTGGTAAAATTGAGGTAGATCTTATATTAAAAATCTCCATATAATATCTCTGCAACTTCCATGCAGATGTAGCCAATTTTAGTAACCGTGATGCTCTTCTAGAAGACAAGTCTTCATTTTACCAAATAGTGATCTCTCTTGCTCTCTTACTGTTTTCCTCAGAGGTGATGAAGTACTTTGTACTGAGCAATACTTGGGTGTTAGTTATTCTCCATTTGTCCTTCCAAATCAGCACCCAAGCCTTCTCACCCTGCTCTGGGTGCCAGGATTCTGACTTCCATACACTCTGTCACATAGGTTCCCTTGTCCTCTCTTCAGCCAATCAAGGCACCAGTGGGAGATTGGTGGATGGGAGGAGAATGAAGCCACCGTATGTATTTTCCCCTCCCACTTGTTGGGCTATGGTTTGGCACTGGTTGTGCTCCTCTACCTAGAGCTACAGCTCCTTCTGGGACGGACCCTCTCCCACCATTACGGCTTTTGAGGGTGTCTCATGACAGCAACATCTCTTTGTCTCTCAGGCGTAGGGATGGCAAACAGCTTCTGGCTGTTGGAGTCCCTAATGCTTCTGCTTCTCCTTTTCTGGTTGGTTCCCATAACCTTCACCACAAATCTCTAATCGGTCCCTTCATTAAACTGTCTCAGTTATCACTTCAATGCATATGGCAAGGGTAATGATTAATAAAAGGATTCATATTTTTGAAGCATTATTAAACCACCATTTTTTAAACGGAAGCTTTCTTGAATTAAATCTAAAGATATTCATTCTGATTTTTTAAATTCACTGTTGGCTCTTTTTTCGGGGGGAGGGTTCACTCCATTTTCTTTTTCTGCGACATTTCTCTACCCCACACTTCTCCCCCCTCCCTTGCCCCCCAGTGAGAACTTCTGGACCAAATAGTGTCACATTTGTGCCCCTGCAGCCCTTTCTAGACCCTTTATACTGGCATTATTGGGTCTTATTGTAATTAATCATTTATATGCTGCCCTCTTCTCCTTAAAATATCCCCTGCCTTATTTACCATTATAATTCCAGAATTTGAATGGTGACTAAGAAAACTGGAACTCAATAACTGCTTGGTGAATGAGTTAATATCTGGGGATGAGTTCCCTAAGAGAGGATATAGCTTTGTGGCTCTAATGTGTTTTATTTTTTCCTCCCAATTTTTTTTTTAATTTCTAGTTAATGTATAGTATAATATTGGTTTCAGAAATAGAACTTAGTGATTCATCACTTACATGTAACACCCAGTGCTCCTCATAACAAGTGCCCTCCTTTATACCCATCACCCGACTAGCCCATCCCCCACTCACCTCCCTCCATGAAGTCTCAGTTTCTTCTCTGTCATTAAAAATCTCTTATGGTTTGCTTCCCTCTCTCTCTCTTTTTTTCCCTCCTCCCCGTAAACCTAACAATTCTCATGGTGTTTTAGAATAGATGGATCATCTCATGATCATGTAACTTAGTGGTTATGAACATGGTCTCTTTGGCCAAACTATATTCTTTAGATCTGATCTCTACCATTGGGACTAGTAAGCGACCTTGAAGATAACCTCTCAGTACCACAGTTTCTTTATGCATAAAACAGTGATAATAACAATACTTATTTAATAAGATTGTTGTATGGATTAGAAGAGTTAAAATATGTGAAGTGCTTAGGACTGTGTCTAAGACAATAAGCCTACTTAAATATTTATTTGTTATTTGTTATTTTTATTTTTTCCTACTTAAATATTTTTGACTGTATTTTCTATTTTTATGCATCTTTATAATATGTGACCAAGGTGTAGAGAGTTAAAATATCAAATTTATGGTAAGCAAAGAGGATATTTCAGAACTAATTGCAAACTGGACATAAATACATTATCAGAATCTTAGTTCCTCCATTAAGAGTCTTAAAAACACATAAAATTGATAATGTGGAATTGTTGGTCAAGAACTTGGTCTATTGTTAGGTTCTTAGAATCCAGCAGAAGACCTTATCCTTTCCTTGGGCAGTAATCACAAGCCACAAGGTAATAGTCTTGTAAAATGACTTCTATAGACATTTAATTTCAGGTAGCACTGTGTTATAGTGATCAAAGGAGGTTTTATATGATAGTCTTCCTTTTCTCTGAGTATTTGAGAGACATCACATTTTGGTTTCCTGAGTGTGGATGATATTCACTAATTTTCCAAGGACTTTTGAAAAGCTAAAATAGGAATATGGACAAGGTTCTGGATGCCGAATTCTTCAACTGTAATTGTATTATTCCGACAACCATTTCTATCATTAGTGGTTAGTAGCATAAGTTCTGAAGTCAGACTTTTGGGGCTTAAATCTGCTCTATTTATTAACTATATGACCTTGGGCTGATTATGTAAATTCTGTTTTAATTCCTTTAAATGTAAAATGGAAATAATAATGGTATCTACTTCATAGGGCTCTTATAGGAATTAAGTGAGGCAAGCCTATAGAGGTCTTAGAAAAGGACCTGCACAAATTAAGTGCTTGAATTGTTAAATATTATTGTTTTTAAAAAACAGACTTCGAGATAGTTTCACACAAATTGTTTTTGAAAGAGTAGGTAAGGACAACTTATCAATGAAAAAAAATTCTTTTTTTTTTTTTTTTTCGGTGGTGGTATTTAAAAGTTAAATGTTTTTTAAACAAAAACTAGAAGGTTACTTTATCTTTCCTTTCAGGGTGACTGTAAATATGATTTAGATAGACTTCATGGATCAAAGTTCTCCCTAACAATACCTAAAGGAGTTGTTTTAACTCTGAGTATTAAGATTTTAAAAAGGTTAATAGCTAAGAAATCAGTTCTCTCAAGGAAATGTCCCATGTTTAGCTATTTGATGGAAATAAAATTTCCATTTTTAGTTTAGTTAACAGATTATATGTAGATACACATGTAAGGCTTAGCCAGGAGCGCCTTAGGTAACATTATAAAGCTAGTTCTCCCTCCTTTTCATTGAACTATTCCTACCTTGTCCTCTAATCGACCATGTACACATTTATACCTTATGCTGTTCACAGTGTTTAGAGCTGATAAACTTGGTGTAGAGTTCTCTGAGACTGTTCAAATTTCAGTCTACACTGTAGAATTTCAAACAGTTGTACTGACGGTGCTGTTGCAATTCTGTTGTTTATAATTGTTACTCTGCAAAACCCTTCCACTTGCTAACCTGGTGCCCTTAGGCAAGTGTGTCTCCATCCCTTGCCTCTAAAATGAAGTGAATAATGGTACTTAGCTTATAAGGATTGAAAAAAATTAATACTTGTAAAACCTTTAGAATATGACTTAGTACATCGTAAGCATTATATCAATATTTATAAAATAGAATATAACAAAGATATATAAGACATAGTATTAACCGTAAAATATTTGATGATAGGCAGGTGACAGTGAATCTTCCAATGTTGGAGGTGACTTTAGGTCCTTTAAGTTTCCAAACTGAAGCCTTATACTGCGCTATAGGAGGATCTACACTGGTTGACTGAAGAGGTTAAGTGATCTTAACATATATAGGAAAGTGGATTATGAGCTACTGGTATAGATGAAGGAAGCATTTTAGAAGGGTTGTGGACAGGGGGCACCTGGGTGGCTCAGTGGTTGAGCATCTGCCTTTGGCTCAGGGCATGACCCCAGGGTCCTGGAATCAGGTCCCACATCGGGCTCCTGCATGGAGCCTGCTTCTCCCTCTGCCTGTCTCTCTCTCTCTCTCTCTGTCTCTCATGAATAAATAAATAAAATCTTTTTTTTAAAGAAGGGATGTTGATACTACCCAAAAAAAGTAACCCTATGTGCTTTCAGGGCCAAAAAAGTCAACACAAGGCCAGGGATTATAGGAAAGAAATTAGAAACAAAACAAGAAACCTGGGAACATGTTCCAGAAATGAATCAGGAGATTCATGTTGGTCTATGTTTTGTAATGATCTTGGGCAAACCATTTGAGGTCACTGAATCTTGGTTGCCTCACTTGCAAAATATGTGCTTTTTCATACATGTTTAAGTCACAAGATTGATGTGAGGACTGCATGAGCGTGGGTGTTCATGTACAGCGTTCACTATAGAATAAACCAACATAATGTCATTAGTATTCTTATTGTTAATAAAGCCCCTGATGTTACCATTTTATCGAATAATGAAGATTCATTTCCTGTAATTCTTAGTATACCTTGACAACTCTAGAGAACAATAAAACCAAACTCAGGAAGATATTAAATATTAGAGGAAGACCCTCCCTCCTTCCACTACTTCTACTACTTGCCTTTGAAAAAAAAAGAAGAAGAAGAAAATAATGTTCAAATCAAACAGGTAAATTTAGCTTATGGAGACTAAAACATGAGTAAAAGGAAAATAAAGGAATTTAGACATATAAACTCGTAATCTTTCCTATAACTACAGTGATAAATTGTGATTAATTTGTTTAAACTCCTAAAAATGTAAATCCTTTCCTCCTCTCTCTTACAGCTTGGGTTATTGAAGCCCATAGTTTGCCTAACTTGATGTGACATGAGCATTTCTTTTTATTTATTTATCCTAAAAGCAGTCTTTCAATAGCTTATCGGTTTTCTTTAAAATTTCAGATTTGAAAAAAAAATTGGATTCCACATCCCTCTTCAATTTTGTGTTTTATCAATTTCTGCTGCTAAAGAAGTAGAACAGTGTATTGGATTTGATTATGAGAAAGATAATTCTTATTCAAAATTTTGGAGAGGAAATAAAAGACATAGTTTTTCAATGAGAAAGACAAAACATTTTTTCCTTAAGTAATGGTTCTTGCAAAATAGTCTATCCTTCTAGAGGGTAACACTCACAGAGTGTTTCCATGGCCATACGCCGTTCTAACAGCTTCAAAGATCTAACTCCTCGAATCCCCCTAGTGATCTTGTGAAGTAGATGTGTTATCAGACCTGTTTTACATGTGAGGAGTCCTGGTCCAAGAATAACTTGTCCAAGATAACACACATATTTTTTAAGGTGGTGGTATAGTTGAAGAGAATTTCATCTTCTAGATCAGTGTTTCTCCAACTGGGTTTCATAGGTGTCTCGGTGTTGGTAGACATACTTCTGAAAGCTCTCCAGTTATCTGCCTTAAATTTTATTTTTTTTTATTTTAATTTTTTTTTTAATTTTTATTTATTTATGATAGGCACACAGTGAGAGAGAGAGAGGCAGAGACACAGGCAGAGGGAGAAGCAGGCTCCATGCACCGGAAGCCCGATGTGGGATTCGATCCCGGGTCTCCAGGATCGCGCCCTGGGCCAAAGGCAGGCGCCAAACCGCTGCGCCACCCAGGGATCCCCTGCCTTAAATTTTATAATTGTTTTCTGTTGATGGTAATAGGAAAATATTAGTGTAAACACAGCCTAGATCATCTGGATGACTCTATTTTAATCAAATAATGCTGGCGACTTCAGTTTTATGATGGCTGTCATTTTTATGGTTGCCATAAGTGCCATATACTACTTAATCTAATTGTTGCATATCAATAAGAAAAAAAAATGACAGCAACTGTGAACTTAATACCGAACTGACTCCATAAAAAGTAAAAATGATGTCATCCTACATTAGATAAACAGGTAGTTCAGCAAAGAAAATGGTGGAAGATTTGAACCAACACAAAGAACATAGTAGTGAAGGCCTGCTAAACTGGGGGGGGGAGGGGTGGCGCGGGGGAAAAGCAATAGAAACCAGGACCTACCTTTTTCATTTTAGGTATGATGACCTAATTTCAGTACAGCAACTCTGTTCGTCCCCAAGATTGGTGTGACCACAGGGAACAAATACATGGACTATGCAACCGGGCAACCTGTGATCCAATCTTAGCAGTGCAACTTACTGGAAGCATGATTTTGGGAAAGTTTAGTTCACTTCTCTGTGTCTCAGCTTTATTACCCTCAGAATGGGAATTGTAATTGTCCTACTTCGTGGGATTGATGTAAGGCTTATATTAATATATGCGAAGTACATAGAACGATTTCCACAATATGGTAAACCCTAAGTTAAAAATACAATTATTATAAGCAAACTCCACTGATTTTAAAAATTATTTTATTGAAGTATAATTGGCATCAAGTAAAATGCAAACACTTAAACAATCCTACAGATTTGACATGAATACGACTGTGGAACCATCAGCAAAATCAAGATATGGCTTTACTTATTACCCCCCAGTTTCCTCATGACCTTTTGTAATACACCCGTCCCTTCCCTACCCCTCATTCCTGAGGAATCACTGTTCTGCTTTCAGTCTATAGATTAGTTTGTATTTTCTACAATGTTTAATAATTGGAATTATAGAGTATGGACTCTTTTAGCCTGGCTTCTTTCACTCCGAATGATTAATTTGGATCATCTATGCAGTATTTACCAATAGTTCATTCTGTTTTACTATTAAGTACTTTTCAATTAAATAGACACAATTTGTTTATTCATTTATTTGCTGATAAACATATAGATTGCCTATAGTTTTCTTATTAAAAATAAGCAGCTATGAACACTGCATGTAAGCCTTTGTATGGATATATACAATTTCTGTTCAGGTTTTGTGGCCTTATTTTGATTTTTGAAAGTTTTAAAAAAGACATTCTGGATACAATTCATTCATCAGAAATGTGATTTGCA
The DNA here is from genome assembly GCF_011100685.1 of Canis lupus familiaris. Lineage (NCBI taxonomy): Eukaryota > Metazoa > Chordata > Mammalia > Carnivora > Canidae > Canis > Canis lupus. The sequence goes on along the minus strand of NC_049234.1, from coordinate 41,786,479 downwards.
AATATTTTCTTTTAGTCTGTGTTTTTATTTTCATTCTCAACACTGTCCCTGAAAGTACAGAAGTTCTCAATTTTGATAAAGTTGCATGTTTCAATTTTTCTTTTATGGATCATGCTTTTGGTGTTGTATCCCCAAAAAAGGGACACAAAGATTTTCTCCTAAGTTTTCTTCAAGTTTTCTAGTTTTAGGTACTTGCGTTATACGGTGTGAGGTATGATAAACGCTCACCCCGTCTCTGGCTATCCAGTTGTTTCAGCGCCATTCGTTGATGAGATTCTCCTTTTTCACCTAATTGATTTTATACCATTTTGATCATAAATATGCGGGTCTATTTCTGAATGTTCTATTGTGTTGCACTTACCTGTTTATCTTTATTTCTATTCCCAATACCACACTGCCTTGATTCCTGTAGCTTTATGATAAGTTTTGAAGTTAGATAGCATAAGTCCTCCAGCTTTGCTCTTCTTTTTCAAAGTTGTTTGGGTTATTCTAGGTCCTTTGGCTTTTTATATAAATCACAGAAGTAGCTTATCAGTTTCTACAACAAGCTTACTAGGATTTTATTGGGATTACATTAAATCTATAGATCCCTGTGGGGAGAATTAACATCTTAACAGTACTCAGTTTTCCAATCCATGGATATAATACCTTCTATTTATTCTGGTTTTCTGTTTTTCTCAGTAATTTGTAGGTTTAAATATAGTCTTTCACATAGTTTGTCAGACTCATCCTTAAGATTTACATAGTTTTCATGCTAATATAGTCTATTTTTGAAAATGAGCTTTCAGTTGTTCATTTCTGGAATACAGAAACACAATTCATTGTTGTATATTGATCTTACATACTGTCATCTTGTCAAAAATCACTTATTAGCTCTAGTAGTCTTTATTTAGATTCCCTCATATTTTCTACACAGATGATAGCATTATTTGGCATAAAGAAAGTTTTGATTCTTTTCAATCTGTTTGCCTTTCATTATCATTATTTTAAATTTTGCTTCCTTAGCCAGAACCTTCAGTACACTGCTGAATAGAGGTGGTAAGAGCTGATGTTTGTACCTTATTCCTTGTACCTATGATCTTTGTACCTATGATCTTTAGGAGACATATTCAGTTTTCCACCATTAAGTATGATATTAGCTGTAGGGTTTTTTTGTAGATGCTTTTTATCATGTTGAAGATATTTCTTTCAACTCCTCATTTGCTGAGAATTTTGGACAGAAAGATATTCGATTGTGTCAAATTCTTTTTCTCTCTCCTTTGAGATGATCATTAATGTCTTTTCCTTTTTAAATCTTCTGGTATGATAAATGTATCCATCAGAGTTCGATCCGAGACATAATCAGTGTGTGGTTTTAAGGGATTTATAATAGAATTTTATCTTATCCATCTGGGTATCTAGTGAGCAGTCTTTGTAGTCTCTGTGTCAAATGTTGAAGCTTGATGTCTGCAGGGTAGGAAGGGTAGATGTCTAGCAGGCTTGGGGGAGCAAGGACAGACTGCAACCCACAAGCACGAGCTGGAGGCCATGAGGACAGATTGAAACTTGGGGCAGTTTTTGTTGTAATTAATCTGGATGGCACAGGTTCTCTGATGGAAGAGTTGGTGTCCTTCATCATGGAGCTGAACACATACCTGACCCACAGGTAAGAAGAGCTGAAGGAAAGTCAGATAAAGGTACAGAAGTTGCAGTCCCTGCTGCTGCCCCAGACCAGGGAGATGGGCATCATCGTGCTTGAGCTGCAGAACGGTCACTGCCTCAGTTCTTTTACCTTGTCATCCTCACACCAGCATCCCTCTTGTGGTCCAATCTAACCGAAAACATACAAGGGTAAGAATTCTCAGAAATCAACAGGTGACCACGGAGCAACACAGGTTTGAACTGTGCAGGTCCACTGAGCATCTTAAATGCAATTTTTTTTAAGAGATGACAGTGAAAGCCACAATGCATTTATTCACACCTGTGCACCCCAGTCTCCAGGGACCAAATCGAAGGTGACTTGCAAAGACGGTCTGCTTCCCTCTGAGTCCTGGGGAGGCCCACTGAGGCCATCGGGAATCCCTAGGGCCCAGTATGAGGCCATGCTGCAGGGAGCCATGAGCCCCTGGCCCCCCTTCCACCCAGCCTCTCCACCTCTGGAGGCTGGCTCATGTGAGACTGTACCTGCGGGTGGCCATGGGCAGATGGCCGGCCCCCAGCTCCCAGGTCCATGGGGGCTACAACGTGCCTCCGGGACAGAGCTGCCTCTGCCATGCTGAGGCCCCCAGGCTGCAGGACATTGTCATGCTGTGTCCTGGCTCCTATGTTGGTGATTGGTAGCAGGGGGCAGGGTAGGTGGCTCTTAGATGCTTTTCAAAAAACATTCATATAGAACTGTAAGAATATTTTCTCTTCTTGTGATTTTCTGAATAACATTTTCTTTTCTCTAGCTTACTTTATTGTAAGAATGGGGTATACAGAACATACGGCGTACCCAAAAAATGGGTTAATTGACTGTTTATGCTATTGGCAAGGCTTCTGATCAGCAGTAGGCCATTAGTAGTTAAGTTTTGGGGGAGTCAAAGGTTACATGGGGATTTTTGATTGTTGGTTGCGTAGTGCCCAATCCCCATGTTGTTCCAGGGTCAACTGTGTTTTGGCCTAGACAAGTTGACATATGACAAAGACATTTCAATGAATTACATTGATTGATTTTCCAAATATTGAACCAACTTTGTTTAGCTAGGACAAATCCTACTTGATCATGATATTTAATCATTGAATATAATGTTGAGCACAAATTTAAAATTTAAAAAAATAATTTAAAGTAATTCCTAGATGTTTTGAAGAATCTCTATTTCCTTTCTTTCTTAAAGAAAAATTCAATAGTGAAGCAATCTGGACCTGGAATTTCCTTTGTTGAAAAGTTTTTAACTACAAAGTCAAATTCCTAAATAGATATAGAGCTATTCTGAGGATCTGTTTTTGTTGTTTTTTTTTTTTCTTTTTTCTTTTTTTTTTTTTTTTTTTTTTTGAGTGAGCTTTGGTAGTTTGTGTCTTTCAAGGAATTTTTCAATTTAATGTAAATTAAATGTATTGGCATAATGTTCAGAATATTCTCTTACTATCCTTTAATGTTTGTAGTGTAGGGACATAATTTCTCTCATTTTTGATATTGATAACTGACATCTTTGTAGTTTTTTTTCTTGATTAATCTAATGAGACTTTTCCAAGTTTATTATCATCCCTCATTTTTTTGGAGGGGGGAGTGAGTATTGATATTTCTCAATTTCCTCTTTGTTTTCTGTTTTATTGATCTTCACTCTGATTTTTTCTTATTTTCCTTTTCTAGTATATGGTCTCTCTTGGTAAATGTTCTTGAAAAGAATATATGTTTTGTGTTATTGGGCAGAGTGTGCTCTATTGTCAATTAGATCAAGGTGTTCAAAAGTGCTGCTCGAATCGTCTCTCTTGTTACTGATGTTCCACCTACCTGTTTATCAATTACAGAAAGATGTGTGTTGAAATCTTCAACTATAATTGTGGATTTGTTTATTTCTCTTTGCAGTTGTATGAGTTTTTGCTTCATATATTTAAAAGCTCTGATGTTCAGTGCAGAAATGCTTAGAATTGTTGCCTCTTAAAGAATTGATCTAGTTATCATCATTATGTAATTAATCTCTTTATCCCTATACTATTCTTTCTCTGAAGTCTTCTTTGATATAAATCAGCTTTCTTATGATTAGCATTAGCATCATATAACTTTTTTGATCTCTTTTTAAAACCTATCTGTGTCATCCTATTTAAAGTTAAGTTTCTTTTAGGCAAATTAGTTAGGTCTTGCTTTTTAAAATCCAGTCTGACAATCTTTGTCATTTAACTGGGTTATTGAGAACTTGTCAGTTGATTCTTGATATATGCAATAGTTATATAAAGTCACCATGATCACTAAATTGGTGAATACATAATTATTTTTTAGGAAATACAAAGTTATCCTCTTGAGCATCTGGCTCTGATTTGTCAGCCAATGATATATATAACCTTGTTTTGTGTGTATTTCTTTTTAGAGATATCTTCTTGAATATATTGTATTGCCTCATAAATAATGAGCTCATAGCCAGCTCTTGCCCACATGAAGTCTGCTAACACACTCATTGCCATGGTAAGGCACAACCTTTTGATTCTTAGGAACAACTTTTGAGCATTGTGTTTGAGGGCCATTTTGAATACCAAAATCATCAATGGAAATCACAAAAATGCAAAAAAAAAAAAAATGTGACACTAAGGAGACTATACAAAAAGGACATTTGTTTATAGTAGGAGAGCTAAACCAAGGCAGAGTGTCACTTTGATTAACTTCATCTGAGTATTTGCATGTCCAGCACTTGAATTTTTTACTGCTTTGCACAAGTACATAGATGACCGGGAAAGCATAGCAATTATTGATTTGAGGGGTTACAAATAAATGTCAGTGAGTAGACAAATTTGCAAATACAGCATCTACAAATAATGAGGATTGACTGTATACATTTAATGTGATTATTGATATGATAATATTTAAATCTACCATTTTGCTTTTTTTTTCTATTTGTCCATTTGGTTTTTTTTTCTTATTCTTCTGTCTTCTTTTGTATCATTTCACATTATTTAATTTATCTTCTTGGCTTATCAGAAATAACTGTTGATTTTTCTTAAACTGTTTACTGGTGGCTTTGGAATTCACATCTTCTTGGCTTTTAATATATAAACACCAATATTGATGTGATATCATACAACTTCATATATAGTGAATGTATACTTTGATTTCTGTCTGCTGAGCCTTTGTAGTATTGTTGTCATGAATTTTACATCTATATGTATCATAAAGCCCACAGTAAATAGTTATTATTTAATCTTTAAAAAATTTGAAACAGAAAAAAAAGTTTCTACCCACATAATTACCATTTCTTATGTTCCTCATCCCTTTCTATAGACACAGGGGTTTTTTTTGTTTTTGTTTTTGTTTTTGTTTTTAGACACAGGTTTTTAAAAAAAAAATATTGGAGTTCAATTTGCCAAGGTATAGCATAGCACCCAGTGCTCATCCCGCCAAGTGCCCCCCTCAAGACACGGGTTTTTATCTAGTATCCTTTTACTTCTCCTTTAACATTTCTTTAAGTATAGATCAGCTGCTGATGAGTTCTTTCAGATTTGCCTGTCTGGAGGTATTTTCATTTCATGTTTGTTTTGAAAGGCATTTTCTTCGTGTAAAAATTTTTACAATTTTTTTTTTCTTTCTGTTCTTTAAAGATGTGACTCCATGGCTTTTTAGCTTCATTGTTTCCATCAAGAAATTTGACAGTGGGGGATCCCTGGGTGGCGCAGCGGTTTGGCGCCTGCCTTTGGCCCAGGGCGTGATCCTGGAGACCCGGGATCGAGTCCCACATCAGGCTCCCGGTGCATGGAGCCTGCTTCTCCCTCTGCCTGTGTCTCTGCCTCTCTCTCTCTCTCTCTGACTATCATAAATAAATAAAAAAATTAAAAAAAAAAAAAAAAAAAAAGAAATTTGACAGTGACCATAGCAACTTCTTTCTAGATATGTCTCCTGAGGCAAGGGAAACAAAAGCAAAAATCAGCTATTGGGACTTCATCAAAGTAAATGAAAAACTCTGTACAGTAAAGGAAGAAAAAAAATCAACAAAGCTAAAAGGCAATGTATGGAATGGGAGTAGATGTTTACAAACGACATGTCTGGCAAAGGTCTTGTATCCAAAATCTATAAAGAACTTACAAATCTCAACAGCACCAAAACAAACTGGATAAAAAATGGGCAGAGGACACAGACATGTTTCCAAAGAGGACATACAGATGGTCAACAGACACATGAAAAGATGCTCAACATCATCTTTGTATCAAGTCTTTCATATACCTTTGTATTATCATCTTTGATGAGTTCATCATCAGGGAAATACAAATTGAAACCACAATGAGATCCCACCTCACACCTGTCAGAATGGCCAAAATCAACAACAAAGAAACTACGGGTGTTGGCGAGGATATAAAGAAAGGGGAACCCTCTCATGCTGTTGGTGGGAATGCAAACAGGTGCAGCCGCTCTGGAAAATAGTATGGAGGTTCCTCAAAAAGTTAAAAATAGAGCTACCCCTATGATCAGCAATTTCACTACTAGGCATTTATCCAAAGAATATAAAAATACTAATCCAAAAGGATACAGGCACCCCAATGTTTACAGCACCATTATCTGAAGTAGCCAAATTATGGAAAGAGCCCATGTCCATTGACTAATGGATGGATAAAGATGTGATGTCTACACACACACACACACACACACACACACACACACACGAATATTACTGAGCCATAAAGAAGAATGAAATCTCTCCATTGGCAACAACATGGATGGAGCTAGAGAGTATTATGTTAAGTGAAGTATTTCAGTCAGAGAAAGACAAAATACCATATGATTTCACCCATTTGTGGAATTTAAGAAACAAAACAGATGAGCGAGAAAGAGAGAGGCAAACTAGGAAAGAGACCCTTAACTCTAGAGAACAAACTGATGGTCACCAGAGGGCAGGTGGGTAGGGGGATGGGGGTTAAGGGGGGTACTTGTCATGGTGAGCACTCGGTGTGGTGTATAAATGTTGAACACTAAATTGTGCACCTGAAATTAATATTTCACTGTATGTTAACTAGTTGGAATTTAAATAAAAACATTAAAAAATCAAAATAATATATTTTTCCTCTGTGTGTCTATTTTCTCTGACTGCTTTCAACAGTTTTCTCCTTATTGTTGGTTTTAAGTGGTTTTATTATAATGTGTCTTGGCCTAATTTTCATTATGTTTCTCTTGCTTGAGGTTCATTGAGCTTCTTGTATCTGTGAGTTTTTATAATATTTATCAAAGTTAGAGAATGTTTAGTCATTATTCATTCGATTTTTTTTCCTCCTCTCTTTGGCAATTGCATTTATTCATTTATTAGGCTGCTTGATATTATCCTACAGTTTGCTGATTCTTTATTCTTTTTTTAAATACCTTTTACTCTGTTTCATTTGGATAGTTTCTACAGCTATTTTCAAGTTCACTAAAGTTTCTAATTTTCCATTCATCTCAGCAAGTGTATTTCTAATTTCAAATATTGTAGTTTTCCTTTTTTTTTAAGATTATGTTTATTTATTTGACAGAAAGAAAGAGAGAGCACAAGCAAGGGGAGCAGCAGAGGGAGAGATGGAGAAGCAGACTCTCCGAGGAGCAGGGAGCCCGATGTTTGGCTTCATCCCAGAACCCTGGGACCATGACCTGAGCCCAAGGCAGATGCTGGACTGACTGAGCCACCCAGGCGCCCCTCAAATATTGTAGTTTGCATCTCTAGAAATTCAATTTGAGTCTTTTATATATCTTTGATGTCTCTTTTAAAGATGTCTTATCCTTCTTGTTTCTTAAACGTATAAAATACAGTTATTAACTTTTAGTATTCTTGTCTACTAATTCTATCATTTGTAGAATTTTTAGGTTTTTATACATTTTCTCCTTTGTAGCTTTATTGTCCTTCTTCTTCCAATGCCTGATGAGTTTTGTTTGGATGCCAGACACTGCAAATTTTACTTGTTGAGTGCTGGATACATTTATATTTTTAGGGAAATTTTGGAGTTTGTTCTGAGATACAGTTGTTTGGAAATTGTTTGATTCTTTTACATCTTTTGAATGTTTTGTGTCAGACCACAGCAAGCTTGGCAAAAGACTTCTGAGTATAGCATCTAATACCTGTGAATTATATTATTTTCCACTGGGGTTGATAGAAACAAGCTCTATTTCAGTTCTTCTGTGTGCCCCAGAGGTTACTTCCTCTTATCCTTTGGGTCATTCTTTGCCCCAGCCTTGGATAATTTCCTGGCATGCTTGTGCTCATTAAAATTCACCTGAAGACTTGAAGCAGACTGTCTCCAGATCTCAAGAGTTCTTTCCCTTACTGTTCTTTGCTGTCTGCTAGGCGGTCTTGCAAACGCCTGCCCACTTTGGTCCCCCCAGACGTTCAGCAATGTCTCCTCAAATCAGGAAGATGGTCAGACTCCTGGAAATCTTCTCCATGTGGCAAGCTGGGGCAGTTTAAAAGCTCATTGCGTTTGTTCTTGTTGCTCAGAGATCACCGTCCTTCATTGTCTGATTTCCAATGACTTGAGTCGTATTTCCAACAGGAGGCTAAGTCCTCTCCCTGTTCCTTTATTCTGACTAGAACGGAAAGAACTCTGATGTTAATGTTTTGATTGTATTCGTTTTATGGCTTTGCTTGTCTTTTGATTATGACTTTCATTTTCATTTTATAGTCATACAACACCTAGGAACATAGGACTATATCACAACTTCAATATTTTTGAGGAAGAGAAGATAATAACTGAAGCTACCCAGGGGACTAGGAAGGGGGAGAGAAAGAATTTTGTTCTTTATGAGGTGTCCATATGTCATTCAAATTGTAAAACACTGTTTCAATTTGAAGCAGAATATGGTATCCCTGTGTTTTAGCCTTCAATGACCTTAAATTTTTCAAAGGATTCCTTTTGTATAATTTGTCACCCTACTATTTGCCTGAGAATTCCTTCCAACACTATTTTTTTTCCTGTGGCCCTTATGATATAGACGTGGACTTTTCTCTGTGGTTTATAGTACCTATAACTGCTAGGATTTTTACTTACAATGAGCACTAAAAGCACATGCCTGATTCAGGGGCGCCTAGCACTCAGGGGTACCTGGGTGGCTCAGTCAGTTAAACATCTGACTCCTGATTTCACATAGGTCATGACCTCAGGGTCCTGAGATTGAGCTCCATTTCGGGCTCCACGCTCAGTGCAGAGTCCGCTTACAATTCTTTCTTTCCCTTTCCCTCTATCCCTACCCCTACTCGCAATCAATCAATCAATCAATCAATCTCTTTTTAAAAAGAAGACACATGCCAGATTTAACACATTAGGAAATGAAAATTTTAGGATATTTGACAATACTCAGAACCAGAGCAACTCAGGCATGTAGTGGACCTTGGGTAAGCAGGAAAGTAGAGAAACCCCAGTAAAGACCTCACCCTTCACTTTTCCAACTCCTGATCCCCCATCTTTTGTAGATTGTCATGGCCATGAAAAATGGGGAAAAGGTAGAGAAAATATTCAATCAGCATGATTTATAAAATTTTGTGGAAGTTTCTTTCATTCTGGTTTAGGACAAGATATCTACTTCCCTTATATTGGAATATCCAGGGGGCAGCAATGATGTGTATCTTGTTTACCACTGATTCTAATACTTTGAACAGCATCCGGAACAAATGCTCAAGAAAAATAAATATGCTAAATATTCTAGAAATCCTAGAAATAGTATCAGTACAATTTTATTAGATGAAAGAAATCAAAAGTATCTATATCTTCTGTAATTACTTTTACTTCCCTAAGAGACCAAGACTGGGGTGAGAGGTAAAACACACTGGGGGTAACGTGCAGATGTAGTACCTGAACCCTGGTCGAGTATTGTCACTTCCATTAATTATTGGAAGATCCAGACTCTAACTTCCATGAATAAACAAGTCACGTATGTTTGGTTTCTTCCTACATCTCAGGGCCTTCATACACGTGCAACACGTCTATAACAAGTTCTGAGTACAAATAAAAGAAGAATTATTATTGAAGATATGAGATGACTATGAACCATCCTGTGATTCTGAAGGGAACTTGAGAGACTTGTTCCTTATTATCCAGTATCTAAAGAGTAGAGTGGGAATTTAGTTATAGGATTGGTAAATTCAGGTGTAGCTGTGCTATGACAGAGGGAAAAACTATTTTTCATATATATATATACAGTTTTCATATATATAACTATATACTATATATATATATTTTTTTTTTGTCCTACCCAACACTTGTTTCTACTTAATTTCATTCAGTGTGCTCTTCTTTATCATCCCTTCAATCCCTCCAAATATACTAAATTTAAATCCTGTCCTTTAAGGTACTCGTTATTTTCCATATTGATTGAAAAAGTGACCTTGAATAAGCCACTTAAATGTTTGATTACCATGGAGGCCACTCCTATTTTCCTCCCTAGAATGGCATGAGTATTAATATTTGAAATCCTCTAACTGGTATTTGGTCTGGCCAAGGAGCCAAGATGACTTTGACAGTTGATTAAATTCCAATGACAGTCACAGTAAAGAGAAAAAAAAAGAGAGAATGCAAACAGCCCAGTCATAGAATTTCCACTGAGAAAAGGGCATGTCAGAATTGTGTTAAATTATAAAGGATGAATTGGATGTGGAGGAAAGAATAGGGACAGCTCTTTCATCCCTGTCACCTCTCATCTAGTCATCAGTCAACAAATATTTAATGCCTACTAAGTGCCAGATGCCTCTTGAGGTCATTTTTTTCCATCAGGGAACAAATGATTTCCATCCTCATCGTCCCTCCTTACATTCCATCAGGAACGTGGCAGGGAGACGTGAAGGCACAGACAAGACCACAATAGTCCCCTCTTAGCTATGGTTTCACTTTGTGCGGCTTCAGTTCCCTGTGGCCAACCATTGCTCAGGAGCAGCTGATCCTCCTCTGATGAATCGTCCAAGGGTCAATGGGAGCCTCATGCTGGGTCGACATGCCTGTGTTACTCACCTCACTTCGTCTTACCGAGTTGGCATTTTATCATCTCACAGCACAAGAAGAAGGATGAGGACAGGGCAGGAACATATGTTGAGAGAGAGAGAGAGAGAGAGAGAGAGAGAGAGAGAGAGAAACCACATCCACAGCTTCTTAGGTCTTGTATGAACTCTGGCTTTTCTTCTGAGGGAAATGGGGAGCCCCTGCATGGTTTTGAGCAGAGGTGTGAGATGATCTTATTTTGGCTTTGAAAGGTGACTCTGACTGCTGTGCTGGGACTAGACCTTTAGGTAGGTGGGGCAAAAGTAATAGCAGAGATATCTTTTAGAAAGCTTTTGAATTAATTTATGTGAGAGGTGGTGGTTTTGACTGGGATGGTAGCAATGTAGATGTTAACAATGGTCAGATTCTAGGTACATTTTAAAGATATATAAGACAAAGAACCTGCAAATAGATAGGATGAAGTATATAAAGGGAGTCATGAATGCTTCTGTGGGTTTTAGTCTTAGCACTTGAAAGGACAGAGCTGGGGCCCTGGGTGGCTCAGTTGATTGGGCGTCCAACTCTTGATTCTGGCTCAGGTCATCATCTCAGGGTCCTGAGATGGGGCCCCACGTCCAGCTCCCTGCTCAGGGAGGGGTCTGTTTAAGATTCCTTCTATCTCCCTCTGCCTCTCCCCTTCTTGTGTGCACGCTGTCTCACACTCACACAAGTAAAGAAATAAGTCTTAAAAAAATAATAAAAGGAGAGAGCTTCCATTAATCAAGATGAGAAACTCTGCAGATAGAGAAGGACTGAATCATTGTTAACCTAGGTAGTCCACAGGCCACTTGGGCTCCTAATCTTCCTAAAATTCAACACTGACTGCATCCTTAGCTAAAGAGAAGAGTACTTTGGACTATCATTTGTTTTAGAATAGATTTCAAGTTTCTTTAACATGATTTCATTTAGTTTTTTCATTCTTTTCCTATTTTTCTCTCCCAGGCCCTCCCTCCACTCTCATCAGGACATACTTCTTTTTTTTTTTTCCATCTCTAAGACATGCCCCTTCCATTTCACACCCATTCCACAGGTGTCATCTGAGGTGTTACTTCTTCAGGGAACCTATTGTTCTTGAAAACTATAATTCTTCCCCTAAACATGCCCATACGTTAATTTACTGCTGCTATTAGAACAATTCCCACAATATATTATAATTGCTTGTTTAATTTTATTTATCATTCACTGTAAGCTCCAGAAGGGTGCCAGTCTGTAGTCTCTCACCGTTCCAGTTAGCTATGGCTGTGTAACAAACCACAGAGCAGAGCCTTACTACAGCAACAGTCGCTCATTTGGCACAAAACTATGCAATACAGGTGGTCTCCATGAGGGAAAGTTTGTTTTTTCCCTGTGTGGCGCCAGTGAGGATGGCCTAACTCAAGCTACACTCAAGGATCTACTTGAAGATGACTCATGCCTGAGACTGGAAAATTGTACTGACTTCAGGGCCTCTCCATGTGGGCTCTTCATGAAGTTACTGATTCCAAGAACAAAGTTTCCAAGAGATTCAGGCAGGAGCTGTATTCCCTCTCATGACTTAACCTCAGAAGTTGTGGAGTGGAGTCACAGCTTGCCCCGATTCAAAGGGAGGGAACACTGACCCCCAAAGCTCTATGAGAAGAATGGCTGTCGCATTTTAAGACTATGTAGAGTAAAAGCCATTGCTGCAGCATGTTGGGAAAATACAATTTTTCATCTTTCGTATTGTGTCTTGTCACACAGCAAATTGTCTGGCATATATTAGAGCCTCAATAAATATCTTTGGGGTAATCAAAATGTCTTTCTCAATGACTTCCTTTTCTATCTGCCATAAGGAACTTCCTTTCACTATGCATCGCGTAGGACATTCCCTGTGTTGTGGCTTTGTTTTATTTCTGAGCAACATACTATTCATGGAGAGTAGGCCCATGTAACTGAGTCTTTTACATGTTTCACCTGAATGGAACTTTTATTTATTCCATTGGAGTCATTTAATCTGTTAAATGATTACAAGGAAAAGATTCCCAATATATATACATATATATTTTTTTTTTTAGTGATTCCTCATTAGGATATTACCATATATCATTGAAAAATGTTACATAAAACAGAACCATCATTATGCTAAGCAGCGTCATTTTATGGCAACCAATGGACTAGTTTTTCTGCATTTGGCCCTCCTATAAAACTTTGGACTAGACATTAATGTTCAGCTCTTACAGTAACAAAACGAATACACATATTGATTTGTAAAGTGCCTTTCCTCTGCAAAGTCCAAAGTCTTTACTTAAAATATTTTTGTGTTGTTTTAAAGTGATAGATTGAGAACCTTCTTAGTCATTCCTGGAATGGTGGCTTTTATAATTAAATAGGAGTTCTATTAGTAAGCTTTCCAGAAAGTATTGTTTCCAGTTTGAGAACAGTGTTTTCCCTATATCTACATCTACACAAATAGCTAGATTCTCAACATGCCATAACAGGATGAAAATTTAATTCTCCCATTTCCTACAGATTTGTGAGATGGGCAATGACCTGTATGAATGCAGCAGAACTCTATACCATGTGATTTATAAATACACAAACCTCTGAGTCTCAGGTTGTAACTCGCTCAATGTTTATCTGATGCTATTGTCTGCCTTCTTTCCACTATGAAGAAGTTATTTTTCCCCCACCCACACTTAAAAGTTCTTATCAATTCCATTCTTAGCTGCTTATTTTAAAACAGAGGAACCAGAGAAACTGGTCATATGATGCGTATTTTCTTGATAACTTGCATGTGACTTTAGAATCAAAACTTCAACATTCGCCAGGAATAATTTCTGAATTTCCTTAACAAAAACCATCCTTCTGTTATCAATATTCCCATAATGACTTGGGCCTATTTTTACTGTAACATTTTCATTTAATATAATAAAAATTTTTAAAAATCCACCTTCCAAATATAGCTAAGGACTAAAAAACCCCAAGAAACTAGATGTTTTTATATACATACATTTTTTTCATAACACCCGGCACAATGACAGGCATGTTTCCATACCTCAGGTGAAGTAACAGACTTACATTGTTATAGTGCCAGAATTCATACCTTGATCCTCTGTTCATTAGCTCAGATTCCTCTAGAACTAGAGTTTGTACTTGTCTTTGCAGTCTATTTTTTTTTAAGATTTTATTTAATTATTTGAGAGAGAACCAGAGAGCAAGCGGGGAAGGAGAACAGGGAGCAGGACAAGCAGACACCACAGAGTTCTGAGCTCGATTCGGAGCTCGATCCCATGACCCCAAGACGATGACCTGAGCCCAAATGAAGGGTTGGACACCTAGTCAATGAAGCCATGCAGGCGCTCCTCCGGTTTCTAAGGAGTCCCTCCTGCTCGCTATAGACTTTCTGATTCCCTTTCTGTTCTTGTGGCCAGACTTCCCAGTAGGATTTGTCCGTGATCTTCTCCATCACCCAACTTTTCCCAGCCCTGGCTTAGCTGTCGGCACCAATCTGTACATTCCACTGTCGAATCTTTGGAACCTCCCTGAATTTTGTCCCCTTCTGCAGGTTCACCTGGTTGGTTTGTTTGTTTGTTTGTTTGTTTCCCTGCCATGTGTGATGAGGATCGCTCTGCCTCTCTTTCAGCTGCTGTTGGAGACCCTCTAGATTATAACACGGTCCTCTGTGGCAGAAACAAACAAACGACAAAACGAAAACTTGTGTGACTTTAAATTTTAGCATATGGAACAGTACTTTCACATAGGTGCCCAATAAGTGCCTTGAATAGATGCCTTTCCAAGTTTAAGAAAGCTTTCAGAGCAACTTTAAAAAGTTGAAAATATGAAGTGAAAATACTTTACAGTTGCCCTTCATATCGAGAAAGTACTTGTGACGTGATTATTGTCTGCCACTCTGTCTCAGGGGGATGGGTTGGCACCAAACCTTTGTTTGGAAAAAGCCACCCATTTGTGATTGCCTCATCCCAGGATCATTGTGATACCAATGCACAGACTCACTGTCTCTGGAACCAGTGTGAGCAACCATCCGAGGCAGCACAAAACACTGCTGGCCGAAGACGCCGACACAGAGTCAGGGAGTTGTAACCCCGATAAAATACGCCCTTTTATTCTGCCCTGGAGCCAAATGCTCTGCAGTGTGTTTGGTTTTCTAAAGACCAATGCCAGTCTGATCCGGTGAGGCCAAATCGGCCTGGCAGCTTCTGCTTTGGCTCCAAAGCCTAAGTGCCACCCCCCATACCCCACACAGAGGGAGAACTCTGGGGAGATAAGAGAGACACACAGAATGCTGCAGAGAGACTCTGGCAGTCAGGAGACATTCTATTAACCAGCAGTTTAATCATCAGAAAACTCCAGAGACTATACCTTATGGTATAGAACATAAACTACACCTAGATCCTAAAGGAGTCTCACTAACTAAAAAAATAATAATAAATAAATAAATAAATAAATAAATAAATAAATAAATAAATAAGTAAATTTAGAAGGCTCTGTCCACAGATATTTCCTTGTCTACCCAACCCTAAACTCTGACCTAGCGTGCATTGACATGCATCTGTTTGAGGTGTTTCCTCCCTCCTGGACACTCTGCTCTGGCCTCCCTGTCCTCCTTGTTCCTTGGACAAAGCAAACAATTTTCTGCCTCAAGTTGCTTAGCACTGGTGCTTCTGTTCTCCCTTCCTTCCAGGCTCAGCTCAAATAGGACCAGAGACATCTACCCTGACCCCTGATTAAAAATCTCTGTATCCCATCTCACTCTCATCCTCCTCATCACTCTTTATTTTTATTCCTCTACATACAGTTTGGTTTATTACACTGGTATGTATTTTTTTATAGTGTCTGTCTCCCCACCAGGCTTTAAGTTCCAGAAGAGGAGAGATGTTGTCTCATTGACTACTGCAGTCCCATAGCACAGAGCAGAGGCTGGCACAGAATGGGTACCCATTGCATATCTGTTGAATGGATAAATTTCGAATTTGTGGCCTCACTGGATAATGCATTCTACTTTGTTCCAAACTTCTCTTGAAACGTGCTAACCACGCAAATATGTGCAAGTGTGCTTTAGGGGACAAATCAAGGAAAAGAGATGATTTCCCCCTTTAGACTTGGCACAGAGCGCAGAGAAGTGAATGGCTCCGAGGGGATGAGGCATAAACTGGTTCAAGTTTCCACCGATCTTGGAATTTTGTGCTAGAAAGGACTGTAAATATGCAAATTCCCTACCAAACTTACAGAAATGTTTGAAAGGACAGAATACGGAGTGAGGAACCGAATCTAATTATACTTAAATTCTGAAAGATAAGAGGACCAGTTGAAGGGCCTCTTGATGATAATTGATGATGATGATGGCCCCTCTGTATTATTGGTTTTATATGTCCCCAGGCACTCTAAGGCTCAGGCCACACGGGGCACACCAGTTCAATCCCCTGCAGACAGTGTCAGAAAGGAGCAGGTGCTCCCCTGCTGAGGCCTGGCCCAGGGCCTGGGGTCCAGGTGAGCACCCTGCCTCGACCCTCCTCTTCTGTGGGGCTGCCACACACAGTTAGAGAGCACATGCACTGGGCTCGCGTGAGTTCTGTGGTTTGGATCAATCAGGTGGAGAGGGGCCGTTGGGGGCAGGGGATCATCAGGGAATAGGATGTCCCACTCTCATCCATTCTGCTCTCTGGGTTTGTACACTTGTTTCTTTATTACATTTAATCATAATTTAAAGCATCAAATATCAATTTCAGGGACCCAGTACCCCTTTTAAAAGCCGTTAGTCATTGCTGTGAAAACCCATGTGTGTGTGTGGAGCCTCTCCAGGTGCGATGTGACCTGCTTACAGATGCACTCCACTGCACAGGCTGAGGACAAGGCGTGCGTGAGTGTCACTGCACATGTCACATCCCCAGGCCCAGCTCTTCAGGGGTGAAATCTCATAATCAAGCCACTCAGTGAAAAAAAAAAAAAAAAAAAAAAAAAAACCTTATGCTCACCCTTCCCCTACCCCCCACCCCCCAAAAAAAAGTTTTAATTTAAACGTCTGGTGAACATTGGTAAGTCATTACCTAGGCATCTGAGACATTATAAAATCAAACTGCTTGGGCCTCACGGGTGTCTCTCGGGCATGAAGAGTTATTTTTGTGATATTTTCCAAGTTTTCTAGTCTCTTAGATACCTTACACCTTAATGAAAATAAGTTCTCAAAATGATGACTAAGATGAGCTGCAAATGTTGCATTTCTCTCTTGATCCCCATCAAGGCTAAAACTCTTTAGTCATGATATTCAAAGAACTGTGATAAACAACTGAAAGTATATAAATTGAACACCTTACAAATCCTTACAAATCCATGGAGTTACACAATGGTTGGGGAAAAAAAAATTTTTTTGACTGAGAGAGAGAGAATGGGAGTGAGCGTGAATGGGATGGGGCAGGGGGAGAGCCCAACACAGAGCCTGACGATGAGATCCTGACCTGAGCCAAAATCAAGAGTCAGACACTCAACTGACTGAGCCAGCCAAGTGCCCCTAAATGGTTGGAAATCTAAGAAGTCTGGTAAAAAGTGGTAATTTGAGCTATCACACAAAATAGCATTGATCAAATAAAGGTAGAGTCCAGGGTATACTGGATATAATGAATATAATGAATCTACTGGTATATTCATTCAAAAGAAGGTGTATTATAAGCCTTTCCTCGATAGTACTTTGAGCACAGATGGAAGACACTGATGCTTTAAGACCCGGCATCTCAGTGTTGATCAAAGCAAAGGTGAGTCCGCTCTCCCACACTTGGTATTAAACCAGCACCAACCACTTGCAATTCGAACCGTAGTTGTCCATGGAACACTTTCTTCAGTTTGATATTTAGAGTCAGCTAAAGCGAGTGGTTATTTCTGCTTCCAAGGAGCCAAAGTCTTATTTTGAGTCAAGTACCTTCATGCATCTTTTTGGTCCAGAAGGATATAGAACTTGCACATAAGTTGCCTCCATCGAGATACACTTGGAAATGAAAGGCTCTCATGGGCCATTTTCATGACGACGTTAACTCGTGTGGACTCTACCAACAATGCAGAGGAATTCCAGTGAGCACTTTTTATATGGAAAGCATTATCTTAGGGGTACCAGGGGGCTCAGCGGTTGAGCATCTCCCTTTGACTCAGGTCGTGACCCCGGGGTCCCGGGATCGAGTCCCACTTCAGGCTCCCTGCATGGAGCCTGCTTCTCCCTCTGCCTGTGTCTCTGCCTCTCTCTCTCTCTCTCTCTCTGTGCCTCTCAGGAATAAATAAGTAAAATATTTAAAAAAGAAGAAGAAGAAAGCATTGTTTCCTGACTTATTCCTCAAGTGCCTGAACAACGCCCCCCGAGGAGGGTGCTTTGTTTCTCTGAGCGAGGCTTAGGGGTAGGCCCGGCCTTAGCAGCAGCAGCAGCCTGTGTAGACAAGGCAAGCAGGCCCTGAGGTCCTGGGACGTTGGGGGGCAGTAGGAAGAGGCCTGGGCACCCCTGGCTTGTGGCAGCAGGGGGAGAAAACCGGGGAGTGGAGCTCGGAGGTGCCCAAGAGGCTGCTGTGATAGGAGCTGAGCCAGCTGGGCCCCCTCCCTGCCCCCTGCCCCCTCTCTGCATCCAGACTCTTCCTGGGTGGCGAGCGTCCCTGGCCTCGATGGCAGGGCCTTGATGGCAGGGCCCCGTGCAGCCTGTTGGGGGCAGGTCCCCACTCCGGCTCCTGCTGGCAGTGTGGCCTACATAGGGCGCCCCAGGCCTTGGGGTCGCCATTGGCCGGGTTTCCAGGCCAATTTCCAGGCATGGTTTTTGGCTCTCCCACCCAGCACCCAGCACCCAGCACCCAGCCGGGCCCCGGGGCCCTGAGGGCACCGAACACAAGGAGGCAACAGAGATTGGGGAAAAGAATATTCAGGCCTGAGGTTTGTTTTTCCAGATGTTCTTTATTTACCCCTGAGGGACCCAGGGAGGGGGGTGGGACACAGGCCGAGGGAGAAGCGGGCTCCTGCGGGGGGCCTGGCCAGAGCCTGGGGCCAAGACCAGAAGAAGACACGAGCCCTGAGGCCTTCACACCACTCATGTGAACCCCTTTGGGTGTGTCACCTGGGGCACCACGGAAGGGGCCACCCCCGAGCGCCGTCTGTTTCCCCGGGCCCCTTGGGGTGCACCGTCCTCCTGTTTAGTCAGAGTCTCGAGACAGGGCCCGAGCCCGCGGTGGCAGAGCAGCCCGGCTTCCCTCTGGGGACAGGTGGCCTCGGGGAGGCGGCGAGGCCAGGCCAGCGTCGCACTGGTCCCCGGGAGCAGCAGCCCCAGAGGCCGGGAGGTCAGGGCCGATGGCTCCTGGGAAGCACATGGGACATGGGGAGGGACCCGGCCCTGTGACCCTGGCGTCTGGGCCTCCCTGGTTCTCCGAAAGCTGCCCTGGCAAGAGAGGCCCATTTACCAGGCACCGGTGCCTCCGTCGTCCAAGCCGTGGAGACAGCGTCCAGCTTGGGGACCTGCTCCATACGGATTTATGGCTCTGAAGTTTCCACAAGTTTACCTATTTTTATTTATTTCTTTTTTTGTGTCTCTCAATCCAGTATGATTTTAGCAGGTGATTCCCACGTCTCTTCGAGGACGTGCTTAGTAGCAGACTTTGAAGACAGGCCTGGTGTCCTTTCTGCGGCTGCCTGGACTGCGCTTCCCCACTGGGCGCTGAATCCCAGACCTTGGGGACAAGTGTGACGGTGGAGCTGCCCCACTGAATAAAGCCTTAGGACACTCAGAAGGGATTACAAAGCCCAATGAGCCCTGTTTCCATCTCCATTCCCCCTCTTTGGGGACTCCATTGATTCCCTGCTCATCCGAGGAGAAATAATTTTTTTTTTCTCATTGTGTCCCTGATTTCATGGTGTTCTTCATTCCCAAAGGCAAGAGTCATGAAATTCTAAGGGAGAAAATGATTACTGCATACACATTCCTAAATTCCTCTAAGATCTGATCAAAATAAATATTCTCCAAAAACTGCCATCGAAATGAGAGAACTTCTGAGTACTTCCACTACATGTTCTTCCAAAAGAGAGCTACCATGAGCTTTCTTTCCCTCCCCAAAATGCAGGATTACACAATATAACATCAGTGGGCTCTTGAGCTCATGCACTGGTTGACACAGATACCTCTGGGAGATAGGGCAGGTTATGGGAATCGCTGGTCATGTGAGGCTCCCTCCGCCTCATGCCCCAGAGAGGATACGGGCCAGGATTTGTGCCATGGGTTATTGCACCCTTATCATGGGAGTTTTGCCAGGTGCTGAAGACTGCAATCTAGGAAACATGGGGTGATAGGAAGAGGCATCATGGTGGAAGGGACATCGGTTTTGTGTTCACGCTCACCCACTTTTTGACCTTGGGCAAGGTCACAATTTCCTTATTTTTAAAACTGACACAGCAAGAGTTACCAGGATTGTTCCGAGGGTCACACGTTATTCATGTAAGGCACTGGTACATACGGTTGGTATTTAGTAAATCGTCACTATTATCATGATTTGGTCCTTGAAGTCCAGGAAATCACTATACACTTAGGGAACGTGATGATAAACACCAGAAAAAAAAAAGGCAAAGTGTTCAAGGTATTTATGTATTTAGAAAGACATATCAAGGGGATCCCCAGGTGGCTCAGCGGTTTAGCCCCTGCCCTTGGCCCGGGGCATGATCCTGGAGTCCCGGGATCGAGTCCCGCATCGGGCTCCCTGCATGGAGCCTGCTTCTCCCTCTGCCTGTGTCTCTGCCTCTCTCTCTCTCTCTATGTGTCTCTGTGTTTCAAATAAATAAATAAATAAATAAATAAATAAATAAATAATCATCTTAAGAAAAAAGAAAAAAGAAAGACATATCAAGCATCCTCGCTGGATAGGTGGTCTCGTAAGGGCATTTTGAGGAGGCCAGTTTTGAACCGAGCCCTAAAAATAAGAAGGACTCCCACATACAAAGCATAAGAAAGAAGAATTTCCAAGGAGAAGGAAACAAGAAAAAAATACAAAGAGAAAAAAAACCCCAACAGCCCAAGATCTGCAAGCAGTTGCTGCTCAGAGATTGGTCCACAGATGAGAAGCATCGACGTCACACGGGATGTCCTATCCAAGGCACTAGGTTGGGTCCCACTTCAGACCTACTGCACCTGAATCTGCGTTTTTTTAAAAGATCCCCCGGCGATTCGCAGGCACATTACATTTGAGAAGTAGACATGAAATTAACTTTTGAATTAGGCCAAGTACAAGTCTTGGGGTGGGTCAGGAAAGGCTCTTTCAGTGAAGTGGGATAGAATCCAGGCCGGAACGGGTTGAGGGGTGGCTGAGTGGTGGGGAGTGGACGCAGCGCCTGGCAGCAGGGCGACGGAGGACAGAAGCGACAGTGGGACACAAGTACAAGGGGCAGGAGAGACGTTGTTTAAGATGAGAGTTGTGTGTTTGTGTCCCTGAAGGCCACACCTTGATGGGAGGAAGAGCGAGGATGGGCGCATGGGGGCACCAGGAGGGACCAGGGCCTCGAGGACACAGGACGAGGAGGCAGCGAGGCCAACCAGCCTGTGATGGGCGATGGGACGCTCCGGCTCTAGGGCACGAGGGGGGGTGACAGGACGTGTGCCCTGTAGATTTGCTGATGGGAAGCGAGCAACTTCGGGCGCACTGACCTGCTCCTGCCTGAGAGACAGGAGGTCACCGAGAGCTGCAGCCCAGGGCCCACCAGGGCTGGGACCCCGAAGTGACATGTCAACGCACCGATCTCTGCAGAACAAAAAAAGGGGGGACAAGGAGGCCGAGCAGGTGGTGGCAAGCAGGTGCTGTTCCCGCCTGGTTGGGTTTGGCAACCGCAATATACGGTGCGACCTGCCCAGTGACATGTCCCCCAGCTGGGCTCTGGGCCCAGGGTGACAATGCTGGCGGCGGGGTTCAGGAAAGGTTGGGGTCCACAACCAGCCGCCGTCCTTGAACTCGGCAGTGGGTCTAAGTCAAGTTCTTAGCAACCGGTTCTGCCTCGAGAAGTTAGAGGTCAGAGGCAGAGGTTTGGCTCAGGTCGTCATAACCAGGTGCTGATTACCCGCTGCCCAGGTGCTCCCCTCTCCTCCAGGGCACGGCCCCCACGGGCAGCAGCAGGAGGGCCGTGTGCACCTGGGTTATGACGCCCGCTAAGGCCTACAGACTTCCCACCGCCGAATCACAGCGCTATAAGAACGAAAGGCATTTTTTAAAAAAGGGGAAAATGAAAAGATGGGAGTTCTTGTTTATGCTTGTTTCTCTTTCTCCCCGATTTAAAGCAACAAACTTGGTTTTCATTGGATGTTTTTCTCTGTCCCACCCCCCCCCCCTTGGTGGTTTGAGGGTGAGGGAGACGGGACAGGGGCTCTCTTTCTTCAGCTAATGACACCTTAGCAAATAAGGAGCCACCCTTGGAGATCTTGCCTCTGCTGTTTCCTTACCAGCGTGTGGGAAGTCAGAGAGGAAGGTTCAGGCGAGGCCTCGGGTAGGGAGCGGGGTGGGAAAAGTTCCTACAAGGTTTGGAGAAGTCCCTAAAGGATTTATCTTGACTGGGGGCTTCTTTCTTTGCACTGTATGAGGGATATGACATTTATTTGATGGGTTTAAATTACAAAAATGGGGGGCCCCCGGGGGGGCTCAGGGGTTGAGTGTCTGCCTCCGGCTCAGGTCATGACCCAAGGGTCCTGGGATCGAGTCCTGCATGAGGCTCCCTGCATGGAGCCTGCTTCTCCCTCTGCCTGTATCTCTGCCTCTCTCTCTTGGTGTCTCTCATGAATAAATAAATAAAATCTTTAAAAAATAAATAAATAAATTACAAAAAATAGTTTTAAACAATAAAATTCCAAAGTAAACATCAGACAAAGTAATCAGAGCAAACTCAAGTGTCCGCAGGCCCGGGAGGGAAGCATAAAGGGGTGGCGAGGACCAAGCAGAAAGATGTGAGGAAGAGCGTGAGCCTGAGGCTCCGATACCCCAGTAGTTCAGTGCAGTTGATGCTGGGCCTGGAGCCCCAGCTCTGCGAGTTCTATTATCCAATAAGAAACATACATCCTGCAATTTGTGAAATGTGACCATCTTAAAACACTTATTGGCAACATCAAACATATCAGCCAGCACGATGTTAAAAGGTAAACTGACGTATATTAAAATGTTCAAGAGTTTATTTGAGCAAACACTGATTCCATTAGGCAGTACGGGACTGGGAGTGGTTAGGGACGCTTGGAAGGCAGGAGCCAGGGGAAACATTTATATAAGAAAAAGTGCTGAAGTGCAAGAAAGAAAGAAAGACAAAAAGACAGAAAGAAAGAAGAAAGGAAGGACGGGAGGGAGGGAGGGAGGGAGGAAGGAATTTGATTGGCTGTAGCTGTTGAGTTGGCTGCTCCTGACGGGTTGTCTTTAGCACTTGATTCCATAACCCTGAAGAATTCATGGGGTTAGACTTTGGTTTGCTCAGCAGGCCACCCTGCCATTAACCCTCCCCAGTCTCACGGCCTCCTTGTTATTAATTTTCTGGTAGAGACACTTTGAAATCTATGACAAAAGAAGCTGTGGTTTCTGTATACGTGGAATATTCCTCAGTCATTAGAAACGACAAATACCCACCATTTGCTTCGACGTGGATGGAACTGGAGGGTATGATGCTGAGTGAAGTAAGTCAATCGGAGAAGGACAAACATTATATGGTCTCATTCATTTGGGGAATATAGAAATAGTGAAAGGGAATAAAGGGGAAAGGAGAAAAAATGGGTAGGAAATATCAGAAAGGGAGACAGAACATGAGAGACACCCAACTCTGGGAAACGAACTAGGGGTGGTGGAAGGGGAGGAGGGCGGGGGGTGGGGGTGACTGGGTGACAGACACTAAAGTGGGCATTTGACGGAATGAGCACTGGGTGTTATTCTATATGTTGGCAAATTGAACACCAACAAAAAAATAAATGTGTAAAAAAATAAAATAAATGAAATCTATGACAAGGGTCACAGAGGACCAATTACCAATGCTGATAACCAGTATTAAGAAGCCAGATAACTCTTAAAAACCTCTTTTAAGTGGCTCATTTCAGAACTATGATCCACCAGGTATAATTTTAATTAGACATCTTTAATTTATTTTTAATTTAGAGAAGTTACCTGAGAGAAGGCGCTACCTTCAGATCAGGTATAAGAGAAAGTGAGAACAATATGCTTTCTTTGCACAAGTCATAGGCTTCTCCTTGATCAATGGGTTGCCAGTGCATAGGCAAAAAAAAAAAAAAAAAAAAAAGACAAAAAGACAGAAAGAAAAAAAATCTTCCTTATGAAAGAACGTAGGGAATATCTTTATTCAGCAGTGTAGTTCTCATTTATGCACCAATGAGTTCACAAACTTAATCAATTTATCATAATGAACTTCCCAGGGGTAGTCAACTAGAGCATTATAAGCACAGCAGGTAAGTTTTCCAACAGTAATCATATTATGCTTCCTTCTTCGTAAAGAATAATTCAACAGCTTTGTGTTTCGGTAAGTTAAGCCCATAAATACAAAGAAGCCACAGTGACAAAAATCACAGCCTATTAGCTAAGGTCCATGTGTGATATTGTCCAATTTTATCCTAAGAGCACTGAAAATGTGAATAAGGCTCACATCTAAGCGAATGTTCTGCTATCCCCCAAACACGCCTCAAACTTCTGTGGTTCTGCGTTGGGTGTTGGATTTCTTTCCCCTTAACTTGGCCCTGGATGCTGCTCAAAATCCCCTCGGCCTGCTGAGCCCAGGCTCGAAACAGCTCCCTTCCCCCCATTGATTCTAGTGAGTGAAGGTCTCAACTATATATGAACTCATTTCAAATGGAGGTAGGCTAAGGCCGGTTGACTTTTTTTATTTTTTTTTTTTTGGTTTTCAAAAAGTTGGCTTTTAATTGATGAAGTACCTGAGTCAAGGATGAACATATCTTCAGGAAATCATAACACAGGTAATTGATGGAAAATAACAATTTTTATTATCAATGTTTTACTTGGAATCTTGAAAACTGGGAAAATAAAGAGACAGAATTTATTAGAGTTTATCCTTATTGTGTTTGTTATTTATATCCAAAGTATGGAAACTTCAGTTGTAGACATCTAGGTTCATTATAATAATTGTGACCCACTGGGGGAAATTTTTCTGCAGTTTGGAAGAAATACCTTCAATCTTATTCAATTCCATTTGTTCTGATTCTAGTTTCTTTGAGCCATTTTTGTTTTTGTTTTTGTTTTTTTGGTTTTTGTTTTTTTGTTTGTTTTTTTGTTGTTGTTCATTTCTCAGATTTTTGAAAAGAGAATTGGCCTATCTTAAATAATGGGTACAGGCACTCCTTTCCCTGGGGGAAAAAAATCCTTCATTATAAAGGTTATTGGCATCTATCTAGGCTAACTATTACTATCTCGTGAATTTTGTGAGGGTCATTAAGTTTCGACCATTTTGACCAATTCCAGGTTAATTAATAGAAAACTAGTTTATGGACCTACCAAGCTGATAACCAGGACTTAAGCCCCTAAGTGTTTTGTTTTGTTTTGTTTTTTTCAAGAGAAGTCGACTTGACTTTTTATATTTTTCCTTTTCTGGAATCCATTGAATCACTGAGGACTGTCCATGTCTAGACTGTAGACATTCTTTTTGGTAGAATGGAAGGAATTTAATGGAAAAGAAAAACTGACCAAACACACTGGAATTGATGGGTAAGCCAGAGAACTAAAACTTCCAAGGGTTTAGGAACAGTGACATTCCTTTAACCTTTCATGTTGTGTCCTTGACAACATGGGATCTCAGAGACCAACCACCCTACATATAGCGAGGGGGACGGGGCAGCGCCCATGCAAGGGGGAGCCCCAGGACTATCGATCTGTGTTTTGACTAGGCCCATTGTGACACTAAGGCCAAATTCCCGAGCTGAGGGGGAGAATAAAACACAAAAAGGATAAATTAAGTAAAAGAGCTTTTCCTGATCTGACGTTAGAGCTGCGCACTAAGCAAGAGATGGTGGTTACATGAGAGATCTGTGGCCTGAAAACACAATTAATTTCTATGAACCTGATTATTTTACTAGCTGCATTGCAATATTGAATTTTTGTAAAATTTTTAGTTGACTGAGACCTCTGGTAGGCTGGCCTTCAGAACCTGGGAGTATGTTGCCTTCATATGCAAAACGGACTTTGCAGATGTGAATATCTGAAGAACAACTGGTCACCCCTCTTTCCTGCTTGCCCTTTTAGGTCCTAGTCTCCATGCAGCAGCTTCAGTATTCTTTTACAATGTACATCTGATCTTGTAACCGCCCTCCCTGAATCTCCCTCATGGCATCCTCCACACAAAGAATCCGCTCCAAAGCCCATTTTTCACCGCACAAGATCCTGTGATCTGCCCCCCCCTCCCCCGGCTCCCTCTCCAGCCCTTCTCCTACTATTCTGCTCCTTTTTCCTATGCATCAATCACCTGGGCTTCCCAACAGTCTACGAACAGGCTACACATATACCGTCTTTAGAACTTGGTGGTCGCTGTTCACTCGGCTCAAACACCTCTCCTGATATCCATATGGCTGAGTCACTGCCTTGAAATTTCTTCTCAACTAACAGCACCATCTTACTTTTCTCTCATACTCGATCTGCAGGTAGTTCCTTCTCTCAGGTAACTTCTCTAAATTAAAAAAAAATAATAAATTAAAACATGTCTGATTAAAATTATACCTAGTGGATCATAGGTCTGAAATGACCCATTTAAAAGAGGTTTTTAAGAGTTACCTGGCTTCTTAGTATTGATAATCAGCATTGGTACTTGGTCCTCTGTGACCCTTGCCATTGATTTAAAAGCTAATATTTGTAATAAGTGCATTGTGAACAGGCTAATCTTTTAATTAGGATCCCCCTCCACCTTTCAAGTTAGACATATAGAGTATATGCACTGAGAATAACTTTTGATTTATACTGGAAGTTTCTTTCTTTTCTTTTCTTTTCTTTTCTTTTCTTTTCTTTTCTTTTCTTTCTTTTCTTTTCTTTTCTTTTCTTTTCTTTTCTTTTCTTTTCTTTTCTTTCTTTTCTTTTTTCTTTTCCTTTTCTTTTCTTTTCTTTTCTTTTCCTTTCCTTTTCTTTCTTTTCTTTTCTTTCTTTTCTTTTCTTTTCTTTTCTTTTTTCAGACTTACTTGTTTATTTGAGAGAAAGAGAAAGTGGGAAAATAGGGGGAGAGGCAGAGGGAGGAGAGGGAATCCTGAAGCAGACCCCTGCTGACTGCAGTGCCTGACGCAGGGCTCTATCCCACGACCCCAGGATCATGACCTGAGCTGAAATCGAGAGTCAGCCACTTAACTGACCAAGCCACCCAGGAGTCCCAAGTTTCTTTTTTTAGAGACTTCAGGCCGAAGAACTGCTTTGTAAGCCATCTCTGCCTCCTCTGGATGGTAGTGGTCAGCTCAGTACCACTCCAAGATCATTCCAAGTATCTCCACAATTTGGAGTTTCGGCTGAACTGAACCCTGATCTTAGAATAAAAGAAGGAAGCATTTCATCCTTGAGTCCAGACCCTACTGCATTCTATGCCTCTACATTGATCTCTTTCAAGGACAAGTGACAATGGGGACATCTATTCCTTCTCGGACAACCCTACTCCTACATATAAGGATATACCCTGGCCTCTTCTCCTAGG
The DNA here is from genome assembly GCF_011100685.1 of Canis lupus familiaris. Classification (NCBI taxonomy): domain Eukaryota; kingdom Metazoa; phylum Chordata; class Mammalia; order Carnivora; family Canidae; genus Canis; species Canis lupus. Next base: position 41,759,206 of record NC_049234.1, on the reverse strand, counting down.
GCATAGATTTATATGGTTAATTTATTTACCTTCTAATTCAGACTGCATCAAGACCTTTCCTTCTTCACAAGCCTTGTTCCAAATAAAAGGAAGGGAAATGAGACTGGCATAGTTCTCTTGCTATACTTCTCTGTTCCCCTCTATCTCCTCTGAGCAAGTGCTTCATTAAGCAAATGTTATCTCCTGAGAACTCCCTGGTAGAGAGCAATCTAAATCCACATTTGAAAAAATATACTGGCATATTATATACTGGGATATAGGTCCATTAAATTCATCTAATTCACAAGACTGAATGAAGCATTTAGTATCTCAGTCTGAAGCTATTTGATTTATTTTTCTTTACTGCATTCAAGGTCTCTCCAAAAATAGTGGTTGGGTACTTGAGTCACATACACATAATCATAAGGAACTACAAACACACAAAATCTTATTCAGAACAAAGGAAAAGTTGCCTCTGTTTTACGTCAAAATTATTTTTAATCTGTTTAAACTCAAAACAAGATGCAAGGACTTCTCCCTGACCAGTTATTTCTTCTGAGGCCAGCATTATTCTGATATCAAAACCAGACAAAGACACCCTCCTAAAAAGAAAACTATTGGCCAATATCCCTGATGAACATAGATACAAAAATCCTCTCAACAAAATATTAGCTAACCATACTCAATAATGCATTAAAAAGAGCAGTTACTTTGATCAAGAGGGATTTTTCCTGGCGATGCAAGGATGGTTCAATATTTGTATATCAGTCAACATGATACATCATATCAATAAAACAAGATGAATACCATGCAATCACCTCAAGAGATGCAGAAAAATCATTTGACAAAATTCAATATCTGTTCACGATAAGCTCTCAACAAAATGAGTCTAGAGGGAACCTAATCAAGGTTGTATATGAAAAATATATAGCTGACTCCATATTCAATGGTAAAAAACTGAACTCTTTTTCTGTGATATCAGGAACAAGACATGGATGTGCACTCTCCCCCTTTGTACTCAAAATGATACTGGAAGTCCTAGCTGCGGCGATCAGATAAGAAAAAGAAAGAAAGGGCATCCATATTGGTAAGGAAGAAGTTAAACTATCACTATTTGCAGATGACCTGCTACTTTATATAGAAAACCCTACAGACCCCGTCAAAAAACAATGAGAACTAATAAGTGAATTGAGTAAAGTTGCAGGATACCAAGTTAATATACAGAAACCTGTTGCATCCCTCTATCAGCTAAGAGGCAGAAAGAGAGGTTAAGAAAACAGTCCCATCTACAGTTGCACCAAAAAGACTAAAATACCTAGGGATACATTTAGCCCAAGAGGAGAAAGACCTATAGTCTGGAACTTCTGAGATGCTGATGAAAGAAATTAAAGATGGAGGCAACAAACAGAAAGCCATGCTCATGGATTAGCAGAATTAATGACCTAATTCTCCTCAAAACAGGGTGCTCGAGCTTGACCCCTCTTCCCGACCTAGTGACTCTTGTGTGGAATAGAGTGTGGCAGAATGGATGGGATGTCACTGCTGGGATTAGGTTATTGAAAGATGGTGGTTTCTGACTTGGGTTCTCCCTCTCTCCCTCCCTGTCACTCGCTCTTTCCTATACATCAGTGGCTTTGAGTGACACCCAGTGCTGTGTCACCGGAGCAGCCCTTCGGACAGACTCCGGTGGTGAGGGACTGAGATTGCCTACATGCGAGTGGCAGGCTGTGGCCTACACCCCAGTGGGCCAATCTCAGGGAAGCACCTTCCAGGTTTCTGATCTTCTGGAACCATGCGAGATAGTAAGTATCAGTCATGGTCGGCTGCTACATCTTCTGGTGATTTGTAAGACAGCGACCGCTAACTACTACAGTGATATGGGTTTTCTATGCCACTTATTACCTTTGTCATACGAGTGTTGCTTTGTTGAAGGGGACAGTCACTCGGCCATACGTGGCTGTGGAGCAACTACACCACGGCCTAATTGCTGAGATGAGGTCATTGAAGGATTGTGGCTACTGTGACTCAAGGAACCGATTTTTTTACTTTGATCAATTTTTTTAAAGATTATTTTTTCATTTATTTAGGGAGAGAGAGGGAGCATGAGCATGGGGGAAGGACAGAGAGAGAGGGAGAAGGAGAATCTCCAGCAGACTCCGCGCTGAGTGCAGAGCGTGACATGGGGCTCAACCCTGTGACCCCCAAGATCACAACCTGAGCTGAAATCAAGAGTCAGACACAAACTACTGAGCTGCCGAGGTGCCCACACTTGTAATTAATTTAGACTTAAGTTGAAATGGCTACATGTGACCAGTGGCTGCCCTATTACACGGTGCTTTATTAGGGAGCCCACCCACTTTTTATGTTCTTCACTGTCGGTTTTCTCCATCCAGAATATAGGAATATCAGATATGGAATGAGGAGATTTTTATCTATTTTTTCCCCTAATGTATTCCAAGTGCCTAGAATAGTGTCCAGCAAATAGAAAGAATTTCACAAATATTGGAAGGGCGAATTAATGATATGGGATGCATATTTAATTTCTGCCTCATGTCCCATATATAATTAATTCTGCAACCTCTCCAGGCCTTGGTTTTCCTAGATTTAAATGTGACAAGAGGGAACTGAACTTTCGTGAAAAATTCTTCTGCCCTTAAAACTATGTAATTCTATCCTCTCTGAAGTGACATTTTTAGCGATATTTTATCCTCCGTCAGGGCCTCAGTTGAATGAAGCATCTAACAGATGTCCAGATGATTGAGGTCCCCAACCACTAATGACTTCTGCTCCCGTTCTGGCCTCTTTGTTAGTCAGGTAGCCCTCATGCTCCATGTGACTGGCTGGAGAGTGGCGAGTGTGACACTGTAATGATACCACGTCTCCTTCCTTTCACCTCATGCACCTGCTCTCAGTCTCCCCCATACTGTTCACTTTGTGAGTTTTATTCAAGGGTATCTTTGGCAAATAGTTCTATACCCCACTATGTATTTATTTGATTTAAAAAAACGATTTTATTTATTTATTCATGAGAGATACAAAGAGAGAGGCAGAGGGAGAAGCAGGCTCTCTGTGGGGAGCTCGGTGCGGGACTCGATCTCAGGACCCAGGATCACACCCTGAGCTGAAGACAGACGCTCAACCCCTGAGCCCCTTAGGGGTCCTTGCATCCATCTTTTAAATAGGCATATCTTTCCGTTTTCCTGGCAAAGATGTGTCCCACCACCGGAACCTGGTGATTTTTGTGGGACCAGAGTTACTTCTTTTAATTAAAATTCATTATAGATAAAGACACACAAAACTTTACCTTTTCCTCTTTCCTACTTCTTTTAAGGATTTTTGGTCATTATCACCATTGTTCTTTTTTTTTTTCTATAATCACATCTATGTTTCACTACAGAAGGCTTGTTTGGCTTTGTTTTGTTTATTTGAAAGTTTATTTGAAATATTTCCTTCTTTTTCTGTTTGAAACCACTGGTCCAAATTGTGATGCCCTAGGTGAAAATGTTATTTTCAATCTTTATGATATCCTTACTGACCATCTAATTTTCTTATATTAGAATAAAAAAAAAAAAGAAACGCTGTTTTTTGACAAGTTCTTTCTAGTTTTCCCTTCACATTCTCTGCCAAATTCTCTTTCAAACTTAGTCTTCAATTAAAAAGAAGGGGCGGGACGCCTGAGTGGCTCAGTAGTTGAGTGTCTGCCTTTGGCTCAGGTCATGATCCTGGGGGCCTGGGATCGAGTCTTGCATGAGGCTCCCTTCTCCTTGGGGAGACTGCTTCTCCTTCTCCCTCTGCCTCTCCTCCTGCGTGTGCTCTCTCACATGCTCTCTCACTCTCTAATAAATTAAAGAAAAGAAAAAATAAAGAAAAGGTTCAGTGAGTTAAGTGTCAGCCTTCAGCTAAGGTCGTGATCACAGGGTCCTGGGATCGAGCCCCACATTGGGCTCCCTGCTCAGTGGGGAGTCTGCTTCTCCCTGCCCCCTGCTCCAGCCTCTGCTTGTTCTCTCTCACTCTCTCTCAAATAAACAAATAAAATTTTTAACAAAAGGAAGAGAAAAAACTCCCATATATTCTCTTCTCTAACAAGGACTTCAAGATCAATAGAGATATAGTTCATGCTTATGGTGCCCGAGTTACGAAATCTTTCACAAATCAAAAGAAGTGGAGAATGGTCGAGGAGCAGCCTTTCCATGTGTCTCTGGTCACATTCAGAAGGTGACATCTCAGATTTTCAACCGCATCTTGTTGCTTCATTCACATTCCGTGTCTTCCACTTGTATTCAAAAGATTTGTTAGAGTTGATTGTGGCTATGAATCCTCTTTATCGTGTAAGATGTGATATCAGAAGTTCTGAATTAACGCTGTCGGGGAAGAGGTCGTAACTTCCATTTAGCTAAAATGGTTCTGAATTTATTTTCTTTCTTTTTTTCTCTCTCTCTCTTTTTATCACATCGTTCTGCTTTTCAACTTTTTGACGCCATTTTTATTTATTTATTTTTTGATGCCATTTTTAATTTCTATTCACCACCTTTGAATTTCTTTGACTTTCTGGCCTCCTTCCTAGCTTTTGTTTCTGTCTAGAGTCTTTTCTGTTCTTTCTAGAAAGGCGGAGCCTCCGCAAGAATTCTTTCCACACTTTCCACACTTTGTTTCCTCAAATGTAAACATCTATTTGCCTCAGTAACAGAACTGGTGACTTCTTCCCTCAAGAGGTGAAACACATTACTCTCAAAAAGGTCACAAGTGACTTTCCAGGGTCTCAGTTTGGACTCTGGTTTTCCCTAAGTTCTCATAAAATTCCACTGCAAGACCTGCCCCTTTGTTATACACATTTTGCTGCTGTGATCTTGGGCCCTGACCTGGGGGTCTTGATCATCATGCATCACCCCTCTCTAACCCACATGGTTACCCTATGGTATGTCAGTGGCTCTCAAGGTGGAGGCTGCATCAGGGTCACCTAGAGGGTTTTTAGATAGTTTCCAAATCAGTCGGTATAGGGTGGGGCTTGAGAATTTACATCTCCAACAAGCTCCCAGATGATATGCTCCTGGTCAAAGACCACACTTTTGAGAACCACCCACTCCTGGGCCCCGGAACTCATTAGCATCCCTGCAGTGGGGGGCCTGACTCTTCGGGAGAGCAGAAGAATCAGCTGTGCTTCTCGGCGACTACTCAGCCGGTGTGGATGTTGTGACTTCTGCCAAAGAAGTCTGGTTTCCAGATTTCCTGGTGCATTTGGAGCTAGTTTCTAGAACTACCTTCTTACTCTTCCTGTACGCTAACCGTTTCACTAGGTCAGTTGATAATTTTCTTCCTCAGCTTAGGTATGGATTCTCCGAGGACTGCAGAAGAGGCAGGTGTATCCCATGGAGAAAGGTCCCCAGTCCTTTTCCAGCACCTGCACATATTTGGAGCCACCTCTAATCTCCTAGCTGACTTCGTTTCCAGGTAGGAGTCAGACAAAATAACACACTCACAAACCAACCTCTTACATTCGTTTCATTGCAAAACGTCTTACTCCCTTTTCCTCCAAATTCTAGTATTAGCTTTTGACAGCTTTAGGCCTCTGTGTGTGGTTGGTGACCTCAGGGAGGTATCAATACCGGCAAACTCAAGCAGTTTGGATGTGATTTGCATTCTAAGAAACCGCACGGAGAATTCCTTTGTGGACCTAACTCGACATGATAGAGCCCCAGGACAGCAAGTTCAAGACTCAGCTAGCAGTCCATAGCAGAGCTCCTTCCAGAAACTAACACCAGCGAGTACAGGAATACTTTATTGAGAAAGCAAGAGCTTCAAAAACCGGAAAAACACCTTGTACGCCTTTCAAACAGCACAACTTATGTAGTGAAAATAGTCATAGTTTCACAATTCTGTTTATTTTTATTCTGAGAAAGCTGAAAGCAGTTGTAAAAATTAGTGAATCGGCCCTTATTAACAAGAGGGCTACCATCGTCTATTTTCTCTATTTTCCTTCTCTGTCCTTTTTCGTTAGGTGGCAGTGAAAGTTATTACCAATTCTTGAGCAGTTATTATTGGAAGAGATTTTCCCTAAGCAATTGATGTGTATTATCATGTAACCCTTCTAAAAATCCTATGAGGCTGATCCTATTCATGTTTTGCAGGTGAAAAATTTGAGACTTAGGTTAAGTAAATTGCCCAAGGTCACAAGCTACTAAACAACAGCAAAATGGGGATTTGAAGCCAGATCGGACTGCCGACCCTGACCTATAATAGCCTTGCTGTGAGAGTCACGGTGCTGCCCCTGACCGCTCTATCAATTTTTTGGCACTGCTTCTAGGCTTTCTTTCCTAGGGTTCTTATAGGGCAAGAGCCAAGATGTGGGGAGCACACTTGGGCTCCCCAGTAGTGGAAGCTGTAGTAGGAACCAGGCAATCAGTGGCACTGGCTCAATTATGGAGTGTGGGAAAGTTGGCAGCAGTTCCAAATTAGAAAACCCTGACTCCGGGTATTTTGTGGCCACAGGAGCCTGCTTTCCAGATTCCTCTGAGCATGTTGAGGCAAGGTTCTATAACGACATTCTTGATCTTCCCATAATCTAACAATTTCTGTAGGTCAACTACATTTTTTTTTCTATTTTTTCTCCTCTCCCTTATTTTTCTGAAACAGAGAACAGAGTGAATTGAAACAACCGAGAACGTAGCTTATTTTAATCCCAAACGATTTTCTTTTCTCTGCCTGAACTTTTATCATTTAACCCACTCTTATTTTATCTTAAGGATTTTTCTCTCTGCCTGATTGAAGCCAGAATTATGTGAGTTTATTTATATCGCCAGTTATAAAATTTAGAAGCGTTTCACAAAATGATTCCTTATACGGATCAACTATTTCTAGTTTCCGACAATAAGATCAAGGTGGCAATAGTCCTTCCTCAATCTCAATAAGCATGAAGGGCTAGCAATGGTGCAAAATTGAATGTTCACATCCATGGACAAAAATAAAATGATCCTTCTTTGTTTGTCAGATTAAAAGTACCTTAAGACCTGAAATCCTGTTTTGTATTTTATCTATAAATCTCAAATGGAAGGGGATCTGAAATAGGTAAGACCCATCATTGAAGGTGACGTGAGTGTCGATTTACCAACACTCTGTAAGTACAATACAATGATAATGTTGAAATAGCCTTGGCATTCCATTACAAAGGACTTTCACACGTATTACCCGATTTGATCCGAATACAAACCTTGAGAATAGAGCTATTTATAGAGAATATGATGTGGCGAGGTTAAGTAACAGGATCAAGACTATAGAGCTAGTATTTAAGGACTCTTGCTTTCTTAATCCTTTCTAGGTATTATACTGACTCTGCTTTATTCTCTGATGGAAGCTCACAGAAGGGAGAATGATACTGGATAAATTAGCTTTATAAATTAAATATGATGTAAGCTTTATAAATAAATAAATACAATATGATATAAATTCCATATCATGTAAACTTTAAAATTTAGAGTCGTTACTTTTAATATGGATTATAATCCTAATATCTTGAATACCCTCTTGTTCTCTGTCTATGATTTCATGTTCACGTTAATTAATATTTTAAATAACATTTATTTATTTATTTATTTTTTAATGTTGATTTATTTTATGTGATAGGCATCCCCAAACTCTTCGTGGGTCAGTATTGTAAACCTCTGTAAGGCCAGCTGATATAATATACATCAGCTGATACCTTCTCAGTTGTTTGATTATTGCCTTTTTTTGGGGGGGGGGGTGTTAGATAGGTATTTCCCTTTATATCATTTTAATTGCCTCGTCATTTCTTCTACTGTATATTTTTTCTTTTCTTTTCTTTTTCTTTTTTAGAGGGAATGAGAGGGAGAGGGAGAGGATCTTAAACAGGCTCCATGCCCAGCACAGAGTCCCACTCAGGACTCGATCTCATGACTCTGATATCATGACCTGAGCTGAAATCAAGAGTCAGATGCTTAACTGACTGAATCACTCAGATGCACCTCTTCTACATTTTTAAAAACATTATTTTCTTAGTGGTGGTCCCGAGAACTACCATTAACTACTTTATTTATAGTAATCTAGTCCTGATTAACAGCAACTTAATATGAATAGAATAGAGAAACTCTCTTCCTATGTAACTTCATTTTCCCACCTCCTTTATGCTGCTATTTTCACAAATTATATCTTTGTACTTTGTGTGCCCAGCAACATAGATTTACAATGATTGCATCATGCAATTGTATTTTAAATAATATTGGACAAAAATTTAAAAAATATATTAATGCTGTCTTTTTAATACTTATCTTTGTATTACCTATGTATTTATCTTTATTGGTATTCTCTATTTCTTCATGTGGATGTGAATTACTCTCTAGTGTCCTTTTATTCCATTTTGGAGGATTCCCTTTATTATTTCTTGTAAGGCAAAAAAAAAAAAAAAAAACCACAAAAAAACAACAAATCTCAATTTAAAAAATCTAGATGTATCTTAATTTCTATTTCCTTTTTGAAAGATTTATTTGACTGGCTTTTTTTTTCTTCTTCTTTTTCTTTCAAGCACTTTGACTATATCATGCTACTAACTTCTGGCCTCCGTAGTTTCTGATAAGAAATTAGTTCTTGGCATGCTTGCATGGCTCAATATATTAAACATCTGCCTTCAGCTCAAGTCATGATCTTGGGATCCTGGCATCGATCTCAGGGTTCTGGCACGGAGCCCCCGTGTCCTCTGGCCCTCCCCACTTGTGCTCTTTCTCTCTCTTGCAAATAAATAAATAAATTCTTTAAAAAAAAGAAATTTGTTGTTAATCATATTTAGGACACCTTGTATATGATAACTTATTTCTGTTAGTGCTTTCTAGATTCTCTCATTGCCTCTGGTTTTCAAGTTTCTTTACGATGTATTTAGGTATGGATCTCCTTGAGTTTAGCATGCTTGGACTTTCTTGAGCTTGTTGGATGTGTAGATTAATTTTTTAACATGATTAACAGGATTTCTGGATGGATTTAATGCCAAGTTTGAATCCAGTATTTTTGCTGTTATTGCTTGTTTTTATTTAGACTATTTTTTAGGGCATTTTTATGTTCACAGCAAAATGAAAGGGAGGTATAGAGACTTCCCACATTCTTCATACCCTCACACATGCATAGCCTCCCCAGTTATCAACATCTTCTCTCAGAGTGTCATTTTTATCATAATTTATGGACACACATTGATACATCATCATCACCCAAAGTCCAGAGTTTACACTACAGTTCACTTTTGGTGTTGTATATTCTATGGATTGGAATAAGTGGATAACACAGGTAACCCACATTATGGTATCTTAGAGTACTGTCACTGCCCTAAAAGTCCTCTGTGTGCCACCTGTTATCTCTTCTCAACTTCCAACCCCTGGAAACCACTGATCTTTTTACTGTCTCCATAGTTTTGCCTTTTCCAGAATGTCATATAGTTGGAAGCATGCAATATATATGTTTTCAGATTGGTTTCTTTCTCCTGGTAATATACATTTAAATTAAATGCTTCTTTTCATGGCTTGATAGCTGAATTATTTTTAGTGCTGAATAATATTCCGTTGTCTGGATATTCCATAGTTTATTTATCCATTCACCTACTGAAAGACATCTTGGGTACCTCTACGTTCTGGTAATTTGGAATAAAGATGTGGTGAACATTTGTGTGCAGTGCTTAGGGAGGGCATAAGTTTTCAACACCTTTGGATAAACACCAAGGAGTGCAATTGCTGGATCATATGGTAAGAGTAAGTTTAGTTTTGTAAAAAAAAACTCTCAATCTGTTTTCCAAAATGGCTGTATCGTTTTGTGTTCTTACCAGAAATAAATGAGAGTCTCTATTGCTGCACATCCTTGAGAGCATTTGATTTTGTCAGTGTTCCAGACTTTGACCATTCTGCTAGATGTGTAGTGGTATCTCATTGCTATTTTAATTTACATTTTTTGATGGCATGTATTGTGGAGCCTTTTTTTTTCTTTTGCTTTTTTGCCATCTGTATATCTTCACGGCGAGAGATTTGTTAAAAAATCTTTGGCTCATTTTCAAATCAGGTTGTTTGTTTCCTTATTGCTGCTTCTTAAGAGTTCTTCATATATCTTAACTAACAGTCCTATAATAGATAATGTATATTTTGATAATATTTTCTCCCTGTCTATGAATTGTCCTCTAATTTTATTGACATTGTCTTTCAGAGAGCAGAAGTTTTTTTATTTTAATGAAGTCCAGTTTATTAATTACTTCTTTCACAGATTGTGTGTGTGGTGTTGTATCCAAAACGTCATCACTATACCCAAGGTTATTCAGGTTTTCTCCTATGTTATAGTATAGGAGTTTTATAGTTTCACATTTTCCATTTAAGTCTGTGATCCATTTGGAGATAATTTTTTTAAATAGCATAATTTTTGCATCTAGATTTTTTTTTTGCATGTGGCTGTCTAGTTATTCCAGCATTTGTTGAAATCTCTATTTTGCCCCAATACATTATCTTTGCTCCTTTGTCAAAATTAGTCAACTACATTTTATGTGGGCCTATTTTCTGTTCCATTGATATTCATCTAATTTTCTTAATACCATGTTGTCTTGATTCCTGTGGCTTAATGGTAAGTCTTGAGGTCAAGTGGCATTGGTCCTCTAGGTTTTTTCTCTTTTAATTGATGAATTTTTAACTCAAATTTGAAAGATTTACAGGCATTATTTCTTCAAATACTCTTTCTGATCCCCTTTCTCTCTCCTCTTCTTCCAAAACTCCCATTATTTCTATGTTGGTTCACTTGTTAGTGTCCTGCAGGTCTCTTATGGTCTGTTCATTTTTCTTCATCCTTTTAATTTTCTGTTCTTCGGACTGGATGATATCACCTGGCCTATCTTCAAGTTTGCTGCTTCCTTTTTCTATCTGATTGAATTTGCTGTTCATCCTCTATAGTAAATTTTTCATTCAAGTTGTACTTTTCAATTACAGAATTTCTGTTTGGTTTCATTTTATAATTCCTATCTCTTTATTGATATTCTATTCATTAAATATTAGAATGATAAGCAACTATAGTATTTCAATTTATTTCTTTAGACATGGTATTCTTTAGGTCGTTGGATGTATTTAAAATACCTGATTTAAAGCTTTTGCCTACCTAAATACCATGACTCCATTCACAAGTGGCAACTGAAAAAAAATGAATAAACATGAAAGCTGAATCAGAACTATAAATGTAGGGAAAAAAAACAATTTTTGCCAGAGGGGAGGGAGGTGGGGTGTTGGGCAAAATGGGACAAGGAGAGAGGGAGCTACAGGCCTCCAGTTATGGAATGAGTAAGTGGTGGGGATAAAAAGCAGAGCATCAGGAATACAGTCGATATTATAAGAGTGATGAAATGGGACAGATGGTGGCCATACCTGTGCTGAACATAGCATAATGCATAAACTTGTCTGTCAAATTACTAGTCATACACCTAAAACTAATGTAACATTGTGTGTCAACTCTGCTAAAAAATACATTATACATATATATAATTAAATATATAAAATAACATTTAAAAATAAAATAAAATAATACTTTTGTTTAGTAGTTCCAAGGTCTGAACTTTGTCATAGAGTTTCTATTCTTTTTATTTCCTCCTGTGTAGTACGGGCCACATTCAGTTGTTTGTTTGTTTTTTGTTTTTTGTTTTGGGGGGGGGTTGTTTTGTTTTCTTTGCATGTTTTCTAATTTTTTGTTGAAAATCGGACATTCTAAATGATATAATTTGCCAACTCTGAAAATCAGATTCTCCCCTCTCACCAGGGTTTGTTTTTGTTGCTTCCTGTTGTGGTTGTAGTTTATTGACTTTCCTAAACTAATTCTGTAAATTGCATATCTTGGCTGTATGTTGCCACTGAAGTCTCTACTCAGTTAGCTTAGGATCAGCTAATGATTAGACAGAGATTTCTTTAAATATCTGGAACCAATAAATCTCCTTTTTTTTTTCTTTCTGAAGGTTGTGCATGCATGTCAGGACCTGTCTTCCATCTCAGTTATTTAATTTACAATTCTGACTTAGTCTTCATTTCCTGCTTGTGGAGTCTCAAGATCAATCAGAGGTGAGAGCTGAGGGAATTTTCAGATTTTTTTTCTGAGTATGCGTACAACTCTACACTTGAACGTAGCATTCTAAATTTCCGGGAATATGTTGGAACTTTTCACAGCCTCTGGATATCTCATTTCTCACCTTTTCCTTTTAAACTTTTTGGTTATTCTATTATTTGCTCCAACTCTTATCGGTTGCCTCAGGAAGTAATGATGTTAAAATATCCAACAAATGGCATCTGAGAAGAAGCCTTTAGCACAAGGTAAGTTCAACCTTGACCTACTGAGATTAATAAAGGCAAACTTTTCAAGTGGGATCTTTCAGGGAACCACTACTTGGGGCAAATAAATAATTACTCCTCTTTGGGAATGAGGTCTTGAAAGAATTCCAACACTGTTCTGCTCCCTCTCGTACTGCAGGCACTGGCTGTGAGGGGTGAGATGAGACCAGGCAGGGCAAGTAAAAAATACCACCGATCTCACTGTTCTCATTGAGATCTAGCGGTCTTTCTCCACTAAATGCTCCCCATTCCCTGATCTATTGAAATCTTTTTGCTTAATTTCCAGGGTTCTAAGAAAGTGATTCTGATAACTTTTTCCAGCTATCTTATGACTTTCATAGAGGGTAGGCTTCAGATGTCTTCACCTCCACTATTTTTGCTATTTCCCCCCCTTAGAGCATTGGTTCTTAGGCTTTTAGTTGTTGATGGTTTTATTATCCCGGGTTTTTGTAAAAAAAAAAAAAAAAAAAATCCATGCATGCACTCACACTACTTTGGACAACATTCCACTGAGTTTATGTAAACATTGAGTTCAACCACGGATCCCTCATCAGAAAATCCTGACATGAACAACCCCAAGTGTAGAGCCTCTTCTTCCTAAGCCAATACCAAATCTTACCACAAAGAACTCTAGGACAAATTATTCCAGAAACATAGCCTAATAGCAAATTTAGTAGGTACATTTAATAGATAAATTCAATCTTAGTGCCAATTTTCTTGTCTGGAAAATCACATACCTCATAAAATTGTTGTGAGGATGGAATGGGAAAATTAATATGATACTGTTTAGAGTAGGGCCAGACACTTCATAAGTTCTAACCATTAATAATATTGTTCCCTGCTCCTTATTTTCCTCCTGCTACTCTTTTATTACTTCCCTGAGGAAATTCCTTTGAAGAGCACCACATTTGTGCTCATTCTTTTAGGAGTTTTTGGAAATATATTTTTCACTTTTACTAATGTACTAGCATGATTTTGTTGGAGGAAGTATTTGAACAGCAATCGCCATTATAAAGCAGGAAGGGTTATTTAACCACAAGATATGACCTCAGTTGGAAAGATGACAAGTCTAAATATAAATACAGGAAAGCAAAAAAGGGAAGAATTATGGATGACTGTGTCAAAATGCTATACACCTGGAGAAAAGGTTGTACTAGTTTGATTTCTATAATATCTTTCTTCAAATTACCTTATTTTCCCAGGTATTTGTTAGATAAAATCCAGACCAAATTATATTACACAAAGTACATTTCCATTAAAGAACATTTTGTGAGAGTTTGGAGATAATACAAAATCTTTTTTTTTTCACATAAAGAATCAAAGTATTTGCTACGCAGAAGAGAAGTAATATAAATTAAAAATTAAAACCTCAAATTCAACTTCTGCTCTCAAAAATTATGACTTCTCAGGTTCAGTCATCGGAATAGCTTCCAGGGCTTAGTGATAGGATAGATGTGTCTTCATAGGATAAATAATACAGTGAAATGAGTCTGAAGCCAAATCTAACCAGTGGCTGTGAAATATCTGCATGTTTCCTGTGATGTACTAATACTGCACACAGAGACCAAGATGTGGAAACCTTTTGAATTTTATCATCTATTAGGTAGTAACTACTGGGCAGATGCTTATTATATATTATACATCTATCTTAGGAACGTTGGGTGTATTTCAGAAAGTTAGTAAGGCTAAAGGAGACAAGAGGTGAAGGGAACGAAATACTGTGAACTTCTCTCTCATGTAGGACCTTTTGTGGTCCGTAGGGCCCCAGATTGGTGTATTGGGAGGTCTCTGATGCACAATCAATAGATGCTGATCAGCCAAGATGTTGGATCCAATCATTCAGAATAAAGATTACTTATTTTCCAAGGTCAATTTTAAAAAAGGACAACTATGAGCAACATGCCACAGTAACAATGAAACTTTATGTTCTAACTTGCTAAAATGTTAAGAGAATGCCACAGACACCTTATATGCAAATGAATTTATCTCCCTTGACTATCAAAAACTTTGTTATTATCCTCAAATTTCTAGATTCTGTTTTCATACGCCATATTTACTGATTTTTTTTTTGTTTGTTTATTAGCGAAGGACATTGGGATAGAGGTATAAAAATTTTGCAATTCACATTTCTTTTTGTCTGGATCATTCTAACTTTAGATTTTCATTTTGCATGTAGAAAAGCCATGAACCTATGTTAAGACTCAAAGCAGCTTCAATTAAGGCATATATAGATTTTGGACTTTACAACATATTCCTGATCACTCTGTAATATGTGATTCAAATAATTCAACTTTTTTTTTCTCTAAGTTAAACCCATGTTGAGGGTGGGCTAGTTCATTTATGAATTTTGAAAGCTTGTCTAGGTGGCTTTATAATTAGGCCTTTCCAGGTAGCAGGAAATTTTGCTTTGCCTTCCCATTTAGCAGCTGTGTTCCCAGCTGGGTCTGTTTGTTATAAATGAAAATGGCTCTTTAAATTTACATTCTCTGCATGACCAAGCTTGGCATCACATGCAGCTTCTGGGTGATGCCAAAGATAAGCACCAAAGGATGTCAGATTGAGACTCTGGATCATAGTGTGTTAGACGGCATTATCAGCTACAACTGTAGATTTCTATTAAAACCAAGCGATGTGACCAGTAGATCTTTGAAAGGGGAATTGCCTCCAGTCTTTGAATGTTTTTGTAATATGATTGAGATGAATCCCCCCCGTGGTATGTCTATGGAGCGTAATGAACTGTAAAATATCTAAAGATAGTGGTAGTGGCAACACAGGACACTTGTTGAACCAAGTGATGATCATATTCTGCTTCAGGCCATAGGCTAATGGAGGAAGTAAATAATTACTTCGAATAGTCCCCGTTAAACATCACAGAATGGAATGATGTCTTCCTATTTCTTGCTCTTAGAGTTGCTATACTCACAATTCTCCTTTTTTGCCTTTCTTATTGAAATCAATGGGATGTGTAGACTTTTCGCTAGACAAGTCCCTGCAGCGTCTCTACCAACTTATTGAAAATCCACCCAGTTCTCTCAATATGAAATGGATAAAAAATGTTAGAAGCTGCTTTATTTTATTTTTCTAAGCAGAATTTTTAGTTAATATCTGTGGAAGAGGGTTGGGGAAGCAAATTAGAAAAAAAAAGGTACAATGTATACTTTAGCTTTCCGAAAATAGTTTAAATTATTATTTTAAAATTACTTTCAAAGCCTTAATCTGTGAAAAATCATTAAAAATGACTTTCCCTCCCTTCCCTCTTTGTATTATTAACACCAGATATATAGACCCCCTCAGTACAGCTGTAAACCCACTGACATTGTAAAAAAAAAAAAAAAAAAAAAAAGTAGCACAAGAAAAAGAAAGAAACATGTATTTATTTATTTTAAAGATTTTATTTATTTATTCATGGAAGACACAGAGAGAGAGGCAGAGACACAGGCAGAGGGAGAAGCAGGCTCCATGCAGGGAACCTGATGTGGGCCTTGATCCAGGGTCTCCAGGATCACATCCTGGGCTGAAGGCGGCGCTAACCCGCTGAGCCACCAGGGCTGCCCAGAAACATGTATTTAAAATGTGTGTATATATATATTGTGAGCTTCTCTGGGGAGAAGATTCTCTAGTTGTTTTGTTTTTGCTTTTGTATTTTTAGGTTCTCAAGGTAATCCATAAATGGTTGAGAGCCACATCTACGGAGTGTATTTTTCTCTCTCTCTAGTACGATTTTTAATTAAATGACGAATGTACAACACAAAATGTTTGTCATTTCACCTCTACTTGGCACTCTGTAATCACAAAGTAGCACATTAGAAAACTCCCACTCATTTGCTCTCTTTCTGATTTCATCATTCATTATTCTGTTTTGTACTAACTGGTGAAATTTTGAATATTGAATATAACTAATTGAAATAAAGTGAGACGTAATTTAAGTATCCTTTCAATGAAACATTAAACAAGCACTTTTTCTGAGCAGAATTTTTGGGTTAATAACTAATCTAGTTTTTCATTTTTTTCTCTTTTGCCATCACAGGCATTGTAAATTGGATGGCAAAGTTTGAAAACACCTTTTTTGGGATTTCCAGCAGAAGTTAGGTTTAAAAACAAAAACAGAACAACTTAAAATAAGAATGACTTAAAACCTAACAAGAGATGAAGTATTAGGTCATGTGACTATGTTTCTGTGCATTTATCTTTCAGCATTGAGATCAGATCCTTAGAGACATGATCTCATTTTTCCTGGCTTAATCTAGGCAAATAAAATTAGTACTTATGGTTCGACTTTCTATTTCATTTGCATTAATTGAAATTCTAGCACAAGGCCCCATTTAAAAGTTAGTACTTGCATACTTCATTAAGACCCTCAAAAGGATGTTATTAATTTATAATACTTCACCAAAATCATTTGTATATTAAAACATAATACCCTTTATATCTGTCATTAAAATTGGTTCTGCTCCTACACAGGAAACAAGAGGAAGCAGGAAACTATTTGATCAAATCTTTTACTCCCAGCATTTTAAGAGGGGTAAGAAAATTCTACTTCTGTTAAGTAAAGTTAATTCTCGTTGCCTTATTTAGTCTTCTTCACATTAGTAATTTATGTTTTTGATCATTTATCAAGTGCCAGGTAAACCTGTTGCATGCAGATTGTCACTTAACGCTCATCACACGTACAAGATGTTGGAGACATTGTTCTTATTTTCTAAGAATGAGAGTAGACAAATTGCTGTCCCGACTCCATAGATGGTAAGCAGTGAGGCCGGACGGATGACAGACCACATCCCTTAGCTACGACCTTATACAGTCCATCCTCAGTGTTCTGGGATTTCATACTGCATTCCTCTATCTGTTAATACTTATTTCTAACCCCTGCATCAATACTTGCCACCCTTCTGTGTTCATTTGCAGACATGTTCAAAAGATGAAGAAATTTGAGTCACCAGACGTGCATGTTCTCAGTTGAGGTCCAATAAATTGACTCTGCCTTCTTATTTGAGCATTCATATTGTCAACAGCTATCCTTCCCATGATCTATTCAGTGCCATGTTCTTTGAATTTTTGTAATTTTTGTCGGTGATTTCTCTGTTTAAAATGGCATCCAAACAGAGGTGCTGAAATGCGGCCCAGTGTTCCAAAGGGTGAAAAGGCTGTGCTGTGTCTTAGAGAGAAAATACAAGGGCTAGGTGAGTTTCACTTAGGCATGAGTTATAGTGCTGTTGGCCACGAGTTCAATGTTAACACATCAACCATATCTATGAATTGACATGTCTTTAGACAGAACACAAATAAAACATAATTATGTTCAGCTGCCAAAAATATTGTGACCAAAGGCTTACAGGAACCGAACCCTCTATTTCTTCTAGGAACAATGGCTCAGCATGTCCTAATTAATTATTCACAGCTACTATAGAGTGAAACCACCACAAAAAAATGACCATCAACGGTATTGCTCTTCAATCATAATCAGTCTTTATTGAAGACATAATGGTCTCCAGCTTTGCTATTATAGTATATATCCTGGTCATTAACATATTTGTTAAAATTTCCAAATACAAGTGCTAACCTACATCTTAAATCATCATTCTTTATAGATGAAGTACATGATTCTATAAAACGAGCAAAATCCAGCAGAACAGAATAATAAGGCTCCTTTTAAGAAAATGATGAGAACAGTAATGTTTCAACAATGCTAGAGGAGTCCTCTGTATTTTCAGAACTCATGGCTATTTTTGCTCAATAATTTTGGAATGACAAAGATTCCTCTACCCTACTGATTGCTTTCTTTCCACAATCTTCTTTTTTTTTATTTCCAGATTCAAATGAAAATACTGTAAGGAGAAAAAACCTTCCCACTTTTCTTCTAATAAAAACCACCTGGTTGATAAAACAGTAAGTGGGGTTTAAGTGGTAGCCCTTTTCTAATCTGGGGAGATAAGAATTTAAGGGATGCAGGCAGCGTAAGACATCGCAGGGCCAGGCTGGGTTGGGTGTTACAGAGCAAGAGCGACTTTATCTTGTAATTTCCCAGGACTGGAGTGCAGCAGGTGGGTGGGCTAGGGGTGGAAGAGCTGGAGGTGGAAGGACTAATGATCTGTTTTATCTCAGATGTGCTTTGGCCTCGGGTTGCCTCTGATTAATTGGAGTACTAACCCTTCTTCTGCCCTACTCTGACCTCCATAATCACCCACGATAGCTTCTCAAGCTGTGTTTTTCAAGTTACGATGCTTGAACTACCAGCATCTGAAATACCTGAGATATGAGGAATGCATCTTAAGTGAGCTGATGCAAAGTGAATTGTTATTTCTGTGGGTGGGCCCAGCACTCTCAGATGAGAAACGTGTAGGGTATGGAAGAACAGAGCAAGGAATTTAGAGGCAGTGAAAAAGCAGTCAACTGAGAGACAAAATGCTTGAATGGAAGCCCAGGATTTATCACTTACTAGGTGTACAGTCTGGAAAAATCCACTTAATTCTTCACTGGGCCTCACCTGGTCTACCTCTAAAATGGGGATAACAACAGGGCTTAAATAAAACCAGGCACGTAAAAATGCCTTGTAAGAGTCTCCATTAACAAAAAATAATGTGATATTATTCTTTTTTAAGAGTCTCTTTTAAGGTGACCAATTAAATGAATTAAAATGTTTATTATAATTTAGAAAGACTCTATATTCAAAGTTTGCTTTACCTTGGGGAGAAATAGGCGTTTGCACTACATTGGGGAGAAACCCAGTACAGTACGGAACATGTTGAAGGCTCATCCTCCCCCCCAGGCATCTTTCTCTCTCATCTGCTACAGATGCCAAAATCATAGTATAATAGAGAATTTTTATTCTAACTACCTTTAGAATGCAAATGCTACACGGTAGAAAGGTGTTTTGAATCTAAATTATTAATGAGGTTTTATACCTGGCGATGCCAGGGCCAAGAAAGGATATCTTAGCATCTGAAAGGGGCCTTCAAAGCTGGCATACAGAATTTTTGGCTACTTCCAACCTGGTCTCTCTGCTAATTCAGGGATCAGAAAACAACCAATCAGCATGTGTACACACACACACACCCTGCGGTGGAAATTAGAAAGAGGTAATTAGTAAAGCATCAGAGGAAATGGGCAAATCACGTCTGTAATTAACTCAGAGCAGAAGAGGAGAAGGAAGTAGTGCCGCCAATGCCAAGATATGCCCCAAACTGATTCACTTTGGGTGTCGTGATACAGGAAGCGATGAGGATAAAATTACAGAGGAGCAAAGTGATGCGACTCTTAGGCATTTCCTTTGTCGGCGGCTTGCTGGCTGTGATGATGTCAACCCCAGAGTGGCAAGAATCGGGCTTTCAGATACTTGGCATTTGCTTCTTCCTGTGCTTGCAATACTCTCGCCTGCAGTCATCTCCCGCCACCTGTGACCCTCCGGGGCCTCCTTCATCACAGCTCATCACCATCCTGCCTACCCACCACCTCTCGGTTCGTGGCAACTCCTAGGAGTTGCTGTTAACACTGTATTCAAGCCTCTAGAAAATCACGTGTCAAATTGCATTATATTATTTTTTAGGTGAATATTTATTTTTCTCCTCATATACATCCTTCCGTATCTCTAGACTGTGAACTGCAGGTGTGCAAAATATCTGTCCATTTTTGTCTTCCTAGCACTTCAGTCCATGCATGGTGAGTTTCCAAAAAATGATGGTTGAAGGAATTAACATGATCATTATTACAAATTTTAGTTTGTCAATTGCTTTATCGCTCCTAACCTTTTTTCTACTCACAAATTACCAGACTCTCTCATTTTTTCTTCCCAGCTTCTCAGTGATTTAGAATTCTTATTACATGTATGCTATTATTCCACTTTTCATTCTGAGGTCATAATTAGGACTACGGCATACTTTTTTGTTTCATATGAATGATTCTTTAATTTTGGCTAGGTATTTTTTTCACCCCCTCTCATTATTGAGCTTACTTTTCTTTATCTTAATGTCAATAAGTTTTAATTTAATTTTTTTTTAGGAATGCCATTGGAGATTTCTCTTTTTATCAAGCTTTTTTATGAATTTTCAGTCCCCTAATAAAATTATTTTCTAGAATGTTAAATCTTCCTTTTGTCAAAAAAGTTTAGTTGCCTTGAACAAAGAAATGCCATTTTATCCTCACATCTTATCTGGTTCACTATGATAAAATGACATTCTCATATTCTTCAAAAATGACACAGTATTGTAAGAAAGATTTTCCTCATTTTGAAGATTTAACATATAAAACCGCATCATAGAAAATTAGTGGCAAGTGGAGATTATTCTGAAGAAATCTCTATAAAGTTAATTATCCCCAATATTAGCTCTTTATTCACTCATTGAATATACATTTATTAGGCACTGGGCATGGGTAATACATGGATTGCACAAAGGTTTCTTTTTAGTAGAGAGAAGATTTAAAAAAATTAATATCTTTATTCAAATGGATCCCTCTTAAAGTATTAGATTTAAATGTAACCCAATTTAGTAGTATTATCGATGTTTGTGATATGGTTTCGTCTTGGATGTTACTTAATTCAGAGAATTACTCTGAGCAGTGGTATCTGGTTTCATTTTAAATCAACATTTTTTATTATGTATTTCAAGGGTACATTATAATTCAACATCTGTGGTCACCCAAAGAGTCTAGTTACCATCATCCATCACTGTACAAATGACCCTCTTTACGGCTTTTGCCCACCTTCAACTCCCTTCCCCCATGCTAGCCACCAAAGTATTCTCTGTAGATATGAGTTTGTTTCTGTTTTAAAATCCGCATTTTTAAACAGCTTGCTGTTCCCACTTTATCTTCATAGAACTTTTATTTACTATACCCATAGGAGAAACCACATTTTCTCTCTCCTTATAAAATCTTTAAATTTATATTTCTCTAGATTCACACCTAAAGATTACTAGACTCTATTATTGTTTGTTTGTTTGTTTGTTTGCTTGTTTCAAAGGCACTGTCACAGAAGGATGCTTTACTCCCCTCTTGGCTGAGGAAAAATCTCAATTAGATTATCCATGTGCATACATGTTAGGTTTCTTCTAGCTTTGTTTCCCTTGCCTTGGGAGATGTGTCTAGCAAGAAGTAGCTGTGGCCGGGGTTCAGGAGGTTGCTGCCTGTGTCCACAATAGTCAAACTATGAAAAGAGCCCAGATGTCTATCGACAGATGAATGAATAAAGAAGATGTGGGGACACCTGGCTGGTTCAGTGATTGGGCATCTACCTTCAGCTCACGGCATGATCCTGGAGTCCTGGGATCGAGTCCCCCATCGGGCTCCCTGCATGGAGCCTGCTTCTTCCTCTGCCTGTGTCTCTGCCTCTCTCTGCATGTCTCTCATGAAGAAATAAATAAAATATTAAAAAAAAGAATATGTGGTATAGAGATATGATGGAATATTACTCAGCCATCAGAAACGATGAAATCTTACATCGACATATATGATGAAATCTTTATATCGACATATATGGAGGGCATTATGTTGAGCAAAATGAGTCCATCAGAGAAAGACAATCACCATATGGTTTCACTCATATGTGGAATATAAGACACAGTAAAGGGAGGAAGGGAGGGAAAACGGATGTGAAGAAATCAAGAGGGAGACAAACCATGGGAGACTCTTAACTATAAGAAACAAACTGAGGGTTTCTGGAGGGGAGATGGGGGGATGGGGTCACTGGGTGACAGGCATGAAGGAGGGCACGTGATGGGATGAGCACTGGGGCTTATGTGCAATGGATGAATCACTGAGTTCTACATTTGAAACTAGTGATGTACTATATATTGGCTGATTAAATGTAAGTAAAAAATAAATAAATAAATAAATAAATAAAAGAGGGTTTCTTCTGAACACCACCACTTTCCTTTGCTTGTAGCTCACAAGTATTCTGAGACACTGAAGGACAGTAGGGAGATGGAGAAGCTCCCCCTTCAGGACAGGCTCAGAGGAAAGTCCTGAGGCACAACCTAGCATCATTTCTGCCAGGGCTCAATGGACCATGTGCTGGCAGCTGTTGAATGAAGATCTTCCCAGTATACCACCAGGAGGGACAGCGAGCCGTCCTAACACTCAGACATGTCAGGACTTCAGTTCTGAGTTCTAGGTCAACTGCCTCCAATGAAAGCACAATAAAAACGAAAGTAGTTATTTCATTAAAATCTGTGCAATTGGTCTGTGAAGTGTTAGCCATGTTTAGGCAGGGACTTTTGGCAATGATGGGCACAGACATCAGTGCTCTTGATTTAGGCATGTATTAACTCAAGCCACTTTTGGAATGAGGTGGATTAGAAGCAAATCAATAATTAAAAAGCAACCAAAAAAAGGCAGCCTCTTTGGGCGCCTGGGTGGCTCAGTCGGCATCAGCCTTTCGGCTTGGATCATCAGCCCAGGGTCCTGGGATGGAGCCCCGGGTTGGCCTCCCTGCTCACTGGGGAGTCTGCTTCTCCCTCTCTCTCTGCACCTCCCCCCTACTCTTTCTCTCTCACTGTCTTTTTCTCTCTCTAAAATAAATGAATAAAATCTTTAAAAAAATTTTTAAAGACTCTTAATTTCAGGGGCATGGACATCACTAACATCCTCGTTTGAATGAGTCCCTTCAGTTCACATTTGTGATGAAGCTGGTTGGTTTTTTGTTTTGTTTTGTTTCCCATGAGTTGCTGTAAGAGACAGGATCACGGCGAGGCGGTACTGAAAGAGAAGAAAATGGTGACCCTCAGAAATTGTTAAGGAGGATTAGTCCATAGAGTGCACTCGAGAATATGCCATCTTTCCCCCACTTCTGCTCCCCGGGAGTCTCAATAATAATTCAATAAATATTTTAGGAGAGGGTCAGGAATTTTTATTTTTATTTATTTATTTATATTTTTAGCAAGCGCAGGAGGGTTTATTAAAGTATACCCGACACAGTGGAGCAGGGACTTGGACCGGGTCAGGAATTTTTAAAGAATAGATAGGGTAGACTCAGATAAATATACATATTTTTTATTCTTCTTAATTTAATTTTTTATCACGTCTAACTTCAAATTCAGTATGAGTAACATTTTGTACCTTCACAATGTTGTGCCACCATTACTACGATCTAATTCAGAACATTCCCATCACCTCAAAAGAAAACCTTGTACTCTTTAAATAGTCTCTATCCTTCTCTCCCTCCAACTTGAGGCAACCATTTATTTCTTTCCTCTCTCTTTGGATTTGCCTATTCTGGATATTTCCTTCAGTGGAAGCATATGTGGCCTTTGTGCCTGGCTTCTTCCATTTACCATAACGTTTCCAGACTCACCCATGTTGTAGTATGTATCAGTACTTCATTCCTCTTGAAGGTGGAAAAATATTCCATTGTATGGATCTACCACATTTTGTTTATCCCTTCACCAGTTGGTAGTAGTCATTTGAGTTGTTTCCATCTTTTGGCTATTGAGAACCCTGCTGCTATGAATATTCTTGACAAGTTTTTGCTTGAACACCTGTCTTCACTTCTTTGGGATGTTTACCCAGGAGTGGAGTTATTGGGTTACATGGTAATTGTACTTTTAACTTACTGAGGAATCATCCAATTGTTTTCCACAGTGGATGCAACATGTTATATTCCCATCAGCAATCTACAAGAATTCCAATTTAATTTCTAATTAAGCAAAAGGGAAATAGTTGCAGGTGTGAAGGATATCCAAAGGTTACACAAGAAATTATGAACTACTAAATGCCAACAATCTGAAATTCTAAGGGAATAAACATTTTGACAATATAATATCCCCAAACTGATAAATGAATACCACATAAACTTCAACAGAAAATCTGTGCATATTAAGAGCTACTACAAAATCTTTGCCTCTAAAAACACGGTGTTATGGGTGAGTTCCACCAAATTCCCAAGGAATGTGTGTCTCTTTTATACAATTTCTTATAGTGGAAAAGAAAAGATGTGCAACTCATGTTTTTGATGTGTCACCTTGATATCGGTGTCAGTCAGGGTCCCAGCAGAAGTGGCTGGCACGCTCACACTGAGGAATTGAGAGATTTTAATTAAGGGACTCTATACTGGCATGGGCTGACTTGAAGAAAACCAACAGAGAATAGTTTTGCACCCAGACTTAAAACAGAAGAAGCCAATATCACTCTTTGGCCTAAAAAGACAATTTAAGAGTATTATTTGCAAAATCCAGAGTGGGGATGGGAGTTTGGGTAGAAAAATGCATCAAACTGCAATCTAACAGGAGGGGGTTTGGGAGACTGAGGACCCAAACTTCACTCCTATCTTGCCCTTGAATCTCCTGCCGGGAATCATTGACAGCTACACCAGGAGCCAGGGGACAAAGGAACCCGTTGATGGAATCTGTTCAGTCACCTTCCATGTTATGGAGAAGGGAGAAGGATGCAGAATAAATTGAAAGGACAAATGAAAAAACATTCAGCAGAATATTAAAACTAGATGAAGACACTATGAGAAAATGAATGTATAAGCTAATTTCTCCTTTGAGCATAGATTAAACATTTCTAAATATTAATTAGCCAACAAGCTTCTTCAGCAGCATAATTTAAAAAACACACCATGAATCAAAAAGGATTTATCTCAGGAATGCAAGGACAGTCAACATGAGCGAATGGAATAATGTAATTTATCACACTAATGGATGCAGAAGAAACATCATGTGACCATCTCACTATGTACAGAAAAACCACTTGATGGTGTTCAAAATTCATCTGAGATTTTTTTTAAGTGCTTTAAAAAGCAGATATAAAAGGAAACTTCCTTAATCAGATAAAACCCATCTTTCCTCACCGCTATTGACACTCATCCCCGATTGCAATATAAAGCAAAACAAATAAAATAGCAAATACAAGCTAATACCAAATGTTATATTTAATGGAGAAATTTCAGAAGATGTCTCCTAATGTTAGGAATTAGGTGAAACTCTGATACATTAATTTTAAGATAGTATTGGAGATTCCATCCAATTAAATACAAAGGGACAAGCACGCCTGTGAATTAAAAGGAAGAAGACAAATGCTCGGTGTTTGTAATTAATTGATCATTTACAAAGAAAACCCCATATAATCAACAGACAAACTATTAGAACTATTGATATTACAGCAAGATCAATATGCAAAAATCAGTCAGTATTTCTTTGCAAGAGCAATAAGCGTTTAGAAGTTGAAGTACAAAATAGGTTACTATTTACAATCACAATAAAGACCATGACGCCCCTAGAAATTAACCACCCGATTCCCGAAGTAAAAAAGTTTAGAATTCATTCCAGAGTTTTGTTTTCTTTTGCTCCCCAGATCTCACTTACCATTGTCTAAACTGCCACCCAAATCTGTCTACTTCGCTTTGCCTCCATGACTGTTACCTTTATTGAAATAACCATCATGTCTAGATTTCTGTTCAATGAAGTTACCTAGACAAAATTAATAGACAGTTGACAGACTTGGAGAAACTATTTGCAACATTAAAAACCCTTTTAATTTTAGAATAGTTTTATACTTACCCAAAAGTTGCAAATACAATACAGAGATTACATATACCCTGCAGCCAATTCCCCCTGTTGTTAACATATTAGCATGAGTCCTGTTACAACTAATGAATCTATACTTAAATAATGTTATTAACTAAAGTTCATATTTTATTCAAATTTCCTTGGTTTTTATCTACTGTCTTTTTTTTTTTTTTTTTTTTTTTTCTGTTCCAGGATCCTATCCAGTATAGTACATTACATTTAGTTGTCATGTCTCCTTTGGAGCCTGCACACTGTGACAGTTTCTCAAACTTCCTTTGTTTTGGATGACCTTCACAGTTTGGGGGAGCTCTAGTCATTTATTTTGTGGAATATTCCCCAGGATGGGTTTGAATGATCTCTTTCTCATGATTAGATCTGAGTGATGGGTTGTAGAGAGAACCACCATAGAAGTAAAGCGCCATTCTCATCGTGTCATATCAAGGATATGTTTTATCGACAGGACTTACCACTTTTGAGGTTAACCTTG
Source organism: Canis lupus familiaris (assembly GCF_011100685.1). Classification (NCBI taxonomy): domain Eukaryota; kingdom Metazoa; phylum Chordata; class Mammalia; order Carnivora; family Canidae; genus Canis; species Canis lupus. The sequence continues at coordinate 41,732,909 of NC_049234.1, read as the reverse complement.
ATTACCTACTGATACGGCATTTATGAGCTTTCTCCACTGTCAGGTTGTCACGTACCTTTAGAACCATACTCTTTAGAAGGACGTCAACTCTGAGAATTGACACTAAAAGATGGGGAGGTGTTATATTCCACTTCCTTGAGGGGGATAGTCTCTAAATAAATGCTTTGGGAGATTTTTGCACAGGACACTTGTCTTATTCTCCTCATTAATTTCTTTTTCAATCATTTATTCAAATCAGCATGGACTCATGTAAATTTATTTTATATTCTAGGTTATAATATAATACTACATTATTTATTTAGTTGTTCAGATTTTTCCAGCTTTGGCCGTTGGAAGCTCTTTAGGTGGACTCCTGTGCCCTTTTGACATACCCCCATTGGTTTAGGTATGTTGAGTATTTTTTTTAGCATTTGGCACTTCTTACAATATGTTTGGCCAAAAATTAATATTTTAGAATATAGAATGATTCCTATATTTGAAAAAGGGCAAAGGTTATAAGTAGGTCATTTAAAGAAGGAAAATTCAAATAGCTAATAAATACTGCAAACAATCTTACATTCATTCATAATAAGAAGTAAATCAAAAACATGCGATGATATTTTATAGTCATGTAACTGGCAAAAATAAAAACATCGCTTCAATCAGTGGCTCTGAAAGACTGCAGGAAATGGGGATCTTGTGCTCTATTTCTGAGAGTGTAAATTAGGGAAATCCATTTTAGAAGCAAACTGGCAGCATTTTAGTAAAATTGACTCAGTGCCTACTCATTCTGGGACATATATACCCAAGAGACGCTCCTTCAGGTACACAAAGAAACATTTATCCTTATAAATACTGTAGCATTGTGTGAGCAAGAAGTTGGAAACAATCAATATGTTTATTACATATGAATGGGTAAATGACATGTAATTATGCACATCATGGAATAGTAATGAGGAAAAGAACTCTTGGTTAGCCTCTAGCAACGTTTACTAGATGTCAAAAACAATGCTGAATGGAAGAAGTAAGAAATAGAACATAGTTTACAGCACCATGCTGTAATGCTGGATATGTTAAGAATATAAATGAAAAAATATATATAAATGAAAACCAACACTACTTTTTTTATATATACATAAAGATAAATAAATATATAGAAATTGATCGAAAGGCTGTACATTAAATATAAACTCTGCCACTTAGAGGGTGAGGTTAACTTGGATAGAAGGTAAAGAGGAAAGACAAGTAAACAATACATTTTAAATATACAGAACATAATCTGTTTTCATTTAGTTATAAACTGAGACAATCAATTAGTTCTTGAGGGTGAAAAAAACCAACAACCCAACTCCTCAATCAAAGCATACCAACCAGCCAAAAAACCAACCATCATGACCATCAGCAACCAAGTTATAAGGTACAAATAAAACCATATGTTATGTTGTTAGATTTTTAAATGGCAGCATTTTTGTTAATAATTATCATTATTCATTTAATAATTCAACAAATATTTTTAATATTTCCAAGTACCATACTGGGCTTAATTGAGGAATATAAAAGTGTATATCTAAATGAAACTTAGGAGTTTCCTAAATAGTTTAATCACAACGGTATGAGAAGTAATGTGACGTATGACCACATTTCTGAAACTCACTTTACCGGCATATTATTTTTATGTTATTCCTTGTTGTTGTTGACTTTTATTTTAAAATTTACTTCTCGTAGACTAAAATCATCAATTTAAAATCTCTAGGGAAAGTCCATTATTATATTTTCCATTCAGTTTCTAACGTGATTGTCTTTCAGAATGTAATTTGGCATTATTTATAGTATTCTTGTCTGGTGAAGAATAACTGAAAACAATATTTTTTAGATGCTGCTGTAATTTGAACTTGTGCTCCCTTTTCATTCCCCTTCTCCGTGAAGCTTGTCAGATTTAACATTATTCTTAGATTCAAAGCTATTATTAATTTATCATTACCATGCAGCACTTTTTTATATGCAAAAGCTTTCAGTGCTAAAGAGTTCTCCTTGAATGTACTGGCTCTACTCTTCTATTACTACAATAAGGTAAATTCAAGAAACATGCAATAAAAACAAACAAACAAAAAATTCCTTTAACCTTGATTTTTATCCTGGACTTCTACAACCTCCTCATAGTAGAAGTCTAAATTTTATTTGAACACAGAATATATTTCTTAATCTGGTTTACGACTATGTATACTTTTTTCCAGGTAATTGTCATCCTAGAGATCTCTCTATTGTCATATATCTGGATTGTCTTCATTCCTTTGTACAACCTCATTATAGTACATGATGTGGATGTACTAAGTATTTATTCAACAAGTTCCCAAATAATGAACATTTAGAGGGAATGAAGGGTCGGGACACCTTTCCTAACTCCCAGCCTCAGAGCATCCTCTTCTATTGTCTTTGTGAACTATTTAAACATGAGGACTAAAGATATGCTAACTTGTGGCCCTTCCTGACTTCTTGGGCCTTTGGTATCCTTTGCACAGATTGTCTTTGTTCTGCTAATTTTGGATTCCATTCCAAGGGGGTTCTCCTTTCATCCTGCAGGGAGCTCCTCCCATCTACTCTACCTCCCCTGGGCCTCACTCCAGGCCCCACACATTCCTCTGCAATTTGGAGAACAATGGAAATACTGCCTCCTTTCTGTTCCCAAAGGCTTGCTGCTGTTTCCAGGGGGCACCTGTGGGGATTCAGGGATTTTTTTCGTTCTTATGTCTGTGAGATGCTTCATTATTGCCCTCTGTTACAAATGTTGATGCTAACAGTTGTACAGAGCTGTAGTGTTTGTCACCAGATTTGGCAAATGAAGAAGATTTGCCATATTTAGCAAATAAAAATTCAGGATGCCCAGTAAATTTGAATTTTAGATGAACGATATATAGTTTTTAGCATGATTATGTCTCGTGTTATATTTGAGACATTCTTGTGCTAAAAATGTATTCAAGTTTTAACTAGATATCTTACATTTTATCTGGCAACCTAATGCAGGTTCATTTTATACTTATGGATAGACTCAGGGATATTTAAGAGCAATGCCAACACCATGGCCAGCAACGCAGAATTCCTTTTCTTGTTTGGTTTTAAATTTTTATTTTGGCTCCATCTTACAGTCATGGAATTATACTTTTTATTTATTCACTTTTTGTTTATTTGAATTCCACTGTAACATTAGGTGTGTTTTTCAGAGAGATACAGCTTTCTAATTTTATCTTTCTGTAGATGTCTAGAAATATTTGTAATGAGAGATGTGTTGTGCACTAAATGTTCATGTCCCCCCAAATTCACGTTGAAATCCTAACACCCAATGCAATGATTTTGGGAAGCTGGGCCTTTGGGAGGCAATTGGGTCATGAAATCCCCTCCTGAGCGGGATTAGTGTTCTTATAAAAGAGGCCCCAGAGAGCCCTCTCAACCATTCAGCCACAGAGGACACAGGGAGAAGGATCACGCTGAATCAGAAGTGGGCCCCCACCAGACTTGAACTTTCTAGCTTCCAGAACTGTAAGAAATAAATGTTTGTTGATTAAGCCACCCACTTTTTGATTCTGCTAAAGCAGCCCAAACAGACTGAGACAGGATGCATCAGTTGTGAATTCGTCTAGCTCTGCTTCATATATATGTGGCCAAGGTATCGACTGGGTTGGTGGTAAGGGCTTTTGATAGGTTACTAATTTACAGTAAAATGCAGTTTTTTTTGAAGTGTATTTCCAATTCCATAAATCAGATAGCATTTTAAAGGAGGAATCACTTATGGCCTTGAAAGAAGAAGAAGAAGAAGATCTTAAGGTAATATTTAAAAAAAGGTAATATTTAAAGGAAAAAAATGACTCCGTGTTTTAGTGGGAAAGGACAGATTTCCCCTATATCAAGCAGCACTAATTATTTGTTCATAAATGTTACAAAGGCAAAGGACCAAAGAGAAGAGGATACAGCACTTTAAGCCCACAAGAGGAGAAAGGGATTGAGAGTCCTAACTAAAGAGGCAACAGATGTGTCCACCATTAAGAAAATGGGAAAGGGCTTTTAAAGGTCACAAAAAATTCTTGGAATATCAAATTACAAACATACACTGCCCCCCAAAAATGTGTGGCCAGAAAAGAAGCACCAATTTCCTAGACAAAAAAAAAAAAAAAAAAGGCTGAAATAGAGATAATTTTCCCCCATCCCCCATACATAAAAATCATCTCCCACATTTAGGTAAAAAAAAAAAAAAAAAAAAAAAAAACATAAAAAAAACACTTATGAATAGAATTTAGAAGAATGGTCTCATCCCAGAATTTCTGAGTCAGACTTTTCTATGTCATGAATGCCGTTAATAAAACAAGAACCAAGACCATAATCAAAAGCACATAAAAGCAATGAACCGCCCCAGAAAATGTAGAGACAACTTCACATGCGATGGCGTCTGTGCTGGAAAGGTACCCATGATGAAGGGTGGATGACAGTATGATTTGAAGATCTTTGAAAGACACAAACAAGGGAAATATAGAAGACGGATGATATGATAAAAATTTAATGAAGAGTAAATTTAAAACCACGAAGGCACATTTCAACTGACTACCAGCCCATGACGCGCCCTGCCACCATAGGAGCTCACACCCCAGATGGAGAAATGAATTCAGGACGGAATGCTAAGGCACTTGCAGGCTGATTTTGACCTTTACGACTTGGCATTTCAAAAGCCACCATTAGAACCACTTTTTAGAATGCTCTTTTTTATGTGTTTATGTACAAGGAAAACAAGCCATACCAAATAACATAGACTATTCTATAAAGTGGATTTTTTCCCCCTGCAGTTTACATGTAAATTTTAAGTGCTGGGCTGCAACTCTGCTGAAGAAAATATTTTCTCTGATAGCTAATAGCGTTTCCTGATCAGTTTAGGTGATAACTTAGGTTGGCTCTCGATATTTTCAAGGTTTTTGTAAACTTCTTGAAATAGTTTCGTATTAAGATTCAGAATTATATCAAACATTCCTTCTGTTCATTAAGGGAGAGTTTGCATGAAAAGTAATAATTCTCTACAGCCTTGCCGTTATTGCCCTGGATTGGCATGGAAAGAGAAGGGACGTTACATGCTGTGTAAGAATCAGATGCGCTGAAAGTAGAAACTTGAATTATAAGTGACAAGATCATTAACCATTCAGAGTGGTACTTTAAGAACACGTTGAAACCAGTCTAAAAGTATTCAAAGTGTACCAGAGGACTGGCTTCTTAGAGAAGGAATAGAAATTCAGATTTCAAATGGGAAATAGTGCTTTTTTTTCCCTGATATTGCTTTTGCTTTTGTGTTTGAAAAATACATTACATTTTAAGCATCAATTATAAGTGTGATAGGAAAAGTTTTGTAATAATACATTTCTAATAATAGATTGAAAATACCAGAACACAGTGATAATTATGCCCACAGAAAAAATACATAAAACTTTGTGAGATTCAGCAAAAATAAGCAGGGGATAGACCTGCACTGCCCAGTAGAGTATCCACTACCCATAGGCTGCTTTAAAATACTTGAAGTGAAAAAGTAAAAAATAATAAAATAAAATAAAATAAAATAAAATAAAATAAAATAAAATAAAATACTTGAAGTGTGGCTAGTCAAAACGGAGATGGACTGTAAATGTTAAATACGCACAGGATTTCAAAGACTGAGTTTGAAAAAAAGTAAACAAATCTCAGTAATATTTTATATGGATCATAGGTGAAAATGATTATGTTTTGGATATACTGAGCTAAATTAAATATGTTATCAGAATCAATTTCACTTGTATGTCGTGAAGAATTTAACCCTCCTTAGAGACAGGCCTGGCCCAAATTTGCCCTGTGATGTCCTGCCTGATTAAGAATGTCTTGTTTATTCAGTAGCCTTGGGCCCAAGCAATGTGATTTATGATTCAGGTTTTGGGTCACATGGTATCAGCTCAAACTCCGGAGGGGCTGGAGACTGAGGTGAGCCATGTGGGCCGCCATCTATGTCCATGGGATGCAGCTGCATTAAAATCTCTCCACACCACGTCTCAGGTGAGCTTTCTTGGTTGGCAATACTCTGCAGGTTGCCACAGGTCCATGCTGGGAAAGTTAGAATGGCCCGTGACACCCTTGGACGGGACACTCCACGCATAGAACTTTCGAGGACTCTGCCCACACATCTCTTTCCTTGGCTAATTTTAATCTGTACCCTTCACTGTAATAAACCCTAATAATCACCAGTGTAAATGCTTTCAGGGAGTCCAATGAGAACTTCTAAGAAGTCATCAAAATCCAAGGATGGTCTTATGGACTCTGACTTTGCAGTTGATGTCACAGCTGAGGGTGGTTTTGAGGACCCCGCCCCTCCAGACCTCCAGTTGGTATTAGAGGTAAAGATGGTTTTCTGGAATGTTCCTGAACTTTCCAACATGTTTCTCTGTACTTTGTTGATTGCGGCTGCTAGAACATCTAAAAGTGCACACGTGTTTTGCTTTCCTGACCTGTATTGCATTTATTTTTGGGGCAGTGCTAGGATAGAACCTGTGTCTAACAGGAAAAGATAGAATAAGGCAACACGGGTACCACAGCTCAATGGAGGGAACGTCCCGTCAATGGCAGTTAGTTGAGTACACACATTTTGCTATAGATTCTAATCATCCGGCTGCAACTTAGTGTCGTAGATGCCATGAGCTTAATCCACAGAAAGGTTCAAAAGGAAATATCAGTGAGTTGCAAAGGAACTGGTTAGAGATTTCTGTGATTTTATATGAATCCTTCTTATAAACAAAAAGCCCAAAATTAAACAAAGAAATAAACCAGTTTTTCAACGAGCTAGAAATTGGGGTTGGTGAAAGGCAGTGGTTGTTGTTGTAATTCCGGAGCCGGATGGCTTGGTTTTGGAACCCACCTCCACCATTTGTTAGCTGTGTGAACTTAGGGAACGTATCTAATGATTCTGAGCCTCAATTTAATTCTAAGTAATGGTCTAGATGACGTGACTCTACCTCAAAGGAGCATCGTGAGGATTCAATGCTTTAATATAAACAAAGTGCTTATGCCGTTGTTGGCACACAGCACACAGGAGTCAGTGTTGCAGTTACGGTGTCACGACCTACCCCAGCATCATTAAATCTCCTCCTGAACTCATCCCCTACATCCAGTGAATCATTAAGTGTGTTGGTTTTGTTGCTGAAGGTTTTCTGAATTTGTCCCTTCCACTTGGTTCTCTCTGCCACAGATCTAGTCCAAGTCTTTCTCTTTGCATGCCTGGATCATTTCAAAGATTTCTTAAATGGTCTTAAGAGGTCCTCCTGCTTCCTCCCTCCATCTTCTTTTTACCAGTAGGATAATTATATAAATCTTTTGCCCTAAAATACTCTGACAAATCCCCACTACTTCTATAATAAACATAAAATCACTCAGCAGTTCAGTCTATTTTGGCCTCATTGTCTCCATTTGCTTCCTTCCAATTCTGTGGGGTTGCTCAAAATCTCCTAAAGACGCCAAGTGTTTTTTTGTTTTTTTTTTTTTCCTCTTAATGACTCCCCAGCTGGGAATATTACTTTTTGCCCCAAATCTTCCATTTGCCTTCCACCTTGGCCTTTCCTGCTGTGAAAATCTGGCCGGGGTTCTCTTTCATGGCTTGTCTTCCCTTAGCCTTTTGTTTCCATTGCTATTACAGCACCATCCCTGGGTTCTTGGTCGGCTCTAGCTATCTGCCATTTACCCTTCCAAGGCCACCATTTATTCTTCTATAGCTTTCTCTGTGTTCCAGAATATAAGACTCATATGGAATAAGCAATGGCCACCCCGGCTCTCTTGCTTTTGGTTGGTATTAATCAAGTGATAGTCACTGGCATTAAAGTAAAACAAAATGACCTAGAAAAGCTCAAGTGAAGTAAAAAATAAGGAGGAGAATAAAATCATAGAGTTTGTTTTTCCCTTCCTTCCTGCCAGGTTGCTCTGGGATGATGCTTCTCCACCAAAAGTCACAGCCGTTGTCCATGTAGCTCCACCTCTGAGGTTCCAGTAACCACTCCTTCCCTTCACCCTTTGAGACTTAGACATGACAATCATCCTCTGCTCTTACTAGTCCAAATACTTCCTTTGTTATATTTCTTAAACTCTATGCAGTGACACAACAGGAATGTGTCCTATCAGTTTCCTGCCTAGACCCTTTCTGACACAACGCTCATGATACGGTTTGAGAAAGGTGATTAAATGAAACAAATTCTAAGTTGGAAGGATGGAATGGGAAATAATCAATTCAGAATATACATTATGAATTTTATTATTATTTTTTATTGGCAAAAGAGACAAATCACACTTTGACCTTGCCCGTATTATTATTTTCTCCAAATTCAAAGCACATTTGATATGTTGTTTCATGACTCCTGGCCAGGCTCCCTCAGGCATCAGAACAATTTATTAGCGTGAGACACAACATGATGGGAGATAGGAAACAGAAACCAGCGTCTTACTTTAAGGGAGTCAAGATCTGTACTAAGATACAGGGTTTTAAATACCAATTCAGGGTAAGTGACAAACTGTCAAAAAATAGTTGGAACTAGGGAATAGACTCAAGGTTCAGGATAAACAGAACAGCCAAGGTAATGCTGCCCAAACTTGAGGTCATGCATCATTTTTAAGGATATTTGGGTGCCTCCACATAGAAAGCACTACATAAATATTTACTGAAGGAATGGGAAACAAAATAACAGGGGCATGCCCGACCAGGAGGCATTTACTGCTCTTCTATGAAGGATCCTTATCCAGCTGTCAGATTTGGCTGTATGAGGATTTAAGGTACAGGAAGGGACAGACTCACACTTATTGATTGCTTAGGTATGCTGGGCACAATCCTGGGTACACTTAATCCTTCATAAAATTCAAGTAGTAAATATTAAAATTTTATATTTTCTGTATTGATAATGGAGGCTCCAATAGAGTGAGTAAGCAGTCCAAAGTGAATAATCCAGAAGCTGGGCTGATTTTTTCCAAATGTGATACAAATCTTATGTTGGTGGCCAGTGCATGGTTAACGAGGCAATTCAGCTATTCCGATTCCCAGATTAGAATAGATGTTCCCAGACATGGTTAATTCCATATAAGTAGGGAATGGGGTAAAATCACAAAAATGACTGCTTGATATCCTACTCTTTTGCTCTCAAGTGTTGGTTCCCTCCGAGGGCGACATGAAGCGTCTTACTGAAGCGGATGCCTGGGTGGCACACGTGGTTACGTGTCTGACTCTCAGTTTTAGGGAAGGTCATGCTCTCAGGGTCCTGGGATCGGGCTCCACACCGAGCTCGGAGCCTGCCTGAAATTCTCTCTCCCCCTGCCCCTCCTGCTTGTGTGCTCTCTCTCTCTCTCTGTCTCTCTCAAATAAATGAATAAACCTAAAAAACAAACAAAACTCCAAATAGCATTTTATTGAAGTTTAGTCTAGAGATCTAAACAAACCCTAGTTTGATTCCAAACCCAGAGGCTTGTTGGGCCATTTCGGGGCCTATTTAGGTAATATCATTCCTTTTATGCAATCCGTTCGGGGAAGACTAGGTCGGCCTCTCTGCCAAAGCCAAGGAACCCTTCCTATTCTTTTGATCTCATCTTTCTTCAGGCTCTGTTTCACTAAACAGCCTCTCTTTAAGTATTTCACTTTTCCACAGGCTGCCTCCTTTGAACCTCCAGGCATCACAATTTTCCTGCCCTCAAGGTCTTTATTTTCATCCCGGTAGTATATCATTCCCAGTTACTCTCATTGCAGCCCAACTCTGTGAATGATTTGTGCCTCTAGACGTTCTCTTGGCCCATCTTCTCTCCTTTATACCAATCAACGTTTATGCCCACATTGAACAAACACTGGATTCAAATCCACGTTCATACTCTGATAGCTCCCTGCTGAGTGTTCTTGGTGGTAACTGACTTACAGTTAATGAATCTGTTTTCAATTTTGTGAATCAAAAATATCACCAACATCCCCTACAGAATCATTTTTACTAAGTTATACGTGAATGGTTGGTCCTTAGATCTCACTCAGGATACGTAGATTCCCCTCCTCCCGCCCTTAATCTACTATTCCATTTATATCAGGTATGTTATTTGAATTATTATTATTAGATACTCAAGCTGCCCCATATACAGAAACTTTTAGCAAATTAATTTGCTTTCCCAAGGGCATTAACAATTTCTCTTTTCTTGTGGATAATTTGAGTCATATAACCGACCACCAAATTTGGGTCAACGTTAATAGCCTAGGATGCTATGAAGTATAGAATCATGTTCTAATTTTCTTACTGGTCTCAATCTTGCCTGCTATATTTTCTCCATCCTGATTTTTATTTACTTATATTTCTCTACAAGCCATCTTTTTAAAACAAGTCAGGGCAAGGATCGGTAGGCGAATATTGAAGAGATGATAGATACGTACGTATAGTGCTGGTACTAACGAGTTCTTTCCTTGCTTATGCTATAACTTAGATTTGAAATACTACCCTCTGACATCCAAATCTATTAAAAAGATGTCTGTTTTAGAGCTTGTTTCTTGTACCCACTACCTATTCCTTGAAGCACCGTCTAATCCTTCAACCAGAAGTGCAGTCTCTGTTTCTGCTGACCCTCCTCACATTGTGTATTCTTCTGTTGCTGCATTGACCTCACTCCTCTCTGTAATTCAATATCTGGCTATTTGAGGGTGTTTCTCATTCTCCTTTCCCATGTTGTAAGTTTTTAAGGGCAATGGTACCCGTACCGTTCATTTTTATAACCCACAATGCACTCAGCAGAGTATGTAACTGATGTTCAACAAATTCTCAGACAGGATTGAAATGAATTTGGTATTCACTTAGATATTTTAAGCAACTTCAAAACCTATTCAGACAACGTGCATGACTGAAACACAAATATCATTGAATATTGGGGCTACCGTTAACTAATGATTTCCTTTATTTGATCGATGTCTCTAAAATTGGGCAGAAAAATTCAGAATTTGTGGTTTTGTGGATGACCATATACTGAGGCGTATTAGATTGTCTTTACAATCTTGGAATAAACATTGTCTTTCTAAGAATTCAGAATTTGTGGTTTTGTGGATGGCCATGTACCGAGGCATATTAGATTGTCTTTACAATCTTGGAATAAACATTGTCTTTCTAATCTTGGAATAAACAAGCAACACTAGTAGTGTGAAGTGAATGAAAGTAACGTGGACAATCACAAGAAAATCTAGCACAAAGAAGGCTGCCAGATGGCCAGAACTTTCGTAGGGAGAAGAGTGAACTTCGGAACACAGAATGGAAAGTCGCACAGTAGAGTTGTACCCATCATATAATGATCAGAGTCCAGAAAATTGTTCAAAAATTGGGTAAGAAGTAGAGTTTTAAGAGTTCACAGCTGTATTTGGTTTATGAAGTCTGCATATAAAAGATGAGGGGGGATGAAGGTTTGCAGAGGTCGTGAGGGATGTTGAAAGAATGAGGCCGAAGGCAGTTCTGGATTAACTAGATCGAGGCAAATTGGCTCAAGCAATTTATTAGACAGAAAAAAAAGGATCCCAATGAAAAGGAATGGAGATTCTTATTAAAAATGAAGGAAATACCTGGCTATCCTTTCATCTCTTTAAATATATTGGCCTGGGATTTCAGACAATCGTACTATTGTATCAGTCGCTTGTGCGCACGCGTACCTCTTCTTGTTTATGTGTCCCCATCCATCACTAGCCAACGACATCATTAGGGATGCAAAGCCTGTAGAGTGTGTGTCGCAGCGAAATGCTATGGCTCTATTTACAGCGCTCTCTCTACATAAATATTATAAAGGGTGTAATGATGCCTGATTTTCATAGTTTTTGTGGTAGAGTTAAAATTTCCAGATAGCGCCACAACACTATTTTGGGTGTCACCTGTTCTTCCAGAAGGTTCCTACTCTTCCCTCCAGCAGCAGAGTCTGTGTTTCTTCCCCCTTCAGACTGGGGGCTCTTCTGTGGCTGCTTTGATAAGTGGAATATGATGCAAGTGACACTCTGCGACCTCCTCGGTGAGGTTATACCATATGACCCAGCTTCTGCTTGGCTATCCCCTCCTGGGTCGTGCACAGAGTCCTAGGTCAACATGATGAAAGGACCGCATACACAGACCACATGGGGCGGGAAGCAAGCAGCCCCATCTCTGTGAGCCCTCCTCTATTTGCATCTTCCCACCTCAGGCCCCAGACAATGCCAGCCAAGCTGTCATCTCACAGCAGCTTGCAAGACACCTAAGCAGGACCCACCCAGGGGAGCCCAGAACCATAAGGATCATCATAAAATGATTGTTGTTTAAGCCTCTAAGTTGGGGGATGGGGTGGTTTGTTGTGTAGCAATGGGATAATCAGAGCAGTATTTCCCAAGATATGTTAGGATGTGTCCATTTGACCAGCTAGGAAAGTGAACAGAAATGATATTTGCTCTCACTTAAAAAAAAAAAATGTTATTGTTAGGGCTGGTATCGAAATTCAGAGTTTCTGTTTCTTATTCAGACCTCCGGTCCACTCTACTTATGATGGAGAAACACAACACACCCTAAGGTCCACTGGATGAAAATTTATAACATGCAATTTACGTTAAGGCTGGATTTTTTTTTTTTTTTTTTTAAGGCTGGATTTTTAAACAGCTATTTCCCAAACCCAAATAACAGAGCATGGGGCCTGTGATGGGTTTTCATTAGCGGAGCGTATACCTCGCCTTTGCAGGCTCTCCCACACTGAAGCATTGCGCTTTAATTGTGGTTTCTAAAGTCTCACTTGATGGATGTACTTTTAAAAATAGAATCCGTAGATATGCACATATCAATATTTTCCTATTGAGTAGTACACAGAAAAACTAAATAGCACCACACAGGCCTGCGAGGAGCCGCGCTAATTAGTCACGCCATAGATAAACAGCTCGCCCATCATCATTTTAAGCTTCCTCTATGCAGAACACTGAATTCGAAATAAAACAACGGGACAGTAGTCCCTGTTTTCAAAGACTTTGTTATCTGGGTAGAGACAGAAAAATAGACCCATATCAAGGATAATTCCAAACACACACAAGCCAAATATAAACAAGTTGTTCTTGGTACAAACTGTGTTTCAGTGGCGAGGGGGAAAAAAAAAGTGAAGTCCTAGACCGAGCTTTTCTTTATGAAAAATTATAAATATTTAGCACACTTACATGTGCATATTTAAAAGTCAGGTGATGAATTATGCATTTCTAAATATTCAAGCATTTGCTGATATGCTGCTGGATTCATTGTCCTGTTACTGAAAACTATTATGTTGAATAGCATAATATTGCCAAATTTCTCCCCCGCCCCACCATGTGATTTAACAGCTTTATTTTTGTTCCTTTTCAAGTTTTTATTTAAATTCTAGTTAGTGAACATACAGTGTAATATTAGTTTCGGGAGTAGAATTTAGTGATTCATCACTTACATCTCACACCCAGTGCTCATCAAACAAACACCCTCCTTAGTCCCCATCACCCATTTACCCCCCCCCAGCCAACTCCCCTCCATCAGCCCTCAGTTTGCTCTCTGTTCCCCTGTAAAACAGAGTCTGTTTTACAGTTTGCCTCTCTTTTCCCCTTTGCTCACCTGTTTCATTTCTTAAATTCCATATATGAGTGAAATCCTATGGTACTTGTCTTTCTTGGACTGACTTATTTTGTTTGGCATAATACCCTCCAGCTCCATCCCCATCCTGCAAATGGCAAAATTTCATTATTTTTGATGGCTGAGTAATATTCCACTGTGTACACATATATGCCTTATCCTCTTTACTGATTCATCAGTTGATGCACATGTGGCTCTTGTCATGATTTGGCTGTTGTCAATAACGCTATAATAAATTATATAATTTATATTTACATAATATTATATAATAAATTATATAATTTATCTTTCTATAAATAAATTATTTATATAATATTATATAATAAATTATATAATTTATCTTTCTATAAATAAATTATTATTTATATAATAAATAAATGCTATAATCATTGGGGTGCATGTGGCCCTTCTTATCACTATTTTTTATCCTTTGGGTAAATACCTAACAGTGCAATTGCTGGATCATAGGGTGCTTCAATTTTTGACTTTTTGAGAAACCGTCTTCCAGAGCGGCTGCACCAGTTTGCATTCTCACCAACAGTGTAAGAGGGCTTCCCTTTCTCTGCATCCTCGCCGACAAAGTACGAATGCAACAGCTCCGCAGATCATGGTCATGCCAGGTGAGAGCTTTGTCCACGCTCCCTAAACATGACTATTTTCCCCCAAATTAAAGGAATGTGCCTGAGGTTGTATTTGGGGTTTACATTTCATATTAAAGCAATGATAGCTAAGAAAATTGTTTTCACATTTCCCTTCAGACATCCCAGGGTAACCACTTGGATGAATATTCTTGGGGTATTTGCTCATTAGACATTTATAGAATGGAATGTCTTTTTTCTTCCCTCTGCTTTTAAATCCATTTTGTTTTGCTTCTAAGTGAATTAGAGAATAAAACTATTTTTAAGGAAAAGTTTAACTAAATGTGGTCCCGCGATACTGTATTTCATAAGTGTAAATAACATAATACAAGCAGCTAATATGATCCAAAAAAATGAAAAATCAGGACAGACACCGACTGCAGCATGCCGTACTAACTGGTGTGCAGCTGGCTCCGAGCAAGGGGAGTCAGGGAGAAGCAGAAGCAAAAATCAGTTTAAAAGTGTAAGTCCTTCCCAGTCTGCACTTACAATTAAAAACTCTCCTGGGAAGAAGCCCTGGAACTCTGGGAAACCCGGTGGCCATTCTGGAGTGGCTTACCTTGGCAAGAGAGAGGGTTCAATGTCTCTGTTTCCATCTAAGAAAACCAGGTAGGCATCAAGACCAACTGGTCCAAGACTGTTGTTACCTGTGTTGTTGATACTAGCCCGTCCGACAGGTGTGAGGTGGGACCTCATTGTGGTTTTGATTTGCATTTCCCAGATGGTGACGGATGTTGAACATCTTTTCAAGCGTCTGTTGGCCATCTGGATGTCTTCTTTGGAAGGATGTCTAGTCATGTCTTCTGCCCATTTTTAACTGGATTAATTTGTTTTTGGATGTTGAGTTTGCTAAGTTGTTTATAGATTTTTAGATACTAACCCTTTCTCAGATACGTCATTCACAAAGATCTTCTCTCATTCTGAAGGTGGTCTTTTTATTCTGTTGATCGTTTCCTTCACTGTGCACGAGATTTTTTAACATTTTTTTTTTAAGTCCCAGTAGTTCATTATTGCTTTTGTTTCCCTTGCCTCTGGAGGCACGTCAGGTAAGAAATTGCTCTGGCCACACTGTCAAAGAGGCTGCTGCCTGTGTTCTCCTCTAGGATTTTGATTGTTTCCTGTCTTACATTTAGGTCTTTCATCCATTTTAAATTTGGTTTTGTGGATGGTGTGAGAAAGTGCTCCAGTTTCATTCTCCTGCATGTGGCTGTCCGTTTTCCCAACACCATTTGTTGAAGACACATTTTTCAACCATTTGTTGAAGTCTTTTTCCCACTGCATATTCTGTCAAGCTCTGTTGAAGATTAGTTGACTATACCACTGTGGGTCCATTTCTGGATTTTCCATTCTGTTCCATGGATCTATGTGTCTGGTTTTGTGGCACCAATGTGCTTGTTTTGTGCCACACTCTCTTGATGACTACAGCTTTGTAATACAGCTCGAAGTCTGGAATCATGATGCCTCCAGCTTCGCTTTTCTTTTTCAAGATTGCTTTGGCTATTTGGGGGTCTTTTGTAGTTCCCTACAAATTTTAGGATCGTTTGTTCTAACTCTGTGAAAAATGCTGGTGGTATTTTGATAGGGACTGCTTTCAATGCGTAGACGCTTTGGGAAGTAGAGACATTTTCACTGTATTTGTTCTTTTAATCCATGAGTTTGGGAAGTTTTTTCATTTATTTTTTGGATCTTCTTCAATTTCTTTTATGAGTGTTCTATATTTTTCAAGGTACAAATCTTTTACCTCTTTGCTTAGGTTTATTCCTAGATATCGTATGGGCTTTTGTGCAATTATGAATGGGATTGGTTCCATGATTTCTCTTTCTGCTGCTTCATTATTGGTGTATGGAAATGGAACAGATTTCTACACATTGATTTTGTATCCTGTGACTTTGCTGAATTCATGTATCAATTCAAGCAATTTTTTTGGTGGAGTCTTTCAGGTGTTCTATAGAGAGTATCAGGTCATCTGCAAATAGGGAAAGTTTGACTTCTTCCTTGCTGATTTAGATGCCTTTTATTGCTTTTTTGTTGTCTGATTGCTGAGGCTGGGACTCCCAGTAGTATGTTGAATAACAGTGGTGAGAGGGACATCCCCATCTTGTTCCTGACCATAGAGGAAAAGCTCTCAGTTTTTCCCAGTTGAGGGTGATATTAGCTGTGGGTCTTTCCTATAAGACCTTTATGATCCTGAGATGTGTTCTCTGTGTCCTACTTTGCTAAGGGTTTTTATCAAGAGTGGATGTTGTACTTTGTCAAATCCTTTTTCTGCATCTCTTGAGAGGATCATATAGTTCTTGTCCTTTCTTATATTAATGTGGTGTCTCACGTTGATGATTTGCAAATATTGAACTGCTCCTACAGCCCAGGAATAAATCCCACTTGACTGTGGTGAATTATTCTTTTAATACACTGTTGAAGTCAATTTGCTAGTATTTTATTGAGAATTTTTGCATCCCTGTTCATCAGGGATATTGGTCTGTAATTTCCTTTTTTAGTGGGGTCTTTGTGTGGTTTGGTATCAGGGTAATGCTGACCTCATAGAATAAGTTTGGAGGTTTTCCTTCCATCTCTATTTTTTGGAACAGTTTGAGAATAGGCATTAACTCTTCTTTAAATATTTGGTAGAATTCCTCTGGGAAGCCATCTGGCCCTGAACTTTTGTTTGTTGGGACATTTTTGATTACACATTCAATTTCTTAGATGATTACCAGTCTGTCCAAATTTTTCTGATTTTTCCTGTTTCAGTTTTGGTAATTTATATGGTTCTAGGAATTTACCTGTTTCTTCCAGATTGTCCAATTGGTTGATAGAAAATTTTTCATAATATTCTCTTATAACTGTTTGTATTTCTGTGGTGTTGGTTGTGAACTCTCCTCTCTGATTTATGATTTTATTTATTTGGGTCCTTTCTCTTTTCTTTTTGGTAAGTTGGCTACAGGTTTATCAATCTTCATAGTTCTTTCAAAGACCCAGCTCCTAGTTTTACTGATCTGCTCTAGTTCCTTTTGTTTCTTTATCATTGATTTCTGCTCTAATCTTTATTATTTCCCTTCTTCTGGCGGTAGGGTTAATTTGTTGTTCTTTTTCTAACTCCTTTAGGTATAACGTTAGGTTGCCTATTTGAGATTTTTCTTGCTTCTTAGAGTAGGCCTGCATTGCTATAAACTTCCCTCTTATGACTGTTTTTGCTGCATCCCAGAGGTTTTGGCCTGTCATATTTTCATTTTCATTTGTTTCCTTGTATTTTTTGATTTCTTCAATTTCCTGGTTAACTCATTCATTCTTTAGTAGGGTGTCCTTTAACTTCCATGTATTTGTGGTTTTTCCAAATTACTTCTTGTGGTTGACTTCCAGTTTCATAATGTTGTGGTTGGAAAATATGGATGGTATGAGCTCAATATTTTTATATTTGTTGAGGCCTGATTTGTGACCCAGTATATGATCTGTTCTGGAGAATGTCCTGTGTGCCCTCAAAAAGAATGTGTATTCTGCTGCTTTAGAGGAAATATTCTGAATATGTCTATTATGTCCATCTGGTCCAATGTGTCATTCAAAGCCATTGTTTGCCAATTGACCTTCTGCTTAGATGATCTATCCATCACTGCAAGTGGGATGTTAAAGTCCCCCAGTATTATTGTGTTATTATCAATGAGGTCCTTTATGTTTGTTATTAACTATTTTATATATTTGGATGCTCCCAATTAGGGGTCTTATATTTACAATTGTTAGATCTTTACGATCATGGATGCTTTATTATGATATGGTGCTCTCTTCATTTCTTGTTACAGTCTTTGGTTTAAAATCTAGTTTTTCTGATATAAGTATGACACTTCCAGCTTTCTTTTGATGTCCATTAGCCCAATAAATGGTTCTCTCTCCCCCTCACTTTTATTTATTTTTTTATTTTTTTATTTTTTTATTTTTTTATTTATGATAGTCATACAGAGAGAGAGAGAGAGAGAGAGGCAGAGACACAGGCAGAGGGAGAAGCAGGCTCCATGCACCGGGAGCCCGATGTGGGATTCGATCCTGGGTCTCCAGGATCGCGCCCTGGGCCAAAGGCAGGCGCCAAACCGCTGCGCCACCCAGGGTTCCCCTCTCCCCCTCACTTTTAATCTGCAGGTCCCTTTAGGTCTAAAATGAGCCTCTTGTAAGTAGCATATCAAGGGGTCTTGTTTTTTTTTTTTTTTTTTTTTTTTTTTTTACTTTTAGTCCATTCTCATACTCCATGTTTTTGGTTGGAGCATTGAGTCAGTCCATTTCTACTTAGACTTATTATGATAGATATGAATTTAGTGCCATTGTATTACTTTAGAAGTAATTGTTTCTGGAGATTTTCTCTGTTCCTTTCTAGGCCTTATTGCTTTTAGTCTTTCTTTCCCACTCAAGAGTCCCCTTTAGTATTTCCTGCAGGGCTGGTTTAGTGGTCACAGACTCCTTTAATTGTTGTTTGTCTGGGAAACTCCTGATCTGTCCTTCTATTATGAATGAGAGCCTTGCTGGGTAGAGTATTCTTGGCTGCATATTTGTCCCATTCAGAATGTTAAATAGTTCCTGCCACTTTCTTCTGGCCTATCATGTTTCTGTGGAAAGATCTGCCTCTAATCTTATTTGCCTTCCCTTGTGAGCTACGAACTTCTTTTCCCTTGCTGCTTGTAGGATTTTTTCCTTATCTATATATTTTGCAAATTTATCCTTATGATTGTTGTTTGGAATTCTGGATCAGGCATATTACTTATATTTGTTTTGATCAGATCCCTGGCTATAACTTTTTCTTGTTCTTTCTTTTGGGATAAATTCTTCCACATTGACATTTTGTCCAAGTCTCTGTCTTCTTTTGTGTGTTAGGAAAGCCTGAACAGAAAACTGTTCCTGAGAGTAATGGCTTTATTAAGAAGATGTCATGAAATGTTCAGGGCCTGGTCCTCCAGGAAGTGTCTCTGGTGTGTGCTGTGTGCGCTCTGCTACTGGGTTTTGGCTGCCCTTTCCCTAGGTTAACCCCCTGCAGAGTGTCTCCTTGCCTGTGGTACGGGGTGTTTGGACCTTGGCCAGAGTGTGGTAAGTTTAATTATATGTACTCCAGTCTGCTTGTTAAAAGAGACTTGATGCTACTTCCCTTAGAGTTGAAGCTTTGCAGCACTCCCTGGTCAGTAGACTTGGTGTGTGTGCAGGGGTTTGTGCTGGTCTTCCAGGGGAGGGGCCCATTGTTGCTCTGACTTTCAGTCACTCTTGCCCTTGTGATAAAGGCACTTGCAGAGTACAGGGAAATGGAGCTTGATGTAAGTGGTTTAGGCCTCCAATGTTGGCACTGTGCTGCTTACTGAAGTTAGTTTAGGAGCCGGGGAGAAAAATGGTGCCAGATGTCTCCCTTATTCCCAGAAAGGGCAGTTTGCACCCACTGCTGGCCAGGAAGGCCACCCAGAAGAGCAAATAGTCACCTTTCATGTGTCTCAGGCATCTCTGAGATCCCTGCCTTCCCTCTGTCTGTACTGGGCTGTCTGCCTGCCTGGCAGAGCAGTACACCTGTTTTATTTTAGGCAGGCCAGCTGAGTTTTAAAACTCTCAAGACTAGAGACCTGGTATGGCACAGACCTGCATTGGTCCTCTGGGAGAGGAGCTCGCCTCACCGAGACAGGTGTAAGCTTGTCCCAGGAGGGTAGTTTCACCACCACATAGGAGCTTGGAGTTTGGAGTAAAGCTAGCAAAAAGCAGGTGTCTGGGTTAGCCACCTCCAGCAGGTGTCTCTGTCCCTGTGTTCAAGGGGTGGGGGGGACACAATGGTGCTGCTGGGTCTTTTGTCTCCCAAAAGGCAATGCCTCCTCTCCCAGATGCACTCCAAGAGGGGGGAGTGTCTCTCCCAGGGCATCCCACGAGATCCTGCGATGGCTGTGATTGCTCCAGCCCTCCTGCTTCACAGGGGCTGTGCAGTGCCCACCAGGTTCGACACCAGCAACAGCTGGGACCTCTACAACTCTGGTCTTTGAGCCTCAATGGTTGTAAAAACTCATGAAAATCAGCCCCTCTCACTTTCCCAGTGAATGATGTTGGGGAAGCAGTTTTCCTGTGTCATCCCCTGTGCCCTCTTCTGTCTCACATCCACACTTCCCCTCTGCTACACCCACAACCCTCTTCTCCCTCAAATCAGGTCCTGCCCCTCCGACCTTCCATGACGTGGCCTCCCCTCTCCCTCTAGTTGTGCAGTTTGTTCTGTGAATCCTCAGATCAGTTTCTTGGGTGTTCAGAATGATTTGACATTTATCTAGCTGTGCTTGAGGGACAAGGCAAGCCTGGGGTCTTCCTACTATTTCACCATTTTCCCCCTATTTTCCTCTAAAATTGCCAGTTTTCAATAGTTTTTACAAAACTGGCGATTTCATACATTTCATTCTGACCTACCAGTTTAGTGAAGGAACTTTCCCTGGCTCAGATGATTTACCCTTACCAAGGACCACAGTCAGTTGACAAACGTTCAGTCATCCTTTTGGAAGATCTCGATGTCAGGAGAGCCAATTTTACTTGTAAGTAAATATATATACTGTATTTTACTCTATCAAACTATCAGCATTCCCATCCATATTCTACATGTATAATTTTTAATAGTAGATTACCTGGGAACATTTGTTTTGAAATTATAATTACTTCTTTTTAGATTTAAGATAGCTATCAAACATTTTACAAACTGCACATCTCAGACTGAGGGGCTTATTTCAACTCATCCTGTGTTCCCAGCGGAGACAAGTATCACAGGAGAAGTATAATATTTACAATAATGCTCTCTTGGATCCATGGTAACTTCTTTTGAGGAGCATCAAGTGCCTTACATACATTCATTACCTGCCTAATCCTTTGGAAAACCCAGGAAGGAGGATAAAAAGTCAAAAAAAGTACAGAAAATGATTGAATTCCTGCTGTGATTAGGTTTTGGCTGGTGGAATCAAACCCATCAGTCAATATTCAGTTACTGATCAAGATAGTAAGTGTAAGGAAAGTTTGTAATTTGGGGGCATCTCCGAGGGAAAATCGGACTAGTTATCAGAAATCAACATTACCGTGCCTTCTATTTTACAATCTTCTTCCAATCAGTGAGACTTTGTTTAGTTGCAGCACAGAATTGATAAATTTATGTTATGTGTATAATATTTCTAGCTAGAGACTCTTGGATCATGTTATCTGAAAGGGTTTAGAATCTGTCCTGGATCAGAATGTTATCCCCAATTTCCAACCTACAGTTTTTACCTGAAATGTCCTAAGGTTATGGAGAATTATTTTCCCTATTTCCCCAAGCTTTGGGGAGCTAAACAGTGTTTCAAGGAGACAGCTAGTTGGGCGAGATGAAATGCCAGGCCATCTGTTGCTAAATTACGCTCAACACATGCATCCCACACATATTCAATATATTAATTATATAGCCACCTTTGAAAATACGACCTCTACATCATATAAGTTAATATGAAGATGGTTTACAAAAGATTTTATTCACAAACATCTATTGATCACTTTTTATGTGTAATACACTGTACTAAGTACCCAGATATATTGAACCACAATCTATACAAAGTTTCATGAATTTCTTTCGGTATTTAACTTAATGGAGTTTTACCACATGTCACCCTAACCTTCAATAGTGTCTCTGTAAAATTTATAATATAGAATAAGAACTCATATCACATTATGTTAAGATATTTAAATTACTGGAATATATTATATAACAGGTGCATCAAGCATCAATACATTGAGTTTTCTAAATACCTCATTTGCAAAATTTTTCATTTCATAGCATCATTGAAATTCTGACAACGGATATATGAGATTTTGGAGTGAACTAGTTCTTATACTCAGTTTTCCAACTTTCCCCAGATTCTATTGCAATCAGTGAACTTGAAGATAATATTCAGTCTAGTTCCTACCAATGTTGACCCTGCTCCGGAAGCAAACTTTTTGCTTTTTACCTTCCAGGTGGCCACTGGCCCTTGGCTTGGCTTCCTTTTTATGAGAGTGATGTGTAAGAAAAGTGTGCCCAAATTTCACAATGAAGGGGTATGATAGGTGTGAAAGGGAAACCAAAATTCTTCCACTAATAGTGTATATTTTTTCTTTCTTTCAATACTTTTCCTTTTCCTTTTTTTTTTTTTTTTTTTTGGCCAGAGAGATGCTTCTTGGTCCCCGTTTCATGTGTCGATGATTCCACTCAAGTGTTGAGCTCCAGCCTCTGGTCATTGCAAGGCCTGTGATGAATTCATTTAAAAGCTACATTATTGGGGATCCCTGGATGGCTCAGCGGTTTAGCGCCTGCCTTTGGCCCAGGGCGTGATCCTGGAGTCCCGGGATCGAGTCCCATGTTGGGCTCCCGGCATGGAGCCTGCTTCTCCCTCCTCCTGTGTCTCTGCCTCTCTCTCTCTCTCTCTATGTCTATCATAAATAAATAAATCTTAAAAAAAATAAATAAAAGTTTAAAAAAATAAAAAAAATAAAAGCTACATTATCTTACCTAATCCTCAAAACAAGTTGAATCCCTAATGCTCTAGAGCAATGCCGTGCAGCACAGTAGCCACTGGCCACAGGTGGTCATTGAGCACTCAAAACACGACTAGTCCAGACTAAGATTTGTCATAAGTGTAAAATACCATGTTTTGAAACTCAGTTTGAAAAAAAAAATGTAAATTATGTCATCAATAAATTTTATATTGATAACATGTTGAAATTATAATATTTTGGATATACTGGGCTAAATAAATGAACTTAGTAAAATAATTTCACCTATTTCACTTTTATTGTTTTATTTTTTTAAAAGATTTCATTTATTTATTCATGAGAGACATAAAGAGAGAGAGAGAGGCAGAGACACAGGCAGAGGGAGAAGCAAGCTCCATGCATGGAGCCCGACGTGGGACTCGATCCTGGGATCCAGGATCACACCCCGGGCTGAAAGCAGGCACTAAACCACTGAGCCACCCAGGGATCCCCATTTTTATGGTTTTAATGTGGCTACTAGTATATTTAAAATTACACGTGTGGTTGACATATTTTTATAGGACAGCACAGTGCTCTAAACAGTGCAAGGCTCCTGGTATAGAAAAGAATCTCAGGCTTTTTTTGCTTAGAATTACAAATACTAGAGTTTTGTTTCTTTTTTTGCTAAGACTTTCAACTACCTTGAGTAAGATAAACAGATACCAGGAAGGTTCCTCGAAAACCAGAAATGCAATTAGCCTCGGATACAAGGCCTTGATCACAGTCAAATGACTGAACGAAGTTTTGTTTTGCTTTTTAAAAAGAAAGGAAAGAAAAGGGCCAAGATAAATTAAACCAATGAAATGATATCAGTGTCTAGAATGATCAAGGGAAACGAGAGAGAGACACCAATGGCTAGAGACAGGGAGGGACGTGCCGGGGTGGCGTGGGGATCCTCAGGGCGGTAGGGCGATGTTACCTCAGGCCTTGTGGTAATCACATACAATTATAATAATCTGCTCGGGATCTCAGCTCTATCAGGTTGGGACGCAGCTCTACTGTCATCCCTCAGAACAATGGTGTGAAACAGACACAATAAATAGAGTGAACTCTATTACACTTGGATGGGCCTGGGACTGGGCCATCGTATCGCGGTGAGAAGTCTGTGATCTTTATTATTCCCACTGCATCCACAAGAAAATTGAAGTGGAGAGGGGGTTGAGGAACTTGCTCAAATAAAAAAGCTAGCAAGAAACAAAGTTAGATTTTTAATCCGGGTCGACCTCACTTTATTCTGTGCTCTTCTTCCCGTACCAAAAGGAGATCACCTGCCTCTCCGTGATTCTCGGCCTGGTGGAGAGATATTTTGCTTGTTGTTTTAAATGACAGATTACTTAATCTGGACGCAACATACTCTTTTTGGTCTGTTTGCTGTGCTTTTGGAGACAGTTTTGACGATATCATCTTAAAACGTGCTAGAGATGTGAAGTGATCTAGTGTAGTTTCTGGTCTTATTTTTGCATGGCAACGGAGGATCCGAAGGATCTAGCTTTATGATCAACTTGGCCCAGGGAGCACGACTGGTGTCTGCAGTTTAGAGCAAAATGATTTGGATTACAGGCATATCTCAGAGGTACTGTGGGTTCTGTTTCAGACCACTGCAATAAAGTGAGTCAGATGATTTTTTTTTTCTTTGCTTCAGTGCATGTGAAGGTCATGTTTACACCATACTGTTGCCTATTAGGTGTGCAAGAGCATCGTGTCTAAAAAACTCCACAGTGTATACGCCTTAATTAAAAAATACCTTATTGCTAAAATAAGCACACCGTCACCTAGGCTTTTAATGAGGCGCCATCTCTTTGCTGGTGTAGGGCCTTAGCTCCGAGTCGATACCTGCGGACCCATCAGGGTGGTGGTTGCTGGAAGGCCAGGGTGGCTGTGGCAACTTCTTGCAATAACTTGTGGCAATAAGACGATGAAGTCGGCCATATGGACGGCCTTCCTCTTATGAGTGATTCCTCTGTAGTGTGTGACGCCTGGTCTTCGGTAGCCTTTCACCCACAGTAGGGCCTGCAGAACTGGAGCCGATCTCCTCGCATGCCCTGCCGCGGCTCTGTTAACTCCTTCACGTAATATTGCAGACTCTTTGTTAGCACTTGCACAGTCTTCATTGCATTTTCACAGGAGTAGATTTCATCTCCAGAAATCACCTCTTTTTTGTGCTCACTCAAAAGCAGCGACCCCTCACTGTTCAAGTCATGGGATGACGTTGCGGCAAGTCCGTCCCGTCTGCAGGCCCCACTTCTGGTTCCAGTTGTCTCACTATTTCCACCACCTCTGAAGTCACCTCCTCCAGCCAAGTCTTGAGCTCCTCTGAAGCCCTCCATGAGGACTGGAATCCACTTCTTCCGAACTCTTGTGGCTGCTGATACCTGGACCTCTCAGGTTGGTCACAAGTGCTCCTAATGGCACCGAGAATCCTGAATCCTTTCCAGAAGCTTCCAGTTTTACTCTGCGTGGAGTCACCCAAGGAGCCACTACCTGCGGCGGCTCTGGCCTTGCGAAAGGTGTCTGTCTCTGAAGTTTAAGGCTTGGAAGTCAAATGACGACTTGCCCACGGCTGCCGAGGCTGCTGTGTTCGCAGGCATGAGAAGGCAGTCTTGTCATCGCTGTCATCGGCCGTCGCCGTCGGGGTCATGGCTGGCCGGGGTTGTTGCCAATGAGCGGTCATACTAGAAAAGGACTCTTTCTTTCTGAGCAGGAGCTCTCCCCAGTGGGCAAACCGTGCTGGAGGCAGCCAGGCCGCCGTCCAGGCTCTGTTCTTTCCACTTGTGGGCATTGCGGGCCCCTCAGGGTTCAAGGGTCCTCAGGCTGGTAGGTGAGCCTGGCTGCGCCTTCGGGTCACCAGCCGCATGGTCCCTAAGCGGGGCTTGTCCTGCCCTTGAGCCTCGGAAGCGGCCTTCTGCTTCCCCTCTCTCGCTGTGAAAGTCCTGGGGCATCTTGCAGAGTGAGCCTCTTTGGCCTCCCTGGAAATCTGTTGTTCAGCCCAGCCACCTCCCCAATTACTTTAATCTCCTGGACCCTTTGCAGCACCTGCGGCTTCGTCCCCTTGAGCTTTGGGGTTCTGGAGGCAGCTCCTGGGCAGGTTCTGGAGCGCTCTGCCGTCATCTCATTCATGTGCTCAGTGGAGCAGCACGTGCAGTTTCCTTCTAGAACGTTCCCTTTGCACCTACAGCATGGCTAAGGGCCTGGCACGCGGGTCACAGCTTTCAGCCTAGCCTAATCATTTGCAGCTTTAGGCTTCCGGTGGGCGATGAGGGGGTCCTCCCTTCACACCAACCCTGGGGGTGCCTGGGGGTCATTTATGGGCTTGATTTCACTACAGCTGTGTCTCAGCAACTGGGGAGGCCAGTGGGGGGTGGGGAGATGAGGTGTAAGCTGGGGCAGACTGGACAGTGTTCACGGGCTTGGTGATGCCCCGCGGCCGCAACGGCACATCGGAGGCCACTGAGCACCCCCTGAACGAATTACAGTGATCACCGACAAGTCTCAAATTCCGTGAGAGCTCTGAAAAATGAAGGGAGCCAATGCTGTTGGAAAAACGGTGTCCATAAACTCGCAGCATTGCCCCTAACTTTCAATTTAAAAAAAAATGCTGTACTGGTGAAGTTGCAATAAAACGGGGGGGGGGGCGCCCGGATAGGATTCGATGTTGGTGGCTTGGTTCCTCCAAATGATTCACTCCACAGCGTTTTCCCCTGTCTTTATTTATTTTTAAAGATTTTGTTTATTTATTTGACAGATGGAGAGAGAGCGGGTGAGCAAGTGGGGGGCTCGGCAGAGGCAGAGGGAGAAGCAGGCTCCCCGCGGAGCTGGGGCCTGGACCCCCAGGCAGGCCCTGAGCCCAAGGACACATCTACCGGTCTGAGCCACCCAAGCCCCCATTTCCCCTTCTCTTTTAGATTGAGTTTGTTTTGATCCGATTCTCTCTCCCTTCTCCTAATTCGAATGGGGAAGGAGCCGCCTTACTCCTCTCTGCGATCTTGGGGCGCAGCCCAGGTCCAGCACAGAGCTGCCGCTGTCATCCATTCACGGGGCCACTGCCTGTATATGCAGGAAATAGTCGACAAACGGAAACGCTCTGTCTCTGGGGGGCCGGGCCCCAGGCGGGGATGGCAGAGGGCAGATGGCTGTAGCGCACCACAGTGCCAGGACAGCCAGTGCCCCATCGGCCGGTGCACCTGCCCAGGTGTAAGCGCCCAGTGCTGTGGGAACACCGGTTTTGGTAAAAAGCTGAAGACTTCCAGAGAAAGTGCCATTCCAGCTGAGACCTCAGGGGAGAGATAGGGGGAAAGGATTGGGGGCGGGGCGGGTAGGAAAGGCAAGGAGAGCCTACCAGAAGGCAAGACAAAGCTGCAGATTTCAGTTTGGAGTTTGGTTGGGGGTTTTCCTTGTGGGAGGGAGTGGAAGTCACAGGAATACAGGGAGACAGGGGATTAAGGAGAACTGCTCAACCAACATCGAAGGAATTATGTTAAGAAGCAATCTATCACATGATGCAACTCATTAAGAATTTCTTTTTGTTTTTTTTTTTTTTTTAAGATTTTATTTATTTTTTCATGAGAGACACACAGAGAGAGGCAGAGACCCAGGCAGAGGGAGAAGTAGATTCCATGCAGGGAGCCCCATTGTGGGACTCGATCCCGGGACCCCTGCCGTCACAGCCTGGGCCAAGAGCAGGCTCCAAACCACTGAGCCACCCAGGGATCCCCTAATTAAGAATTTCTAAGATGATTGATTTAGAGTATGAATTTTAACCATTTAACCTTATAAGCATATTTTCTGTAATTAAAAAAATTAAAATGGATATTAACCTGATGATACTGGAGTCCTCATATTCCTAAATACATATGCATATGTATTATATGTCCGTTTCATTGCGATTCTACGGTCTGTACCATACTTATCATGAGGGATCTCTCCCTCATGATAAATGGGCTTCATTAGCAGTGGTTTGAGGCACTATTATTTATTCATCCATAAAGGTTATAAAGCTTCTATTAATTCATTTTCCAGGAACAATTATTTTAAATTCCAAATACTTTGCGCTGTTAGCTTTTAAATGAATAAGGTGAAAATCAATTCTACTTCTTAATTAGATCAGTTTATAAATTTGGGGGGATGGGCAACAGGCTTGAACAAGAGGACTGCGTGGAGACGCACACTGTAAACTCAGTTTTGAGTCTCAGGGTTGGCAGATAATGTGATTTGTTCCTTCACTGGTGCACTAGGTTCTCTTAATCTCAGGTCAATTAACTTCAAAACTGAAGTGACATTTTCTGTAGGTGTGGCTTATAAGGATCAATGAATTAGGTATTATTTATAATGCTCCAAAGAATAATCTATTATGTATAAAAGTTTGAAGTTAGTACTATTATCTCAAATCCCATACTTTTCTTTTTTTTTGGTGGATTCAGAGAAGAAATCCTAAGTCGACACTTAGAACAAGAAAAAAAAATAAAGTCGCTCCATTATTTTAACTATTAATGGATAGAGTTCAACTGTAATATTATTATAATTAGTGAAACAAACTACTTGAAGTCACAGTATACAGCCTTTTCACTTTTGTATTTTATAGTCAGTGATTATGTTTTTTTTTTTTTTTTTTTAAGATTTTATTTATTTATTCATGAGAGACACAGAGAGAGAGGCAGAGACACAGGCAGAGGGAGAAGCAGGCGCCCTGCGGGGAGCCCGATTTGGGACTTGATCCCTGGTCTCCAGGATGAGGCTCTGGACTGAAGGCAGATGCTAAACTGCTGAGCCACCCAGGGATCCCCTCTTTATGTTTTTGAACACAAAAGGATGCCCCAGGTGGATAGCCACAGGAAGGGAGATGTGTCATTTGCACTGCTATCCTAACTCTTTGGGGGGTGGGGTGGGGGTAAAGGGAGAGAGCATCTTAAGCAGCCTCCACACCCTCAGAGCCAGGTGTCCTGGGGCCGGGGCTGCATCCCAGCGCCCTGGGACCATGACCCAGGGGTCAGGCTCAGGTGTCCTGGGGCCGGGGCTGCATCTCAGCACCCTGAGACCATGACCCAGGGGTCCGGCTCTCAGCCTAACTCCGGAGTCCCACTTTCACCCAGCAGGCCACGGAGGCGCCTCTCTCCTGACCCTTCACCGCCAGCAACGCTGCTCCTGCAGACTGCACCTGTGCTGCGCGCGCACGCACGTACAGGTGGGGATTCCGGTGAGCTCCCATCCCGGTCGAACCGTCGCGGTTCCAAGGCTGATGGCACAAGCCACTCCTCTCGCCCTGCCCTGCGGAGTGAAAGGGAGACGGGGAGAGGTCAGCGCAGGGCGCTCACCCGTCCGCGCTGGGAGGTAGGAGCGGGACGCGGACTTCAGTTACCCCTTTTCCTCCGTAAACATTTTTTAAAGCATTTGCAATGAATCAAAAAATGAAAAGATAAAAAAGAAAGCAGTGACATTACACGCAGCCCCTTATTAGTGTTGCGGACGGACATCGTCGGCTACAAGCGGCGCCCCTCGCTGCAGGTGCGGCCGGGACCACCGAGGCCCGCAGGGGCCCCTCACCCCGCCAGGTGCGGGAAGCGCGGCGGGAGATGCGCGGAGTCTTGGACCGGAGAGCCCTGGGGCCCCGACGCCCCCGACCCCCCTAATCCCTCCGCGGCCAAGGCAAGGGCGAGGGAGGAGGAGGACGGATGGACGGATGGACGGATGCCCGCGCGGACGGCGCGGACGCGGGAACCACCCCGGCGCGCAGGGGGCTCCCCGACGCTCCCCGCACCCTCCCCCCCAATCCCTCCGCGGCCAAACTCCTGTCTCCGGGAGAGCAAAGGCGAGGGAGGAGGAGGAGGAGGACGGCTGGATGGACGGCTGGACGGATGCGTGCGCGGATGGAGCGGAGGCGGGGGCCGCGCCGTCCTCACCCCGGCGCGCAGGGGGTCTCCGACGCCCCCCCTCCTCCCTCCGGGGCCAAACTGCTCTCTCCGGTCGAGCAAAGGTGAAGGAGGGGGATGAGGAGGAGGAGGAGGAGGAGGACGGATGGACCGATGCGCGGAGGGAGCGGATGCGGGAGCCGCGCCGTGCGCACCCCGGCGCGCAGGGGTCTCCGACGCTCCCCGCCCCGCCCCGCCCCCCCAATCCCTCCGCGGCCAAACTCCGGTCTCCGGACGAGCAAGGGCGAAGGAGGAGGAAGAGCAGGAGGAGGACGGCTGGACCGAAGCGCGCGGAGGGAGCGGGTGCGGGAGCCGCGCGGCCCACACTCCGGCGCGCAGGGGGGCTCCCCGCAGCCCCCGTCCCCTAGCGGGAGCCCCGCGCCCGGCGGCCGGCGCGTATCCCTTTAAGTGACAGCTGTGGCTCGGGGCCCGGTCCCGAGTTGACGTCAGCGCCGCCTCCCGGGTGCGGGGAGCGGGGAGCGTCTCCGTCCGCGCCCGGGCTGCGCTGCGGCCCCTCCCCCCGCCCTCCCCGCGGGGAGCCGCGCGGCCGCCCACGAGCCTCTCGCACTTTCCCGCCGTCGCCCGGGAGCAGCGGCCGCTGCAGCCCCAGCTCCTGCTCCTGCTCCTGCTCCTGCTCCAGCTCCAGCTCCTGCTCCTGCTCCTGCTCCTCCTGCGCCTCCTCCGCCTCCGCCCGCGCGCCGCTCCCCCGATGGAGCCCGAGCGCCGGCGCCGCCGCCGCCGCCGCCGCCCCGAGCCCTGAGCGCGGACGCCGCGGCCCGAGCGAGCCCCGACGCGCGGGGCCGGGGAGCGGGAGGCGCCGGCCGGCGGGGGCAGCGGCGGCGCATGGCCCTCCAGGACCCGGGCGAGGGCGGCGGCGGCGGCGGCGCGGTGCTGCCCATCAGCGAGATGCTGGCGGCGCCCGCCGCCCCGGGGCCCCGCGCGCCGTCGCCCTTCCCCGAGGTGGTGGAGCTGAACGTGGGCGGCCAGGTGTACGTGACCAAGCACTCGACGCTGCTCAGCGTCCCGGACAGCACGCTGGCCTGCATGTTCGCGCCCGCCAGCCCCCGGGTCGGCGCCCGCCGGAGGGCCGAGCTGCCCCGGGACAGCCGCGCGCGCTTCTTCATCGACCGCGACGGCTTCCTGTTCAGGTACGTGCTGGACTACCTGCGCGACAAGCAGCTGGCGCTGCCCGAGCACTTCCCCGAGAAGGAGCGGCTGCTGCGCGAGGCCGAGTACTTCCAGCTGGCCGACCTGGTCAAGCTGCTGGCGCCCAAGGTCACCAGGCGGGGCTCGCTCCACGACGAGGGCTGCCAGAGCGACCTGGAGGACAGCGGCTCCCAGGGCAGCGGCGACGCGCTCCTGCAGCGAGGGGCGGCGGGGGCGCCCTCGGGGGGCGGGGGCGGGGGCCCGGGCCCGGGCCCGGCGGGGGCGGGGGCGGGGGCGGGGGCGGCGGGGGGCCGGCGCTCGGGCTTCCTGACGCTCGGCTACCGCGGCTCCTCCGCCGCCGCGCGGGAGCTCCAGGCCGACGCCCGGTTCCGGCGCGTGGCGCGCATCCTGGTGTGCGGGCGCATCGCGCTGGCCAAGGAGGTCTTCGGGGACACGCTCAACGAGAGCCGCGACCCCGACCGGCCGCCCGAGAAGTACACGTCCCGCTTCTACCTCAAGTTCACCCACCTGGAGCAGGCGTTCGACCGCCTGTCCGAGGCCGGCTTCCACATGGTGGCGTGCAACTCCTCGGGCAGCGCCGCCGCCGCCAGCCAGTACCGCGACGACAAGGTCTGGAGCAGCTACACCGAGTACATCTTTTTCCGTGAGTTCCCTGCTCCTCCCACCTGCGGCGGCTCGGCCCCCCACCCCCGGGCAGGGGTACTGGGCGGCGGGGGGGCGCTCAGGGCCCGGGCAGGTGTCCCGAAAGGGCAGGTGTCCCGGGCAGGGGCTGGGTCGCTACCGGGGATGAGGGGCTTAGAGTCCTGGCTGGAGCCCTGATGGGGCAGGTGTCCCGGGGGGGGGGGGTTGCTTACTCCGGGGCGAGGGGCTTTCCCTGTACGGTTGGTCACGCAGCTCACGCGTTGGACGGACGGGCTCGCGCCCTGGGAACTGCCTCGGGTCCCCGTGGTCCGCGGGTGGGGGTCGGGGGTCGGGGGTCGGGGGTCGGGAGCGTGCCCTCCCCAGCCGGTCCCTTCCTGAAGTTCTTGGCTTTGCCCCCGCGGGGAGACGGGAGCGCGGCGCTGGGCTCGCGTCCTCTTCTCTGGGCTTGGGCTGGATTGGGGCGGGGGGAGCCGCGGGGGGCTCGGTGGGGCCCCCCCGGGCTGTCTGCAGGCGGTGCGGGGCTGGCGCGGGGGTCACCGCGGCAGGTGCTCCCGAGCGCCCCAGGCCCGGGCGGGCAGCGGCGGGCGGGACCCAGGTGCGCTCCCCGGGCGGCCCCGCACCGCGGCGGAGGGACCGGGAGCGCAGGTGCCTTCAGCCGCGCGGGTGCAGGTTAGGGACGGGCGCGTGCGCGCGCGGCTGTGCGGTTGTGCTCCCCTCCGGGGTACCTCAGGTGCAAAAGGGGGACCGAGCCCACTTTCCCGGGGCGCGGGGGGCGGGGGGGGACGGGCCGTGAGCTTCCGAAACCGGAGAATGAGCGTGAGGCTTTGGGAAGCGTTTGGCGCGGCGCTGTGTGCAGGGGCTCCCCGGGATCAGGGACACGCCCGGTATCCCAGGGGCTGGGGGCTGGGGCCTGGGGGGGCGGTGGCAGTCGGCGACGCTTGGAGGATGCGGGGAGGCCACCACCAGGGGGCTGTTAGGACAAGGGAAGAGCCCGCCGGGATGGAACAGCATGGGCAACTCGCTTGTCGACTTAGGGAGTCTCCTTGACAGCCTGGGATAGAGACCAGCCTTCGTTGGTGCTGTTTCTTTTGGGAAATCACTCCGTTTGGAAACTGGACTGTTTACTGTTGCATTTTATGTAATTGGAGAAGTGGAAAGGACTTTTTATCTATCATCATCTACCATCTATCTATCTATCTATCTATCATCTATCATCATCATCTATCAATCATCTATCATCTATTAATCATCAATCATCATCAATCTATCATCATCTATCATCTATATCTGTCATCTATCTATTTATTTATGCACAGGTGCAAGCTTGATATTGGAAGGTGCGCATTGGTATATCCTAGTAATCTGGGAGGTAGGATGACAAAGCCCCCACACACTGGGCCTGACTGTTGGATGGGTCCTGTTTAATAGAGCTGGATTTCCTGTGAAAACCATTTCCCAGAGGCGCGGAGAAAGTGCCCATGGAAGTCGTAAAGAAGGACACGCTTGTCCTCCTTATATCAAAGTATTATTTGTTGCACAGTGTAAAGTTTGCTGGAGAAGTTGCCTAAAGGAAGGTGATAGTTTATTGCTTATGTCAAGTTGGGATCTTTTCTATGTATATTAAGGAATTAAGACATGTTATCTTTAGCGTCCCAGGTTACATTTTATCCTTTGTCAAGAGTAGAACCCTTATTAACATTATGGCTCTTAAGCATTTATGTCATTCCAACGTGGATATTTTTCCAGGCATCTTAGGATGAGATGAACTTTTGACTCTCTTACGGCTAGAGGGTTTTTGTTAGAAAAGATACGAGCATCAGTGCTCAGTGGTTAAGATTCTTGCATTTTGGGATCTTTCACAAGTGTTGGCCTCTTTTTGTCCCCTGGAGAGTTGTGGACTTGAACACGTTCATTGCTTTATGCAGAGACCATAGGTTGTCTCCAGATTATGAAAACATCCCTTTAAAAAAGTTTGTTGCAGTGGGAAACTCATGCAATTTAACTAATTAGGTAATCTGAGATATTTGGAATTTAGGATATTTAACTTCGGGAGCCAGAGGAAGTGTCAAACAAAACAAAATATTCCTATTACAAGTAACTATGTGCAGAGTGGTCACATAACTAACGAGTTGTGAGCTTCATTCATAAAAGTCCTAGGAATCTAAGCACCCCATAGACTTCCTCACTGATTATTCTATGTGGGGGGGGGGGGGATACACATTCCCAGATTAAATAATGTTATGAAGTGTATTCTAGTCATCGACTAGTCAAATGCAATATAAAACAAACCAATTTGTGGTGTGAAATTTATCTTGAATCCTATTGCATATGCACTTATTTTTTTGTTTTGTGTAGATTGTAGCATATTTTCATAGATTTTTTTTTTTGCACAGGATTTCTTTTAATATTGGTGAATGAGCGTACACCGTAAAATTTTTTATATTTCCATTCCCTTCAGCTTAGGTAATAAGTATATGGAGTATAATAATTTTGTTTAGCAGTCTCTATGTAAAAAAAAAACAAAAAAACATCAGTGTTACTCATAAAAACAAAATTATTGGGTGAACCTGTGTGCCGTGTTTTAAAAGGCAGAAAGGGATCTTCTTATTTTTTATTTCCCCTTTGACACAGTTTTTTCAACCAATATTTATTTTAGTGTATGACATGTATCACTCATTTTAACACTTTTTAAAATTCAGGCTGTGTGTGAAATTAGCAGCATGAAGCTGCTCTGAAAACTGTAGAATCGTAGTTTACACACTGGGCCATCAATTTTAGCTCCATCGATTGTAGCTCCTCACTCCCTCTCCCCCTTGGCCCCTGAGTTTCTATACAGAGGGGAAGACAGCGGCGAATGGTTCAGTAATCCCAGACAATGCCAATTTACCAATTATGTGATCCGGGTTAAATTATTTACTTCTTCTACGTCTCCATTCCCCTACCTGTATAGTGGGGGTTGTTATAGTACCAGTGTTAGAGGATTTGAGAATACATGTAGAGTGCTTAGACCAGCGCTTGACATGTGGTAAAGGCTTAACAAATGTTAGAGGTTGCGATGAAGAGTCATATCACACAGAGTGTATTATTCTTGTCAATTTTAAATTTTAACTCTAAGTATAGTTGACTTAATTAATTAAAGTTAACCAGGAAATGGTTTTGCAATTAAATGATAGCAGAATAAAGTCTCAAAGGTTTGACACGACCGGGTTAATAACAAGTTCGTCCTTAGAACTTGGATTTTCCAGGCCAAGTTCAAGCCACCTGGGTTTGCCAGTCATAACTACAGTTAGGTTTTTTGGCTCGACTCCAACAGAACTCTCTTCTGATTCAGGGCCAAGAAATGTTTTAATGCTTTCTACCAGAACTTGAAAGTTTGGTAATATTTTCTGACAAACACTGAGCGAGATTCATGATCTCCTTAAGTGCTTGTACCCAAGTCATTGGGTTCCGATGCTCAAGGTTATATACAGGCTATTAAACATTAAATACCAACTTCATTTGGCTAGATGGACGCTTTTATCTATTCTCAGAGTTGACTCATTATTTCACCTAGTCCTTTAGGCTCCGCAGCCTATACCAATGGTATTACCATTCTTTAAAGGGTATTACCCCCTTTAACACTGAAGATTGTCCTTTCTTGAAAGAAAGCGGAGTGGTTTTTGTGCTTTCTGTATTTTTTTTGGGGGGGGGTGTCTGCTAGATGTGCTTGTGGCTATTTTCAGCTACATCTGGAATACAAGATATTTTACGTTGGTATTTTGTACTACGTGGACAATAAATGGTTATAGGTTTGGTATGTGCCATGCGGACTACTCAGAGTTAGGTCCTTTGTCCTCATCATCAGTGTGCTTACGCCGATATTTAAGCTCTTAAAGTGCTTCTGTTTTGTATTCCATATGTTGGTTGAGTAATATTTGGTGTGAAAGTATACATTTCTCGAAGGTGCATTTGATTTTCTTTGTTTGGTATGCATACTTTTTGTTGTGGTATGTGAGAGTGCCGGAACTAGGAATTAATGCGATTACTGAACAGAGTTATGAATTCTCATTTGCATGGATTTTCATAACTACTCTTTTAAATCTATTTTGGGTTATTTGTGTTGGGTTGAAGTAGCTAGTTGAGTTGAAAATATTCAAATAGTCCTTCAGTCCTATGTGAGGAGGCCTGTGTAGCCAAAGCTTTCTAAAAAACATCTTTAAAAAGTCCCTCTATTTAGATGCATACGTTTAGAGTTTTAGATTGTTTTCTGGTCTAAACGTGGGTTCTACTTTTACCACCAAACATTGTATGGAAAAGAATTTTATTAATCGTTTTTTAAAAGGATGGTTCTTTTCCTCCTAAAGAGTTACTAGTTATTTTTATAAGTATAATGTGAAAATTTCTTTTGCAATCACATGACTGAATGACTTCTGAGTCAGTGGAGAAGAAGCAAAAGGAGCTGATAACTTTTTAAACACCAACATCCTGATTTCATGCAAGTAGGTGAAATAATAAAGCGGACAGAAAATGACAAAAACCTTGGAGTGCAAGAAGTCTGGAGGCGGTGCTATGGCATCGGCTCCTGTTTAAGGGCATTAAGCTTTTGTATCTCGCATAGTACTGTCTCTGAAGTTGATTTTTTTTTTTAAGGTTTATCTATTTACGTGAAGGGCGGGGAGGGGCAGAGGGAAAGGGAGAGAGGGAATCTCCAGGGGATTCCACGCTGAGCTCAGGGCCCCACACCAGGCTTGACCTCAAGACCCTGAGATCATGACCCGAGCGGAAATCAAAAGTCTGATGCTTAACCAACTGAGCCACCCAGGTGCCCCAGACTTGATCTTTTTCTGTAGGGTCATGACGTCAGCTTCCTCTGCTACTCCCTACAGCTTCTTATCGGTCACTCAGATTGTGAAGCCAACAGACTAAATGATATAAGTTTTATTGGCAAAGTTCTTTTTCTTTTGTAGCTCAGATTGCCAGAACTCACTGTGTGTGTGTGTGTGTACGCCTCAGTTTAAAAGAATCCCCTGGAAAAAAGAAAAATAATCTGCACGAAAATAAGCATCTATTATTATCTATTTTACTGTCACGAGGTATTAACCGGCATTAGTTAAAAAATCTGGAAATGACTCTCAGCCTGTCATTTGAAAGTAGCTCTTGTTTGATTATGAAAGTAATATGTGCATTTTTAAGAATTTTTTAAAAGAAAATTAAAAAAAAATCACCAACAGTAACTGCTGATAAAATCTTATTTTATTTTCTTCCAGTCTTTTTCCTATGCGCTATACAAATGGTTTACTATGCAAATGGTTTGTATGCGGTCTTTGTTTTGTTTTGCACATTTATTATACTTAATGACATTTCCCCGTGACATTAACATTTTTTATTGGCATCTTAGATAATACAAGTATAATACATGTCCTTTGCCACAGACGGTGTTATATATTATAAATAAGTGTTGGTGTTAAATATTTCCCCTGTAAGCATAGAAAATAGTTGATTCTTTTCAAAATGCAGAATGTGTAATAAAAAGAACATTTACCGTGACCTAATTTTGTGATGTATTTTACACACATTACTTATTTACTTCTCATAACGTTCCTTGACCTTGGTTCCCTGCCACTCCTGTTAGGAAACTATGATTTGAAAAGGTTACCTAACATCCGTGCGTCATGGGACTGAGATGGAGTTTGAGTAGTTCTTACTTCAAAGCCCTTCCTCCTAAACATAAAAATTATACCAGTTTCATGCAGTCAATTTGACAAGTATATTTCATTGTCTACTGAGTACTTACAACTTAGCTCTATAAGCAAAGAAGGTAGTGTGAACTATATCTGAATCAACTATTTCTACGTTAAATTTCCATAAGAATACAGTAAATAAATATTTTTTGTCTTTGCTTGATAAAGGGTTAATTTTTATTGAATAAGGCTACCATATTTTTGAATGTTTTTTAAAGTAAAGAAAACAAACCATTTGACTCAATTTAGCACTTTTTGGGGGGAACAAGTAGTATTTATAGGTTAAACTGGCTTGAATTTAGACAGTGCTATGGTAGTCAGTCACATACTCCTTTTTTCTTTTTCTTTTCTTTTTTTTTAAGATTTTATTTATTTGAGAGAGAGAGAAAGCACAGAAGGAGAGGGAAGCAAGCTGAGCAGAGAGCCCACGTGGGGTGGGGCTTGATCCCAGGACCCTGAGATCATGACCTGAGCTGAAGGCAGACACTTAGGGACTGAGCCCCCCAGGCGCCCCACATACTCCTTCGCTATAGAAAATTCATTTTTACTTGGTGTGTGAGAGCTCATTTTATATGTCCTATTCTTAGAAGGTGGCATATGGAAGAGGCTATTTTAGTTGAAATCAATTTTGTTAATTACATATAGTCAATTGGTTCTGGATATTGGTTAATGACATTAAATTATATACTTAATATAATTAACTTCAAAACAGTATTAAATACCAGCTGGGTATTGAGATTGACTTTTGGTATTTCTGAAACCTTACTGTGGGAATACGTATATATACGTAAATAATATGTCTTTTGTATTTAAATATGTATCTGAAGGACTGGGAAAGTAGCATTTTAGGTTACCCTTCAGTTTACACTTACTTACAGGTGTCATGCTTTAAACCCGCTTTTGAATGAACTTCAAGGTATTTGAGTGACCTGTCAGCATTTAGTAGCAGCCACTATCCCACCAGATGTGCTGGTGGCTCTTCTAATCGAGTTGTTCATTCTTTCATGAGTGAGAGGCTTTGCCATCAGAGGTTTGGAAAGGAGTTCCCTAGAGAGGAGAACGACTTCATTCATTGGGTTTCAAAGTTACTCTAACAGGTTAAGTTACTTCGCAGGTCCTAAGGGTGATGGTGAACCTCCCTAACTGCTGACTCAAATAGACCTGTCTCGTCCCTCTCCATTGTAAACTTCCCATTATTCATTTTTGTGTGCGAGCATCTCATGAAACCTAATGATCCTACAAGGCTAGGTGTATTTTGCACCTTCGAAATCAAAAGTAGATGGGGTGTTTTATGCTGAGCTTGTATTACTTGCAAGTTTACGTCCTAACTAACCCATTGGGTCTTCTTAAGTGTATTCTTTGGTATCAAAGTCATGCGACACTGGGTGACCCTTGCGGTGGAGTCATTTTGCCCTCAGTCTCTCCGCTTGCCTAGATGTGGGACCCTTACTACTGCATTCCTACAATATGTAGTTTCCTTTCTCTCCCTTTATTCCTTTCTTGATAGATCTCATTTTCCCTAACTTTATTGAGACATCAATGACATGCAACGTTTAGAAAGTTTAAAGTATACAACATGTTGATTTAAAATTTTTTTTATATTTTACTTTTATTCATATCTATTTGTATTTATATTTTTTACATTATTTTTTATATTTAAATTCAGTTTGCTAATATAACACCCAGTGCTCATCCCATCGGGTGCCCTCCTCACTGCCCGTCACCCAGTCACCCCGCCCCCGCCCCCCGCCCACCTCCCCTTGCACAACCCTCTGTCTGTTTCCCAGAATTAGGAGGCTCTCATGGTTTGTCTCCCTCTCTGATTTTCCCCACTCAGTTCCCCTCCTTTCCCTTATAATCTCTCTCACTGTTTCTTATATCCCCGTATGAGTGAAGCCATATGATGATACAGCATGTTGATTTGATGCATTTATGTATTGATGAGCACTATGGTGTTGGCCAGTGCCTCACTGTCACATAATTACCATTTCCTTTTATGGGGTCAGAATGTTTAAGATCTACTTTAACAGTTTTCAAGTATATAATATGGTATTTATTGTTAACTATAAACTCAGTGCTGTGCGTTAGGTTCCCAGAACTTAATCATCTGATGATTGGAAGCTTGTACCCTTTGACTGACATCTCCCCATTTCCCCCATCTGTCAGTGCTTGGTAACCACAATTCTCTTCTGTTTCCACAAGCCTTGTTTCCTTAGATTCCATTGTCTAATTGGTATCATAAGGTATTTGTCTTTCTCCGTCTGACTTATTTCATTTAGGCTAATGCCCTCAAGGTGCCTCCGCGTTGTCACAAATGGCAGGATTTCTTCCTTTCTCTTGGCTAGATGATATTCTGCTCCATATACACCACACCTGCTGCATCTGTTCATCTACTGACGGACATCTAGGTTGGATCCATGTCTTGGCTAGGGTGACTAGTGCTGCGATAAACACGGGCGTGCGGACATGGCTTCGAGGTCCTGTCTTCATTTCCTTTGACATGTGACAGTCTCGTTTCATGTTGATCCATGTTGATCTTCGGCATTAGTCCTTTCCTTGAAAATTGATACCAAGTCTTTTGTGTTCTCAGCTCCTGATGCAGTGGCTACTACACATTAAGCACCCAACAAATGTTACTTTTTTGGAAAAAACTGTGCGAATTAATGAGCCAAAGACGTTGGCGGTTCCATGGAGGTAGTTACTGACTTGAGATTTAGTATCACTTCGGCTATTGCGGGATTACCAGGCTGTACCACCACCCCCCACCCCAAGGGACGAGACCTACGACTATGAATGAGAGAGATACTGGATTTAAATGCTGATCTCAGTCAACTTTATGTAATTGTGAATTATGTTATTAGGTATGAATGTATTAGCAAGAGGCAAAGACCTGAGACGTTGTTATGCAGGTTCCTATGGAGAATGAAAATAAGTAAAAATGTTAAGAAAAATAGGGGTGCAGATTAAAATAACGTCACAAACGAACTTGTTAGCCTTATGAACATACGCACAGAGGCCCACACTCATTTATTTATTTTTAGATGGTATGAAGGATGTTGGGCAAATGCTCCATGCTGCAACCTCTCTGCAACCTCGTTGCCGAGGACTTGCTTTTCACAACATCTTAGATGTGGAGAGGCTGCTACCCTCCAGACGTAGTTCCGTCCTGCTGTGGTGAAATATAAGGCCAGGGATTATCTGACTACACTGGTAGGTATTTGCAAAGGCGAGGACTTGGTTAACTATTTTGCAATCTCCACTCTTAGTTTTTAAAAGGAACCTTAAAATATGCCTAACAGGTATTACTGTTTTATGATTTTCAGTATTTTTTACTTATATGCGTTGACCTTGTGTCAAGGTAGTTAACAATCATCACTCAGCTTTGCTGGCAGTAACAGCACACGCTTTATGATACTGGTGAATGCTCGTTATTTCAATGTTTATCCACCAAATTTAGTTCGATGCTTGTTCAGCAGTTAAACTTAGAATGTTATTTCTACCATATTGTAACCATTCTCGTGATAAAATCTATTTCAAGGGGAGAAAGTTAAATACAACAGAAGACTATAAATTTAAAAACCATATAGTATTGACTACTTGTCACCAGAAGAGCGGGTGATTTGACCATTCAGCTGTGTTACTTCCATTTCTTTCACTAGTTAAAATAACCAAACCTTGAGCATAGATGGGATTCACAATATATTGCTCTTTCTCATCATTTTGGATAGTTAGAAAGCTGTAGTTTCTGGCATAAGGAGGATAGGGAGAGCAGTAGTGTGTTTAGGGGGAGATGGTACCAGAATCTGCTGGTTCCCACTCCGAAGAGTAAAAGCCTTGAACACTATGAATAGTTCCCTACTTTTTGGTCAGATTCCCTGACAAATTCTGGATGGAGCTTTGAGATCTTGGGAAAATAACTTAATCTCCCTCCTGAAGGGAAAGTGAGGGAAAATGATACTCATGGCTCTGTTATGAGGATTAAATGAAGAAATCAAATAAAAACACTTAGAAGAAATATTAGGCACAAATTAAATGCTCAATGTATGTTAGGATCTCAGATCATGTAACTAATCCCATTTCTGTACATTATTAATTCTCAGCTCCAGATTTCTTCTCTTTTCCTTTTTGAGTAAATTGATCACGGTACCTATTCAGATTGCTCTGAAAAGGTCTCATCATCATCATTAGTAAAATTTTTACAAAAATTATTGACCTACGAAGTATAAAACCAATGTCAGAATATCATTAAAGTAAATTCATTCTAGTTGGTTCTTCGTTGCTTAGGAAAAAAAATTATACTTTTTAAAAATTATTTTATTTTATTTTATTTTTTTAAAATTACACTTTTCTAGGTTTAGTGCTGGCCACTGGTCAGTTTGGACACAATTTACAAGAATGCTGGCATTCACTGGTTATTGTCTCAAACTATGGTCTGTATTTAGGTAAAGCACCTCCTAATCATATTTCATATTTGTATTTCCGGTGAATGCATTTTGATTTGATTTTCAGCAATTTTGTGCAAGCGAACAAATTGTTAGAGGGCCAGGTGGGCTCTAACATTGCTCAGAGTTTGGGCACTTGGCCAAAAATTTTAGGCTAGAAATTGGATTTAAGTACGTTATTTCCGCAATTTTGAGAAAACCGTGTGTGCTTTCAACTCATCAGCTCCTATTGAAACTCTGCTACCTACTTGGAATGTAAGTTTTTTAGTTGCTGGAAGCCCAGGTATTTGAAGGGAGCCAGGAGATGTGCGGCAGATGCTCAGAGCCACTCGGAGGTAATCCTCCCATAGTCTGATCCCTTTCCTTTTGGTTGGTGGAAGCTGCGTCTAGGAGGTCTCTTTACACGTGGAGGGTGATGGATCATACATGTGATTCCAGTGACTTCTGTGTTATTTCTAAGTTTAGGGTGTCCAGTGTGTTACTTTGACACGTTTATATGCTGTATTGTGCTTGCCCGGGTGTCAATAGTCACGACGTTACCCGGTTAGAGTGCAGTTGGCGGTTAGATCCTTGGGGCTTATTTGCCACGGGCTACGGTTTGCACCATTACACACCATCGTTCTTAGTGCTTCCCCCAACGATCCCCTGTCGTCACCACTTTACTCCATTTTTCACAGGTTTAACTTTGTAAGATCCCGCGTATAAGTGGCGCCATAGGGTCCTCGTCTTTGTCCTACACAAAGGTGCTTAGTTAGCCCAGGTTGCTAGGGCGACGTGCTCCAGGTGCCTCCTGGTGCTCACAGTCAGCAGTAGATCCCTCTGGCTGGCGGCTGGCGGTGCCACGCCGTGTGCACCTGCCACACCTTTTCAATGTGTTTATGCTCTGGTGGACATGTCCACACCTTCCCGCCAAGGCCCTGTTTTCACTCCCTTTGGGGATAAACTCAGGAATGGAATTGCTGGATTGCGTGGCGGATTTTTAATTCTTCGAGAAACCTCTGCGTTGGTTTCCTTAGTAGTCGGACCGATGTTTGTGGGTCCCACCAACGATGTGAGGGGGTGCCTTCCTCACCATGTTCTTGCCAACACCTGTTGTCATTAGCACGTGACAGATGGCCATTTAGCAGATGTGAGGTGATGTCTCATTGTGGTTTTGATTTGCATGTTTCTCATGATCAGTCACGTTGAGTGTTTTTCATTTGCCTTTTGGCCATTTTGGTGACCTCTTTGGAAAAATGTCTGATTAGTTCTGTCCATTTTAAAATTATACTGTTCACTTTTTATTAAATTAACTGAGTTCTTTACGTATTTTTGATTTTAATCCCTTTTCCAAGATATCGTTGGCAAAGATTCTGTAGGTTGTTCATTCTCTTTCTTTCTTTCTTTCTTTCTTTCTTTCTTTCTTTCTTTCTTTCTTTCTTTCTTTCTTTCTTTCTTTCTTTCTTTCTTTCTTTTCCTTCCTTCCTTCCTTCCTTCCTTCCTTCCTTCCTTCCTTCCTTCCTTCCTTCCTTCCTTCCTTCTTTCTCTCTCTCTCTCTTTCTCTTTCTTCTTTCTTTTTTTTATAAATTTTTATTTATTTATGATAGTCACACAGAGAGAGAGAGAGAGAGAGGCAGAGACACAGGCAGAGGGAGAAGCAGGCTCCATGCACTGGGAGCCCGACGTGGGATTCGATCCCGAGGCTCCAGGATCGCGCCCTGGGCCAAAGGCAGGCGCCAAACTGCTGCGCCACCCAGGGATCCCTCTTTCTTCTTTCTTTCTTTCTTTCTTTCTTTCTTTCTTTCTTTCTTTCTTTCTTTCTTTCTCTCTCTCTCTCTCTCTCTCTCTCTCTCTCTCTTACTTTCTTTTTCTTCTCTTTTCTTTTTCTTTCTTTTCCTTTCTTTTTCCTGTGCAGAAGCTTTTGAGTTTGATGGAGTTCCATTTCTTGATTTTTGCTTTTGTCGTTTGTGCTTTGGGCATCCCATCCAAAATATCATTGCCGAGACCAATATCAATCAGCTTCTGCCCTGTGTTTTCTTTTATTTTTCTTAACATGTAAACAAATATTGAACTATAACTGCAATACAATGTTATATTGTTTCAGGTGTACAACATGTTGGTTGGACCATTCTATACCTTGCTCAGTACTTATCACAGTAAACGTAGTCACCGTTTGTCACCATACGATGTTACTGAAATCTTCCTGACTATATTCCCTGTGGTGTACTTTTCATCTTGGTGACTTCTTTATTTTATAAGTAGGGGTTTGTAACTCTTACTCTTCTAGATCTATTTTGCTCATCCTCTGGCAACCACCAGTTTTTTCTCTGGATTTCAGAGTCTTTTTGTTTGCTCATTTTTTTTTTAGATTCCGCATGTAAAGTAAAATCATATGGTATTTGTCTTTCTCTGACTTAGTTCACTTAGCTTAATACCCTCAGTGTCCATCCACATTATTGCAAATGGCAATATCTCCTTCTTTATCGTGGCTGAG
This sequence comes from Canis lupus familiaris, assembly GCF_011100685.1. NCBI lineage: Eukaryota > Metazoa > Chordata > Mammalia > Carnivora > Canidae > Canis > Canis lupus. Next base: position 41,688,804 of record NC_049234.1, on the reverse strand, counting down.
AAATATTCTACTGTATATATACCACATCTTGTTTATCTGTTCATCTATGGGTGGACTCTTGAGTTGCTTCCATGTCTTGGCTTTTTGTAAATGATGCTATAATAAACACGGGGGTTGTGTGTGTGTCTTTTTGAATTGGCGTCTCTGTTTTCTTTTGGGTGGTGGGATTACTGGATCATATGATATTTCTATTTTTAATTTTTTGAGGAACTTCCATACTGCTTTTCAGTTGGTTGCACCAATTTACATTCCCATGAGTAGTGCACAAGGGTTCCCTTTACTCCACATCCTTGCCAATACTTGCTATTTCTTGTCTTTTTGGTACTGGCCATTCTAATGGGCGTGAGATGACATCTCTTGGTGATTTTGATTTGCGTTTCCCTGATGATTAGTGATGTTGAACATCTTCTCAAGTGTCAGTTGGCCATCTGTATGTCCTCTTTGGAAAAATGTCTATTCAGATCATCTGCCCAATTTTTAATCAGATTTTTTTTCTTGGTGTTCATTTGCATAATTTTAATAATGTATTTTGGATATTAGTGTCTTACTGGATATGTTATCTGCAAATATCTTCTCTTATTCATTAGATTGCCTTTTTGTTTTGCTGATGCTTTCCTTAGCTATATGCAGGGTTTTTTTAAAAAAAGATTTTATTTATTTATTCATGAGAGAAATAGAGGCAGAGACACAGGCACAGGGAGGAGCAGGCTCCATACAGGGAGCCTGATGTGGGACTCGATCCTGGGTCTCCAGGATCATGCCCTGGGCCCAAGGCAGTGCCAAACCGCTGAGCCACCTGGGCTTCCCTATATGAAGTTTTTTTTTTTTTTTTTTTTTTTTTTTTTTAGCGTAGTCCCAATAGTTTGTTTTTATTTTATGTTATTATCTTGAGCATAGTTGACACCCAATGTTACATTAGTTTCAGGTGTACAACTTACCCATTTGACGAGTTTATACATCAGGCTGTGTTCGCCAAGTATAGCCATCCTCTGTCCTGTTACATCACTATTACAATATCATTGACTATTCCTTATGCTGCACATTTTTTTTGCTTTTGTTTCCCTTGCCTGAGGAGACCGAGCTATAAAGATGTTGCCAAGGCTGACGTCCAAGAGATTACTGCCTGTGTTTCATTTTAGGACTTTTATGGTTTCAGGGCTCCCATTTAGGTGTTTAATCCATTTTGAGTTTATTTTTGTGCATGGTGTATTAAAGTGATTCACTTGCATTCTTTTGCATGTGGCTGTCCAGTTTTCCTAACACATTTGTTGAAGAGTCTGTCTTTTCTGTATATTTTTGCTTCCTTTCTTGTAGATTAGTTGACTGTATAAATAGGTATGGGTTCATTTCTGACCTGTATCCTTTTCCATTGATCTAAGTGTCTGTTTCTGTCCCAGGACCATACTGTTTTGATTACTACACCTTTGTAAAACATCTTGAAATCTCAGATTTTTGTGATACTTCCAGCTTTGTTCTTTTTTCTCAAGATTACTTTGGCTATTTAAGGTCTTTTGTGGCTTCACACAAATTTTAGAGTTATTTTTTCTAGTTCTATGAAAGATGCTACTGGTATTTTAATAGAGATTGCATTAAATCTGTGGTTTGCTTTGGGTAGTATGGATATTTTAATGCTATAATTATTCTAATCCATGAGCCTGGTATAACTTTTCATTTGTTTGTATTATCTTAAATTTCTTTCATCAGTGTCTTATAGTTTTCAGAGTACAGGTCTTTTCCCTCTTTGGTTAAATGTATTCCTAGGTGTTTTATTCTTTTCGGTATAATGGTAAATAGGGTTGTTTTCTTAATTTCTCTTTCTGCTACTTTGTTCTCTGTGTATAGCAATGCAGCAGATTTCTGTATAGTAATTTTATTTCATTTTTTAATTTTTTAATTTTTAATATTTTATTTATTTATTCATGAGAGACACAGAGAGAGAGAGAGGCAGAGACACAGGCAGAGGGAGAAGCAGGCTCCACGCAGGGAGCCTGATGTGGGACTCGATCCAGGGACTCCAGGATCATGCCCCTGCCGAAGGCAGGCGCGAAACTGCTGAGCCACTCAGGGATCCCCTGTATATTAATTTTATATCCTGCAACTTTACTGAATTCATTTATTCACATAGTTTGTTGGTGGAGTCTTTAGAGTTTCTATGTATAGTGTCATGTTATCTGCAGTTAGTGAAAGTTTTACTTCTTCCTTACTGATTTGGATGCCTTTTATTTCTTTTTCTTATCTGTTTGCTACAGCCAGCACTTCCGATATTGTGTTGAATAAAAGTCGTGGGAGTGGACATCCTTGTCATCTCTCTGATTTTAGAAGAAAAGCTCTCAGTTATCCACCATTGAGTATGGTGTTAGCTATGGGTTTTTCATATATGCCCTTTACTATGTTGAGATATGTTCCCTCTAAACCCACTTTGTTGAGTTTTTTTTTTTTATCATGAACAGATGTTGAATTTTGTCAAATGATTTTATTTCTCCATCTATTGAGATGGTCATATGTTTCATAGTATGTCATATATCATAGTATGTCATGTATCATACTAATTTTTTGTTATAAATGTCTAGGCGTGATTGTGTGTGTACATATGGGAATTTTTTTGACGAACATCAGTATAACTCCATGGACACTGTGGGCAATTAAAAATGTTTGCCCTCTGAACTGTGGTTGAATAAAGACATTTATTTTAGAAAAATGTTATTGATCTTAACCTTTTGTTGAACTTGTCTATTTAAAGACAAACTCAATATTTTGAAAGTTATAATACTTTTTGCTTTCTGTATCACACTTGAATCCCTTTCTGAGAAACTTTACCACTTGAAGAAATGTATTCAAGAGTTCAGATATTGCTATACTCTTACAGATGTGGCCTATTCTGTGTGGAAAAAAATTCTCTAGTCAAATTAAAACGAAGATATCTCCTAGTCACCTTTGACAGGTATTCCATAATTAAGATTGGATTTGAATTAGAAATGGTTAGGTTGTATTTCTTATTTCAACCAAAGGAACCTGTGATGGGTTGATTTAGCATGATTTACAGACAGTGAAAACAAGATCCATATTTGTTTTGTAACAAGAAGATATGGAATTTTTAGCAGTTGTTCATGTTGCTGGTAAATGTAGCCATGGATAAATGTGGTAGGAAGTCCAACATTGAAGATTCTGTAGTAGGATCATTTACATTTCTTCTACCGGACAGCTGTATTTCTAAGACCTATAAGAACCATTACAAAATTTCAGTTTTTAGTTCCTGTGTTAGCGTGTTTGTTTTTTTTTTTTTTTTTTTTTTTTTTTTTTTTTTTTTTTTTTTTTTTTTTTTTAGCGTGTTTGGATTGTAAAGTAAACTTAGTTATTTTAAGCTATCTGTTTTATAGCTACTACCATCAAGCCATATTTATCACAATTATAATTTGGCACATAGCGTTCATACTGAGAAGCTTAATAATACTCAGTATTTGCTAAAACTAAAAAGAAACCAACAACCAACCGACAAACACAAAAAACCAAAAACCAATAACGTATTTACCCATCCTGTTTGTGGTACTTTGTTACTGCAGCCCTAGCAAAGTAATACATCTATTTCAAACTCTTCATGTTGTCATACATCTGGGTAAAGTTTGAAAATACAATGATTTTTAAACTCCCTCTGTTTTGTAGAGGTCTTGGTTACAGAGAGTGGACTCCACGCTAGATAATTTAGGCTGGAAAAAAACTTACTGTTAAGTGTAATGTAAATAGCACATGCATTCATTGGGAGGGCTGAGCTGCCAGCAACGATCCCCCACCACACCGTAGGATACGGCTGTCCTGGGTGGTGTTGCCGCACAGTGATGTGGGAACTCAGAATTAGGCAGCTGCTGTAAGGTGCAGGGGCTGGGCACACCATCTCTGCCATGGTCTGTAACCATCAGAATAAAATCATCCATGCCCCTGCCTGTCGCTCCTTATGCCTCAGTTCTGGGTGTGCAATCATCTACGGAACTCTAGTGAAAAGAGAACTAAAAATATGTCTTTAAAGATGAGAACAGCTTGAGTGGCTCAGTCGGTTAAGAGACTGACTCTTGCTTTCAGCTCAGGTCGTGATCTCAGGGTCAGGATTCCCGGCCCTGCCTGGGCAGGGAGCCTGCTTAAGAGTCTCTCTCCCTCCCTCCGTCCCCCTCCGCCTCTCCCTCTCTCCCCCACTGCACACTCACTCATGTGCTCTCTCTCTGTCAAAAAAAAAAAAAGAAAAAAAAAAAAACCAAACAAACAAAAAACAAACAAAAAACAAAACAAAAAAAAAACCAGCAAACATACAACAGAACAGTAATAACAAATCTTTACGGCAAGTTACCAACATTGTTCTATGCATGTCTATTTCTTATTTTTATTGTTCTTCTTGAGATTTAAACCACTCAATTATATAAACTATACTGGAATTAAAATTAAAAACTGAAAAAAAAAATTAAGCCATTCAGTCTCTACCAGCGTGTCCTCATAGACAAACATTCTGATGTATTTAGCGTATGCTCTCATATTTTTGTGTTCCTGCAAGATGTGTATTGTTTTATTTTCTTAAACTATTAGTGGACATGTACGTTGTTTCTGTAAGAGCTTTGTTTTAAAGACTGCTTCATTTTCACGGGCCCATCTGATCCAACTGGTTATTTCTAACTGCTGCAAGTTACTTTCTGGCCCATATTTTATGTGACCAACCTCTGCCTCCACCGATCTACACTCAGATTGCCTCCCTCCTGACGATGGCCAAGTCCCCTCTGCGGTCCGCTGTGAAATTCTTTGACATACACATCGAGGCAGACGAATACCAGGTCACCGGGGGAGCATGCACCGCCTGGATTTAGTAGTCAGGTTGCTGTCCACGAGCAGCACAGCGGGATTCCACGTTGGCCTGCCAACACTTGGCAAAATTCAGTTGTGGCAAAATCGAGGAAAAATGATATTTCATGGACATCTTGAATTGGAGCTCTCTCATTCATAATGCTGGAAGTAGTTTTTAGTTCCCCAGCCCCTAATTTTCTAAATTAGAAAAGCACTGGCAAGACTTCGAGCGTGCCCGTCAGGAGGATGCCCAGGAATCTGTCTCCATGGCCATCTTCTCTCTCCGCTAACATCCAGCCGCAACAATCGCATCACCCACACCTGCTCCTGCACCGTGTGAAGAAGTGGCCCTTCCTGCGTGTGAATGTTCTGCTAGCCTTTCTCACGACGGGGAGACGTCCAGGCTCATCAGCCTTGCCAACATTTTGGGTGATGTGAGGTCTGGAGGTGATTTCTCGTGGAGCGGTCACCCAGGATTTGACACATCCCTGTGTATGTTCTTTGCCCTCAGTGCATCCATAGACAGTAGCAGGGGGGATATTTGGATGACGTCAGTGAGAGCTTTTGCCCCAAGAATGGGAGACTGTGGGGCACGCAGCATCTCCCCCACCATGCAGACAACAAAGACTCTTTTAAAAAAAAAAAAAGGAATATAAAACTATTTATTAAAAAAAAAAACTATTTATTGACCACTGTTTACCAGTATTTACAATAAAGTAAACAATATACAGTTGGATAACATTCTAACTACAAAGTTCTTGTTTTTCCTGGTTTCTGCTGAACCAGTAGTTCAAATACTGAGAAGATTGAGCCTACATGTTAGGAATGAGTTGGGATGAAGAAAAAAACATGCAGGTCAAGAATTTGGATTATGGAAGTCTATCTACCCATTTATTCCAGCAGGTGCTCAAAGACTCTTTTTTTTAAATTTATTTTTTATTTTTTATCTGGCATAGAATGCATTTCTTGTGAAGACTATCTGGAAGCACCTGGTTCTGCTGTTGAGTAAAAACCATCTTCCTTTTTCTTCTCTGTTCATTGTCTGCTCATAGTCTTGGCGCTCCTCGTCTCCCGTGGCCACATCTGAAGGAGGTGCTGGGTGCTGCACCCTCTGTGCAGCAGCTCGGACCTCACCGCGCACATCTTCACTCTGCAGGTTCAGAGGTGGGGGTGGCTTTGAGGGTTAAAGGCTGCGGATGAAAAAAAAGAAAATAAAATAAAGGCTGCGGATGGCCAGTCTTGCAATGTCTTTGGCAAAAGAATTTCACCCTCACGGCGGTCGTGCACTGTTGGTCAGTGTCACAAGTGAATTAGGATCAATCAAAATCTTGTGTCATAATCATTTTTAGTCTCTTTATTTATTTTGAAGACTCTATCGTGTGGCCTCTGCAAGTCCCTCATTTCAAACAATGTTTTAGGAGTTCGGTGCCAGCTTTGTCAGCAGGGCTGTCATCCTTTTGTGAAAGAGTTATGCCTTCTGCTAAAGCTGCAATTTTGTAGTTAGAGTTTGTGGTTGCTATTGTTTTTTTTTTTTTTATTTTTAAAAAAGATTTTATTTGAGAGAGAGCGAGAGAGATTGAGCACAAGCGGTGGGAAGGAGAAGAGGCAGAGGGAGAAGCAGGGTCCCCATGGGGCTCAATTCTGGGACCCCGAGATCATGACCTGAGCCAAAGCTGCTTAGCCGATGGAGCCCTCCTGGTGCCCCATTGCTATTGTTTTCTTAACATAAATTTTTATACTATGAAGAGTTTAAGCATAATGTAAAAAAAAGAATTGTTAATAAAAATTCCCATATATTTATCTTCTAGATTCAACAATAATCAAAATACCACTTCATCTATCTGATTTTGTTTTTGCTAATGCATTTTAAAGGAAACCCAAAACATTGTTGTTTCATTCCTACATAATTTAGTGTCTAAAACCAAAAACAAGAATATTTTCTCATATAACCACTCTTCCACTCTCAACTCCAACAAGACATGTAGTAATTTTTGTCAAAATCTGATGCATAATCCACAGTCATGTGTCCAGGATTGTCTCAAAGATTTATTAATAGTTATTTCTTTTTCTTTTTCTTTTCTTTTTTTTTCTTTTTCCTTTAAACTTGGGACTGTATCAGTTATTTTTATGTGCCTGTCTCTGGGGATCCCTGGGTGGCTCAGTGGTTGAGCGTCTCCTTTAGGCCCAGATCCTGGAGTCCCAGGATCGAGTCCCGCGTTGGGCTCCCTGCATGGAGCCTGCTTCTTCCTCTGCCTGTGTCTCTGCCTCTCTCTCTCTCTGTCTCTCATGAATAATAAATAAAATCTTCAAAAAAAAAAAAAAAAGAAGCTTGTTATATGCCTGTCTCAATATAGGCTAGCTTGCTCGTCCTCTCTCTTTCTCTTTTTCTGTCCCTGTCTCTACATGTAGTGCCGTCCAATTGTTTACCGAAATAGGCTCTGTTGGCCTAATTAGTGCACCGTGTTCTAGATATGGCTACTCGCTTTCTTGCGACCTCATTTAAATTGTTCCTTTGTCTCTGCCTTTTCTGTAAATGAACATTAACTCAACCTTGATTAGATTATGCTCCCCCCCCCGCAAGACTACTCATAGGTGATTCTGTGCAACTCCATTAATATATTAGTTCACAGGTGACCATTCCACAAGTGTCAGGTTGTCCCCTTTTTAATGGCAATTAATCTGCAGATGTGAGTGGTGATCCCTTCATTTTCAGTGCCCAAGTAACATTTATCTAATAGTTTTATCATTGCTGACCGTTGCCTGATGCAGATATTATATTAGGGGATGTCAAAATTGTGATTTTTCTTATTTTATCGTTGCTTACACATTTGTTAGGTGGAATTTTATAAGGAAGAACTTTCTCTCAAGAACTACTTAAAATACAGTTCATAGAGGAAAGGCAGGGAAAATGCATAATTCTTTCTTACTTCTTGCCATTTTCCACAGTAAGAGCTGGTTCTTGAGTAACTTCCAGTGATCCTCAGCGAGTCATTGCCATTGGTTTGGTTTTTCAGGGCCACCCTTTCTCCTTTCTTCCGGTGTGGTTGTCCTGGTCCTTGTTCTTCAACTTTGCTGCTGCTTTTCTCAATCCCCCTCCCTCCCTTCCTCTCTCTCTCTCTCTCTCTCTCTCTCTCTCTCTCAAGTGTAGTTGTGAAATCATGAATATTTTATGTACTTAAGCATTTCCATCAATGACTTTTGTTATTTTGGATGCTCAAACTGTTCAGCCTCTGACCAATGAGAGACTCGGTGCTCTTTTGACACAGGCGCTTAGGTTCTTGGAAGATCACCTGCCGTTATGTGGCTGCCTCTTTGAACTGCTTTGGCTCATGGGATGGAAGTAGCTGGATTTGTCAACTCTGTGAGTTTCCAAATTCTAGGGCTCTCTTCCAAATTCTCTCTTAGCTTTAGGCAAAGGGAGGAAAGACCACCTGTTTTAGAAGAACTGAGTTCTCTTCTGTCTCTCCTGGAAGGTTTGCTAGGTGGGTCTCTCTTCTAAGGCTTTGCTGAAATGAAGCAGGAAGCAAACTACACTCTAATATTCTGAAATTTCCTAGCATTATTTGGCATGTGCCTATCTCCTAAGGCACAGCAGATCATAATTTGACCAAACGGTCACCATCACATAATAGTTGCTGTCAGCTTTCCCATTGGTAGCGTCTTTATCCTGGTGCCAGCCACCTGACTGCCTCCCTGCTCCGTGGAACCAGTACTCTGTTTTACATTTTGTCATTGCAGCAAATGAGTGTGTTCTCTAGTGTAAGCCGTATGTGTAAGCTACCTAAAACTAAATGCACTCTAGTTAGTTTAAGATGAATGGGATTTATTAAGGATATGCATATCTTGGAATTCATAGGAAGGATTGAAGAAATGTGCTTTAGGTTGAGCTCATAAGAAAGACTTCAGATTATACTGGAGAGCTGGCCGCTGGGGAATCGCTGCTTTGTCAGCATCGGGAAACTCAGAACGAAGAATCTTCCGGCACAGCTGCAGGCCATGGGCCCTGCAACCCCCGGTGCCCCACATCCTGCCTCCCCTGAATTCCAAACCAGAGTCTGTCAGAGGCCAGGTAATTGGTGCAACAGAGATCATATCCAGAAGCCCATCCCAATGGGATGAAGAAATTTAGTTTTTAGATGGCTGGCCTCTTTGTCTTTCTTAGTAGAAAGCAGTTCCTTCCACTATATCCTGCACTTATTTGAATTTGAGAAGAGCATCTGGAAAATGATAATTTTTATTAAAATACCTGCAAATGTATTCATATTTATACACATCTCATTTCTGCAAAGGCATCATTTCATACCTCCCCTTATGGACATTCCTTTACATACAAATATATGTATAATAGAGATGAGACTGGTAGGTTTAATCTCATTATTTCAGCACAAGTTATCAGTGAGGGCAAGTATAGGAAGTAGGATTTCAGCTTGTAGAATATTAAAAAAAAACAGCTTGAGGAATATTTAAATTATGGAAGTATGTAGTTTCAAAATATGCATTTTAGACTCTTCTAGAAGTGAAAATCGGCTAAATCATTAGATAGCTGTCCCTGTAGTTACACTAAAGTGTATACGGAGTCTGGTGAAGATTAGAGACAATCAGAGGCTGACTCACTCTCTAGTTATTGATTTAATGAAAATGACTTAAGTACTTTGTTATTATTTCTCCATCTCTCACCTGAACAATGACCCTGAACACAAGCGAGATAATACTTTTCAAGCGCTTTTAGCGTCTCAGTTGAATTGTGCTACGTATATTGAACCAGAAGTGACAAGATGTAAATTTCTTTGAGTTGAAATATGAGGAAGGGGCAGCCCTGGTGGCTCAGCGGTTTAGCGCTGCCTGCAGCCCAGGGTGTGATCCTGGAGACCCTGGATCGAGTCCCACATCGGGTTCCCTGCATGGAGCCTGCTTCTCCCTCTGCCTGTGTCTCTGCCTCTCTCTCTCCTCTCTGTGCATTCTCATGAATAAATAAATAAAATCTTTTTTTTTTTTAAAAAAAAGAAATATGAAGAAGAAGCTGGCAAAGCACTGACTCACTCCCTGTAACAAGCAGAGGCTTCCAGTCTAGCTACTTGCCCGATGAATAACTTTTGCCTGGCTTTGGAATGTAAGTTTAAGTGCATGAAGTGCAAGCTATAGGGTGGGGGTAGGGGAATGACAGTGAACAAGAATGCTCATACACTGGAATAAACAACCTTCCAAAACCCCATGAATGACAGTGATTATTAGGTTCCTTTAAGTGTCCGGAGAAATTCGCTATTAATCCCGATGTGGCTGTTTTGGCCAGTCGAGGGGATCGTTGCACATTAGACATGCTCTCGTCTCTGTGAGGTCTCACAGTGTGTCTGATAGTATTATTTCTTTCTTTTTAAATATTTTTTAAAAAACATTTTATTGATTTGAGAGAGCAAGAGCTTGGCCACAGGCACCCACAGGCTTGCCAGCAGGAGGAGGACCAGAGGAGTAGGGAGAGGGCCAAGCAGGCTCTACCCTGAGCACGGAACCCTTTAGGGGCTCCCTCTCAGGACCCTGAGATCATGACCCGAGCCCAAATAAAGAGCCTGTTGCTTAATCTACTGATGAAGCACCCAAGTGCCCCTCTTTTTAAACATTTTAATTCCGGTATAATTAAATACAGTCTTAATATTCCTTTCAGGCGTACAATATAGTGATGCAACAATTCTATATATTAGTGTTCATCGTGGTACGTATACTGTCAATCCCCTTCACCTAGTTCTCCCATCCCCCCCACCTCTTCTCTGGTAAATCAGTTTGTTTTCTGTGGTTACAAATCTGTATTTTGGTTTGTCTCTTTTGGTCTTTGTTCCTTTGTTTTGTTTCTTGCTTTACACATTTGAGTGAAACCACACGGCGTTTGCATTTCTCTGTTTCACTTATTTCACTTTAGCATGATACTCTTTAGAGCCATTTGTGGTGTTGCAGATGACAAGATTTTACTCCTTTTTATGGCTGAGCAATACACACAAACACACACACATACACACAGCACATCTTCCTTATCCATGCTTCTACTGACGGACACTTGGGCTGCTTCCATAACTTGGCTGTTGTTAATAATCCTGCAGTAAACATAGGGGTGCGTGTGCATGTGTCTTTTTGAATTAGTATTTTTCTATTCTTTGTGTGAATACCTAGTAGTGGAGTTACTGGATTTTAAGGTGGTTCTATTTTTGATTTTTTGAGGAGCCTCCATGCTTCCATCAGCTTGCATTTCCACTAACATGAGGTTTTCTTTTTCTGCACATCTTCACCAACACTTGTTGTTTCTTGTGTTGCTGATTTTAGCCATTCTGACAGGTGTGAGGTGGGATCTCGTGGTTTTCATTCGCAATTCCCTGATGACGAGTGACGTGGATGGGGCATCCTCTCACAGGACCATTGGCCACCTGCATGTCTTCTTTGGAGAAAGTCTCCATGTCTTCTGCCCATGTTTAATTGCATTATTTGTTATTTTGGCTTTGAGTTGTGTAAGTTCTTTATATATTTTGGATGCTAACCTTTTATCAGATATGTCATTTGCAAATATCTTCTCCCGTTAGTAGGTTGTCTTTTAGTTTTGTTGATAGTTTTCTTTGTGGTGCAGAAGCATTTTTTTTTTTTTAATTTTGACGTAGTCCCAATAGTTTATTTTTATTTTTACTTTTGTTTCCCCTGCCTCGGGAGACCTATCTAGAAAAATATGGCCGTGGCCCATGTCAGAGAAGTTACTGCCTGTGCTCTCTTCTAGGGTTTTTATGTTTTCAGGTCTCACATTTAGGTCCTTAATCCATTTCAAGTTTATTTTGTATATAGTGTAAGAAAGTGGTCCAGTTCTCCAGTTTTCACAAAACCATTTGTTGAAGAGACTGACAGTACTATTTCTTGACTGAAGTAGTGAAGGGTGGTGTATACTAAATAGGTTTTTAAAATGAAATTAAAACTTGTGTTTTTTCAGTTAGTGATGCTGACTTTTTAAATTAGATTTACTCTCTGTGCCCTACTCAGTGAAGCCTCATACTGCGTCTGGCACTGAATTGTCACTTAGCAAATGTTTATTGATTTAATTAGGGAAGCTGTGTGATGGGCGAGTAGAGACATATTATGAGCGGATTTAAGGAGTAGACCAGCACCATGTTCATATCCCAACTCTTTTAGTTAGTGATTGTGTGACTTTGGGCAAGCAATCTGTTGTCTCCAAACCTCTATTCTTCTTTAGAAAAATTAGTGGACTAATAGCACACATTTGAGAGGGTGTACTGAGGATTAAATGATATGGTGCATATAAAACACTTAGCATGGCATTTTATTTAAAGTCAAGGTTTTCTAAGGTTAACTATTTTACTTATGATTTATAAAGAATAATGGTAATATGAAGGATGTAGTTATTAATCGAACTGAATGGAGAGTTCACCGAAGGCATCAGACATTGCAAATTATTGACAGAGTGGTGAGCATCCTCGTGAGAGCTTGTGGGCTTTGCGAGGCATGGCATGTGAGACAATAGTTTGATTTGGTTGGGCATCAGGGAGTGTGTTGGGGGAAATCTGGAAATTAGAGGAAAGAGAATACAGTACATTATATGTCAGGCAAAGGATTTTAAACCATGAATGGATGTGATCAAATATGCATTTTGGAGAAGAGCTCTTGGAGTGGAGTAGCGTAGAACTGGGGAAACCAAAGTGACTTGGTTGGTTGGCGGTTGTTGGGAAGGTTCAGACTAGAGATTAGCTGATGTGTTCTAGAAGATTCAGGGAGTAAGGAATATATTCTAAGGCTATGTAGGAGAAAAAAATCAATTGAACTTAGGGAAGAAAGAGTTAAAGTATCTGGAGGTTGTCCTATGATTCATGTATTCCCTTTACCAGGATGATGCCTTAGGAGAAAGAAAAGAAGTTAGGTGACTTGGTCTAATCTTCTTGTTAACTGGCTCTCCAAGTGGATAGTTGAATATTTCTAGGAAGAAGAGGTCTTCTCTAGCGAAGAAGGCCTTTGCCAGATAACCTTGGCTAAAGGATGACTTATGGTAAATAAATACAGAATCTATAAGGCATGGCCCCCATTTAAGCTATTAATTTTCTCTGAGTACTTTTTTTGAGTTCTTCATTGATATTTGGGGGGCAGAGAGTAAATATCAGTTAGTGATATTTACTTATGTCAGAAAGAAGGAACTGGGAAGGTACGAGAGATGTCCCAGACCACTCTTTGTTTCATCTGTGCCTCTATTCTTGAAATTATTAGTTAAGTCTCATACTCTGATCTCTCTCTTTCATGGGAGTCTGATTTGATTATCTGATCCCATGTCTTAGCTCAGACTTTGTGACCTAATGGATGTTGGTGAGAGAGAGAAAGAGATAGAGAGGGTGACTCCAGAGTTGGTGATGGCATTACATGAAATTGGGCATCCTGGAGCAGTGAGGTCATGCCCCTGTCCTTAAGGACAATATGATGAGGTCGGTTTTAGACCTTTTGAAGTTGAGTTATTTATGTAATTTTCGGGTAAAGATGTCTCATACGCAGGTATTAGAGATCAGATGGTCAGTAAGTTTGGAGAGGCTGAGGATGTGCTTAGGCTGCTAAAGTTAAAGTAGAACTGGGAATCATACTGAGAAAGCCTAGTTGGACGTTGGAAATATCAGAAGAGAAATATGATTGTGGAATCTATGGGAAAAAACAAGTTTTAAGCACAACAGTGTAAATGCTACAGAGGGTTGACCATAGATTAAGACTGAGAACATCAATTAGATTTACCAATTAGGAGCTCATTGGTGATTTTAAAGATAATTAAAGAAAATTATAAATTTGTCATGGTAACAAATTGTGTGACTGGGAGATAGTCTCTGGTATGGGTATAGAAGTAGAAAGGGTAGATAATGAGTCATCCAGGCTTGTGGATGCTTAATGTGGGTGTTATGAGGAAGAAAGCAGAGCTAGTTAAAGATTCTGATAAGAAAAGTTGTTGATGGAACCAGTTGCTTTTTCCAGGATGCATAAAAAAAGTCAATAAAGCTATGATAGTCTAAACAACTTGTAGTAGTATCATGTGGGATGTTGGTTAAAATTGAGTATTTGTTCCCTACTGAGTTAGAATCTCTGTAGGATGATGCTATGGAATATTCTTTTTAAGCACTTTCCAGATTAATTTTTAAGAACCTGTTTAATTATAAACAAGTGGGTTGTGAGAAAAATTATGATCTTGCTGAAATATTAAGTGAAAAGCCAGGACAGAGATCTGTATGCATAGAATGCTGTTAATTATATTTAAAAAGATGCAAGTCAATGTTCATGCATTAAAAAGGCTGGAAGGAAGTGCTTTAGTTATTTTTAGCTCGTAGGACTTTATTTTCTGCAAGTCTTTTAATGACAGTTTATACTTTCAGAATTAAAGACAAAGTATTATTAAAATTGGTAGCTAATAAATGGCGTACTTTTACGTACTGGATTATAGATACAGATACAGAGAGATAGGATACTGTCTTAAAGAGGCTCTTTTGATAAAGATGGAAGGAAGAAAGAACCTAAAGGCATTTTATACCTGAATTAGGTATAGAGGGAAAGATATGAGAAGAACACAGAGGAAAAGCAGAACCTTTTCATGATAAACAAATCCACGTACTTCGTAATTTTGCTGAGAGTGGCGCATCCTTTAATACTCTAAAGACTGCAAGTATTCAAACTTTCAGCTTCTACCCAATTTTTTTTTTTATCAAGACCAAAACTGTCCATGTGTCATGGGATACATAAAAAAAAAAAAAATACAGACCACTTTGTAGAATCAGTAGTGATTTACAGGGAACATCAGTCTGATAAAAAGCTGAGGCCATGAATCCAGCTGTGTTAGGAAAATCCCAAAGGCCATCTCAGGGAAATGGCTGAAGTCTGCCATAGATTTCTGGTCACCTGGGAGTATAGCTGTCAGAAACGATTCTGACAAAAACTGGGCACAGGAGACAAAAATATTCTTTGGAAGCTTAAAGTACAGATTTTTTTTTATTAGGTGTTTGATAAAGCTGGTGTTACCACAGTGATATCGGAGCAAAGTGTGTCAACATCATAGATGTTTATCAAGTAATCATTATAGGCTAGAATCTTTGATGAGGGATATCAAAATCTGTGTATCGTAGATGCAATCCTCAACCTCAGTGAGCTTACAAGTGAGGAGAGAAAATAAATGAGACCTTTATCCTGAAGATAAAGGTAGATATTAAAGATAAAGAGGCAAAGGGAGACATGAAGGGAGTAGATCATAACCGGAGGAGCCTTCGAGAGGGGAGTGTGGGGGTGTAGGCAGGAGATGGCCCTGGTGTGAACTGAGCTGATGACAATGTCAGTGGAACAGAGGGGAGGAGTATGTACGGCGGGGAAAAAATACGGTGAAGAACTAATCATTAGGGCTTCCTGACCACTCATTGAGTACAAGGGAGGTGGAGGGTCAATTCAAAGCTGGCCCTGATGCTTCTGTGCTTACTACCTTAGAAGAACTCACAGGCCTATGGAAGATGAGGGGAAGGACTGATGTAGGGGCAGGAGGGAAATGATGAGTCCTCCGTTGTATCGAGGGGGTCATTATTGTGCTAGCCATATCCAGGAGAATTTGTACTTCTGTTCTCTTCAGAACGTGCCTTCATGGGCTGAAGATTGCCCATGAAGACTCTGGATAGGTAGATGACCAGGGGAGACACCAAGACCCCAACCTTGGGGAAGGGGCAAATTTTGGCTCAAGCATCTTTCTGGTCCCTAACTCAAGACAACAAAAGATGGACCATATGCCGTGAGGCTCTGATTTCAAAAAAACTATGAATTCAAGATGTCATGGCTCAGAATGTCCTCTCCTGCCAGCTCGTGTGATCACTCTCTGTTAGAGCCACTTTCTCTCAGGTCATCAGCCTTCTTTTTGTGCACTGCCCTCAATATCTAATTCAGGTCACAGGTTTATGATTGCCAGCAACCTCCTGGAACTAACTCGTGAACACTCTTGTTCTTCTGACTTTTTCTTTTCCCTTCAATACCTCTTGTGGCTCCAGTTAGACCCAGCTAGCCACTTTCCCCTGTTATAACCAAGAGACTTGGACGTGATGGAGAAAGCTGGGTAACAGAACAGACCACTTCTGCTGAGAATCCATAAACAGTCGCCTGGAGACCCCCCAGCACTGCCTGGCAGGCCCCCTGTGCTTCTCTGGTAAACTCTTCTCATCTTCACAGTGTATTTTTACTGTAGCTTTTTTTCCCCCCAAACCACCAGTTACCTCACCTGTTCCTGACCATCTCTCTCAGAAAATGTCTTTGCCTCCTTTTCCAGAGAAAATGGAAGCCATTACATTAATTCATCTTACCGCTGTCAGTGGTACAAACCTATCCACAACTGAACCCAACTTATGTGCCTTCCCTTCCATTACAGTAAGACGGGAGCCGTCCTTCCTGAGGATGGCTCTTCAGCTCTGCGCTGAGTCTCATCAACTCCTATTGTGTTAGGAATCTTACAGTAATTATTATTACTTTTATTTCTCGGTATGTTCAGCCTCTCTTTTTCTCAACTGCATCCTTCCCATTAGCTTTCAAACTTGCTAGAGTTCTTTCCATTAAAACAATAATGAAGTGTCCCCAAAGTTCCATATATATATATGTCCCAATATACTTATGTATTTGAGCGCGAGAGAGAGAGAGAACAATCAGGAGGAGGAGGGACGGGACTGAGGGAGAGAGATAATCCCAAGCAGACTCCTTGCTCAGCGCAGAATCTGACTTGGGGCTCTATCCCAGGACACTAAGATCATGACCTGAGGCAAAACCAAGAGTTGGCCACTTGATTGAGCCACACCGGGTGCCTCTAAAGTTCCTTATCTTCAGCCACCTACCCTCCTACAGAGTTGAATTTTTGAAAGTTATCCCTTACCTTTATCCAGTTACCGCCTTAATCATAATCATTTGACCTATTTGAAATGACGGTCTGTATTTTGATGTTAACATTTCCATTTTTTTTTCACTTTACACTTACATCTCAACACACTTCAGTCTGGCTTTTTGTCCTCAGCACATCTTTGGAACAGCCCCTTCAAAGGGAGCTAGTGTTTTTCGCCCACGCCATTAAAGCCTGTCTTTCCCTCCTTATGTATTTCCACCTCTTACGACCTTTGCCATTGTTGACTCTGCGGCCTTGAACGCACCTCCTCTTGGCTTCTGTGCTTATTGCTGTTCACAGCTTGTGCCTAAATGAAGGGATAAAACCAAATGTGTGGTCCTCTATCCAAGCCTTATTAAAAAAATTATGGTCCACTGCCAGATCAGAAGAAAAAGGTTTTTCTGTTCATTCATTCATAAGGGACACTTTTAGGATTCTTAGTTTTAGGACACAACAGGATGCTTCTCTCCTCGTCTCTTCTTTGTGGTACCTGTGTAGGATCCTCATTCTCTACCTAGATTAAAATGTTTGTTGCATAAGTTTTGTTCTATCTCCCTTCTCATCATTCCCGTGTCGCTTGGGGATCTACTCTACCAGGATGCAGTGATCACATATACACTGATGGCTCCCAAATTTATATCCACAGCAGACTTCCTCTTCGAGTGCTACACCTATTGGTCACTCGGCTCCTATTCAGGATTTCCCCGTGAATGTGTGAGTGACGTGTCAGATTTATTATATTCAATTTAACAAGCTGTGAACAAAATTCATAACTTCCCTCCTTCTCTCCCACGGTTTCCAATACTTATTTCAATTTCAGTGTTGTTTCTTCTAGTAATTGGCCATTTTATGTATTCTGATACTTTGACCAGAAACCTAGTCATCTTCCTTCACACATTTCTCTTCTTGTTTTCCTTTTAGAGTTGAAAGCAATTGTAGCTCTTTGCTCACATAGAAGTATTTAATCCGAGGCGCAGGGACCTCTTGCAGTCTTTGAATTTTCTGGTATTTGATTCACAATTATTTGTGCATAGTCGTCTGAGCATCTTGAGGAGAGAAGAAGGTCCCTACTATTCAGGACTCTCAAAGGGGTCTGTAATCCAGAAATATATTGGTAATATTAATCAAGATTTTGATTAACTCTTGAATGAGGAAACTGAAACTCAGAGATGTCAAGTGGCTTCACCAGGGTAATAATTCTGACTGGAACCCAAGTAGGAACTTGAAAGGAGGCTCCCGACCTCCAGGCCACTACTCTTTTCCCTTTAAGGCATTTAGTGGTCAAAGTCAAATTGTTTGGCCGTCACCTCTTATCACAAATAAAACAGCACTGACAGCAATGTAAGCCTGAAGATGCTTGTTCTTTGCTGTGCATAAGCATTGGAAGATTCTCTATTTATAACTTCTTTCAGATTCAAAGAAGTTATGTTTATATGTAAAATAAAATTATATTTTCATCAAATTTCATATTTACATTTAAACAATTTTAGAATGAACTTCTTTTTAACTTGTCTGTGCAAAATAATTTCTGTGTTTCGTGTGCCCTTACCTGTCTCTGATTTTTGATTCCACAGCCACCTCGCCCAATCCCCAGGGCCTGTTTTGCTGCTGAATGAAATGATTTGGCTCTGCTGCTATCACAGGATGTAAAAAGGGACAAGGGAAACCTTGTACACGATGTTTCTTTTATTAACTTAATAGTTTTGCTTTTTATATTAAAGTCTTGTAAGCATCTGAAGTACTCTTGTACGTGGTATTCAAAGGTCGGATTGCAGGCGTTTTTTGTTTTTGTCTTTTTTTAAAATTTAAATTCAATTTAGTTAACATATATTGTATTATTAGTTTCAGGAGTAGAATTGAGTGATTCATCAGTTGCATGTAACACCCAGTGCTCGTCACATCTTGTGCTCTCCTTCATGCCCATCACCCGTGTAGTACATGCCCCCACCCACCGCTCCTCCAGCAACCCTGTTTGTTTCCTACAGTTAAGGGTCTCCCATGGTTTGTCTCCCTCTCTGGTTTCTTCCCAGTTTTCCCTCCCTTCCTCTATGATCCTCTGCACTGTTTCTTATATTCCACGTATGAGTGAAACCATGTGATAATTGTCTTTCTCTGATAGGCTTATTTCGCTCAACATAATACCCTCCATATATGTTGATATAAATGACATTCTTTCTAGTGGCTGAGTAATGTTCCCTTGTATCTATATCCCACCTCCTCTTTATCCGTTCATCCGTCAATAGACATCTGGGCTCTTTCCATAATTTAACTATTGTGGACTTTTGCTGCTATAACCATTGGGGGGTGCAGGTGCCCCTTCGAATCACTTGTGTTTGTATCCTTTGGATAAATACCCAGTGGTGCAATTGCTGGGTCATGGGGTAGCTCTGTTTTTAACTTTTTGAGGAACCTCCATACTGTTCTCTCCAGAGTGGCTGCACCAGCTTGCGTTCCCACCAACACTGTACCAGGGTTCCCCTTTCTCTGCATCCTCGCCAACATCTCTTGTTTCCTGAGTTGTTAATTTTAGCCGTTCTGATTGGTGTGAGGTGGTACCTCATTGTGATTTTGATTTCTATTGCCCTGATGCCAACCTTTGTGGAGCAATTTTTTCATGTGTTTGTTGGCCATTTCCATTTCTGTCTTCTTTGGAGAGATGTCTGTCCATGTCTTCTGCCCATTTCTTGACTGGATTATTTGTTTTTTTGGGTTTATAGGGTTTGGATACTAGCCCTTTATCTAATAAGTTTGGAAATAGCTTCTCCCCTTCCTTAGGTTGCCTTTTAGTTTCATTGAGTGTTTGCTGTGCAGAGGGAGCCTAGCTTGATGAACTCCCAATAGTTCATTTTTGCTTTTGTTTCCCTTGCCTTTGGAGACGTGTCTAGCAAGAAATTGCTGCAGCTGAGGTCAAAGAGGTGGCCACCTGTGTTCTCCTTTAGGATTTTGATGGATTCCTGTCTCATGTTTAGGTCTTTCATCCATTTTGAGTCTATTTCTGTATATGGTGTAAGAAAGTGGTCCAGTTTCATTCTTCTGCATGTGGCCGTCCAGTTTTCCCAACACTATTTATTGAACAGACTTTTTTCCCATTGGAAATTCTTTCCTGCTTTATCATAGATTCATTGACCAAAGAGTTGAAGGTCCATTTCTAGGTTCTCTCTTCTGTTCCATGGATCTATGTGTCTGTTGTTGGGCCAGTACCATACTGCCTTGATGATCACAGCTCTGTAATAGAGCTTGAAGTCCAGGACTCTGATGCCTTCAGCCTTGGTTTTCTTTTTTAACATTACTTTGGCTCTTAGGTGTTGTTTTTTTTTTCCTCCTAAGATTTTATTTATTTATATACTTGAGAGGGAGAGAGAGAAGGAATCTCAAGCAGACTCCATGCTGAATGTGGAGCCTGATGTGGGGCTTCATCTCACGACTCTGAGATCATCACCTGAGCCAAACCAAGAGTCATACTGGACATTCAATCAGCTGAGCCACCCAGGTGCCCCAAGATTGCAGTTTTACTTATTTTTCTATCGACCACATGGAAATTTATCCTTTATTGCTACGAGGAAATTTATTCTGTACACCCTAATTTGTGCTACCACTTTACTCATCACCTTGATTTGTGATATGACCTTACTTGTATATTGTTATTTTTTAGGCTTTGGAGAGTCTCTGTTTTATTCCAGTTGTTTAGTTTTATTCATACCAATGCAGTTTTATCTATTCTTTCTTAAGTTGATTCCTACTTTGTAGGTTTTCTTTTTCTATTACGACGGGTGTTTTATTTCTCATTAGGTTTTGTAGTTGGTTATTGGGTAGTTTCTAGTGTAGAAAAAAGTTCATGGTTTTTGTAAACGGATCTTGTGTTTGATCAAATTCTTTTGTTAGTTTTCATAGTTTGTCTAATCCTATCATTTCTTTCTGCTGTGGACCATCATATTATCTAAAGGACAGTTTTATTCTTTCCCTTCCAGTCTTTTTTACTTTTATATCTGTCTTTTTTTTTTTATAGCAGTTGCTAAGATTTGTAGTACTATCTAGAACATTTATAACCTTGCGATTTCTTTGTCAGCCTGCAATTTAATATACAGTTGTTAAGTCCCCTGAAATTCAATATACAGTTTTGTATGAATGCCTATCTTAATTGTAAAAGGAATGTGTCTAAAGTTTTTCCCTTAAATGTAGTGTTTAAGCGTGTTTGCTTTAGGTAGTTAGTTCATAATTATCACTGACTTTAGGCCATTCCTTCTGTTCCTAGGGAGTGAATTTCTCTTTTAATCATAAATAAGGTTTAAATTCTATCCAATTTGTTTTTATCTCTTAAAATAATTATATGTTTTCTCTTAGTGTATTGATATGGTAAATTATATTAGAGTTGTTTTTTTTTTGTATTAAAATAGTCTCATAATTCTGGGGTAAATCCTGCTTCATCATGTTGAATTTTATTTTTATATACCATTTCATTTAGCTAATATTTTATTTTGGAATTTATACATACATTTGTAATTGAATGGGCTTATCATCTTTTTATACCATGTTTATCTAATTTTTGAATTAAGATTACACTAGCCTTATAAAAGGGGCAACTTTCTTTCTTTCTGCTTTTCCTTGAAAGGTAAGAATGATTTGCTCCTTGATGGTTCCGTAGAAGACATCTACAAATCAGCAAGGCTAGAGAATTTTGGGGAGGAGGAGACTTTGCTTTTTAAATTTCCTTAGTATTTATTGATCTATTCAAGTTTTCTATTTCCTTTCATACTAATTTGTCATTTTATGTCTTTCTGGTAATATATCTTGTGCCTAGGTTTTCTTCTTCTTTTTTTTTTTTTAGGTTTTCAAATTCAGTAGTATACGAGTACTTATAATATTTCTTTTATTATTTTAGTATTCTTTTGTGTCTATAGTTATTTTTTTCTTAATTCTGTCTTTTATTTTTATGTTCTCCTCCCCCTCTCCACATCTCTCTCTCTCTTCTGCTACCCTTCCCTCTTTCTTACCCTCCTTCTCTCCCTTCCTTTTCCCCATTTCTCTCTTTCTCTCTCCCTTTCCCTTCTCTCTCTCCCAAAACTAATTTCTAGATTCTATTTATTGATCTTCTTAATGCTTCTAATTGTTTTGTTTTTCCCAATTTTTTTTTTGTGGATTTGTTCTCTATTTATTGATTTTTGTTAGTATCTTTATTATTTTCGTACTCCTTGTTTCTCTGGATTTGCTCTGTTCTTTTTCCCACTGTCCAGGTTCAGTGATTAGCTCATTTTTTTCTAGCCCTTGTTTCTTGATGAATGTACTTAAAATAAGTTTCCATTTAAATGCAGCTTTGTAAGTGTCCTATACTTGTTAATATGCATTATTTAATTTATTTTTAAAATATTTTTTTAGCATGTTATTTAGTAGTATTTTGGCTTTTTTCCCCTTCTTCTTCATTGATTGCTGATATTTATTGCTTTTGAATCAGGTATCTTTGATATAGAAAAGCAGCTGCTGCTGGTTCCTATCTGGCAAATGGTGTGGGACAGACAATGATTCTTCCAAAGCATTGTTTAGGGGAGGCAAGAGCAGAGTCTCTCTGAAAAACAATCCTCAGGCACTGTGTCTACCCACACTCCGCCACATGGTATTATAATCCCACAACGGCTTTCTCATAGCTTTTACGTTGCTTCATTAGATGCATGGTTCTCTCTGTCTTTTATCCAAAGGGTGATTTTTAGGTAAGAAGTGGTACCCTGTGCTATTTGCCATCTTGTCAGAAACCATGGAAGCTACTAGTATTTTCTATTTATTGATTCTTTCAGCATTCAGCAACTATCGATTAAGCAATGATGGTGTCCAGAATATAGTTCTAGGTCCTGAGAATTAAGTGGTAAAAAAGACACACTAACTCCCTGACTCTTAGCACTTATATTCTTGTTAATAAAAGACATTTTGTTTCCAGTCCAAAATGAAATATGTCCTTCTACTTATAAATGCAAAATTAACTGCTTTGTCAGACTTAATTTAATATAAGCAGAGTTATGTGATATTTAGTGTAAAGAGAGGTGGAAGACTGGCCGACTGTAGTATCTGCTCCATTACCTTTTATCTTTTTAGGATGCAGACAGACTACAATTAGTAAATCCCTTTCTTTCTTTCTTTCTTTCTTTCTTTCTTTCTTTCTTTCTTTCTTTCTTTCTTTCTTTCTTTCTTTCTTTCTTTCTTTCTTTCTTTCTTTCTTTCTTTCTTTCTTTCTTTTTCTTTCTTTCTTTCTTTCTTCTTTCGATTTTATTTATTTATTCATGAGAAACACACACACACAGAGATAGAGACGTAGGAGAGGGAGAAGCAGGCTCCCCACAAGGAGCCTGATGTGGGACTCAATCTTGGTACCCCAGGATCATGCCCTGAGCTCACGAAGGCAGACGCTCAACCACTAAGCCACCCAGGTGTCCCTAGTAAATCCCATTTGATAGTGGAAATAGATTATGATTAGTGGGAACTTTTCTCCCTTTTAAGTTTTTTTTTTTTTTTTTTCTTGCCAGAATTTTAGTATTGGTTTGCTAGGACTACCATAAGAAGTACCACAGCTTGAGTGGCTTAAACAACAGAAATTTATTTTCAATTCTGGAGACTAGAAGTCTGGCTAGAAGATGACAATATTAGTAGGATTGGCTTCTTCTACGGTCTCTCTTCTTGGCTCGTAGATGGTTGTGTTCTGGTGTCTTCACATGATGCTCTCCCTGGTAGGACTGTATCCTAATATTCTCTTCTGGTAAGGACACCAGTCATATCAGATTCGGGCCCACCTTAATGATCTCATTAAAATTTAATGAACACTGTAAAAATCCTGTCTCAAGGGATCCCTGGGTGGCTCAGCAGTTTAGCGCCACCTTTGGCCCAGGGCCCGATTCTGGAGTCCCGGGATCAAGTCCCACATCCGGCTCCTGGCATAGAGCTTGCTTCTCCCTCCTCCTGTGTCTCTGCCTCTCTCTCTCACTCTCTCTCTCTCTATCATAAATAAATAAATAAATAAATAAATAAATAAATAAATAAATAAATCAATCTTAAAAAAATCCTGTCTCCAAATATAATCACATTCTAAGATATGGGGTTTAGGACTTCATCATATTAAATTTGGGGGACCCAATTCAGTACCTAATAATGGAATTATATAATAATAAAGTGTTTCTTAGTATGATGCACATTACTTGTAGATATTCTTTATGATTAAATTAGCAGAACTATATATAATTTCCATGTTAACTTTTAGAGTTGACTTTTTGGCGTATTTTAAATGATGTAACCATGTGTTTAGCTTTTCAGGGTTAACGTCAGGAGCAAGTGCTAAACTTATTTTTGGTGGACCTGATTTGTAGAGGGAGAAACCTCACACAATTATATCAAGCAGGATTGCTTTCACAACGGATATTTTCTAAACAGAATTTAGAGGTCTTTCACATTTTGTGAATGTTCTTCTGTTCAGAATTTCCCATGAGTCTAGCGAATGACGTAGGAAAAGCAGGGTCACTTAAGAAAGAGCCATGGAAAGCTGGGCTGGGAGTGAGAACAATTAGATGGGACTCTAGGAGCTGCGACCACATAGAGAGACGGACATAGCTACAAGGTCATACTGGATGGTGACCAGAGGGTGGCCATAGTGGATGGGGAAGGAGTTGGTGGAAGATCTCCCTAAGATCACAGATATGTCTTTAGAAAAGACGGCCAACCCATCCTGGTGAGCAGTGTCTCTGGGGACCTGAAGAGTGAATGAGGTTTGTTGCATAAGAAAAACTAGAACCTACTTATTTGGGTGAGTGATGGGTAATGTCTGATAAAAACCCATATAAATGTGTCTGTATAAACTATCTACTCGACACTGCTTTGTTAGATTCAGTTCAGTATGAAATTATGATATCATTTATATATTGTTTTTACCACCAGCTCCTAAAAAAATGTAAGATTTCGTACTATTAAGTCAATCCACAAGGCTTATTCGGAAGCTTCTAAATACCTGCAGAAGAATTAAACTTCTCTTTAGGATAAACCTTCAGAGCGTATAGGAGGTGTATGGATCTGCTGATTACAGCACTCCTTTATGTGGTAAGCAGCTCACCTTGTGTTCATAGCTCAATGGGATTAAAAATACTTACATTTTCTTAATCACTGTTGATTCAAATAATCAATAATCTTATGCTACATTTATTACTTGCTTTTTTTCTCTACTAACTTTTTACTCTCCGTTCGCCTTTAGAATTCTGGGTTTACCTTTAAAGGGAGATGAGGCTCATGAGGCTCATTGTCTCTTGTGGACCATTCTTAAGAACTTTTTCCAGTTTAAATTAGCAGAGGAATTGGGTCACTTTTTATTAAGTAGACCGACTTGTAGACATTCTCTAGAATCACAGCTGTGTCAGTTAATGAGCTGGAGAGAAGCACTTTTTCTCCGATATTTTGATAATTAACAGAATAATTAACAGCATAACTGTTTTACTAACGGAATATTTTGTGTTCAGAGCATTGTGATTGCTTACTTTAAAAATTGCTAAAGAGTTAAAAAAAAAGCATGTACCCTGCTTTGTGTAGAAGATATTCCCCAAAGAAACAACGCAAATGTGACAACTTTATTAATTTAGGTTAGTGTTTCTTAACTTCAGTACTATTGACATTTTGGGTCCAATGATTCTTTATTGAGGGGGCTGACCTCTGTAGGATGTTTAGTAGCATCCCTAGCCTCCACCCAATAGATTCCAGTGACACAGCCTTCTTCGTCTCCCTGGTCCAAATGTGACAACTGAAAATGTCCCCAGTTCCAAATGTTTTCTTCTGGAGGGCAAAGTAGCCGTACTTGAGGTTCACATACTTAGATCCATGTTAACATTTACCTGGAAACTGAAGCGATCAAATTTATGGTTGGGAAAATAGAGTGGGAGGCCAATCTCTTTCTTAGCCAAAGCCAACAGCCACAGCAATACCACCACCATCACTACCACCATGGGCTGAGGACATGGGAAGGAGGATTTGCTGGATATGAACCAAGAACTAGGTACTATCTTGGGCTCTTTATATTATTTCATTGCTATTTCCTAATAGCCCCATGAAGAGGACATTGTTCCTCTCATTCTACTACCGTGAGAATTGAGGCTCGACACATTTAACCTCCCCCTCTCCCCTGGGTCAAAACATCTGCCCGGTGGTGCAGTTGGGATGAAACTTAGCCAGATCCATCTCCAAATCCTATTTTTTTCCCTCTCACATTCTACTGTATCCTTAAAACACTTTCTTTTACTCTTTCTTTCAATGTAACATGGTTCTAAGCACCTAGGGTATATTGTGTTTTAATTTTTTTTTATTTTTATAAATCAATAAAATTAGCTCAGCTTCAAATGTGATATGGTTTTCTTTTTTAAAAGTCCACAATACAAATTTGAGGTTACCTCCTTTAAATAACATCTGCTCTCCCAGGAATTTTAATGTACACTGTTTCTTGTGTAGGGTGTTCGTTCTATGTCCTCCCCTACTCCAGCACACCCAAGTTAAAAATCACACTGATGAATATTTCTCAGAGGTATTCACTCCAGCAATTAATAATGGAGAAAATTTTTCTCATATTATAAATATTTTAATTTCTAAATTGACTTTCTAATAGCAAAATTTGATAGATTTAAACTTAGTCCTTTTTTTAAAATTTACTCATGAGAGACACAGAAGAAGCAGGAGAAGCAGGTGCCCCCCCCCACCCCCCGGGGGAATCCGATGTAGGACTCAATCCAGTACTCCATCCAGGACTTGATCCAGGACCCTGAGATCACGCCCCTGAGCCAAAAGTGGACGCTCAACTGCTGAGCCACCCAGGCATCCCTAAATTTAGCACTTTTTATTGTTCCCTTAGAGAGAGGGGTCTAATCAGCAACCAAATGGCTAATAAAGAGATTAAAAAAAAAAAAAAACTAAGGATAGAGGAGTGACATTCTAAGGATGAGAATGTCAAGTTTGAGATTTCTATTTCAATGCTAAAGAGTACAGTGTATCTTATTTATTTATTTATTTATTTATTTATTTATTTATTTATTAGATTATTTTATTCATGAGAAAGAGAGAGAGAGGGAGAGAGACACACACACAGGCAGAGGGAGAAGCAGGCTCCACGCAGGGAGCCCGACGTGGGACTCGATCCCGGGTCTCCAGGATCACGCCCTGGGCTGAAGGCGGCGCTAAACCGCTGAGCCCCCCGGCCTGCCCTGGCATAGACATTTAGAAACATATTTCTAAGTAACAAAAACAAGACTGAATGACATGTATTTTAGGAGCAGTTAATCCTCATGCTCAGATTATATAGTTGCCGTTAAGCATAGAATAATCTAAATCAAGAGAAAAAAAAGAAATCCACAGTTAAAATTGAAAACCATAAACATTATTTTGAACAGGCCGTTGTAACTTTTTTTTCTATCCTCTAAGGATCTGGGCTCTTTCCCAGTGGTGGTTGCATCAAACATTGAAACATCTGAAACAGACGTTGCATGTTTTCCCCATAATTTCCAAGGATTTGCTCTATTAGAAAAGGTAGGTAAGTGACAGGGAGTCGTATAATACTCTGTCATGCTTATATGGCAGCGAGACTTGTGAACTGTTTGGATGGGCTCTCAACAAAGCCTAATCTTCATAAATTTGTTCTCTTTCTTGAAAGGAAACGTATACTGTATGTCAGCAATTATCATCAAACCAGGGGATATGAAGAACATTTTGCTTTCAGGGAAATGCACTTAGGCTATCTCAGTTATCTGACTCAAACCAAATAATAACAAAAATGACTCCCCCCCCAAAAAAAAGACAAAACCGTTATTTTAAAAACACCTTCATAAAGAGGTTGCACATGTCCCTTGCCTTTTTGTTGGAAATTCAATGTCCATCATTTTCTCCCCCCTCCTGCCTTCTCCTGAAGCAGCTTAGTTCGGTTTCTGGCCAGGTGCCACCCTAGGGACTGAAGGCCATACTCTGTTTTAAATGTCTAATTGCAGTTCCTTTAGAGCCTTCATCTTCTGACTTGTTTTTAATTAGCTTCTTGCTGGTCTTAGAATCCTTCCCCGTGACAGGACAGTGGCTTGCCCTGTAATTTTTTACTTTTATTTGTATTTTTTTGTAGCTGAGCTATTGGGACACATCCAGGCTCATTCATCTACCTATTGGCTGTGGCTGGTTTTGACACAGCTGAGTGGTGATGACCCAGTCTCCACGGCCCCCAGAGGTGAGAACCTTTATTGCCTGGCCCTATGAAGAAAAAGCCTGCTGACCCTTTTATCTCCTTTTCCTAGAGTCCCCATTTATTTTGGTGCATTAAATCACTGCTCATCCCTTCCTGCGGCACCTGACTCTCCGTAGATTTGGGGTCGGTTGTGCCCTAAGGGCTTCAGGAAGTCCAAGGTGTCAGGTGGTTCGTTCATTGCTATGGACCGAACGGTTGTGTCCCCTCAAAATTTATATATTGACTCCCAATGTCTGATGTAGTGGTGTTTGGAGGGGGGGGGGTCTTTGAGAGGGGCTGGGTCATGGCAGTGGAGCTCTCGGCTGGGTTTGGGGTCCCAGAGCTCCCTCACACCTTCCACCCACGTGGAGACACAGTGCAGAGGTGACTGTGGGCCAGTAAGTGGGTCCTCCTCACCAGACACCGAATGTGCCAGAGCCTTGATCTTGCACCTCCCAGCCTCCCAGTCTCCAGAATGGTGAGGAATAGATCTCCGTAGCTTATGAGCTGCCAAATCTCGAGGGGTCAACGGGGTGGCAGCCCGCTGGGCTAGGCTGTCCCCAGGCTTTGTTTGAGGTTGGGAGTAAAGAAAGCTCTTTCGCCTCCGAATCTCCGAGACATACTCAGGTCTCCATTCCTCTTCCCCTCCCTTTCCTCTCCCTTCCAGTTCATCTGTTACAGAACCTGGGTGATTTGGGAGATTTCCCCAAAAAAGTCTGTCATTTTTGTGTGGCATTAAAATAATAGGGTGTCTCGTTTTCTGAGGGTTTCTGGCCTGGTTTCGCACCTGCTCCCTTTCTCTGGGCCTCCTCACCCCTTCCTCCCGCTGCCCGTCTCCTGCGGTTCTGGGTTGTCCCCCCGGGGTGCTCCGCTCGGTGGGACGTGCGTTCCGAAAAGGCCGTGGCCAGGGGCCCCTTGTAGAAGCCGCGGGCACCGGGGCTGCTCAGTGGCCGGAGCAAGGCCCTGGGATCGAGCCCCACGCTGGGCTCCGGCTCTGCAGGGCGATGCTTCTCCCCTCCTGCCCCTCCTCTGAGCACTTTCTCCCCCTCTTCCCCTGTCTCTCTCTCAAATGCGTGAATAAAATCTTTTTTAAAAAAAGAAGCCGCGTGCACGAGACTGTTCCAGCTCCACAGCCCACGGGCCTGCTGCAGGCGAGAGGCCCCGGTCGGGGGCGGCCCCAGCCCTGGTCCGGGGTCCCCGGTGCTTCCCGTCGCTTCCTCGGTCCCCAGGGGCTTCGTGGGTTCCCTTTGTTTCTTTCCATGGGAAGGTCCTGTGGCTGTCGGTGGCTTGAGCCCCCCACGTTGACTCGGGCTCGGCAGGCCGTCGTGTCACCGGGTCCGGCCAGAGGTGTCCGCGGTCCTGCTCTCCCCGCGGGGCTTGAAGCTGTCCCTTGAACCCTCGATTCGAGTTTCCCATTGGTTAAGGGGAGCTGAGCAGCTTGGAGTGTTTGGGAATAAGAGAGGTAGATTATTCGGTAATTCGGGTTGGCAGCCACATGGACGCGTGCAAGGTGGTGGGCGCGGGGACACCGGGTCGCGTCCGTCTAGACCCCCCGCCGCTGCTCTTGCCAGCCCATTGCCTCGTGTGGCGCATCGTGCTGACCCCAGGAGGTGCGCAGGGGGTCCTGCCCTTGGGCCGGGGCGGCCAGGGCTCCCGGGGCGGGGGGTGGCTGTGGGCCGGGTCCTCCAGGCACCTGCTCCCGTGTGGTTGCTTCCCCTCCTCTCCATCAATTCCCCTCCCACCCACCCACCTCCCCGGCCCAGGTCCGGCCTGCGCCGCCGGCAGGTGCTCCCCGCGGGGCCCTGGCCCCCCCAGGCCACCTCCTCCAAGCACCTGCCAGGACGCCGCCCCTGGGGCCTGCTTGTCGCTGGCCACCCTCACCCCTGCTGTCAGCCGCGCATGCCGACGAGGCCGAGAGGCTGGCTCCTGGGGCCTCGACGGTGCAGGGGGTCACGGTGGCCATGCGGGGGGGCTCAGCCGCAGGGGGCGGGGTGCACCTGCCGAGGGGGCGCTGGCCCTGGAGCTCGCTGTTCCTGACGGTGCCAGGAGGTCGAGGTGGCCGTGGGGGCTCAGCCGCGGGGGGAGGGGTCGGGATGCTCACTGTTCCCTCCATCCCTACACAGACCCACTTACTGTCCCTGACACCACGTTTCTTGGCATGACATTAGTTTTCTGGGTGTCTCTATGTTCCTTTTTTATTAAAAAGGTAATTAATTAATTAATTATTGTTTTACTGAAGTGTCCTTGACACGCAAGGTCACATCAGTGTCAGGGTACCAGCTAGTGACCCAGCAAGCTCACAGGTCATGCTGTGCTCCCACTGGGTGTGACCCACGTCTGTCACGACACCACGCTGACAGCTCGTGTGCTGCACTTCTTTCCCCGGGACTTACTCTCTCCACTACCCAGAGCGCCGTCACGAGACCAATTTTAACGTCTTGATTGGAAAACCAGTACTTAACAGCTGTGGACCTAGTTTCCCTCCCGTTAGAACCCCCCTCCTGTTAGTACCCCCCCATTAGAACCCCCCTCAAAAAATAAAAAAGAACCCCCCTCCCGTTAGAACCCCCCTCCCATTAGTACCCCCCTCCCGTTAGTACCCCCCCTGTTAGAACCCCCCTCCCGTTAGAACCCCCCTCCTGTTAGTACCCCCCTCCTGTTAGAACCCCATCTCCCGTTAGTATCCCCCTCCTGTTAGTACCACCGTCCTATTAGTACTCCCCTCCCATTAGAACCCCCCTCCTGTTAGTACCCCCCTCCCATTAGTACTCCCCTCCTGTTAGTATCCCCTCCCGTTAGAACCCCCCTCCAGTTAGAACCCCCCTCCTGTTAGTACCCCCCTCCCAACATGTATTCAGAGCCGTCCCTACGTGGGCCTGGCCAAATCAGTGAAGATCGTGCTGTTTAACTAACTCTGCCACGAAATTAAACTTTTTTTCTTGTCTGGCGTTTCTCTGAGAATCATCTGAGTGTGAATTTTTTTTTTTTCATGTAGCTCATCATTGCCAGCAAAATTAAATATTTTAATTAACATTTGTAATCAGCTTTTCTTATTCTTGGGTCCACTGGTTTATATTCGTTTAAGCAAATTGAATTTTAAAGATAAGTGAAACACGGCCTTTACAAAGCCAACTTCAGATTGGTTTTCTTTTCTCCAATGTCACATACTTCATCAACTTGCATTTCCATCACTCATGGATTTGTTCGTTCATTTAATAAATCACATGTGTTTTGAAAGCTATTAACTGTCCTTTCTGGATAGGTCTAGAATTTGCTCAAGTCAGGGTGGTGGACCTTTCTGGAAAGTACTGTGCCTTAATTTTTAAAATTACAATGAGACAGAAATTTCAGGACATCAAGAGACACAGACTAGACACATTGATTTTGCTATTCATTTATTTTCTGATTAAATAGTTTAAATAATATTCATAAGCTAATTGATTTTAAAACTTCTTCTGCTCCTTTGCCTAAAAGTGAAACGATTCATTTGGTCCTACAGGTATAGGCTCCGGGTTATCATTATTCTTTTAATGACTGAAATTAAAAAGTGAAGATGTCTTACCTTACAGACAAATTAAATACTTGATAAGCTTAGGGGCTCGTTTTGTAAGGGGATGGGCTTTGGACTCCTTTTCCCGAGGGTAGAGATTATTGATCTTTGGATGACATTCAAACATCATTTTTTTAAACTCACCTGTGACACTTCAAAAACTTATCTCTTTTTAAACATAAATATGAGCAAACAATTTCTGAGAAACTAGAGA
Source organism: Canis lupus familiaris (assembly GCF_011100685.1). Taxonomy (NCBI): domain Eukaryota; kingdom Metazoa; phylum Chordata; class Mammalia; order Carnivora; family Canidae; genus Canis; species Canis lupus. The sequence continues at coordinate 41,657,114 of NC_049234.1, read as the reverse complement.
CTCCTTGGTGTTCTTTTTTTTTTTTTTTTTTAATTTTTTGGTGTTCTTCTTTCTTATTGCAATATGCACTCTCTAGTTTTGGGAAAAGGCGCTCAGACCTGAAGGCAGTTTGTTTAGGGCAACAGATACAGTATACAGAGTCTGCTAATGTCACCAGCTTCCGATAGGAAAGACTTTTTTTCCAGCGGGTGCTGTAGGTGTGTTTTTCAGGCCTCTTGGAAGAGATTTTTCTCAAGGATATTCCGTGACAGGGATACAAACTCAGGTAATACATGGTTCTTTCTGTCAGATAGTTTAGAATCTAACCAGAAAAACACACAACTGATGATTACAAATGAGTGTGACAAATTCTTTTGAGTCACTAATTTACTAGGATAGATGGCATTATTTTATCTTAAAGTGATTTGCAAGGCTGCTGTTTTCACAACAAAAGGTGACACATAAAGTGCTCTGCTACAGAGTAATAGTCCATGAGCTATAATTTGGACATACTTTTTAAAATAAGCTTTGTTTCCTAATTTCTGTGGCAGATATAAGTTGAATTCTGATAACAAGATAGGAAAAACTGGTAAAGACACCATAAACGAATTTCAGAAATCCAGCTCTCAGGGGCAGTTTGCTGCGTGAGTGAAAAACCAGAAGTAACCCCCAGCAACGTCACTGGATCGCAGTGGTCATTGTTCAAGGCTTGGGGCTTTGCAGTCAGACACATGGGGATTCAATTTCTGGCTCTATGTGAATTGTGTGATCTTGGATAAGTTACTTACCTGGTGGTGTACATCTCATTTCCTCACCTGTAAGATGCCTCAGAAATTACTTCGAAGACTACAAGAAATTGGTGATGTAGAAGTTCATAGTATATTGCCTGGTACCTAACAAGCCCTTAAAATCTATTTACGAGCTTTATGTTACCGTGATAATGCCCCTGAATCAGTCTTAAGATATTTTAAACAATTCTCAAGGTATCCATTCAAGGAAGTGTCAAAATCAAAGGGAGTGAGATAAAGATGTGAGAGAGGGTTCATGACAGGGCACCTAGACCTCAGAAAGAGTTGCCATCAATCTGGTCCCCAACCATGACAGGCCAGATACTCAGTTGTTCACGATGCATCTTTTAAGAGGGACTCACAAGGTTGGATGCATACCACTTACTTTGGGCTCACTGGTGGTGGAGACCATGCTATCTGTACATTACAGTTCAACAGCCAGAGCACTTTTTTTTTTTTTTTTCCTGTGTTATATCCTAGAAACGATATGGTCACGAGCTGTTTGCACAGTGAGCACAGAAGCAAATCAAAGCTACTGACATTGTCTTGTGGAATTTTTTTATTCAAGACTCTTAAAAGCCCAATGAGACCTCCTGACCCAGAAGAGTACGCCTTTCTCCCAGCCAGTGAGATCAGGGTCTCTTTCCTTTGGTCATGCTGCAGAAAATAGTCTTCCTGACCTTTTGCTCTTTTTCACTGTCCTTTTATTTATTTATTTATTTTTTTTTCAGTATTCTATGAAGACCACCATCCTGGTTTCTTCATACAGCTGTAACAAATCACCCCAAACTTAGTGGCTTAATCCAAGGTACATCTCAGCGTTGTGGGGGTTAGAAGTCTGAGTGGATCTCACTGGGCTCCAGTCCAGGTGTTGGCAGGGCCGGGCTTTCTTACGGAGGCTCTAGGAGACAATCTGTTTCCTGCCTTTTCCCAGCTTCTGGAAGCTGCCTGTATTCCCTGGCTCCTGGCCCCCTTCCATCTTCCGAGCCAGCAGAGTAACATTGCAAATCAGTCTCTGTCTCTTTCTCTGTCCTTCCCTCTCCATCTGATTCTCCCGCCACTTCCTTTTGCTTACCTTGATCCTTGTTAGTGCATTGGGCCTGCCTTGATAACACTTGATTACCTCCCTCCCCCATCACGAATCTTAACTTAATCACAGTTGCACAATGTCTTCTGCGTGTAAGGTGACATAGTCACAGGCTCCTGGGTTGGGGGGGACATTTTGCTGGAAGCGTTATGCTGTCGCCCACAACAACCTAGATAGTCTTTCTGGGGGTGTGGTCCTACTGTTGATTGCATAAAGACATTTTTCCTATTTAACAATGCTGTAATTAGATTTCCAGATTGCTCTTTAAGGATTGATTTGGGAGAAATCTAGTCCTGTAGGCAGATTTCTGTAAGAGCTCATCTTATTCCTTATGTGGTCATAACCTTATAGGTTAATGTTATATTGAAGTTCAAGTACTTCTTTTAGGTAACAACTAGAAATCACAAGACGAGGTCATATATTTCAAAGATTTCCATCAACAGGAATGAGAATTTCTTTTCCAAAGTTTATCTGTTAGAGTTGCAAGTTTCAGTTACCTGGGAACCTACTTGCATGGAATAGCTCATCTTCTAAGGATGCTAATTCAGTTACTTGTTACTGTAGCACATGTGTGGGTTTCTTAAATTTTAGCAAGTACTTTAATCTGACTCCTCAGTTAGATGTACTCATGCTTTTCACTGTCCATTTAAATAAATTGTACAATAAATCTTCCTTTTTGATGGTCTTCCGTATATTGATGCAGTATGTTTGCATTGATGAGATATAATAGATACTGTTGTTATAGGAAACTGTATTGAACAGCAAAATATAAGGGTGGAGTAAGTTTCTTTTATCCAGGAGTGACTTCTAGATGGCATACAGGCAATATTTTATTGCATTATCTATTCGTTCTAGAGGTCCTGAACTCATGAATAAATTGCAATAGCAGGCAAGCATGATCATGACAGGGTAAGAAAACTAGGAGAAAGGACTCAGAAGAAAGAAAAGAAAGTTTTTTCTTTTTTTTCCTGTGCTTCGGACAAGCCCTTGGAATAAGTAAAAATTATCTACCTGAAGTCTTAGGCAAACAGCTTTACATCATATTAGATAATTTAGCTAATTGAAAATATGTCTAGAAAAATGGTAACATTATTTTAAATTGTACTTTGAGTGTTAAGGTAGTAAGTGCTTCCTTTTTCATTGCATCATATACTTGAAGACTATTCTCTTCAATTAAATAATTTTAAAATTTGTAATGTTAGGTTGAGTTCAAGTTAATCATAAGAGGCAGATTTTCTAGGAATCCCTTTCCTAGAAGGCTAATTTTTGAAGATATATGGCTCCATGCTGTCTTCTGGTAGATGTATTGCTTTTAAAATGTATTAGCCATTAAGCTAATGCATAATATTTTATGGCTCCTGTGTCTAAGAAATTATATTATAACTTGAGAACCTATTTATAATACCTATTCTTCCTTCACTAAAATAACTTTTGGAGTTTTAGGAGGGAACTGAAGGCTGGTGGCTGGAGAGATAATATTGGTAGTGTGAAGAGGCCAATGTAGGACTATGTCTTGCTTACTTTCCATTTACTATTTTTCCCAGTTTGTCACTCTCCTCATCTTGTAAGGTGTAAGCTGGTAGCCCCATTTTCCAGGTAAGAAAATCAAGTGTCAGACAGATGTTAAATTTGTTACCGTAGATTAGCTTTTTTTAAAAAAAAGAATATAAACAAGTAGATCTCTCTTCAACCGACTACGTGGACACCTGCTCTCAAGTCTCTTTCCAAATTATTTGTTCTAATTACCATGACGCGATGCTTTGCTCTAAGTATTCTGGATGCTTTGCTCTACATATTCTAGATTTTATCTCCTGTTCAATGTCTCAAAATTATGTCTGATTGTAACTCATGAAAGTTGGTTTCCTAGGCCGTGGTAACGAAGTACCACAGATTGGGTGGCTTATAACAACAGAGATTTATTAGTCCATCACATTTCTGGAGAAGTCCAACATCAAGGTACCTGCAGGGCCATGCTCCCCCACTGAAGGTTTGAGTCCAATCTTTCCTTGCCTTTTCCTAGTTTCCGGTGCTGGCTGTCAGCACTCTAATCTCTGCCTCGGTTATCACATGGAATTTTCTCCGTGTGTCTGTGTGTCTTCATACGACATTCTTCCTGTCTTCTCTCTCCCCTTTTTATAAGGATCCAGTCATATCAGAATAGCAGCGTACCCTCCTCCATTAAGACTTCATCTTATTTAACTATGTTGGTAACAACCCTATTGCCAAATAAATTAACATTCTGAAGTCCTGCCAGTTAGAATTGCAATGTATCTTATTTGTGGGACACAGTTCAACCCCTAACACCACGTGTACCACATTTGGAAAAACATTAGAGTTATTTTTGTAAATTGTATTTGTTGGCATTAGGCTCTCAGCTTCATAACAAAGTCACAACTAATGATTGTATGAAAATAGTTACCGTCCTTTTTATAAGTATAAACTTCCCTCCAAATTTGCTCCGAGGAATACTGTTTTTCAGGATGCTCTAAGAAAAATGGAATGTGTTATCAAATACTTATGGGATATAATGAACCTTTTATTCATTCTTCTTGGAAAGCTAGTGACCCTTAGGATGTTAAAGTCACTTGGAAGTCCCGTGTAAAATCTGTTGAACTGAGCCCTGAGTTCCCTAAACACATTTGATGTCAGAAAGTATCATGTAACACTTGTTGCTTTGTGCAACCATCTTGGAAAATGCCACACTTGTGGATCCCGACATGTATGCTATTGTCCCTTTTCATTACGAACATGGGCAGGTGACTTACCCTTTGCGTGCTTCAGTTTTCTCAACTGTAAAATGAGAATAATAGGTATAGTTATAGCATAAAAATTATTGAGACTATTAAGTAAGATAAAACAGGCAAAGAGTATGACCCAAAGTTCAGCGTGGAAAGAGCTCAATCAATGCATGTTTATCATTATTGTGACTGGTGTTCAGTTGAGTCAATATTTGTCACTAAGCATTAATCCTAAGCGGTGCTGAGCTCCCAACAAGGAAGTAGGCCATACTTATTAGCTTGAACACAATTTCTATATAATTTACAGAGTAAACAGATATTTTTGTCCTCAAAGTGTTTAAGTATTTTAGCTGTTTTATTGCAATGTCTCAGGAGACATAAGGGGAAAAACAAGCTGCATTTAGAATTGGTGTAGTTCGTATAGTAAGAGGGAATTGCACAGTAGTACATTTTAGAAAAAGATTTTTGGAGAATGACTAAAATTAAGATTTCTCATTAAGAATGCTCGTCATTTTATTGTGCTATTAATAAAGTGATGCCCCAGGAACAACCGAAATACACATATAAGGCTGAGGGAACTTGCAGTAAAAGGCCGAGAATCCTATGCTTTAGATTCTTGTGAGTTTTTTTCCTATTGTCTTTAATGTGAGGCATTCAGTTGACAGTTTTGTTGTTTTCTCTGTTTCTCAGGTACTTTATTCTATCATTTATTCTAACCACTTGCTGTTTTAAAATATACTACAAACTAGAAAACTAATAATGAAGTTTTTTTCGGTTGTTCCTAAAATGGTAAGATTGCCGAAAGCTTTCTTCCCCCTGCAGATTCTTTTTTGTTTGTGTGTGTTTAAAATAATTCATTTAATTGTAAGTTTATATAATTTAATGTTTAATAATCATTTTGTTTAACTGGCCCACAAAATTCCTGAAAATTTAACATTAGGCCTTCAGCGTACCGCACGTGTTAATATTTTTTAATACAATTGTTAATATTTTATAACTATTTTCTTTTTTAATTTTAATTCCAGTGTAGTTAACATACAGTGTTATATTAGTTTCAGGTGTACAACATAGTGATTCAACAGTTCCATATACTACTTAGTTTTCGTGAAGATATCCTGCAGATTCTTTTTTTTAAAAATAAGGTTTTATTTATTTATTCATGAGAGACACAGAGAGAGAAGCAGAGAGAGAAACAGGCTCCCTGCGGGGAGCCCGGTGCGGGACTCGATCCCAGGACCCCCGGGGTCACGCCCTGAGTCGAAGGCAGGCACTCAACCACTGAGCCCCCCAGGTGTCCCGACCCTGCAGATCCTTGAGCATATTTTTCACATATAATATGAATATGTTCCTCGAGTCCTACAAATAACTCTAGGTTCTCTGACTTGCTGATTTTCCAGTTGGCAAAATGTTCCTGTGTTATGTCCCTTAAAATGATTATTTTTGTGTTAGCTAAGGATAGCTACCACTTCACCATTATTTCTTAGTCTCTGAATGTCCCTCTTTCCCTATCGATTCCTCATAATTTCTCCAAATGGGTGCCCACCTGGCTACCACCATGCCTTTTACAGCTAGATCACTCTAGTCAGGAGCTTGCCTTCCTGCCTATTAGAGGATGCAAGCTGCTCTGTCGGTACGGCTTTCTATCGCATGACAGCCCTGTCTTACAAGAGCTGCAGACAATGCTTGGGGTCCCCCATGGATATCTAAAAAAATCACACTTTATTTTTTGTCAGCTGTTTTACTTAGAAGAGTCATAATGCTGAAAGGTTGGTTAGAAATTTTCCATTCATGTTTTTCTGATTCAAAAGTCTTTGTACTAATTTCTTGACTCTTAAAAATCTTAAGCCCCGTCTTACTGTGTCTATGTCATTTGAGGGATTACTTTTTGTTGTTGTTAATAAAGAGTCATAGTTGAATGCAACATATATACATGTACTTGTATACACCTTATATAGTTAAATGCAACAGGTATATATTATCAATTTTCAAAGCATTCATAGAACAGAGAATGTGTAGGAAGCGATAAAAGTATGCTACAGAGATTTCCTTTTTGCTTAATACTTAGGGATCATTGAGTGAGTCAAGGTTATAATTTTAACAACTACTATGTGATTATATTTAGGAGTGTGGATTAGTATTTAATAGACTGCAAGTAAAGTCACTAGTCGATGCTAGTACTTTACATACACTGTCTCATTTAATCTTCCATTGGCCATATTAGTTTGGCTTTATATCTCCTGTATTGCAGATAATGAAACCAAGGTTCAAGGACTTAACTTGCCCTCACAGTGGATAGATGACGGGGCTGGGATTTGATCTCAAAGACGCCTGAAACCTCAGTGTGTGCGTTTCCTGCTTTACTGTACTACTCTTGATGACGTAAGAGTACAAAAAAAAAACAAAAAACAAAAAACAAAAAAAAAAATCAGAGAAGAGGCGAGATCTATTTAACTTCTGAAGTATGAGAATTCAGTAGGCCGTGCATAGGAGAATATGCCTTGTGTGGAAAGTGGGATATGGGATAGAAAATCAGCAAGTCAGAGACCTAGAGTTATTTGTAGGACTCGAGGAACATATTCTGATTATAATGGTAAGATTTGATAGGAGAGAAATTTAGGTAGTGTTATCCTCAGTAATAGATTGGAAAGTTTAAACGTGGTTCAGTAGGTGATAAGGAATTATTGGAGGATTTGATTCCAGGTTGATAGAATGTCACAATCCAAGTGTTGAATTAAAAAGAAAATTAAAGTGAGGACTGTATGAGGATAATTGAAAAGAGGTGGTTTTTGGAGCATTAAAATGAATGAAGAGTCTATTGTAGCACTTGAGATGAGAATATGAGAACCTACACTAAGTTGATAAATGAGATTTTTTGAAGGCTGTGTCTTTTGAACTTGTTTGGGAATGAAGGAGATAAATGAGAGAGTGAAGATCCTGAAATTTATGTTTTAAGTAATTAGAAGGATTGTGATAATATTGATTGAAGTAAGGACAATGCAAAGCAGCACTTTTTTGAGGAAGAAAAAGTAATGCATTTAGAAAATTGTGGGTTGATGGTTGGAATATGGAATGGATTTGTCTAGTGGGCTATATAAGACAAATGGAACTGAACTCAAGTGTTGGCTGAGGATTAAGGAGAAAAATTAGATCTATAGACATTCAACACCCAAGATTTGTGTTCTTATATTTGTTTAGTTGTTATGCTTAATTCAAACATTTAAACCCAACTTGAGCTCTTAAAATTAACCTGAGAACAGAAACATTTGTAAATACAATATGTAAATTTAAGAATAAAAATAATGTGACAAGAAGCACAGATGGGATCTCCTTCACTGGAATCATAAATATTTTTTTTTAAATTGTACTTCAGCTTTTTTTTTTTTTTGTTAAAGCTGTCATTCCTTTAGATATTTATGCTCCTACATCCTTTTCTTAGATTTGGTATTTTATAGATCATGTTTGACTGAAGAGCAGAGCTATATCTTTCGATGCATAAAATTATGCTTCGAAGTTGAATCTCCCAGCTATATTTAATTCTTGAAGATATCCATTATATACTCTGAGTACTGCACTGACTACCAGAAACTTGTCCCTTTCTTACCTAAACCTGAGAACCGAGATTCACTATATATTCATCTCATCCTTGGATGCTGTCCGAGTGTGAGAAGTAGGAGAGGTAACCAGGGGACAATGAAGAAAGCAGAAATGCCTGAATCTAAAGGAGACATGATAACATTTTTGAAAATTTATTAGCTGTACCTTTACAAGAAACGCAAAATAGAAGTGTTGATCTCAAAGAAAGCAGGGCTGCCAAAATATCGGGTCAGTCTTCTAGCGTGACAAGCCCTTTCTTCTATTCTTGTCCAGTTCCTTCCAACCAAACCTTGTTATAAGAATGGCTCAGAGGACATGCTTTGGGATGAGAAGGATTGCCTTATTGCTTGTTCTCTGGAGGAAACAGGACAAGTCCTTCAAAGTACTCATAGCTACAGTTTTGATCAGTTGATCATCAAATTAACCTTGACCACCCTCAGGAAAGTTTCTAGGTTGTGGTTGGTTTGTTTTTGATTAGGATAAAACTGGATAACACCTTCTTCTTGGTAAGTAGGGCTATTTGAGTAGAGATCTTGAGAAGAAAACAGAAGAAAGAAGAGAGATACTAACACCCACGTCCACTCCTTCTTCTATCTTCTATGATTATAAAGACCTGGTTGATCAGATCTTTGACACAAAAGAAGAGCTTATTTCCCAAGTGATTTTGTTGTTTTAACCTAGGACCATGTAGGGGTGCTTTAAATCCTCTCTGTGTTGTTGTTTTGGTTGGAAGAAAAGCTGATATATTTGGTCATGAATATTAGATCTCAGAAGGTAGAAACCCAGATCTTAAATTAAGAAACCTCATGAAATTTAAATTTAGAAAAATAAAATTGCAGTTATCCACTTTGAACTGTAATTTTTTTTAGGCTTTTCAAAGCAGCTTTGTCCTAAGACACCCAAAATATTTTACTTCAAACGTTGCTGAGTGAAGGTGAACTGTGATTATTATGAAACAAGAGAGGCATTTAGCGTCTGAAAGTCTGACCTAAATTCTTCTCAACATTTCAGGGAATGTTGAAAGTGAGATTGCTTGACAAGCTTCATTACTTTTATGTGACTTCAAACATGAAATTAAATGTAAAATGATAGAATGTCGAATGAGTGTGAGTTAGGAGATTTCTTGAAATGCAAAACATGAGGATTTTATAAATTAGATACCCAGTTTCTACATCTCATTATTATTCCCCTGTGTGTTTGTCAAACTGACCAGCTCTTGAAGTCATTCAGCTTATTTCCTCTTCTGGATTCTATCTCTGTAGGCCGGAGGCAAAATTTGATCATACTCAAGGACATGCTGATGTTCCAGGAGAAACTCTATACGGGGTTGATACAATTAGTGTCCCATTAAAGAATGATGTATAGACTATAATACAGGAAGATAAAATGTCATACTTATTTGTCCTCTTGGCAAAGTCAGGCTCATGAAGATCTTGTTTGTGTCACTAGGCAAATTTTCTCATTGGTAATTTAAAAATTTTTGTACTTATGACCTTATAGAGAAATAGGAACGAGACATGAAATACAATGAGAACACAGCAAGGAATTTAATGTGTGGATTTAAGAACAGTTGAATATTAGGGGGAAAAAAAAGCCTTTTACTTTTTGGCCTTCCAAGGAAAACATATCTACATGTGATTTGTCAGAGATGACCATTTCTTTTCAAAATGTAGATATCAAAAACTAGGTACTAAAGTGAATGTTTCACACGAGAAAATAAATTACAACAACTTGCACGTTTAGAAAAGGTGACACATAGCAAAAACACTTCTAAATATACAAAAATGACATACTTCTACAAAGGTTACTTTTTTTTCCGTACATTGTATAGCTACATACTCTTAGTGTCTGTTAAGCTGAACTGTGTTCCCTCAAAATTCGTAGTTGGGATTTGTATCCCAAGTATCTCAGAATGAAGATAGGGCCTTTAAGGGGTAATAAAATTAAAAAGAGGCCTTTAGGGTCTACCTTAAGCCAATCTGACTGGCCTCCTTATGAGAAAAAGAAGGACACACAAAGGGACACCAGGGATGGGTGCACAAAGAGCACCCAAGAAGACCCAAGAAGGTTGCCACCTGCAAGCCAAGGAAAGAGGCCTGAGGATAAAACAAACCTGCTGAGGCCTTGAGTTTGGACATTCAGCCTCCAGAACTATGAGAAAATATTCTTGTGTTGTTTCATCTTCCTCGTCTGTGATATTTTGTTATGGTGGCCCTAGCAAGTGAATGCGGCACCTCTACCTTCTACTTATTAAAATGATGTTGCAATATTTTTAGTAGGGAAAAAACAGAAAGATAATCTAGCTTTTCATCTTGTGTGATTGATGGAAATACATTTTTTCATTATTGAGATGCATAAACCATGTGACTTTACATACAGACATACTGACTTTATGACCAGCAAACAGAGTAATTGTGATAAACTCTGTTTTGTTCAACTCCAACTCCCTTGTGCATTCATAATTATGGATGCCGCATTGTTGAGTTTGTTGACGAGAGATGTCTTGAGTTTTAATCGTGCTGATAAATTTCCCATTTTCACTTATCTATTGAAATGCTTGATAAATGGAGAAAAAAAAATCCCACAAATTAGCTTCTAGCCCCATTCATTTCCAATCTTGTTTCTCCTTTACTGACCGCATACTTTTAGCACTGGGTGCCAAAGGACACATTTCTCTCATGGTATCATCTTCAGTCTCTGCCTTTGTGCTTGCAGAGCTGAATAAGTTGTCCCCGTGAACAGTGGGAGTGTTCTTGGAAGCCACCTGCACACCGGGATGGCTAGTGTAATGGAGGCCATTTAAGATCATTTGAATATATCCAACTACGTGTATTCCTAATTCAGCTTCCCCTTAGCCAGATTCCTGAAGTGCTTGCAAACACTAGTGCCAGCTGACCCAAGGGCAAGTGTGACAGGAATCACCATGGGAAAAGACGGCAATTATAATCAATTTCAGTTGAAATATCCTTTGTAAGTTTTATGAAAATTTAAATGCAAATACATTGCTTGGGCCCCTCCTCAGGTCTGGGAAGAAGCCTTGAGGCTTAGGCTTTATTCACTCCTGGCTCAGTTCGCTTCTGAGACTCCAGAGGTTTGCCTAAATTCACACAGTGATTAATGGGGACAGTGCCCTAGGTCTCTTTCTCCATGCAGTTTCCTTTTTATTTTTCAAAGCGTGGATTTATGCATTTTTCTTCTTTCTGCTATATTTAAATGTCCTATGACAATTAATTTCTATTAAATAGTAATTAAATACTGATACTCTGTTGAGGACTCCGGTGCCAAGAGGAAATAGAGAGTCTTGGGATATTAGCATTCGTAGATTATTGTTTACATTACTCTTTTTGAGTTAAGGCCTGTGCTTGAAAGAGAAAAGCATTTGAAGCTGAAAGGCTTAAATTCAGAGATACCAAAATGAAAACTCAAATGACAGCATGCCGAAAATCTAAGAAGTTAAAAAATGTAACCGAGTTGTCCTTTATTCAGGTGTTGTTCTCTGGCTGCCTATCTTTTTGCTGTATATGTAGTCATTTGAATCCCAGGTTTCTATTACTTTTGTGGATTCATTTTTTTTTCCTCTAGGCTATAGATTTTCATCCTAAAATTAAGAATTTTTTAAAAGCATAGAAGCTTAAAATAACTCAGGGAATCTTTGTGGGACTCCTGTACATTTCATCACATATTTCTGTTTGTGGAACTCCATGGCCCCTTGTATAAAATTATTTGGGGAGAGCTATGTTACTCTTGGCAATGTAAAAAAAAAAAATCAGTTTCTGGGTGGAGCAGTGCAGGCCAGGCAATAAGAAGACATCCCCCCCCCCCTCCAAAAAAGAAGAAGAGATCCCAACATAGGATAGTAATTGCTACCACTTATTTAAGATTTTGTACGTCCTCTGTCCAGTAGGAAACATCCTGTGTATATTAATATATCCATGCATTTAATCTTTAAAACAGCTATAATATAAGCATTGTTTCCATTTCCATTTCATAGATGGGGAGACCAAAGCTCAAAGGTGTAAAGTAACCCCTACAAAGGTGACTTAAACCCAGATATTTGGACTTCACGGCGTGTGTGCTTAACCGCTTCTACTGCTGTTTTATCTTTGAGAGTGAGTCAGTGACAGCTACACAAGGATGCCCGCCACCTAAACACACTAGAAACAAGCAAGGATGAAAAAAAAAAAACCCTCTAAATTAAATATGACTAAGGAAATTTAAGCCCGTCTTCATCTAGGACTAAAATAATGCAGATTTATTTGCAAAGACACAGGCAATTAAAATACCAGCCATACAACCTGAAATGTCCTCTGATAAGTAGAGTCCATAGCAATAGTCAGTTGTCTAGTTTCTAACTAGTGTGAAGTCTCTTTTTATCATAGTAAAGAAAATAATGCATGGAAGACTGATAGAGTGAAATTCCAAGTTGTTTTAGGAGGCGTCTAAAGATGTGATGAGTTGGCTTATCTACCAAGAACATATTTGTTTTCAATACCATGTAGGGTACGTGTCCTGTGAAAGATTCATCCTATTCACAGTTGGAGGGAGATAAACATGCCCCCACTTACATTTGGGATTTTTCCTTCTGGTGGGTGATTAGTGCTACCCAACCTTAGTGAGATCCTTATTAGGACTTGATTGCTCTTTTGCATCTTGTGAGGGAACTTGTGATATTTAATAGAAATGTTCTACTGTTTTTGCTTTCTCCTCAAATCCTCAAGCCATGCACTCAATGCTTTGTTGGTTGCCCTTTATCCTCCTGGGGGACCATCCCCTGTGAACTGTGCTGGCTCTTTCTATCCTTTAAAAATGGCCATTGATCTCTTCTTATCTTGAACCCTTTGCTCAGGGCCACTCTTCCACCTCGTATTCTCATCCCATTTCCTTAATGCTCCCTCTGTGATCTGCTTACATCCTGTGGCTCCCCCTGTTCCACTGGCTCCTTTACCTATACTTGCATCCAAACTAAAATTTCCACTTCCCAGCAAAAGGATGTTTTTTGTTTTTTGTTTTTTTATTTTTTGTTTTCTTCCAGTATTACTTCTGTCTGAGTGGTCTCTCTTCACTGGTGTTTCTCTTCTTCCCTTCACTTGTAAAACCCAGTTGCCTGAAATTTTCAGTAGTCAATTATTTCCTATTCCTCTGCAATCTGGCTTTTGCCTTCAATATTTCATTGAAAGTGCTCTCATCCAGTGGATCTACAGAATGACCCATAATGTTTGGCAGTATCGATGAGCTCCTCCATCCCCTCTCCCCCGAAACTGTCCCATGGCTTCCATCACATGGTTCTCTGTCTTGGTTATCTTCATCATGTCAGACTCGCTAGTTACTCTCCCTTCTCCTCTGTACCAAATGTCTGAAGGCTTTCTGGGAGGTTTAATCAGAAAATCTCTTTTCTCATTTTTTTACTGACTTACAATGAAACCCTTCCTCCTTACCGTGGGCCCCAGGAGTCTGCATGAGCTAGCTCTGGTTTTCTTTCTTTCTTTCTTTCTTTCTTTCTTTCTTTCTTTCTTTCTTTCTTTCTTTCTTTCTTTCTTTCTTTCTTTCTTTCTTTCTCTTTCTTTCTTTCTTTCTTTCTTTCTTCTTTCTTCTTTCTTTTCTTTCTTTCTTTCTTTCTTTCTTTCTTTCTTTCTTTCTTTCTTTCTTTCTTTTCTTTTCTTTTCTTTTCTTTTCTTTCTCTTTCTTTTCTTTTTTAAATAAACTTCTGGCTTACTTTCTGACCTTAATCCATTCCTGTCTTCTCTGGCATCAGTATTCTCCAGTTACTCTGGCCTTCCCTCAGCTCCAAGAACCCCAAGTGCTCTTTCCTCCCCGAGTGGTCACTAAGCATGTATCTGGCCCTTCAGGTGCTCAGGTCTTTCCTCACGTATCTCTGCAAGTGATTACCTTACACGGAGCAGGTCTGCTGTCTTGCTGCTCAGGGAACTCAGCTATAAAATGAGCTTGTGCTTTATGTCCCCTGGAGTTCGTTCTGGATCTTTAATCCTGTGATAGACCTGAATGACCTAGGATGATAGAGTCAAAAAAAGGCTGCTGTAAGCAGAATGCCTCAGGTATCCCCTGCATCAATGCTGCGTCCACAAGAGCTATGATATCGTTGATGCACAGTGGCTGCTTGATGAATAAATCAGCAGTCAGGGTGTGACCTAGGGCAAGTCACTACTCATTGTACTTCATCTGTGATGTTTATGCTTCAGTTTTGTTTTCCTTGGTTTCTTGTGAAAAGCGACGCAGAGAATCTTTCCCCCCCTTTTGGGACCAAAGGTAGCAAGTGTTAAAAGAGGACACATTAACACAGATATCCTGGAATCATTTTCTTGTGTCCTTGATTTAATGGACTTCAAGAGTTGACTTTTTAAACTTAGTTCCAAGGAATAAATTTCCAGCAATACAGGAAATGAATTAAAAACGTTGACCTCTAAGGGCATAGGACTGTATAAATTTGTTATTTACCTGACAAACATCATTTTAAAGATTTTCTTATGACTCCTATAAAGTAAAAGTGCATTTTGAATTTCAGCCTCTGAGCTCATGAATAAATATTTCAGCTTCCTATCAATGATTTTACTATTGGAACGTGGCTGTAAAATGAATACTTTGCATTAAAAAATACATCCAAACAAAAGGAAGTTTAAGTCTCTTTTTAAATTGTAGATTTAACTGTAATTCATTAGACTACAACTGCTTTTAACCACAAATTAATTCCATTTGTGAGATATGGAATTGCAATAAATTGTACCTTAAAGAACAGTTCAAAATTCTTATAATGAGTTCTCACGTAGCAAGAACATTTACCAGCATATTTTAATCTTAGCACATTAGCAATAATAAATCCTAACTTCTTTTTTCTAATGAATGATTTGGTTCCTTTGGTAAGAAAAAGATGCAGGCCCATTGTTAAAAAAATAGATAAGCAATACAGAAACATTCAAGAGTAATACTATAAAAGTTATTCAAATGTAACCACCCAGAAAACACTACTACCAATATTATGCATATGACATTCTAGTCGTCTCTTTATATAAGACTTGACTCTTCAATTTCTTTTTGAGCTATGAACATAAACTCCTATTTAGCAACTGATTATTGTTCTCTGTGTTTATGTATATATGTTTATATGTGTGAGAGGGTGTAAACACTGCACACACACACACACGGATTTTTTATCTTTATATATATGAATTTGCATAAATATATGTGCACATATATTAGTATATATTTAAATAGAGAAATGGGCTTAATATTTGCTACTTATGTCAAGGTACTTATGAGTCCATAAAAATGATTTTACTAATTGTGTGTGATCTATAAAAGGGGCTCCTGTTTCTTAATGTTTCTGTGGCCCTCGTTTTTAGAGAAGCCAATTCATTCATGTTTAGTGCAGTGTCTTTATTTTATGTCCAATTAGTCAGAATTCATCATCTAGCTAAAAAACCATGGCTTAACAGAATTAAGGGGTTCTTTGTTATTCGTGTGACAGGCCGTGATGCGGGCAGCCTAGGGGTGTTATTGAGGCTCCATTGTGTCCCCAGAAAGCTTCTCCACCTCTCTCTTGAGAATGTGACACTTCTCATAATTGCAAATTGGCCACCAGAGTTGAGCCATCAGGTCTGCATCTCAAGCTGTAGGTAAGGGAAAGACGAAGGGCACAGGGAGACATGCCCGTTGAGTGGGTTGACTCCTGAGAAGCTTTCTTACAACCCCTTCCCTCAATTTCCACTCTGAGGGTTTGAAATGTGTCATGAGGCTGCTCCTTGGGTGCTAAGGAAGGTGGTTCTCTTAGACAAGAAGTGCAGAAAAGATGCTGAGCATTGCAAGGCATGTATTTGGCCCCTAATGGTTTCCTAATCCGTTAGGCAGAGACTGGCTTCATTTTTGTCTTAGGCATTTGTCACATCATTTGTGTATGTGTGTGTGTGTTTCTTTGGAAGTTTCATGTTATAAAGTGGATCTACGAAAGAGTTGCCGAAGTTGTTTTAGATTTTTGTATTTTGAAATAAATATCCTTTTGGATACTTTCTAGTGACTTAAGACAAAGTGAATTCGTGACAATAAACAACGTGCAGAACGGTTGGGGAATATGCTTTCTTGAACTCTATATTCTAACTACATAGAGGATCAAATTCAAAGTAATTAGCTATACATATAATTAATGCAGCATACTAAATACCGCCTACTTTTATATTAATTCATAGGCTACTTTAATATTCTGACAATTATCATCAAGAAACTCCATTGTTCTTGCACAGCAGATTATTTTTTAATGCTCATTTGAATTTTATGACCAGGTTTTTAAAAACTTGAGTTTAGTATTTATCATATTAGGTAGGTAGATATATCCTTTCTTCATGTATCTTTTTGAGAGTGACGTTTAGTTGCTGCTGTTTTGAAAATAAAGTATATTTACTAATGTTATTGGTGTAATTTTGATTTTCTAATTTTTTTACCCCCTCCCCTTGCCCCTGGTGTGTGAATAACTATAATATGGTTTTGGGAAATTTTTTAATAGTAATTTTCTAAGGGACATAGCATTTGCAAAACCAAATCTATGTTCTTCTTTTAATTTTCTTTATAATTTTAGGAAAAGAGCATAACCTTTGTTTCTGTCCCTATCAAGTCTCCTTTACTGAAACCTGATCTTACTTTTGAAGAGCCATCAAGGCTATAGTTTGCAGTTATAATGCTCCTAAAAATACCGTGTTTATCTAAGGCCACAGAATTGTGCTCACTACAATCAATTATTAAATATGGAAAGAGTACAACTCTGCTGTTGTCACAATATTGCATCTTTTCCCATATTTTTGTGGTCTCTAACTATTTCCAGCAGGAATGGGGATTCAGTGTCAGCACTTTTCCCAACTATGACTTAGCACTGATCAGTATTCTTGCTTTGTAGGCTGGGAAGAAAGTGCTTCTCTGTCCTTATCTGTTCTGACAATTTGATATATTTAGGTTTATCTCATGAATATCATTTGGTGTTATTTTTGGCATTTAGTAAAAATAGATGTTTTTCAGCTGTACAGAGCTATAGTTTATAATAAACTTTATATTGCCATGTTCAAGGAAGAAATTATGATGAATCGAGACCATTCTCTGCCTGTAAGCCAAATCTCACCATTTTTACACTTCTCATTTAGCTTGGAGGGGAAGTTGTATCCACCATTTGGGATTATTTCACCTGCCTATTCTTAGCTCCAGAAGTTTCTCATCTTCAGCATGATTAAAAATACTTACCAAGCATCTTCTTTTGTGGTTATTTATCTGAGTGAATCAGCCTCTCACTTTTGGATGGTCATGAGTATTGGCAGGGAAAACCAAGGTGGTTTGGAGCAATTCATAGTCTTCTCCAAGCACACCCAAACCATTTAGCTAAGGTTGACTTTGATGTTACGGGTAATCTGACTCAACGATAGTGGAAACTGTGTAATGATAATTAAAATACCACCCCCACAAGCTCAACTTGTGTCTTTTCTTTAGGACTTTGAAGACATGGTCAACAGATGTGTTATTTAATATATATTTAATGCCTTGTTTTTGCAGAAGACAGTGCACATTACTGTGGGAAGCTGCTGGTAACACTTCTGAGGTAGAAGAGGGTCACATAATAAACCCACTCAAGGGACCAATTATGTCTCTCCTTCCACAAACCTTAATGTCTTTTTCTCAACACAACTTAAAACAAGGAAGAGGCTTATATTTAAGTTTTAGGGACAGTAAATACCTACAGGTCCAATTCTGTGAATTAATGGAATAAGCACTCAAGTAAATAATAAGATCTCTGTGGGCTCAGGGAAGGCAAAGGGCAGCTGGACCAAAAAATTTTCTCAACCTGCTTGCCAGAGTTTCTAAAATTTTCACAATTGGCAAGACTCTGTGTTTTCTCTTCAGATTATACCGAGGTTTGGCATAGGCCCTCAGATTTAGACTACACCTGTTGCTGGTTTTAGCTCCAGGCTCTGGGTTTGGGAGACTGATTTGCTGAGTGCCGCCTCTGTGTGATTTCCACCAACCTTGAACTTGTGTGAGCCTGTGGATTAACCATCATGCGATGATACACCCAATCAGCGTAACCGTGATGCAAACACAGAATGCCATTTGTACTGATTCTGAAAATCTGAACATGTTTTTATGATTTAAAAAGTTTTCAAGGATGCCTGGATGGTGCTGTCAGTTAAGCACCGATTCTTAGTTTCTGCTCAGGTTGTGATCTCAGTGCAGAGTTGCTTGAGTTTCTCTCTCCTCCTTCTGCTCCTCTACCCCTGCCCCATGCTTGTGCTCTCTCTCTCTCAAATAAATAAATAAATCTTTAAAAAGTAATTAAAAATAGGTGAAAATTTTAGAGGTAACAATGAAAAAATCTCATGTGATTTACATATTGAAATAAAAATAGTGTAAGTGTAAAATGTTAAATGAGGAATAACTGTGAGTATTCTTATTTTATTAAGAAAAATATCAAAATTTCCAAATAAATTTGGAAATATGTTGAAATCTA